>NC_050587.1:21957500-22707500 GCF_013368585.1 Megalops cyprinoides | reverse complement strand
CACTGTTGACTCACACCCACTTTTCTTGGTTTGTTTTTGGCTTTTCCCCGTTACATTATTATTGGCATTTAGCAGACGCTCTTACCCAGAGCGACTTACACCAGTTACAATGTTATCCATTTATACTGCTGGATATTTACGGAGGCAATTGTAGGTTAAGTACCTTGGCCAAGCATACAGCAGTGCCCCAGTGGGGAAGCGAACTGGCAACCTTTTGGTCACGAGTCCTGCTCTGTAACCACTATGCTACACTGCCCCTGTCAGCAACAAGTCAAACGGGGCATTGATCCCTGTATCAGAGGGACCCGCTGCCATGAATCCTGTGTTTAACCAGTCTGGTGACACCATTAACGGCCACATGCTCTTCCAGAAGAAAGTGAGGTAGCATGTAGGGCACTCCTGCCCTCTTTTAATGTATTTTTTTTAATCATAGCTGGTTATTACAGCACTGTGTGACAGACTGACAAATGTTCACATATGGTCTGTCTTTTATGTATGCGCCGTTGTGACCTTTTTATGTGCACTTTTGTACTCCTGCTTTACAAGTTGCTCTGGATAAGAGCATCTGCTAAGCGACTAAGTGTAATGTAAATGTAAGAATGCTCCAACAGTCTGACACCACGTTTCTAATGGCAGTCTGTTGATACCTGGATAGAGATAATGTCAAGTGGCTGCAAAATTAACAACACTATTCTCAAATAATAAAATGAAATGTAATTCCTAAAGTTAATCTCACTGCTTCTAGATGCATGTGCAGATCTCAGTCTGCAGCCATTTGAGACTACATCATTTGGCTTTTTTTTTTTTGAAAAATGAAAACATGATCTTGTAGAAGAGTACACTGATAAAGCAAGTTCATGCTTCTGAGAATGACACTGGCAGAGGAGACAGCATGAGGGACAGAAAAACAGAGGGATTCACTGAGACGGGAGAGGTGCTTTTGCATCAGATTGGAAAATCGATATCCCCTACGAGCCTACAGACTGTGCCTGACCTTGGGATGTGATGCTTTACGGTAAGACTCTGACTTAACAGGGGGGCGAAACACAACAGCGGAAAAACACCAGAGAACAAAAGGAGTCTGATCCATGAGCGTTCAAGCAGCGCATTATCCGAAAACGAGGTAAACACTGATGCCTTAAAATTACAGGGTTCTGTCTGAAATGTTCATTAAAAATTAGCTTGTGAAAGTATGAATGCTCTTCACAACAGCTACACTGCTGATATTCTGTTTTCACATATGCTATAACTACTAATGCAATACAAAATACTGCAATGATAGCATAGTGTATCTGCAAACTATCATTTCTACATTTCTACCTATCTCTTGTTCACCCCCTTCTCTCACATTATCACTTCCATTCCTATCATGAAGAGACAGTAGGGTCCTATTTATACCACATAAGTGTATACAAGATTACAAGTACAAATAAACAGCACTAACAGCTATTAATCAGTAACATTTGCATATAATTTTATAATATATAATGCAAACATAAAATCAAAAATACCACAATCTTAAAAGCTAAATCACAGATAAAGCATTAAGAGGAAATGCAAGGGTTTCTTTCTTCAACCCATTTTTGTTAATATCGGATCATTGACAGTGATCCCTGACTCACCAAGCTGTGTTCTTCAAGGAAAAAAAAGAAACACCTCCATTAAACAAAGCTGTAGACAAATGGTGATTGAACCCAGGGGTTAATCTCTCATCACAATGGAGCCCCACAGGTAGTTTCCTTGGATGTCTTTAAGATTTAGGGAATTAACCTTGAGGGTTTTCCACAGGCACTCCAAATGAATGGCTTTATTTATATTAAACCCCACAAATTACAAATGCACAATCACATACCTGTAACTGGTACATGAATCAGCTGCAATCATTTCACTTGAACACACCAAATCATTTTTACCCCACTGTGTCTAATAAGTGTGGCTAAATGGAACTTGAAATTAATTTCATTTTTTTTAGTCTGTGATTATTGAAAATATAACCCCAGGAAAAGTATTTCTTTGTGATAATCACACAGCAAATGAAAGGTGCTTGCAAGCCACATAATCAGATGCCAAATCAATGGTCCTTTCAAGATAGATTTATAAATTCTCTGCATGTCCAACAAAACCCTTTTTTAATCTAATTTCATTTCATGAAATACAACCCTCAGAGTCTCTTAAAAGTCTGTGACATAGCATATCCAAACTATTAATAACCGTTATTCATTTTCTTAGAAGATACGTTTTCCCAGGGTGACTTCCATAGTTCAATTTTATACACATTATCCATTTATACAGTTGGATATTTCCTGAGGCAATTCGGGATAAATATTTCTCTCATGGGTGCAGCAGCAGTCTTAGTAGTCATCTTATTCACCACAACACTGTCATACCCATAGACATTATAATACGCAAAGTGGAAAGCTTTAAAATCTGAGGGTTAAATACAGTTAAAACAATAAAATAAAATAAAAATAATAAAATAATAAAATCAACAACCAAAAGGTTACTCCAAGGTCTCCTACACTACCGTAGCTTGCTTGCTGTTCCTTACCTGTAAGTCGCTTTGGATAAAAGCGTCTGCCAGATGACCTAATGTAATGTAATGTAATGTAATGAAATAAAGTAGGTGTTTGTCTGCACATATAGCACCTGTCCTGTTCATGTTTCCTTATCTTGAACACCTGAATACCTGCAGGCTGGAGTAGCAATAGTCTTCCTCACGGATACATGTGGCGTGTGAGTCACCTGGGCTTGACCTCTGAGATATGCTGCTTCATTGAAGGGTAAATCGGATGTCAGGCAGACTAATCGATTTAATACACAAAGCGATAGTTCCCCTGAACAACAACAACTACTGAATAAACCGGGAGCTGCCAGCCTTTCTGTCTCAGAGTCGATGCAAAGCCCTTCCGTGAGCCGTGACAGGCGCGTCAGAGAAAACCTGTATTTGTGTATGATGGCAGATTTGGACCTAACACATGGGAGCTGTGTAAGACATGTAAGACCACACCCATGAGAGCATGAATTAACATACACATGCACACACACACACGCACGCACGCACGCACAAACACACATTCACTCTCTCTCTCAAATGCACACCCATATATGCACTCAGACAAAAACACATATCTGGCCCGTATACACAGACACTGGGAATGCCCTAATATAAGCGCATGACTGAAGATTCTACCTCCGTGCAGATTGTCGTAGGTTGTCTTGCACACTCCCCTGCACACACACGCTCAAGTGGAGCGGAGAAAAGCCGAGAGACGCCCTGTCTTTCTTCACTGCCAGGCATGCTGCCAGGCCACCCATGCATGACCTGATCAATGGCCGCCCTGGTGGCAGTCCCTCATCACTGTCCTGCCAGCACTCTTTATAGGTCACCAAGCACAGGTGGGCGGGGCCGTGGCCCAGCCCTGGCTTTAAAAGCGCTCTGGGCTCACTGGCCAGTGTGATTTATGGGTGACGAGCTGCGGCTGCTGCTGCGGGGGATTAGCGTTATCACGGTAAGGCGGGATGGATGATCAGAGTCAGCAGTTACAGCACACTGCAACAGTGACTGGATCATGACTTCCATCTGCCAAAAGCACTGAAGCACCCCGTACAACAACAACCACACTGCTGAAACACATCACATAACAGAAACCACAGCACAGAAACGCTTCACATAACACCTCACCACAACCACTTCATATAGCATAAACCGCAGGACTGAACCATTTCATACAACATAAACCGCAGGACTGAACCACTCCACGTAACTGAATCACAAATACCATAATTGCACAGCAGTGAACCACTTCACTTAACAAATATGAGTAGCAGTCACTTACATAATCTCTGTCTTTCTCTCTCTCTCTCTCTCTCTCTCTCTCTCTCTCTGTCTCTCTCTCTCTCTCAATTCCATCTGAATTGAGAGAGAATTTATTGTTATCAATAAAGACAGTAAGCAAACCCTCAAGCAAGTACCTGTAAATTGCAATTCTCTACAGGTAGAAAAATATCATACCCCAATAACCTGTGAAGGCAGCTATTCCCAGCATCCGCCCCCATCTCTTTCGTTCCATTCTTTTCTCCAGTCTTTTGTCCATGATCCCCCAGGGGAATAACAGCCTCCTTCTTTCAGCCAGGCGTGATCCCATGCTCATATTGCAAGCACCAGCTGAGATGTATGAAAAGCAATACGGTGCCATTGTCCAGCAAAAATCCTTCCATTTTTTGGACATTGTTTCTACTGAATACAAACATACGTACACAAACACACACATGTACATACACACGAACATACAAACACAGACACACACACACACACACACATATATATATGGGAGCACTGTGCCTGGTGAGTGTGACAGGTTAAATAATTCTGAAAACAGCCCCACCACACCACAATGAAAACTGTAGTTGCTGGGTATTGATTTAGAGAGAATGGTTTGCAAAGCCATTTAGCAATGTTTTGTAGCTGAGTGTACTGGAACGACCTGGCTGTGGGTGATTGTGTAAGATTCTGGGATCCCTGTGCTGTGTATATTTGTGCATATCTGAGTGCATGGGTGTTTTTGCATGCATGTGCATGGATGTTTGTGTGTGCAGCAATCTGTGTATGCATGTATGAGCATGTGCATTTGCTAAGGACGTGACCACATTCAATTATTCAGATATTTGACCATGCGATTACTAATCAATTATCTGGATCATAACTGAAATGTTTGATAATCAAAAAATGAGGAAAAGGGTTTCATTCTTACTCATTAATATCCAGGAAGAGCCAAGAACCATGCATGTAAATGAGCTCATTCACAGATATTATTATTTTCCTACCTTCCCTTTCCTTCCCTGTGAGTCACTATTCACAACGGAGTACCAAGAAGTGAAGATTCATAACTTGCTGAGCAAAAAAAAATGTGGCCTGATTTTATGAATATTCAGCCTTCTCTAGTCTGTGTGAATCAATTTCTGAATCAGTCAATGTGTAGTGCGAATGGTGAGTGTGTCTGTGTGTCTCTGTATACGTACGTGTGTGTGAGAGTATGTGTGTAAATTTATGTACAATCCCCACCTCGTACCACTCCGTGAGACAAATACAATGTACTTTAATATTTATATACAAACAATATTGTGCATTACAAATTACACAATGAAAGGGCAGACCATTGTGCAATGTCTTAATCCAGTCTCCCAAAGTTCAGTCTATGAAATGCCAAAGCAAAGGTAGTCTATACTACCTGCATCATCCTTCCTGGCTTGAACATCTGTGGCTCTGGGAAGTGGATTACACTGCCTTGGTCCGGAATGAGTCACAACAGTGACGGAGCTTTAGACAGAGTCAGTGATTACAGCCAGGCATGTGACCTCGTCTTAATTAGCTTATCGGTCAGATGTGAGATCAGCTATAATTAAAATGACGATGATGGGGGGGGAGGGGGGATGAGGCCTCGAGAGCACGTCAGCTCGTTACGATAAGGCCACTGCAATTAAAATAAATCCACAAAGGTGCAATGTCAAGGAAATCGTGCAGTGAAATGATAACATTTATGGCGCGTACCGATTACACAGCCCTAACATGTAAATGATTTTTTTTAATGGAGATGTTGTCTTGGCCGGAGGTTGGGGAGAGACATTGCTGAGAGTCCATTACCAGAGTTTAATGAGTACATCCAAATATATGTCCTCATATAAACAGACTCTTTTTTCGATGTAAGTGCCCATACACTTTGGTCTTCATTCCACACAGCTAAGACCCCATGCTCCGACCAAGTCAAGCCAAGTGATGTTCAGAAACATATTATCAAAGTGATACCCTGCACTGGCTGCTTCTGTCAATTACTGTCTTCATCCCACAGCAGCTGAAATGACAAAGTTCTGACCTGCATTTAATCAAAACTCGCCGCCCTGCCAATCGTCTGTTACAAACCTCATTGCTCCATTTCTGCCAGGGGCTCCTGCATCTCTCCCACTGGAGAGAGGTGTGGGTTTCATTTGGGAGAGGGAAGAGGGCTTTGATGTATGGCAGGTCGACCTGTTTGGGGCGTTTTTGCTGTGTGAGGTTTTGCCCGAGAGCTCACGGCTGATGGTTAGTTTTTACACCACTTTAACACCATGTAGTCTGGCTCTCACCCAGTTTGGCCCCTGACTGTTGCTGACAGCACCAAGCGCATAGATACCCAGAATGCAGACACACCCAGCCTCAGGCCTTGATTAACCTATGACCTTTAATGACCTTAAGCCATGAAATGCTTTGGATGCACGCTCAAATGGTTGTAAGTAGGTTCAAGTGGCTGGCTAGCTGTGCTTATATTCTGGGAGACATCCTTGTCAAACGCTGTTTAGAAGGTTTTGTTGGTTTGTGTGTGGGTGTGTGTGTGTGTCTACGTGTGACTTAACACTGATTTAACACATAGGTGCTGTGGAACCATGAGCAAGACCACATGCATGCATGAATTAACATACACACACAAGCCCATACACTGAGACACACATACACACGCGCGCGCACACACACGCGCGCACACACAAAATGAAGTTGAAAACCTTAAGTCCCTAGCTGTTGCCTTCTGGTTAGATACTGTTTGTTGCATATATCTTTACACTGTCATTTCTCATCATGAGCTTTGATAGACTACATTAAAAGACTGTTACCCGGCTACAGCTGACTGCTCTTGCGTTGCATAATGTTTATTACACAACATCCATTCTGAATATAAAGTACTGTACATTGTATTTCTCTCCTTCTCTCTCATACACACACAGACACAATCACACACCTCTGTGTCGGTGCTGAAAATCTTTGTGTCAGAGGCTGAGGAGAAAGATTGTGTGCGTCAGAGGGGGTGGGTATCAAAAGCGGACAGAGAAAAGAGGCGGCACACATTACACAGAGGACACATGAGGACACTGTGACAGCACAGGTACCAGGGTCTGTGCAGGCCGACATCACACCAAATGCTCTCAGGCAGACAGACAGACGAGCTGTCTGCATGGATGCCCCCGGGAGAGCCCCTCTCTGGAACTGCAGACAGCACGCAAAGCGACGAGAGGCAGCCAACAGTCCTTGAGTTCAAACTGAATGCGATTTCCTGACACCTCTTTTAGAGCATTACTTTCGTTCTGACCCTTCTCACCCCCCCACGCCTGCCCCCGCCCCCGCCCCCACCCATATTTCACCATCTCTGTTCTCAACATCTACTCGAAATCTCCTGCTCTCTTCCTCTCTGTCTCTGAAAGTGGCTAGGATGACATCCCAGATATCCACAACCCTTAATTACATGTGACTCAAACCCCAAACCAACTCCCCCCTGCACCACCACCACTCACTCCCCCTGCCACCCCTCCCACCGCACTCTCCCCGAAGCTGCACGTCATCCTTCCTGCCATTGCCTGAAATAGCCTCACTTTGTTCTGGAGAGACACTCTAGCGTCTGCATGCGCTGCCCCAACGCGTCACCCCATCCGGCGCATACTGAGGTGGAAGGGACAGCGCTGCCCAGAGACGCCAGCGTCGAGTACGAGCTCCGCTCTTCAGCAGGGCAGAGTACTGAGACAGAGTACCAGAGAGACAGATATCACAGCCACTGCCGCTGTGCAGAGACATCGCTTCCAGCCGAAAGGATCTGCAACAAGTAATGAGGCATCTCTCAGCCGACTCACAAAAACACACAGTCACACACACACACAGTCACACACACAAACACACACACTCACACACACCTTCAGACACACACACACACACACACACACGCTCACACAAACATACACACTCAGACACACACACACACACACGCTCACACAAACATACACACCTTCAGACACACACACACACACACACACACACACACACACACACACACACACACACACACACACACACACGCTCACACATACATGCACACTCAGACACACACACACACACACACACTCAGACACACACACACGCTCACACAAACATACACACTCAGACACACACACACACACACACACAATCATACACACAGTCAGTCCTGCTTGTTCTCTATTCCTGAACACACACCTGACAAATTCACAAACAGCCCTCCACTGCCCAATCAGTAGAGTAACGCAGCGATAATGCGACAGCACAGGGACCCTACTGTACAGAGGAGGAGGTTTGCCTTGTAAACACACACACAGCAGCTGTCTTTGGTCTCCCTTTGTGGAGAAACAGCCGTGTGAAATCCTCCCAGGGAAAAAACAGCCCGCGTTCAGCCTCCACAGTTGGCTTCAAGAGAGCAGAACACATGCTGACAAGCAGAACCTGTGCGGGCCGAGCTTTTCCCTGTGCTAAATGCTGCTGGCAGAGGCTGGAGCAGAGGGCCTGGACAAGGATCCAAAAACCAGCTGCAAGATTTTACTGCACAACAGCCTGAGGTGAACACCACCTGAATTCAAACTCAGTTTCTGCCCGGCGGTGAAGGAACTGCAGTTAGTGAAGTAGGGAAAATTTTACCTGTACTTTTTCGCGCCAATTGGTCAACAGACTAACGGACAGATCACTATATTTTTGATACGATAATTGTTTTGGATATCACATCATGATTAAGTCCATGGGTAGACCAGCACCAAAATATAAATGATAATAAAATATCATATAATAATCATATAATATCATATAATATCATATAATATAAGCACTTTAGACATGACCTGCCCTGCTTTCTACATCACTGGTTTGAGTTATTCCTGTTTCAAAAAGATGTCAAAGAGAGAGGATTTGTCTTACCTTTCCTACTGCTGAAGCACCTTGATCCATAGACAAACTGTAGGAAAAAGTTTGGAAAAACACAAAGGGACATTAACACTCATTTCCAGGAAAGTTAAAAACCATGATGTCTCTAGTCCTTCTACACATTCCATAACATACCAGCCTGACACACATTTATCTGTCATATCATATGTGAGCTTCTTCGTCTACCATTGTCTCTTGTGCACAGTCAAAATCAAGACGATCAAAATGTTGCTTGTGCCCAAACCTAATTCTGCTTCTCTGCACTTTTGCTGAGTTAAATCTATTGCACCTGGCAAGTACATGAGTAGAACAGCAGAGAGGAGCATCTCAAACCACTGCAAAGGGAAGGGGGAGATGTGTGCAGGAGAGGAGCTCTGCCCTTGCCGATGAGGTGTGGCTAATGCAAACATTCATGGAGGTACAGCCGAAGGCCAGATCAGGCAAAAATCCTGACCTCAGGGTGGTCACTCCCGCTGGGTAATTTGGTAACAGGAGGACCGGCTTGACGGCAGAAACTAATGCAAGATAAATAATCTTCTGAAGCGAATTTACAGCATAATAAAGCCCTATTAACATTGGCACAGCGCTCTCTTTGGCCCATGGGTCAGCTTGGTCCAGAGACAGCATATAGTTAGATGGCAGCAACGCCAGATTTCTACTATAGATCCTCTTCTGCTGGTGCTATAATGCATCACCTCAGTGTGTACACAGCTTTATTTGATAGATAACTCATGTTCATTTGAGTCAATGGTAACCATTTGTAGATATTTTACTACATTGATGTAGATAAAAGCACAAAACATTCAACCTAATATGGCATATTAGACTGAGTCTGGGTAGCTCCTGGCAACGCTCCTGAATTCTGAGGGCCACATTTGACATAGAGGACATTGTGAATTCGGCCAGAAAACAGGAAAATTAAAAATAATAATAATAATCCGCCCACACACCCTCTTGACTATTTATACTGCACTACCACAGTTTCCAAGGTACGAGGTCATAGTTAATGAATTTCCCTTTGATGTTAGGAGCATATAAAACCAATTTAAGATGTCACACATGTGGAACAGCTGTACTGTGGGTAGTGTTAAGGAAAAAAGGAAAAAAAAAATCAGCAGATTGCTGTCAAAAAGTTGCTTTTTACAGATAGATGTTGTTAGGGAGCAGGGCTGGAGGGTACCCAGAGGGAAACTGAGCTTTATCTTTGCATGTTTCCTTTCATTTTGAGGCACTTCAGTATGATTAACACACAAAATGCAAATAATTCTTTTTATTACTCCGTAAAATAACAATAAAAAAGCAACCTATATAGGTAAGGGTTGCTACATCTGGTGGCAAAAATCAGCAAGTTGTGGATGCTAAATACGGGTCAGCTTGTCCAGCGTGTGCCCCCCTGCCCCAACCCCCCACCCCCCTCACCCCGCCACGCTGCTGCTGGCCGAGCTGTCGGCGATCTGGGAGCTGCTGATCCACTTGGTCTCTCCCACCACGGTGCGCGCGTGCGGGAGGCGGCCCACGTCCTTCACCGTCATCATCAGGTGGCGCGAGGATTTGAGCACCCGCACGGCCTCGTCGTGGGGGATGCCGAGGAAGCTGCGGCCGTTCACCTCCAGGATCTGGTCGCCGATCTGCAGGGCAGGGGGGGCACAGAGAGGAGAGGCTGTGTGGAGTGGCACAGACAGCACAGGCTACTTCCAGTGGCACAGGGACACAGGGAGGATTAGAGTGGTGAAAGAAGAGCACAGCATCATTAAATGAGCAACCCGCACAAGGGTTCATCCTTGCGAGAGGTCCAAATATACAAACTTGAAGTATGCACGCACACACACACACACACACACACACACACAATCTGCCTACGTGCACGCATGTATGATCATACAGACACAAACACATTGTATTTATTAACCTTTACATACATACAGATTCCCAAGCATGCATGGATCCACTTTGAACACTCCAGAATGTTTTGTCAAATATTATTGTCTATCTCATTGTAGTGGAGCAAGCCCAGTGCCGTGTGCTGCTCCACAGAGAGAAACTGCAAGGGGACACACTGACTCATGTGTAGAGCCTGTAACTAAACGTGCCTTTCATGGATGATCGAGTCACATGACGGAGTGCCATGTGTCTCATGATGGTAGAATGACCTGATGTAGTCTGCCTTCTCTAAAATGTGGAAAATGCTACTTGTGCCTTTCCTGCTACAATGTTTACTTCACGCAGACGTTCACCTGGTCTGACCATCACGCCCTCCTGCTCTCTTGTGCTTGGCTCAGGGCTTGAAAGGCTGTTTGCTAATGGCTGACCGGGATTCCGCATGGTAAAGCAGGAGAGATGGCTTTGGACTGTGTCCGTTCATGACCGATTGGGGCGGCAGGGCAGGCGGATTTATCTGGGTCGACTTTCCAGTTGCCTGTGGTCGCCTCTCCAGTATTGACCTCAACACAATTCAATTTGCGAGAGCTGGCCCTGATGCAGGCCTCCAAAAGGGATTAACCAGGCAAGACAAAGCCGCTTCTTCAGGATCAATGTCTGTGGACTCTGATGTCTGCCAGAGAATCACTGCAGTAATTAAACAAAAACGGCTGCAATGATATTAATAACGGGAAGCAAATCGATATCAAAGAAATCTTTTTTTAAAAAAAACCTACTCCCTTTCAGGGAGCAACAACGGTGAAAATGAAACAATCAATGGCGATGATACAGGCCCGCTGTTCCGTGGTTTGTTTTGCAGTTTTCCGAAACGCTTCACATACGCCGCTGATTGATCTCTTTTCCCGCCTCCGCAATCAACCCCGCAATGGCTCTGTAAATCAGCATCTCACTCGTTCCTATTCCGCCCAGACACCAGTCAAGGTGAAAGCAGAGGAACTCAAATCATGGCCACAGAGACCTGCGGAGAGTGTGACACCGGCACAGGGAACAGTATGTATTTGCATCTGTACTCTGTTTCCACCCAGTAAAGCCCCAGCCCCAAGATGAGACAGCCTCATTCAAACTGATCCAGAATCACAGTTCAGAGTCCTGGGCTTTGAACCATTCAGTTTTGCCCCTGGTACTGGCCTCAACCTGAGATTCAGGTCAGCTGAGCACTCCAGTGATAACTGTAAATATTTATGTGGTTTTTCATTTCTTTGGAGAACAGATCAAAGTGACCTTCGAAGAACCATGCCTTGACAGCATGTTGATTTGTTGAATGGGCAGGAGTGTAATTCCCTGTGGAATGGGCATGAGTATAATTCCATTTCCCCTACTAAAGACCAAAGAGAGTTTACAGAACTGAACTTCCCAAGGTCCTTCTTAAATTCAGCACTCTGAATGCTGAATAATGCTTAGACAACTGGCTCAAGTCCGTCAGTTGAGAGTTGGTTTAACACTTTATAGTGAGTACAGTCCATAAATTGAAGCTGTATATTCTTTGATAAGGATCTTGGCAGATCTCCAGAAAGGCATGGCAGAAAGGTCTCAAAGTTCTATTCAATCAACTGTGAGGTGACAAGGGTTTAAACAACTCCACATGCAAAAAAGCTCTAATACAAAACATGAAGCGAGGCAGGAGCTTTGGATACTAAACCAAAATGCAACTGACAACTTGGATATCATACCCTTCTGGTATCCAGCTGATGTGTCTTAGGCCCACAGTGCTAAATTAATGTGCAGAAGAGACACGTGTAGCAGACACATGCTGAAACACAAAGCACTGACTTTTTTGTAGCTTGATGTCTGAAACTTTGTTTGCACCAAAATGCCACTGTTTCATTTTTCTCCACCCTGAACAGTCAGTTCCAAATCTTTCTTGCGTAACAGATTTGCTCTTTGCTTTTGCATTTGGGAGAAATCTGTGCCAAACTGCGGTTTCAGGGCCAAGCTCTGGGATGTGCTCATAATTAATGGAGCGTTTAACTTTATTGGGCTATCAAGCCAATTACTGTGTAAGTGCAGCACGTCCAACATTGGAGGCAGCAGGGTATTCACAGATGCATATAACTGCATGTCTGCAGTCTGTGTACATACAAGCATCGTGCACATATGCATTTTGTGGTTCAGAAACCCAGGTGGCTTTGTGATGGAATAACATTGGTTTCCGTCTGTATGGAACATCTTATCCATGAGCCCTGAAGTCCAAAGTCAGAAATTGGGGATCAAAATGCAGTATCTGAGCCTGGAATTTAAATCCCTCTGATATTATGTAACATCCTTTCAGAGGGATCAATTTCCAACAAAATACTGCAACCGCAAAAGGCTTGCTCCTTCTTTCACTGATACATAGATAAGATATCCTGATAACTGTCCTTTGAAGGATGGACTATGTAATGTTTTGCAGTCTGGAAGCACAAACCGTGCCCTGTCTGCTCTGCACATTAGTACGAAATGATGCTGATTTAAAATGAAAGCCAACCACGTAATCCACAGGTGTCTGACCTTTTTTTCTCACTCTTCTTCATCACTTAATTATCCCCTCATAATTCTTAATTACATAATTTGACAAATCATTTGCTGTGTTCAACTTTTTTTTACAACCGCTTACATTTACCCAAATTATAAATGACAGTTAAACATATTATTAGAGCTTTGTGTACACAGAATATTTTACCGCAGTGTACTCTGCGAAATGCTTAAGTGCAAATATATATGGCTGTTTAGTAAATCAATTAAACCATGGGGCTTCATTTCACAGGACATACAGCACACAGCACACACAGCCAGCTTTGTGAATTGAGCATGACACTCTGAACATAACTAGTACTAACTTTCTTTTGTGTGTCTTATGGCTTTCAGTTAAATGCTGTGCTGACCTCACAATTCTGCTCAAATATTATGAGACAGACTGACTCCCTTCCCTAGTAACCTGTGTTCTATTCAGTTCTGTGTCAGTGGCTACTGGCAAAAATTCTAAAGTAAACGACCAGGCTGTTTATAGGCACAGCAGCCGTGTTTCTATTACATGGTTGTTACTGTTTGAAATGGTGTCATTTGCAGATGACGGACGGAGAAATTCTGCTGTCCGATAACAGCAGAGGAAAATGAAGGAATAAGCACAATTGCATCACCATGATGACACCAATACTATGCCATCAGGTGCTGCCTTAGGTGCAGTTCAGCTAGCAAGGAACATCTTGTAAGACTGAACCAGCGTGAGCTCTTCTCACAAACAGGTACAGTCGAAACACAACTAGGCCAGGGCCAGAGAGCAGTGGTTCCACCTGGATAGTAGAAAACCCACTGGGTGCAGTAGCTCTGTTCCCTGTGTGCAGTGCTTCTGGGTGTTAAACGAGGGTCCTATGGGCACTCAAACTGACAGAGTGAGTGAATTCATCTCCACCAGGTTACATATAGGAACCGGCCATGCGTTCAAAGCCTCTGGGGACCATCTGCTCCTAACAGCTGACCCCAGATCAGTTCACCACAGCTAATCCTCACCCTAACCACTATGTGTAAAAGGTGGGTCACTGAGACAGAAACAGTGCAATGGGGTAGAATATATTTACAGTACATCCATTACAGAGTGACTGACAGAATCTCAGTGTTAAGCATAAGCAAGACAAAAGAATACGTCGTTGTACTCAGCGTAACAAGAGAAATGACTCATTATCAACTACACTTGTCAAAACAGTAAATGCAACATTTATAATAAACAATAAAACACCCTGTATTTTTACCAATGTTGAAGCCTCAGCAGAGCACTTATCAAAACAATCTAAAAGTCCTCCACAGAATTAAATTAAATTACTTAACATCAAAGTCACTCGCTTGTGAAAGCAAAGCAAACTTATGTTATCCTTATTTTCACCCACACAGGAAGTTCAGTAATAACAGACTGTTTGCCTGGAGTGATGTCGCTACTTTCCAAAAAAGCAATCGTCCTTGTGTTTCGCTTTCCATGTGGGTGAGCTAGCTGGAGTGATCGGGCGATGTGCCAGCTCTTTAAGCAAATTCATTTATTGCCATTTACTGTAAACGCTGCACGCTGCTTGGAACAAACGCTCCCTTTTGCCCGTGCTTGAGTGGAGATGCTTTTGCCGGATCTTCACCCGCGTGACAACTGGACCCACTGCATGAGGGGTCAGAGGACACAGAACTCCTCATCAGTCAATCTTTGAAGCACCGCAGACTGCTAACAGGGCAATTATACCAGTCACAAGCCCAGCAATTTGCAACAGCAGTGTCAAGACTGCTCTCTTGGGGAAAAAATATCCACAGCAACAAAGACACAAAAGATACACAATATATGCAATCTGAACGTGAGCAAAAGTGCGATTAACCTTTTCACCACATTGTAAAACCCACGCCCAGAGACACAAACAGCCTTGCATTCAAATTCAGGCTTACCGCAATGCCCTCTGTCCTTAACTTTTAGCAATGAAAAAGATGTTATTTTTCTTGTCATACAGTGTCTATCATTTCACTGAACACATTATGTTGTGGACTTATCTGTAAAGTGAAGTTTGCCACTTAAATTTTGCCACTTAAAGGACAAAGTGCGCTGTGGTTCAGTTGAATCTGAGCCACACTGCACCAAGCACCTGCTTGCCAGGTTAAATACTTTGCTGGCACCAAATTACAACTACTTGAGTGACTCATTACTCACTTATTAAAGGCCCTGTAAGGCAGGACAGATTAGTTTTTTCCTGCTTTTTGCAAAACGCTGTGCTGAGCTGCAAAGACTCAATGTAAAACATGAGAAGATTTATCTGCCTTTGTTATCACCGCTCCAGCGCCACCGGTATCTGAAAGTACTGCACTGCCACTCATTCACCTGGGATGTCTTCCTCTGTCTTGGCTCCAGATGTATATCTATTAAAGCTTTGAACTGAGTTTCTGCCTGTTTTTTCTCTCTTTCCTCTCCCTCATGATGCAGACTGTGACATTCACTCAAGCCCAATATTGTAAGAACCAGAATCACCTCACAGCTGGAAAAACAAAAGACTCCAGTTTTAGGATTTTTTTTCCCCTGGTGACCGTAACGTTAATACACACTGTTCTTGCTTCATTAAAATGTCCGGCCAGTGGCTACGATACATCCCTCTTGCCTAATTAGCAGTCTAATCAATATACAAGCCACATGGGCATTCGATCAGGGACGTTGCCCCGCAAAATCTAAAAACGAAAATCATTAGAAAAAAATGTTATTCCACTGTAAACGGCTGTGTGTAAGTGGTCGAGTCTTGCACAATTACCATTCTGTACAAGCTGTGTGTTCGAAAAAAACAGCCTGCATCTTTCTGTCTGTCCGATTGTGGAGGCGGTGAGAGCGCAGAGCCGAGGGCAGGGGGGGGAAAATGGACAGTCCCCCCGCTCCGGCTCTAATGACGTGATCACTCACGGTGTCGGATGGCCTGGCTTTCGGCCCCAGCGTCGTCCGTGCCGGAATATTATGAAGCGTCGCATTATTCCGGGAAAGCAGAGTTATTTCTGTGGCCCTATAAGCGCGCTCGGAGGGACCATTACGCGCACTGAGGCGGAACATTGAAAAGGGATGCATTTTGAAAATCCCCCAAATAATGTGCATTAGTCAGGAAAAGCGTTCACGCATTTTTCATGTCCTGTCCTCGCGCTGGCGCGAGCCCGGGCCGGCGTCGCTGCTGCGTCTGTTTGTGTGCGGCCCCAAACTCTCGCAGTCTGTCAAAAAGCGCCACACGCCTCCTGCCCAGCCAGGTGTCCAGTAATGCATCATTCATCTTCCCGTCAAGGCGACACCGGCAAAACATCAAGTATGATTTTAATCTTTCATGCAACACTTTTTCCCCGTTTTTCTCAATACCTGTTTTAACAAGAAATCAGGGACTGACCTTTTCAAAGCGTATTGTGGTCATCAAACTAGCAATAACAACAATAATAAAAACTATGATATAATTTTATCAATTGTCTCATTTATCCATACACTAGCAATAATGCAGGAAGACAATTGGGATGGAAAAGGTAATATTCTTTGAAGGAACTCTTACAAAACTAAGCCATATGACTTCAGGTGAGTTATGGCGTGATCTGTATGGAAAACATCAACCCTTGCTCAATCAACCTACAAAGCGATTGCCTTAAACTAACTAATCCAAAGTAACTAATCCAAGCAAGGGTTGTAGTTCTTTTTTTCTTCATTCCTGCACAGCATTTTCCCCAATTTCAGTATCTGTCAAACTGGAGTCAGAAATGAAAAGTTTTTGTTCTCAGTGTTAACGTCAAAGAACAAAGCAGCTTGACAGAATCTGGGCCATAGGATAATCAGAGCAATGACAGTGTGCTTTTTCAAAGTGCCAGAAAAACAGCAGCATGCTAAGACCCTCTCTGTAATTCATCAGGAACATGACTGAGCCTGACAGACAGGCAGGCAAACAGACAGATGAGTTCAGTGACTGAACCACATAAAATGCTGATCATTTTTCTGTCTCTTTTACGGTTTTGGGAGAGCTGATGGTTTCTCGTAACATGATCAATAACCTGGTCCTTAACAGGACGTCCCACTGGCCTGATTACACAGAATCAAACTAGGCGGTTCGATGGAACCGTGGTGGGCAATAAATATGAATGTGATTCTCTACGACAAGATGAGGCTAGACAGGGGTCATCTTCCAACCAATTACATGCTCACCCCCTCCTCCAGACACCTGCAGGTACACACAGGACAGACGGAACAGTCTACTTTCAGATGCTCACTCACAGGTAGGACACACGTCTGGACTCCCACAAAAGAGACTGCCTGACCAACCACCCCACCCCTTTCTACAGGACCTTTTTCACACACACACACCTGCTGAGCAACACCCCACAAGCTGTTATTTATTATGTATCATAAAAACTTAAGATCTTGTTGAAAATTCAAGGAGAGACGGAGACTTTTGGAGTGATAGGGACAGCCAGTGGTGAGATGGCGACGGAGAAAAGGGTAGATAGATACAGTGATGCTGTTAGAGAGACACAGAGAGAGGGATAGTGACTCAGAGAGAGGGATAAAGAGACACAGAGAAAGGAATGAGGAAATGCGGAAAAAAGAAGCAGGAAGAAGAGATGCAGAGAGGGACAATAATGGGCCATAATCCTACCTTGAGTCCTCCACACTCTGCTGCAGATCCACGGTCCACCCCTGTGATGTAGATGCCCAGAGAGTACTCTGCCCCTCCCCTGATCATCAGCCCCAGGGAGCGGCCATCATCCAGAACCAGGTTCACCTGGGGGACAGAGCCAGACGCACTCTGAGGTCACCTACTGCGTCCAGTACACACACATATGCACGCACGCACGCACACACACATATGCACGCACGCACGCACACACACATGCATGCGCGCACACACAGCAGAAAGAATTTTCTCACTAGAAAAATATTGCTCATCACAAAAGATACTAGATGAGACCTGAAGCTGTAGCCACAGACCATTACACTCGTTTCACATATTTTCATGTGTGCAATTTTTCATTTTTATTATTTATTTAAATGTACCCAGCAATGGCTATAAATGGAGCCAGAATTACTGTTTATGAAAGCAGGTTTGGGCAGAGAGATTAGGGCAGAACTAGGAAGCGACAAACCTTTTTTATATCCCTAGCTCCATTTTTCCAGTGGCCTTTACAAGCACTAACAAGGATGAATTAATGTTCAAACCACACATTACAAACTAAACAAAAGAAAATTGGTGTGAGCATTATTCAACATGAAGGGCGAAAATGCCTCTGAATAATTGTATATCAATCGGGGCACCAAAGCAACCGCTACAACACACAATGCCGTCATACATCAACAGGGTCATTAAAGTCAAATGCCCCTGTCACATTTCCCATCTATCACCTGCTCATTGGTGCACGGAGCACAGGAGTACTCCCCGAGATCAATATGTCAAAGCATCACACCGCCCAAGTCCATCACCTCTCTGATCACTCTATCAATCACTATAACCAGACTGCCGTGTGCAACAGGCAAAGCGTGGAGGGCGGTCCTAATGACAGCTCTCTCCCTGCAGTATCTTCTCAGGCATGACCCATTCTGAAATTTATCCGCAGTAGTACCATCTGAGTATGACATGGTGTGTCATCATCTAGAGATTTGGTGGTAGGATTCAATCTGGCCCCAAAGTGCTTCATCCATAACTTTGTCCACGCACACTTGCTCACACTATCTCTAGAACACACACATTCAGATGCAGATGCACACAGAAACAGACACTATTCACATGTACCTGCACACACACACACACACACACACACACACACACACACACACACACACACGCACTCACACACTCACACACTCACACACACACACACACACACACACACACACACACACACTCACACACACACATACACACACACACACATTCATTCCCATTTCTCCCCGAATTCTGTCTGTAGCTTTATGTTGTGTTTGGGAAAACAATTTTTGAAGTTTTTTTTTATAACCAAGAACCAGTTTCATGGCAGACTGGATATAACACAAGTTCAGATGTAAAATCAATCTTTTATTTGACACAGCAGAACAGATGACCCAGCAGTAGATACGATGTCAAGCAATGGCTCCCCAGCACTGGAGATTCATATCTGTTGGCAGAGCGTTCCAGAGGGGGACAGAGCCGTTAAACTGGGCCTCAGGACCGTGTCCAAAGAGCACACATTTCTGCAGGCTTTTAATTAGAGATCGACCAAATCATTTGACCTCCAATCCCATCCACTAAAACTCACACCAAGTGGACTCCAACATGAAAGAAAATGAAGCTGGCAATTTCCTTTTTAAATATATGGGTTTTTCAATGTTCAAATAGTTTATTCTAAGAAAATAAATCTGCTAGTAAGGGCACCCCTGCCATCTAAGTGTCCAAACTGCAGCCTGGTGCTGATCTGCACTTCCTGGCTTTCACAGTGTGTCCTGCCTTTTCTTAGAAAAGGGAGCACTTGGTGATGCTCAACCAATGGGCAGGCCTGCATCAAGATCAACTGTCGAATTCTAGAAGACATAGTTATTGTCAAAGAAATCTCTGGATCATGCTGTCTCTCTTACCTCGCCTCACCATCTACTCCCCCATTTAAATATTTAATACCGCTGTCCCGTCTTCCAACGAACATCAATGCCGAGTTCTACTTCTAACAAGAAAGTCAGCTTGAAATCAGCTCTGAGGTTTAGCTACCAATTCATCTCTGAGATCTAAAATTTAGAGAAAAAAAAAGAACAGGTTTTGGGCTTTGTACGTTGATGCGTTTTCACAGACATCTACATTCAGAGGGGTTTAAAAAGGTGTCTGAGCTCAAATGACAATATTTCCTTTGCACAGTAGGGGTGTGTGCTCTCCACGTACAGACCCATGAATCCCACTCCCCAGCCCTCCCACCATGCCATTCCCTCCAGCCAGTAAGTCCCAGGTCTTGCCCTCACCTTCTTCTCATCTCCCTCCTGCAGCAGCTGCATGTGACTCCGCCTCTGGCTGTCGGTGCGGCGTAGGGTGGCGCTCCGATGCTCTGGCAGATCCGGGGGTGGGGACACGCTGCGTCCCTGTGGGTCCACCCAGGTGTACACATGGTTGGTGACATAACCCCCTGGAATCCGGCCCACGGAGCGCACTGACAGCGAAAGCTTCTTACTGCCTTTCAGGACCTGGGGAAGGGACAGGAAGATGAAGGGAAAAAGAGGACAGGGAGGGAGGGAGAGAGAGAGAGAGAGAGAGAAAGGGAGACAAAGAGAAAGGGCGCTTAGAACCACGGAATTAGGCACACACCTTCAGGGGAGGTCATATGCAATCAATAAATGTGCATGTATGTGTATAGACTTTAAAGTGCACCATTAACAGCATAAAATACATACAATATACTCCATCATTCTGCCTGTCACTCAATTTCTCTCTCAAACACACACACACACACACACACACACACACACACACGCATGCACGCACACCGTCCTGCTATTCCACATGGCTATGATGAGCTGAAAACCTTCCCGGCTGTGCCTCATTGAGTTCTGACAGGCTGCTATGAATGCTATCACTTTGTAGATCAAGTGCGGCTCAATTGCGCACAGCGATGTGCTTTAGCAGGGGCAGCCGGCAGTGAAAGGACAGGGAACGGAGGAGAGGGAGAGCTCTGTGACACAGCAGCACAGTCTGACACAACGCCCCTTCATCCCTCACCACCCCACAGTCTAACACCTTCTGCTGCTTCCTGGGACAGGAACAGAGGGCACATCAGCCACCCCGAATTGCTGTCCTGTTTCTGCACGCAGCTGACACTGGTCACCCGGTTTTCAGGCTTTCCGAATAGAGGGATGAAACTGCCGCTGGAGCCAAAATAGCTGCCATTTGTCATTTTCTCCTTCTTTGGAGTCCCAGTGAATTGGGATGGATGTCACTGGTTAACTGTTTCAGCCTTCATCCTTCATCATCCTCCTCCCTCATCTGCAGCATCCCTGTTAAAAACCTGGCTATGCCTCAGTATGGGAGCGCCATTCTTTTTAGGGACAACACTGATCAGAGATCAGATGGGGTGACTCAGCACCCTCAGAGCAAGAATTATCTCACCGCATTCTGCTGGGAGGGTGCAATAGGATTGGAGCGGGAAAGGGGGGGCGGGGTGCAATAGGATTAGATTGGGGGTGCTCCCATTAGCAATGGTGCATTCTATGAAATGGCTGATTGCGTCTCCTACTAAAGGGTTTTTAGAAGGCTTCTGGGACAGCTCGGCTCCCCTGCTGGAAACACTCAGCTCTAATTGTTTTCACTAATAGGGGGAGCTCAGCAGATTGGTCTTGCCAGCACACATGTGTGGGCAAAAATGCGTGAATCAGGGGGCCTTTTGCTTATTTACCATTCTGTCCATACGGGCAATAAACCCCCTATAAAAACCCAACGAGGCATGACATTCAAGCACTGGATCAAGCCGTGAGGCCAGGGGAGAGCCGGGACGAAGAACAAGAACAAATAGACATACATGCATCAAAGGCATGGTGCGCATAAACAGCCATTAACATTTATTCACTCAAATTACCATAATCGAAAGAGGGCCAATAATGGTACTTAGTCTGGATGGCTGCGGCCTCTGATGTGAATCTGATTATGAGGTCATAAAGGGAGCAGCCATTGGAAGAAAGCCTATGTACTGTATCTGCTTGGAAAGTTATCTGTGAGGTGGATTTGGGAAAGGGGAGTGTTTAACCAGCCTTGGTCCCTTGTGCGGCAGGCCTGCATGTTTGTGTTCGATTTCATCTGCAGAGCTGTTGATATAATGCCATAGGTCTGGGCAGGTCAATCAAATGGCAAGCCAGTTACATTGCTGTGTGTGTGTGTGTGTGTGTGTGTGTGTGTGTGTGTGTGTGTGTGTGTGTGTTTGTGTGTGCATGTATGTCTCTAACAGTGGAAGACAGTGTTCCCAGATGGCATGGTCCACATATGGATCCTCACCAATACTCAAAAACAAGTATGTGTGTGTATATGAACAGATGACCGCTCCGGGTGTATGTAGCTGTATAACTTAACACTGTGAAACAGGCCCTGTAACCCAAAGGTTGCTGGTTAGATTCTCAGATAAGGCAGTACTGTTGCACCCCCGAGCAAGGCACTTCACCCAAATTGCTTCAGTAAAATATCCAGCTGTATAAATGGATGATATGTGGGCTACGTAAGTCGCCCTGGAGAAGCATATCTGCTAAGAAAGTAAATAATCCAATAAAAAATACATAATGCTGTCATAGGAGTGATGCTCACACTCTCAGCCTTACCATGCCTATGAGAGACTGAGAATAACAGAACTGACAGTGACAAACTAGCAACCATATAAATGCGTATAAAATGTAAGCTAACACTTAAACGTGAGCTGTTTAAGTCACCCTAGATAGGAGCATCTGCTGAGCCAATAAAGTTTTTTATTTTTTTCACACCCCACCCGCTGCTCAACCACATCCATGCATGCATCCATGAATGCATTACCAATAGCAGTCTATGTTTTCAGTGGTACAATTTACAACTGTGCTCGCTGGCTACCTGACGGCACAATAACAATAAGGGTCTTATTGTGTTTGTTTCGTGCATGTCTGCAAGTGCACGGCTGGGTCGAGTGCGTGTTAATGGGTCCTGCTCTGCATTTAGTGTTACCCATGGCAGCGTGCTCCATCTTAAACACGTGACTTCATTAACCGCCTGCACATTCTGACCCAGTCGGCCTCCCCGAAGAACAGGTTAGCTCCCAAGTCAGTCAGCTGCCAGTGCTGTGAACCGTTCATCATGTCTGTCTGTGCGGGCACCCCTCAGGCATCGCTGAAGTCTTCTCAAAACCAATCACTTCTTGACGTCTCGTCCTGCCACTCTGTCATTGGGTGGTGTAACTCTCAGGCCTATTGTTTATGGCCCAGCTCCTGGTGGCCAAAGACAGGCTGTTTATTTCTTTTATTTCCCTGCAGACAAGATGAGAGACCTGCAGCAATGGCGGCTTCTGTCCTCCACTCACACACTCATGAAGCCAGTCTACCTCTTTCTGTAACACTACACATACGGTCAGGCATATCCAAATGCAGGTTCATTAAAAAAGTCATTTCTGCGGCTCGGTCAGTGAAGGCAGCTGAAGGCAGTCCTACATCCTAGCCATTGCAGGTTCAAGTCTGGTCTATGCCACCACAGTGGTGAGACATAAATGTCTTCATCCAGCTTGGCTGGGAAGGGTTCACAGTGGCTAATGTTCCTCGGCTCACCACTTATCTGCACCTCCTTGAAACTTGTTAGACACCCGCAGTATATACTGCTAGGTTGATGTAAGTGCAAGATCAATTCTCCAATCAGCACTGGCTGTCCTGCAGTGCACCCTGGAATTTGCCGTTCATAAACAGCCATTAACTGTTGGTGAAAGTATTACAGAATGGTGCCTGCTTCACTTCAGTCCCTCCTGAAGTGCTGGAGGTGTTCCATTGGGGTAAACTGAATGTTTGCTAATTGCAGGTTCAGGTGAAAAAGGAGAACTAACTGTTAGAGAATGGTTTGTTTTCTCTCTCAAAGAAACACACACAGCAGTGTCCATGGCTTAATCAATAACCTTTTTCACACTTTAAAACACAATGCTGCACAGCCGCAGTCAAAAGGATTACTCTCAGGTAGGTATCAACAGTGTATGTGATGAACTGTGCAATAACTGACATT
Organism: Megalops cyprinoides; assembly: GCF_013368585.1. Lineage (NCBI taxonomy): Eukaryota > Metazoa > Chordata > Actinopteri > Elopiformes > Megalopidae > Megalops > Megalops cyprinoides. The sequence continues at coordinate 22,683,653 of NC_050587.1, read as the reverse complement.
AATAAAGACCAAATCTGCAGCAAAGACAAATAATTTGTGTCACAACACAATGTTGCTGTACATTTCTGCCAGAACAAGCTTATGACATGACATCTGAATTAGGACAGAGAAGTACATAATATATCCTCTCATCATTCACATTATACCAAGAAAAATTTCCATTTCATCTCATTTATTTGCATGTTCTATTTATGTATGCTCATTTTGCTTGCCTTTTCATCTCATTTCCTCTGGAAACAGATTAGATATATATGTTTATGATTCCATGATTGCATTCATCCTGCTGTTGTATATATCTATTTATATATATATATATATTTATATATGCGATTACAGAAGCCAGTAGTATACATATTAAAATTCAGGAAAAAAGCAGACAGGATCACAAGCCTTATTTCATAAACATAAAGCAGCGACACTCTATCCAACATGGCCTCATGCACACATGTTAACGTCTGGACAGTCCTGAAGGGTCACACGGTCAGCAGGAAGTGGTAATGTCACCAAGCCTTCCCTCCCCTGCTATATGCACCTGTTCTGGCAGTGCCTTCCACTTGTGAGAATCTCTCTTAAATCTTAAAATCATTTGCAGGAGATGAGCTGAAACTCTAGCAAATCAGACACATATAAAAAGGCTTCACTTCAATGGACAGGTGCACGGCATACATGCAGTATAAATTTGCATACAGACAGGTGCTTCAGTAAATATGCATCAGTAGATAATATGTAAAAAAGTGATTTATGTAAATTGTCCTGGATAAGGCCGTTATCTTAGCAAAACAAATAAGAACCCTGCACTCAACATTACTTTAAATGGTTGTGTTTTGTGTCTGGTGATGTGCTCAGCTTTTTGGGCATTTGGTCTTGACCTGGATTTAGTGACTTGCAGAGAGCAGAATGCAGAGAGCGCTGGTGTTCAGAGAAATGCAGAGAAACGAGCTCATGAAGAAACCCAGACAGGCAGAGCCTGACCCAGAGGAGACGAGCTGCTGCTCAGTCTCTCCAGCCGGCGGGCTTTGTGTTTGTCATCCTCTCCACCTACCCACACATCCGTTTCTCTCTGGGTGAAGGCGTACTTTTCAAAGTCCTACTCTCCCGAGTACCTCCTGTTTTCTAGGCATTGCAACACATTTTTCTTTTCATCACATCTTATATTTTTCCCCGTCAGCATGTATACTTTAGCGGCTATTTCACACAGCTAATGGTCTTAAGGGCTCCTAAAGCCAATATCACACAACGTTACCTTCCAGCTATAATCAAAAAGTGTCCATTTTAAGGGGAAAAATCTTGCTCAAAGCCATAAAAAGAACTCATAAATTCAAACACCACAGAGCAGAGGATGGTAGGCTAGTGTGTGCAAACAGTCCACCACCAGCCTCTGAGCTAAACGGTCTGATGCTGGAAATGTAATCAATGGTCTAGCTATTATTGGCATAATTTGAATAAATCCACAAACATGGGGGAGAAAATATACAGCTTTATAGAAAGCTTACAGCTTTCTCTTTGAATTAATTTCTATTAATACAATCAAAGCCTGCTTTCAGAAACCCTTTCTGATTTTTTAATATATATTTGTCCCACATTCCTACAGCAGATTTTGAAATGTCCAGTTCAGATGACAAAAGAAATGTGCAAATTCACCAAGTTGGGAAGAGTGTATATACGTGTGTGTGTGTGTGTGTGTGTGTGTGTGTGTGTGTGTGTGTGTGTGTGTGTGTGTGTGTGTGCGTGTGTGCGTGTGTGCGTGTGTGCGTGCGCGCGTGTGGTTTCACGTTCGCGCGTGATGCCTCGCCGCTTGGTCTAATGGTTTCCGAGTGTTGGCCAATCGATTCTACTTGTCCCCCAGTTCCTGTTATGTACACCCTATATATTTCCTGAGAGTGACGGTGACACGGGCGACCATATTGCAAATGAGCTTCTGGCCCTGCCCGGCGTACGGTACGCAGCGGCGGACAGCGAGCGTTGGCGTGTCCCAAAGACCCATCCATCTTCCCTAGAGTGCCCTCTCGCCCGCCCGCTCGCCCGGCTGCTGTGATCTGTAGGAAATTAATGGAGTGCTTTTCTGATTACAGTGCACCCGTCCTCCCTGATTTCTCGCTCCTCCGGGATCAATATGCATTTCTTGGGGGGGGGGGTACGATGGAGCCAGCTCACCTCGTGTCGCCCCCGCCCAACTGCTTAGCTGCACCAAATGTTTCCTTTGCCACATTAGAGGAGTAGTGCTAAGGAGGGAAAGAGCAGGAGAATGTGCCACAGTCTGGGCACTGCTCTTCTCTAAAGTTTCGCATCGAGGGATCACAAGTAGCGCCAGTCCACACAGGACGTGCACTGCTGTCTCTACAGACGGCATTCCTGCATAGAATGGGGGCTGAAGGACATTAAGAATTGGGTTTTCCCTATGCTTAAGGAAGAACTGAAACACTGTCCAGCCAAACCCTTCATATTAAGTGCTTTGCACTGCCGGGGCTTTTAACCAGTCCTGAGGGCACTGTATTTGGCTGCTGAGCATCTGTAAGTCTGTCTCAAAAGGGTGAAGTAACAATGTTTTATCACTACAGCTTCCATCAAAGGGGAGATCTGTGATTGTACCTCCTTATGTTGACACTCATCGTTTCAGATTTACAGCAAATCATTTGCCATCTACCGATCCACAGATGGTAAACAACAAACAGACGAGTTACTCTGGAATGTATTATAATTATAACACACAATAATAACACATATTATTCCCTTGAAAAACACATGCGCAGAAAAGCACAGACTAATTTGTCAACTCAGACATAGGTGAGAGCAGTGTGGGTCATGTAGGCTGCTCTACCACCTGTGAGCTACAGAGTCACAGTTCAACTAATTGCTGCCTTAACTGCACCAATTAAACTACTGCTCTCACATCTGTGATGGTTACTTAGTTGAAGAGCTCTAGAAACCCTGACTTTTCAGTGGTAAAATATGATTAACAAAATTATGGCACAATACAGAGGAAATCGAGAAATTGTCCTGTACGGTTGTCTTTGAGTAATGGGAGCTAAATATTTGATGTTTTGCTAAAATTTATTTCAAACATTTTTCATTACAGTGCAAATGATCTATCCTGCCTTGTCAGAGGCCTACTGACATAAAGCATTCACAGTGTTTTCCCACAGAGAGCAACATCATTTCCATTGTCGCAAGTCAGTGATTGACAGCACATGGTCGGTCTACCTCGTACGGGATTCATGAACTCTAAGTCCACCGTCACTGACCCCCTGTGCTGCACAAACAGCCTCACAGGAATCCGGAGGGCACACGCTCGCAGTATTTCTCACAGAGACACATGCACGGACGCTTGAAAAACATGCCCATGAACCACTACCCATCCAGAATGATGAAAGGCACAGCGCAAAAACAAGATAAAATAAAATAAAACATTGCATTTTCGGCTATGTGTTTCCTCTATCTTCCCCCTGTCATTTTTTTCTTTTTTTTGCGCCTGTTTATGAATATATGGAAAAATACTGATGAATCCGCTCCTGCTGGCCCAACGGCTGTGCAGAGAGAAATTCCTGAAGTCAGCAGGGGAATAAATCACGTATAGAGGAGCCTTGGGAAGGGAGCTGCTAATTTTCCCAACAAGCCGAACACAGCTGGCAACGATTCCATGGACGAGACGCTCAGAGTTTGTGCCTATGCTGTCCACACCACTAATGATGTCAATACTGCATACATCGACCGCACACCTGGGCTCAGACACCCAAAAAAAGTTTTTAGTCAGCTTCCCATGTTGCTTAAAAGGCTTCTATCCATGGGGCCTTTCTCTAAAGTCAAAAGAAGTCTGGCATAGTAGTAAGGAGCAGGTTCGATTCCCAGTGGGGCATTGCTGTTACACACTTAAACAAGAAAAATAACTCACATTGCAATAATAAACACCCAGTTGTATAAATGTATGATATTTAGGCTAAGCTACTGCTTGCAAGTCGCTCTAGAGAAGAGTGCCATCTAAGCAAATAAATTAATGTAACTTACATGTAGTGCTCTTCTCTGAAGCAGTTTACCATTCAACTGTCATTTGACAAGTAGGCTGGCTACTGGACCTTGAGGGCCATCAATAAACTTGAAAATGAACCCCCGGGAACATGTTCAGTTCAACATATGTACTCAGCACACACCCATCAATGGCGTTTACAGGAGGGGGTTAAAAAGGGCTCAATAAGTGCATTCCTACCAAACACTTTCCCTGGGTTTTGCATTCTTACAGACTGACAGCAGGTGCCTGTTAAAGGTGTGCTGCTGCTTCCCGTGTGCGGGTGCTGGTCCGGGCGACGGCTCCCTGGGCCTCCTCCTGGTTCTTGTCCTCACAGAGCTCTTTCGCATCACAATGCGGCCAATCAGTGCTTCTCTTCCAGCCTCGCGTGTGAAGCAGCGGCTCAGGCAGCCTGACTGATTGAGTTCTTGCACCCCCCTGGTGACCATGGCGACCCCCATTTTCCCCTAAATGCAGATTCATCTTAATATGCTGCTCTCCCTTCTCTTTAAATTCCCATCCAAGAGAAGAAAAAACCCCATTTCTGGAGCCCTGGCAGGCTAAGCGAGGGGACCGAGCGAGGCGGCTGGCATGGTCTCCTCACACGCCCACTGGATGGTGGACCCAGACACACAGTCCTTCCAACATGGCGGGAGAAAAGAAGGTCCGGTCCAGCACTTAAGGGTTTGGCATATTACTCTCCCTGAATATAAAAATGCAGCTTTTTTCCAATTTAATTCAAACACATTGAATTATGGTTTATTTCAAAATGCAGTTTTTTTAACTTAATTCATCATCAAAGCAAACCCCAGGGGGACAACAATGCAGATGATTTCAGTCTACGCTTTTTGGTTTAGCGTCTTGTTTCTGGACAGATAAGGGCACAGAAAGGGCTCTGAACTAGAGCTTAACGTTCCTTTATATCGCTGAAATAAATGGGGGGAAATAACCCTGGCCTAAATCTTCCTATTCAAGAAGACACAAATTCGGAGATAAACCGGCAGAGATCAAGTCAGCCTTTAGCAATCTTTTCTGCACTGTTTTTAAAGCATTTCTAACTACTTTCCCATTCCATCACAGAGACACAAATGCGACAGCCTAGTAATGAATGTTTCATATTACCATCCTAGCACAAGGTTTACATTTCCTGGGCACTTTTCTACTAGACATTTGACGTTGGGAGCATTGTTATCTACTGTGACACAACCCAGGCACTTCAAGCCAGGTGTCATTAGGCATTGACATCCATGCGCATCTTCAAAGCCAGAGCCGCAGCTAAAAGGAGGAATGCGAGTGAATCAGAGAGGCCTGACGCTGGAGGAGAAACGGCTGGCGAGCAAAGCAAACTGCATTGCCTCCGCATGCCAGGAGCAACTTGGCCCTGGACTGCAGGCTTGGAAGAAGGACTGGATAGGTGGATTTTGTGCATGACTGCAGAGGTCATGCTACTGTAACTCCCGCCAAGGCCTCTAGACCATTACAAATATGGAATATGGGGTGGGTGTATGTAGGGGGTGGGATGGGTATGGGGTAGCTCTCCCTGTAGACTGGGGTGGGGAAGTATGTGTGTTTTGGACCGGGGCTCCTATAGCTCTTTTCCCCTTAATGCTTCAGCCACCACACTGTCTTCCCCGCCCTACGATTTTAGCACAGCCAGACAGATCAGCGCGTGTCCCAGAAAGAACAATTCATTATAGGCCTGTCACGGCCATCCCAGAGCCCGGAGCTAATCAGTGGCAGAAATGCCATCAGCTGGCATGTGACCCACTGCCTCCTGCAGTGTGTCAGGGTCAGAGGGACGGAGTGTGACTGAGCAGGGAGAACACAGCGCCCTGTGCGTCACACAAGCGTCTGATCACCGGGAATCAAATCAGCGGACATCAACGCCACCTAAATTCAATCACCCCCGGAGCTAATCCGCTAAAGTCACAGCTGAAACAGACACGCGAGCCCATACACACAACATACACAAGCACACACACTCATTCATACACACACATTCACACATACACACACACGCAAACACACACAGATGCACGCACGCACGCACACAGACGCACGCACGCACACACACACATGCACAAACACAGACACATTCACACACTCACTCACACACACACATATATGCAGGTGCACACACACACACACACACACACACACACACACACACACACACACACACACACACAGACCATAATCCCACATTCAAACATACACAGATAAATTGACTGTGAAGAAATGGGGGGGCACACTTGAAGATTACTTTTTGCTATTATCAGGACTCATGTGCACAGTATGTAAGATACATGCCCTTCAAAATACATTGGCAGATTAGGACATGCCTCTTTTCCGCTCACTGTGATGGGAGAGGCTCTCTTGCTTGATCTAGCTCAACGGTCACATTTGTTATTGTCTGAGCAGTGCTCCTATTGTATGATCAATTTGACTGAGGAACCGCCCAGTTTAGGACCTGAAACCTTTTGGCTGTTGAAGCATCTCATATTAGGACAAGCTGACAAACACGTCAAGCCCTCATCATTTCAGCTGTCCTGTCTGGTCTTTGCCAGTGCTTTCAAATGATCCAGTGATGCATAGCTTTGAGCTGGAGCAGAAGCAAACCTCCTGCTAAAACCTGCCAGAAGCAGGGCTCCGTATAGTAGTTCTACCTACATCCCAAAAAAACAGCCACCTCAGAAAAATGAACTGCACAATTTTTGGGAATAAAATATACCAGGTTTAAAAATGCAGCCAAACAGAAAGCCAAAACAAAAAAAACAATATTTCTTCTGGAACAAAAATAACTACATTTTAGATATAAAAACAGTGTAATAATACAATAAACAAGTGATGTATTACTGCCCTAAAAGCCTTTATTTAAAATAAACGTAAGTGAATGTGGACTGGCGTGGCGCTCTGTGTCCTGGTAACAGGCAGCAGGGAGCACTGCCTAAAAGGAATCCACAAATCTGTAAACAAAGAGAGCCTTATGTGCAGATTAAATTTTAGATAAAGTACCCCTGGTTATCTACTAAACAATGACATGATAATCCAAGTACATTTGCTGTGGGTTTAATGGCTTGTAAAACTCATTATAAACCCCAAACCAAAACAAAGTGAAACGTGAACAGAGAGGCCGCTTGAACATCGATAAACTGCCATTCAGAGAGGTGCTAGGGCAAGAGGTCCTTAACCACAGACCATTTTCTGTTTTATGGATGCTGAACCCTGCTCTGCCACTCTACAATACAGCAGCGTTACCAAAAGCCAGCAAGACTGCAGGGTGGTGCTTAGCAGCAGGACTGAAGGGCAGTGCTGCTAAATTCATTGCCAGCTTTCAGTTATTCACTCACTGAACAGTTGTCACACCTATAAGTGATCCTCCCCTTCCTCAGTATCACCTGTGATAACAATGCACCACTCCAAATGCGCAAAAACAATGGACTGCTGATTGGGTAGCTGACTGCTGTACTGGGTAGCACTAGCTCATAGCACAAGCCAGTGTTCTAGAACACCTACCCACAAAGGAGAATTCATGTGGAGCTTGTGAAAAGTAAAAGAATAATCTTACTTTAACTGGGCTGTAATCTTTAAATCACTTCAAAAGCCTTCAAAATGTCTCAAATCTCAGAGCAGTGAGCTGGAACATTGAAATATTATAGTTTGTCACACACAATCTATATGAATAATCTAATCCCTGGTGGAGATGCCCAAGTAAGGAACGCAAGTATTAGCCAGGCTTTTTTGAAACAGCGACGGTGGTCATGTGACAGGAAGTACTTCAACCCTCAGCAGGAGTAAGCTTCCGACAAGTGCCACATCGCTAAGAGACCAACCGTTGCCATAACTACAAAGTACAAAATAGCAACTACCAGCCCTTTTAGGAAGTGACTCAATATCTATTTAGAAGCCATTTCTTTTTTTATGCCGACGGGACTATTTTGGTGCTGGTTGCGCCATTATTTTTGACCTCTTTCCTCCTGTCCCACTCCATCGGAATTTGAGCAAATGGGAACAGCTCACAAACATACACAGCATGCACATTGTGAATGAAGTAAAGCCTAAAAGCTCACAGATTGAGAGAGGGAGAGAGAAGGTTATAGCATTGATAATATGGAGGACAAAATAGATCAAGCTAGAACATGAATCTTCAAAGTTCCTCAGCAATAGAGTATGTAAAAAAGACTTGTAAAAGATTGCACTGTTTATTACAGGGTTTTGGCTAACCCACACACAAACCAAGGACCTGTCTGAACTTCTTAATGAATTAATGGACTCAATTATTGGGCTTAATTAGTCTAAAACACCATGTTTTTCAGTGTAATCAATGACTGATGATTATGGAACACCAATAAAGCACAGTGGATTGAGGCCGTCTGGGAGACGTGACCTTGGCCACTTTGCCAGCAACAGAGTGATTTACACAGGGAACTGCTATGATGATTTTACGACCTCCACTTCTTGGCCTAATCCATTACTAAACATGCAGGGAACCCTTAATGGGGTTAAGGGTCTCATCTCTCACACTTCATCATCGATTGCTCTCTACCTAGAACCTAGGATGTCATACTGCATGCAGTTTCATCATTTCCTGTCCACCACATACACACCAGAAGATGATTGATAAAAAAAAGTATGCAGTGCAACTGGTGGTCACAGGTCAGTCCTTATAACTGCATCCTGTGGTTAGTGAACAACCTTATCCAAATCTACATAGCTTATATTTTTGTCAAATATCTGTTAATACAGCTAGATATTTTACCAAAGACATGTCAGGTAACATACCGGGATAGGTGCCACCCTGCAAGGGTCCAAACGCAGTGCCTTGCCTGGATTTTGACCTCATACCTTGAAAAAACCTGTTCCTTACCACTATGCCACATTATGCTGTTAATGTATGGTCTCTTGTATACTGGCTACCTCATTCCAATGTGTTAGGCGAAAGCCACGCCCAGGCCCCAGCAAGCTTTTAACCCAGATATGGCACAGGGGGGTCATTCCCGGGGATTGATTGGGAATCTGGTGGTGGAACAGTTCATGGATCGATACTGGGCATGGCAAATGAACAGATGAGCGAAGGCTTGGTACGGAATCGACCGCTCTCAATTACTGTGTGCCACCAAAGCACGCAGCATCCGGTTTGGGCATAGATCTTTGCCCTGCCCGGCTCGGCTGCAGGGGCAGAACTGACAAATAACCATGGAGGCACTGAGCCAAATAGCCAGGAAGGATGTTCAGGAGCCACTGCAGCTGTAAACCAAGCCTGAAACTCAGTTAATGTGTTCCCAATTGGAACGGGTGCTAATCGGGACCTCTGTGTTCGCGATGTGCCCATCTGGAGGTTTCTTCCTCTCACGCCACACTGCGATGGGGGCCCGGGGTTCAGGCCCCAATGCCTGCCTGTCTTTGGGGACTAATACCTGCCCGTCCCTGGTCGCATTTTGCAATGGCATCACTGCTTCATACAGCAGGCCAGTTACATTCCTCTTCCACAATTGAATGGAAAGAAACCAACCAGCAATTTCTATGGAACTCTGAGTATGTAACACCGTGTATCAGCACTCACATGTCCCTCAGGAAAAGGCTTTAAAATGGAACTCTAACTGGTGTTCCTCAGTAGAGTCTTCCACACAGAGAAAAAACCATTCAGGTATAAATGAGTACAAACCATTCAGATACATTCTTCTCTGCAGTCCACTTTAGGTGTGTGCTATTATTTCATAGGTGAGATTTATCGATATCAATGGAAGTGACACAAGGCTATGTTCTGCACACCAAGGCGCAAAAATGCACATGAATTTGACACAAACTTCTCAAATGTCTCTCTGCAAATAGAATTTATGTGGTTGGCAGTCAACCAAACTTGTCACAATGTTTTTACTACATCAACTCTTTCTGTTCACTTTTTTAGCTCTAATGGAAACACAGCCCCAGAGGGAAACATGGGTAGGACATTTTTAGTGGTATCACAGAGCTTGGATGGGGGACAGATGGGGAACAGCCATTTGAGTGCACATATATGAAACAGACAAGTAGAAATTGTACTCTATTCTGCAAGGAAGGGGTAAAACTGTTACCCTGAAGCATTTTGTTCCTCTCCTGTACAATGCAGAGCCCCCAGCCCCCCCCCCCCCCCCCCCCCACACTGAACTGCGCTCCGTGGCATCTCTAGGGTTTTAAAAAAGACCAAAGCCATTACTTCACCCTTGAAAAAAAGAAGATCTATCTGTGCGAGGAAAGCAGCGAGTCAGAGAGAGTGGGAATAATGAACTGAGAGGATCCTCTGGCTGTGCCTAATCCCGTTTAATTAACTAAAAATCCTGAAGCATTTCATCAAAGCCAGTGAAAAAAGATGACAGATTGGGGGGGAGGGTGTCATTTAAAAAGTGCCCCCCCCCCTCCTGAAGCAGCTGTCCTCAGCACCTGGTGGCCCTCATGGCTGAGATTGCCATTGTTCCACTGAGTCCCTTCAAAGAGCTATTGCACAGCTTGGAGTGCATCTTAACCTTGCCCGACACAGCAGTCCTATAACTCAATGCAGGCTACTGTTGCTGTTGCTGCTATGATTGAACTTCTTCTGTTCCCTTTCCAAAATTGAATGATGGTGAGGGGGGGAAGGGGGGAGGTTTGGAGTAGCATACTTGTAGGTATATTCTAAAAATGATTACACCCAGAAGCATTATGTGAATAAAGCTCAAATACCTTTTGTTTGTGGCAGGAAAACACAAGCTCCACTCAGCTAGGCTGCAGGAAGAAATGTAAAGTGTCTGACTAAGAAGTTGCCCCCCTCTGTCTCCAGGGCCCAGAGAGAGGCAGTGTGTATCTAGTCTGTTTGAAATAGACACAAAAGTAGCTTTCCGAATTGGCTGTCAGTGCTAATCTCCTTTGCCACCCCCCTACCCCCCCTCCCCCGCCAGTACCTCTTCCCTATCTCCCACTCTTTCTCGTTCCTCATCCCTCGCTCTCTCTCGTCAGCACTCTGTCACTCTCGTCTTCATCCTTCTTCTTCTGATTCATCCTGCTCTGACGGAGCGGGTGGCCGGCGGTGACAGGCCCCGCTGTGCCACTCCCCCACCCCATTCATCAGCGCTCCCCTAACCCCCCTCCTCCAAACCCCCCCCCCCCTTATGGCCTTGGAGGGGGACAAGACTCGAGACGGGCCCGAAATTCACAGCATGTGCAGGGGATGGCAGATTCATCAACGTCAAAAGCTAGCCCCACACAAATATGCTTTACCTGTGATTTATTTTGTTTTCTTTTAAGGGAATGGCGGCGTGTGGGCAAGCACAGCAGCGCGTGACTGTGCAGCAGCAGGCAGTGCGGTGACACAGCTGTTTTATGTGTCAACACTTCTGACCTCTCCTGCACCGGCGCGTTGCGTAAGAGCTTTCAGGAAGGAGCGTGCGCTCAATACATGTGAGTATTCGCTTTAAGCACCCACTGCGATGCCACAAGCCACCCTCGCAGGAGCCAATGAGGTCCAGCCTCACTGGTGCGGAAGCGCTGCACTCAGCTGGACCTGCAACCGCAGAGGTGCACAAACACCTCTGACAACAGGTTAATTCTACAAGGACCTCAGGCAGACAGTTTCAGTTAGGGATCTGGAGATCGGGTGGGGGGGGGTTCAATTAACAGCTCAACTGAATCAGATTAATAAAGATCTTCGCTCCCTGGGGGGCACCAGGAACCAGGACTGAGGGACACTGATATAAAGGCCAAGGAGGAAGCTTGAGTAACGACCTGGGAAACCCAAGGCATTGATCCCCACAGAGCTGTCAAGAAGGAAAGGCAGTCCCTGCAAAAGCAATTACCTCTTCTGGAGCTCAACCGAGGAGAAGCTAAACAAACAGGAGTGTTCAAACAGACAGCCAGGGGTGAGAGTCTAGTCACCGCGTGAGAGTGGCATCCTTCAGAGCTGCCAAATTAAGAGGTTCACATGGAGTGAGAGAGCTGGAAGACAGATAGAGAGATATATTTCCTTGGTTTTATTTTACCATTCTTTCCCTCACAAGAGAAAGCAAATAGGCTGTTATCAGCCAAGGGTCTGTATTAGGCTAATGAAGGCTCCTGCCCAGAATTTTCCAATTTCATTCACTGTTGAAATGCAAGTTTATCACAGGGTTTTTTTTTTTTTTTTTTTTTTTTTTTTAGATTTGCTTAAAGCGTAGCTTCATGAATGAACAGTGGAAATGCTTCACTGAAGTCCCAATCTTTCCAGAGGCTGAGCTAGTAATAACTGCTCACTCCTTTCTCCCCCAAACACTGACACACCTGAAAGGGAATGCCACAACTGCCACAGCATTCCAACTGTGTTATTAATAGGGTAATATGATAAGGGCGTGTATTTACCTAACACACAAATCACAGACCAATTTAAACTGTCAGTGATCGACAATGTGGTTGGCATCCAGCTCATTTTAACAGAACCCGTAATTGACCATGTCATTAGGATGCTCTTGACAAACTTGAATGTCAGATGGAGATGTTAGTGTGCAACTATAATGTAAATGTAAGCTAATACACTGGGGATTCAGACACGAGTGAGGATTTGTGGCTCCTATGATGGGTGGAGCTACCATGTGCTGTCAACCACAGGCTTTTACAAGGACGTAAGTGGTCCGTTTCCTCTTTCACGATAATAACTACAACACAGAGTAAACACAAAGAACATGTATCATGTGCACAAGATAATATCATGTATCAATGTAAGAGAGACACGTGGCTTTCATTGAGTTTAATGATGCACATTCTGAGCAACCCATCAGAGGTAGACTGTAAAAAAACCAATGAAAAACCATCCCCGAATTCACAGGTGGTGAATACCCCCTGAACTCAGAGGAACTCAGAGACCACACCTAAATTCACAAGAGGACCCCCCCCTGAGCTCACAGGCGGGAGCCCACAGCCGAACTCAGGATCAAATAAATGAGTACAAATAAGAATAATTAAATGTTCCTCATGTCCTGTGCAGACAGATGGTCCCACTTAAATGAACCGTCAGCAGTACTTCCCCCAGCTTTAAACACCAGGTTCCCACAAATAAATATCATGGGCACTGCTGAGAAATGGCATAAGGGTTTCACCATGCATCACTTCCTGCCACCTGTATTGATCATTTTTACTGCCCATCAGGGATGGATATACAATATCTATATCCCAGAGAAGCCAGGTTTTGCATTCAGTTCTGTTGAGTAAGGCAAAATGGACTAATTTATCTGGACCATTCTGATATCCTCATTTTCGCATTTTTTTCATTTTTTATGAGAAGACAGCAACTGCTGCCAAAATTTTGACGTGATCACTCAGTGAACGGTCTTCTCTTCATAATTGATCGAATATAAAAGCACTCTCCAAAACAAACGGACTGTATATTCTGTACAGGAGCCCAGCCAGATTCGGTCAATGTTCTGCTACTCAGAATGGAAAAATGCAATTCAAAGTAATTCAGCTTTAAGAACATGATCGAGTCGTTTACCAAAATGGGGCTTACCTCCACTTAGACATGAACCTGAATAAAACACAACATCCTACAGCCTAAGACTGCTCTCCAAGCGGTGCATAATACAAGACAAGAGGCATGAAACAGTCTATATGTCAGGGAGCTTCATTAACAAATATCCTTTTCCCAGTGTCTGGAAATTAACCAGACTGGGCCATTATTTCAGATTCCAGATGATTGTCCTTTATCTTCTTTTCTCGTGCTGACCCGTGTTGGCTCATCCTACTAGCAGTACCAGTCCTTGCCTATTCACAAATGAGCTGTGTGTAGAGTCCATGTGTACTGCTGCTTCAGAATCTCCTCCAAAAAAGCAGGAGGCACTATCATAGGCAAGAGAACTGTGAGTTTCTTGGAGGCAAATTCCTCCTTCAGAAATCTTATTTTTGCCATGATTTTTGAAGGAGTGCATCACAGAATGAGAGTTTATTATGAAGACACCACAAAACAAAACTAGCCATATATAAAACAACACAGTATAATTAAAACAGTATAATAATACTAGCATGCAGCTAGTTTCAGGGAAATACAGTCAAATCCAAGGGGAAAAGCCAATATCTTAAGCTCCCATTTCGTGGGATAGTAAGGCATGCTGCCAGAATTAAGAGCCCCAGCTTGTACTCATTGAGGTGTGGTCACTGAAAATCAGCCCTGAAATTGGCCCTTAATGAAGACAAACCCCATGCACAACGGAGCAAGAGATAATGCAAACAATATCCCACAAATCACTCAGAGCAACCATGTCAGACCAGCATCCCAATCAGGCGGTGGCAATCTTGCTCCATTAACATTCTGCTCTCCAACATAAAACCACATAAAAATCAAAGCAAGATGACACATACCCAAATCGCCCATCTCCCCACAAGGACAGAAAAGAAGAAGATGAAGAAGGCAAATAAATAGATTAAAAAGAGATAACTCCTGTCAGTGATAATTAAAACAATACCTGGGGCTGCCTAGATTGTTTTTAATTCTAAGATGCTATTGACCTTTGGTATTTAGAATAGCAAGAGGTAACAGGACTGTATTTCCTGCTGGCTAATTTTACTGTAGTGAAGTTTTCATATAAATCTGACGGCACAGGCACTGTATCCCCACTGAGCTACCGCATCATGATAATGTCAATTGATTCACTGCGTGTCTCTGAAATCATATATGCCTGGATTACTTCGTATTCCCCAAACGTCTCATAAGACATATAGATCTGCTACTCACCAGTGAAGGTGTGGGTAGCAGCACTGACTGATGATTTATTTCATTCGTTCCAAAACACTAATTTTTCCACACTTCTTCACACTCGTTCCCTTGGGCCTGTGGTGATGGCATGCCACATGACAAAGTGAGAGCCCTTACTGTAAGTTATACTCATTTATAGTGAAACAAACTCTATATGTGCACTGAATATATTAAAATGTGCAGCTTTCACTGCAAAACCCAGTTACTGACACTTTTGTATAAGCAATTTCTGAATGCACCACACAAGATGTTTGCATAATATTTTATAATACTGACATATAACTACTCCTACAAACATAATGCACACAGTGATTGAAATATTTCAAGTAGAAGACTTAAATCACACGTACACACACACACACAAACACACAAAGACATACATCATGGACATACATCACACTCCGGTGCCAGCTCACTGCAGCTCACATATGAACATGATATTTATCTTAAAAGCTCAAAGACCTGTTTGTTCTGGGACCCACTGGACACCACACAGCATCACGTTCCTGTGCCTGATGACAGCAGCCCGCGTATATCCGAAGGGCATTTTTCACTTTGACTCTGTGACCGCGAGCAGGGGTCGGCTTGGTGGAACCCGGCCCTGACAAGCAGCGACAGCTTGCGTGCCACGCTGGCCATCGAACCATCAGAATGCACTGGGGACAGGCGCAACAAACAATCTGTAATGCCTGCCAGATCACTGGAGCCTGAAAAACCATCTGCAGAAACACTCAACAGCATTACATTTGCTTAGCAGACACTCTTATCCAAGGCAGCTTACAAAGCTTACAGTTGTTAAATGTTATCCATTCGTACGGCCGGATATATACCGAGGCTGAGTTGAGGACCTTGCCCAAGGTTACAACGGCGGTGCCCCACCTGGGAGTACAAACCCCCAATGTTTAGGTTACAAACCGAGCTCCCCATCACTATGCCACACTGCTGCAGTGACAGATGACCAAACGGACACAGGCACAGAACAGGCGTAAATATAGAAAAAACATGCAACTGTCACATCAGTAATGAGACACTGTATACAGAAAAATCAACTACAGTGAAGAAACTAGTCTGTGAATGAGTCTACACTGAGGTGGCAGAGGAAGAGGATTCTGGCAGATGCATGTAGTGCGGGAGCTGCCGTCTGTAGGGAGCTTGGATCTGAGCTGCTCTGATGTGTTAAGTGATAGCAGAAGCAATTAAACTCCAGCAGGACAAAAGCATTGCCGGGCTCCTATTGGCAGACAGGCCTGAAATGCGATAAACTGTGAATGGTGACTGCCACTGGGTTAAGATCTGATTGGCTGATGGGGATAAACCCCAGAGACTTCATCAGTATGAAAAAGGTGGACTTCCTGGGAAATCCATGTTACTTTTGGAAGTGGTGTAGCTGAGCCAGTAGGAGGGGCGTTTCCCATTTCTTCTGCACACAGCGAATCCATCGGCCCAGCGCAGTGATGGGACGTCCCATGTTTTAGGTGAGGAGTTCAACCAATATCCAAACTAACTGCCGTGATTAAAGGTCCCACGGCAGTAACTGAAAGAACAGGGGTGTTAACCCTGCTGTCCTTGTTAAAACTCACAGATCAGCTCACTCAATCCAACCAACTGGTTATGCAACCCCTTGCATTCTCCGCCCGCCTTGTTTCCCCTCCCGCGTCAATGTAAAAGAGAAACGAGTTCTCGTTTGACCTTCCTGGCTGAGCAAAGGTTAAACAAAACAGATAAATAGATAAAGACTTCCTGAACAGCCCTCGTGTCCATGTGCTCCTCCACGCTCTGTGTGCTCTGTGTGCTGTGTGTTCTTCCCCCAGGCCTCGAGGCAGGGGTGAATGTGACTCCATGGAGGGCTGAACGCCAGCTCGCACGTGCCCCGCTGCGACACCGGCCAGCAGCCTCAGTAAAGACGGGCCTCCCATTCCCGCCGCATGAAGTAAATAAAGTGGAAGCGGATCAATAGCAGCCTTTTAAATATATGATCCCAACGCCGCCGGCGATCGGCGCGGTGCGTTCGGCGCGGTGTGTTCGCGGTCCTCCGCCGGAGAACAGGGGATGCGCTGCTCCGGTGCAGAGGAAAGGGACGCGGTTTTACATTCCGAGTGAGTGCCGGCAGTGCAGATGCACCGGGGATCTGCTGGGGATTCGGACAGAGGGAGATGAGAAAGGAGGCAGAGGAAGGGGTGCAGATAGCAAGAGAAGGATGAAAGATAAGGGGGAGCGGTGACAAAGAAACAAGAGAGGACAGAAGGGCCATGGGGGGGGGGGGGGGGGTGGACGAAGGACAGACAGAAGTGTAAAAAAAAAAACAAGCGAGCTCTGAAGGTGAGCTCACAGACACAGGCAGGACTTACAATTAGGTGAGGCAGTGTGTCTCTTCAATAATTCAGACAAAGGAATCCCTGATCAGGTGCAGAGGCATTCAGAGAATCAGAATGACCAGAATAGATGGGCTGGTGATTTGGACACACCACGCTTCATTAAAACAACACTGGTCAGTTTATTTATTTATCTCTACATTTAATATTTCATTGTACTGTGAAAAGAACAGGCATTGGTTTACAGCAGCAATGTCAGTAGTATACTGTAATACAGCATCTGGAACTGTCTCTCTTGAAACAGACACCTCTCACTTGGCATTGATTCTTGAGGTGTTAGAAAGCACTTAGTGGTATGGGAACATATGATCGAGAAAAGTGTTTGCTTAGATGGGATGAGCATTTACAATGTAAATCAGGCCCACTGTCTTAGTGTGTGCTTTACAGCTACTACATGCCAAAATAGAAGACCACAATTTGGAGAGGCAGACATGACCGTCTCAGGGAAGTCACACCTCTCACACAATATGCACCACCTGGTTTTGCATGTACCACAGACTAAGCTGTATGTTCACATAACAATAGAATAAATGAGCTCCGGTTTCAGAGTTCAGGGTCAGAGAGCAATGTACACTGTTGTTTGGAGTTACAAGAACATCAGCTATGTACTTAAGATAAATGCTCAGTAACATAAGCAAACATCTTAAAAATATAGTGTGAGGTGAACTAAAATGGAGATAGAGAAGCCCTGTATGACATGCAGATGAGCGATGAGAACAATATTTAAATTTAGTACAAACACATTTCATTTTTTTGGCCACGAAAACACCAACTACTACATACACAGTTTGTATAATTTCCTCCTGGTTTGCTAACTAGCTCAGTGCGTGCAGGGGCAAATACAGCTCGACAGACATTTGGCACCTAAGTACATCTACTGCTATAGGCCATACATCCACCCGCCTGTTTACTGTGTCCGCTATGCATTTAACAAGGATAATATGAACAGGTTAACTGTCACTGCTTAGAGGCAGCTCAGTAGGCTGTACAGGTTTCTGCAGCTGAACACCTGTGCACATGCACTGCACTGAAGGCAGCGGTGAGCAGGGACACCCCTCAGCACGGTGATGAGGCGGTCACTCAGCATTGGGAAAATGGAACATAATCGATTCGCTGTCTGCCCCCATGCTCCCCCCCCATCCTTCAGCTCCCGGCAGACCTGCTGACTGAGCGTGTGATGAAGGGAGACCTGGCAAATCATAGGACGTGTCATTTTAAAAAACCTTTCCCCCAAGACACCCCATCAACCCCGCCCCCCTCAGATACCCGATGACATGTCAAGAAGAACTTCTAGACCCCTCAGGTTGATGGCAGGCATTGAAGCAAGAAGGGAAAAAATGACAAAAGGTTCTATCTCTGGATTTTAGCTCATGTTTCAAACCCCTTCTGCTTCTCCTCAGTTAACCTTGCTTTCCTTCCGTCTCCTCTCTAAAGCTGAAAACACAGGCTGTTGGTAAACAGCAGCAGTGTTCAAGGCCTGCAGATCTCTAGCGCCTGGAGAGCCAAAGGCAAGAGCCGATTTCCTGCATGTAAAAAGGAGGGTACATTAGCACTACACATACCCAGGAGGTCAATGTTCCTTCTGCTAACACTACCCAGAATGCCTGGAGGCACCGGAGAGAGAGGATGAATGCAGAGTTGGATGTTCCAGTGTGTCACATTTTCATCCAAAATCCACAGTCTCTGCAACCTTCCTGCCTTTGCCGAAAGACTGCCCGTCCCCAATCCTAACCCCGACAATTAAACATAATA
The DNA here is from genome assembly GCF_013368585.1 of Megalops cyprinoides. Lineage (NCBI taxonomy): Eukaryota > Metazoa > Chordata > Actinopteri > Elopiformes > Megalopidae > Megalops > Megalops cyprinoides. The sequence continues at coordinate 22,664,800 of NC_050587.1, read as the reverse complement.
TTATGGTGCTGATACAGGATCGGTTTCTAAGGCCTGACAGTGCCTACACTGAATCCAGAGTGTGTGCCACAAAGCGGGACGGAGAAAGTACTGGAAAATGATAATCGACGCACTGCATTCTGCATTCTGCATTCTACACACGACTTCACAGTGTGTCAGCCACGCTGTGTCCCCTGGGGTAGCAGCAGGAAGCATACAGAGACAATCCCACGGGGTCTTCTACATTACTGATTTACAGCAGCACCACTCAACCAGCAGCCTGGGGGCCAAATACAGTCTCCCATGGACTTCCTGTTGGCCCTTTGATCATTGATGAACAAACAAACAAAAGCTTTTATGCACATTAAAAATGTGATTACTTTTAACTTTTAATGCATTAACATTATTCTCTGTGTCCAGGACATTTGTGCCTTAAGTAAGTATAATCTCATGTTATTCACTTGTTAACATGCGCTGTTATTCTTATTTTCAAATGCGAATTGATTTTGACCTGCAATTGTTTTTTTAGTATTGTTTTATGAGCACTTTATATTCACTGTTGTAAATGGGTGATTTACCATGAATAAGACACAAAGAGAAGCTAAGAGACTGGTAAATACAATCTACGAATTGCTGAGAACGTGTTTGTTTTGTTTATAGAATTAACATACCTATTTTTACCTACCTACATTTTTATTCAAATGAAATGTAAAATATCTAGCCTGCTACCACCATTAAAAATATCTGTCCCCATGAAAAAGTAGCTGGAGAGCCCTGAGGTCCTGTGTCAGAAAGTATTTTACTTCAAGTGACTCAAGGATACTTTTCATCTGTATGCTGCTATGCTGCTCATGTATGCGAAAATACCTTACACACGCACACGCATACGTTAAGAGAATCACCCAATTTATCCTTCTATCACTAAAAATATAAAAAAGAATAACAGAATAGTATTGTATGTGTATACCATGAATATTAATAAAACATTCAGAGCTGCCATTTAGCTATACAGTAAAATGGCACTTATAGGGTTACTCTCTACCTTCACACAGTTGAGGAAACTGACCCGTTTTGAGCACTGGTGGACCCACACCACCAGAGCGTATTTACATCATTCTAACTACATACAATAACAAAACAATCAAAAGGAGAGACAACCGTGAATTGTGGTGACAGCAGCGGGGGATTTTCAATGAATGTTAACCGTCCCTTTAAAGCAGGAAGGGAGTAAAGAGCTTTGTCACAGAGCCCAGAAAAAAAGTGTGCAATAAGCAAAGAGACGGGAGGCAACATGCATTGCTTTTAAATACCTGCAAGCGCAGCTTTTTTAGAGGGACGAGAGAGGAAATGAATGAAGAAGGGTAGAGAGGAGAGGGGGAAAAAGGAATATACAGGAAAGGGAATGAAGTGGAGAAAAGAGGACAGGAACAAAGAAGTAGAGAGAAGAATGAGATGTAGAAAAGAGAGCAATGAAGAGAAGTAGAAAGAAGAACAATGAGCAGCACAAAAAGGGAAGAAGGGAATGAAGAAGAGTAGAGAGGAGAAGAGTAAAGAGGACTAGAGAAGAGAGAAATAAAGAGGATTAGAGGGGATGGGAATGAAGAGTGATAGAGTGGAATGGAGACAGACATAGTTATAGAAGGGGAAAACACCGCCAATCATCTCATTTAACTTTTATGATTGAAAACCAAGTCAGATTGTGGATTTGACTGAATTTTTTCCCACCCCCTGCTTTTCTTTTCTCCTCGCATCGTGGATAAACATTTCAATTTTAATCATCGGCTCAGCGCCCAGACACAAAGGCAAAAGAAATTAGCCCCCCTCACGCCTTGCCTTGAATGCGGCCTGCTTAATTAAAACGTTTTATGAATAATTTAGCTCAAAATGAGAATGAGGATGGAACCAAGGAGCTCCCATGCGAAGCTGCAGCAGTCCCGGCTGGGGCAGGGCATCTCCGTTTGGTCTACGTGTTGAACTCTTTAAGCAAGGCACAGGGTACAGACCAGCATACTAATAGGGCAAATTTAAAAACATCTAATTCTCAAATACCCTCAACTGCATGAGATGCAAGAAAGAGCTAAGAGTTTGTCTGTTAAGCAAAGGATATGAATTTTGATCAGTAGTCATGTGAGTGTTTATGGTGAAAAAAAACTGGTCACTCTGGTCTGCTTGTAAATTGTTTTTGGTTACTGCATTACCGTAACCGCTAACCATTAGCCACTCTATAAACACCATGGTAAAGTGCAGCTCAGCGCACACACTGGAGGTCTGCAGCGCAGAGCTGAAACCTCACACCACTTCAGCCTATGGCTATTCATACTCCAGGCTACGGGCGATTAAACACGGCACATGCACGAACAGTGAAAAGGCTGTCAGCTTGAGTGTTTGCAAATCAGCTGTAACAGTGAAAGAGGGCCAGAGGTAAGAGGTAGACAAGGAGTGGTGAGGTGGGGGGGGAGAGAATAAAGTAGAGAAAGAGAGAAAAAAACAGTCCATTTTCCAGGACTCGCTGCGATTTCCCATAATGCCCGGCAGCTGGCCAGAGAAGACACTTGTCGCACATATTGTGGCACAGACAGAGCGCGCACCGTGGATAGTGAAATCGCACCACGCACTCCGCATCACCAAACACTGCCAAGGCACACCTGAGAATAGTCTGTGTTCGAGCTCCCTGTGGCATGCAGAACTGGCATCTAATTGTTCTGCTGAGCCTCTGATACCCTCGCGTGTATGTGCATCTGCCAGAGAGCCTGGATTTCCACATCCCCGCAGCGGGCTCACCCACGCTACAGCTGTTTCCCGCTCTGTAGCTGTAAGCTGAAAGTGGCAGCGCGGGCCGAGCAGCCGCGGAGCATACGTGCCTTTTCAGAATGACTCAGGTCGCCCCGGGGAGAGGGATCCGGCCCCCTGGCAGAGACGGGGGTGAGTTCTGCGCCGTGCGAGCTGCTGCCAAGCTCTGCATAACAAGATAGACAGCCGCTCGGCTCCGCGCTGCCGCTCCTGCCATCTCTACTCCTTCCCCTCCCCCACCCTTCCTCTCTTCACTTTCCGAGCGCAGCCAAAGAAATCTGCCAGCATTAGCTGTCCTGACCCCCCCTGCCCCACCACACCCTTAATCCCTCCCTCTGAACCCAAACATCTTTAGAAGCCAGCTGCCGCCCCAATGCCCCATTTGCATTAACACACGCCCCCCAGCAGGAAAAGGTCATAATCATCCTTGTATGCAACCTGCTCTTTTTTTTCCTTTTTTCTTTTTTTTTTTTTGAATTGTGAAGATCAATATGATTAAGTGTGACAAATCCCCTGCTTTAGTTTAAATGTTACTGGAATGTCACAGTGTCCCAGGCCATAAGTCTTGGCCTTTACCAAACTGCTGTACTTTTTGCGGTGCGCTGGGTGTGTTCATTGAAGGTTGCCGCCAAGGGGAAAAAGCACACCCTAACTGTGTTGGGTCACATCGTAGGACAAATCAAACACCATCACAATACACTGAAAACTCTCCATAAAATATTATCTTTAAATATCAATATTAAATATTAATATTGAATTCATCTTCTGCATATATGCTCAGATAGGCTGCCGGTAAGAAGGGCTACCAAGTAGCTCAGCCAGTTAAGGCGCTTGTTCCGCGCAGGCTGAGTTCAATGACCGGGAGTCCATAGCAGCAGAGCACAACTGGCTTTGTTCCAGCAGGGGGGGGGGCGTGTTGACCAGAGTCCGCTCGTCTCACCACTTGTGACACCCTCTAGTGGCTCACAAGCTGTCCGTGAGTCACTTGGATGACTACACTGGAGACACATCTTTCCTCCAGTTTCTGTCTGCTCTGTTGTGGTGCACTGTGGGACTTGCAGCCGTTGGTTGCACTGTGTTTTATTGGTGTACCGGAGGTGTGCATTCATCTGGCTTCCGTTCAGCGCTCCGGCACAAGCACAATGGGCATTGCAGAAAGGCAAGTGTAATGCAGTGCGTTTACCGATTCCAAAACTGGATGAAAAAGCAGGAGGAAAAGCATGAGAAACAATGTACACTGGAACTCTACTCTGTAGACTGCAGGGCCTCCGTCTGCCTATAGAATATAATGATATTGCACTGGCGTGACAATAAATACCAATGAGCTTTCATCTCAGTGCAATTTAATGTAAAATAGACTCTGAAGTGATGAAAGAGGGCAAAAAAGGAAGCCTCCTTCTCGTTAAGCCACTGTTTGTGTGCCACACTGATTTAGAGTCAAAATGCGTGCCACCACTCCACTATACCTCACACAGTACACCCCCACATTCCCTGCTGGACAAACCCACAAAATCCGCTGTCACAGGAAAAATAACAGATAGGTATAATCCACTTTGTAGCGTTAGAATAACATTCTCCCTCAGGAGCGGTATAGCACTTAAACACTGATATCTCATAGCTTCAGTAATGCAGTTACGGTTAGTTCATTCAAAAGGAATTTGGGTGAGTCATTTGCTTAGCAGACAGCTTAATTCAGGGTTTAAAAACCGTATATTTTAAATACTTTCCATTTCACTGGCTTGATATTTATTAAAACAATATTATTTAATTTTCTTGGTCAAGGATACAATGGCACTTTAAGCACTGGGTTAACCACTCTCTTCAATTACTACTGGAATGTTTTTCATGTACCCTGCAAAGGTTGTTTCTAACTTTTCAGTACAAAGGACTTCTGTTTTACTTGTATTTTTGCTCAGGCTTAACTGTACAGAGGAAGGGACGGCTTTATCTTTCGGGACCTTGGACAGCTCTCTGGCCTCTCAAGAACACTGCAGACTGTCAAAAGAACAGCGTTTCTCAGTGGTCCTCTTCCCACGAGATCTACACACCGCGGAAGTGTAGCCAGTGCAATGCCGTGCACACATACATGAAAAGGATGTCACTGAGCATTTTTGTTGTACATTCTGTAAAACAATTAACAGAAGAGTTTTGATGTTGTTTTTCAAAGGCCCGTCTAGGCATATTCCAATTAACATGAGCCTCCGCTGCTCATTGCAAAACAGGACCCTTGATCGGAACTGAGACGCTTTTCATCGTGCTCAGTAGGGGTGCTCAGCATGCAGTTTTTTTTCCCATAATGCACATTCAAAGCTTCAGACAACACAACAGCTCACTTCATAAGGCTTTCCGTCACACCAAATCAACCACAGGACACTGAACGACCCACATACTAATTCCTCTGAATGAGAACATAAACAACCAATCCAATAAGCTATGAGGGTCTTTTTCAGCCGCTGTGCGAGACATGCAGTCGATCACATTGTGATTGACAGGGAGGGAAACAGCAGTTCAGCTAGGGTCAGGGGTCATGCCCCCAGAGCAAGACTCTGCAATGATTCTGCCATTGGCCATAAAAATAATATGTTGTGAACAAACAAGACTTTGATTTACATTTCCTGCTAACCGCTGGCTCAAGAGAAGGCTGCAGCCCAGAGCACATGTTCATATATCACTGTGAGGTATGGCCGAAATCCTTCACCCTCTCTTAAAACTGAAAGGTATGTAAGGGCTAATTTTGACTGCAGTTTGCCACCCAGAATAACAGTAAGGTTTCCTCTTGGCTGCCATTGTCCCTGATGTCCTTCGACCCCGAGCGATCGAAATGTTGTCTGTGCAAATAAATTTAAAGCCACTTGGGAGCTTCAGGGCATTGTGTGGACTCTTTCTTGTTTTGTGTCATTTCAACATGCTGATAAACCCCTCTCCAAAACTCAAGCAACAAAAAGCCTAAAAATATCAGTTCACTGGCTTTATGTAACATCAGCAAGGAGAATTTAAGGGGGTTCAGTGTTCCGAGTCTAACAAATAAATATTGACACTGCAGAAAAAAAAGATGCTACAAAAATCAATTATTGGCTTAACACAATCACTGTACGCACACAACGACAAACGATACGCAAACGATAAACACCGACAAAATCATCAATCAATTAAAAAAAAACAATAAAGTGAATCGTCCCCTGTCCAAGCATAGCCACCAGAGTTTGCTTCTCGGATTTTCTTTTTTCTTTTTTGCTAAAGCGTAGAACTTCCTAAATGCCAAAGACACTGCCGAACATGGCAAATGTACAGACAGCCTATTATGAAAAGACAGGCAGACAATGCACGTCGCACACATAGCACACGCGGTCACCTACCTTCACCGCTTCCGCGTGCGTGACTCTGTCGAACACTTTGTCGTTGACTTTAAGAATCTGATCCCCGACCCTTAGGCCCTCCTTTTCGGCCAAGGACCCCGGCTCCACCAGTGACACATAGATCCCGACTCCGTGCTCCGAGCCGCCGCGAATACTGAAACCCAAGCCCTCGTTGCTCTTGTTGCGCTTGAGAGACACTTGTCGGATCTCGCCAGGAGGCTCCTGCAGGAAACCCCTTCCCAGGAGCGGCACTAAGGGAGCTGTTCCTTCGCTGCTGGTGCTGAAACTATCCGGAGACGCTCTCGGCGCGGCGTGAGCGTGAGGCTGCGCCGGCTGAACAGACAGGTGCCCGACAGGGATCGGGGTTAGGTTTGCGTTCGCAGTTTCCCCGAGGCTTTCGGGATTGCCGTTGCTCGCCAGCACGTCCGACTTCAAGTAGAGGCCCTCCGAAGTGTACTGGTCGAACAGAAGCTGGTCCGACCGCGGGATAACCAGCCGCAGCATTGGAAGCAGCTGGCGTTTACTCGGTGCGTTGAGGATGACTTTAAGAGTTTGGACCAGGTCGAACACGTTGCGCTTAGAGTGGTACACGTTGAGGCAGTGGATGAACTGCTCCCGCTCGAAGTCGTTGAGCAGAAGGTTAAGCGCATTGTGCAGCTTCTTCACGTTGGCCGACAGCGAGCGGCCGGTGGAGCCCACGGAGTTCGCCGAGGACGAGTTGAGCGACATGCGCTCTAGATCCGTGCTCATGCTAGAGCTCTGTTGAGAACACGGAGCCACACTGAAGGAGGGAGAAAGCAAGCATTTGGGGTTGCACCTCTGCCTGTACCCCCTGCTCTCTCAGGGCAGAGTACCGCATCGCGATTTCTGGAGATAGTCCGCTCTCAAAATAGCCATGTTAGTCATATATGACTGTGTGTATCTGACGAGATAATCCCTCACTCGATCAAACTAATTTCCTAGCACAGCCTCGGGGCGAGAGCAACACTGAAAATAAATACAGGACGGCAGTCGCGGTTGGTGCGTGCTGAAGAATGAAAAAAAAGCGTCACATGTTTGACAATAGGCTATCGAGGATCTTGATGTTAAACAATCACTGAAGATGGTACATACATAAAAGAATAAAAAGGACGGGTTCAAAAAGTTAACACAGAATAATTTAGATGCTGCTACATCACATGAAAAGACTATGACAATAAAGGCTGAAAACTCACGGTGTTAACATGACAGCTACCTCCGACTCAGTGCTGTTACTAGGGTGCCTTGTCTTCGTGCATCGTGGAGGGTCAGGTGTTGCTGCCTTTCGACTGTTTTTTTTTCCACTTCGACTCAACAGGCAAAAAAAGCCAACTCACAAAATAAAATTAGGGGAAGAATAGGAAAAATAACAGCCAACCACTGTCCCCGGTTGATTTTACGTAATGCAGGAGGAAGAAGGTCGGAGTTATGTTCTTTTAGTGTTCTTCGCGGCTCTCTTGCCTTGCTAGCTCAGACGCAAAGGACTGTTGTCAAAAGTGGAGTTCTCTCCGCGCAAAAAATATATCGCTGTCCAGTTAACCAAGAATGAAAATGAAAACTCGAAATGTTTCTGTTTGGGGAAAAAAATGCAGAAAAGTCCGTTAACAAAAAGAAAAAACTGAAAGTATTTCTTCTGTCGCTAAAATTGTAATTTAGAATTGTTGTTCACTTGTTCCTCCAGCGTTTGGCTCCAATGCACGACAGACTCTGCTGTGGCGTCTCGCTACTGAGCTTCGTTACACAGGAAATGACGCAGCCTTGTAGTGAGGAATGCGTTGCCTGGAAACGAACAACACGCTACGGTGGGCCCCAGTCACTCAGGACTTAATTAGCAACACTTTTGAGGTAATTTTTAGACGAATTTAATGGTCAAGTATCAAAAGCTCGCTACATCCACCCACCATCATTCAAACACACAAGTATGAAGTGGGATGGATGTAATGTAATTCTACCCGAAATAACTACATCAGGGGGAAGTTGTACAGATACCTTGAAGTTAACGTTTTGTTCCACTCTCATATTGCAAAAATATTTTAAGAAAGGTTCACTTAGCTTGGCGTCTCTATCTAATTTTATATGATCAATAATACAGTTCATTAATGTATTATCAAATTACATTGTGGATGTGAGGGGACAAATCTTTCACAGCCTCTCTGTGGTGGTAAATGACACCATCTCTTAATGAGAAAGGGGTAAGGCCCTCTGACTGCTTGATCTGGGTGGTACACCCAGGCAGTTATGACAGTTAGGGCCTCCTGATTTATTGATCTATATGTTAATGTAATGCCCTGCCCTTGTCACCCAGATGATTATTGTGTGTTGATGAAGAAAATGAAACACAGTAGAATTGACACCTAAAAATTGGCATGTGTCAGAGTTGCCTTCAGATCAATGGCCTGCGGCCTGAAGGGCAGGTAAGTATGCGATGTCAGCTTATCAAAAGGCCTGCGCAGTTAGTGTTCTCATGCCTGAATAAATACTGGATTCTGTTATCATTCATAAATGTATTGGTTCTATAACCGAGTTGGTCATTTTATTTGCTAACAAACAGCAAACAGCCCCTTACCCAATGAATTCATGTTATGTGGATAGATACAGGGAATATTATGTCAAGTGCACTTAAGAGGAAGCATAGACAGCCGGAATCAGGATTTAGGCAGCTCATTCTTGTGCATGTTCAAATAAGGCAATAGTGCATTTCCTCAGATTAGTCTTGCATTGATTGAATTGAACAAGTACAGTACGTCAGTTTGGCGTCAGAACTGGAAGTGAACAGAAGGATTGCAGGTTGGGATGTGTATGACTCATTTCATGCATAGCTTATCAATTAGGGATACCATTTTGACTGTTTGAATAATAATAATAATAATAATAATAACAATTCCTGCATTAATCAGCTGGCTTTGGGGCTACGGAATCTGACTTAAAACCAGCATATTGCAGGTTTTTTTTTTCCTTGCTGTAATATAGCTGTGATACCCCTGAGCAAGGCAGCTGACCTGAACCACTTTAGTAAATATTGAATTACATAAATTGAAAATATTTAAAAGGTATGCTGTATAAGCTGCATATATATTATGCAAATTATAATAACATTTTGTGTGTGTGTGTCTGTGGGTGGGTGGGTGGCTGGGTGTGTGGGGGGAGGGGGGTCATACGGCACTAACTGAGTTTTACTTCTTCATTTCTCACCTCTTTAGGGGACACATTCTGTTAATTAACCTATGAGATGATGAATGCCTCAGACCTGTGGTGAGTTATTGCCATTGTCCACTTGTTTTTTTGAGAGAAACTCTGTCATTTGCAAGCGTGCGGGTATGTTTTTCAGATCACCGAAGGCCTCTGCAAACTCAGGACATCTGTTTGCCCTGAGAGGGGACACATGCGCTGAGCGATTGTTGGGAGTAATTAATGCAGTTTAAGTGGCGATGCCTGCAGGATAAGGCAGTGAACACCTCAGCGAACCAAACATTGCAAGTCAGACACAGATCAAGCACAAGCAGACCTCCTTCTAAGACAACAAGGCCTGCAAGGAAGTGGCAATTAAATCCTTTTCTCCCCTCCAGTACCGCCACCACTAATGGCCTGGGCCAGGAGCTTGATTTTCAATTTATACTGCAGTCTGCGGCAGCATATTACATTTGCAGCTGGGGACTGGAGATGGAATTAAGATAGTGGGTTGAACTGAGTCACTGCAATGTATGTTGAACAACAACAATAATCACCGTGAATCACTGGAAATAAAGAGGGTATGTTATAAGCAAGGCTTTAATTTTCACACTTTTTCACTGCAGGAGGGGGGGGAGGCGCAAATATAGGACAAGGGAGAGGAAGGGATGATAGAGAGGGAGAGAGAAGGAATCTGTAATCCGTTACATTATGATGAGCATGCACTCAGAAACATACAATAAATTGAATGAATGAAAGAGAGGGAGAGAAAGAGAGAAGGAGGGTGATGAAATAAAAAAGAGACAATATGTGATGTGTAGAAGTAATAGTAGGTGTATTCATAGATTTACTATGTATTGAGAGAGCTATTTAAATGTTCAATTTACTGCATAGTAAGCATTATAAATGACACATATGTGATATTTATGCTAATATGAGTTACATCAGTTGTGAAAAATTCCTTCCTCCATTCCTTTCCCACATTGATGGTTCTTTCTGTAGCATTGCAATGTGTGTCTTTTCTTCACTTTTTAAAAAACAGCTGTCCTGCTTCTCTCTTTTTAGCCATCAGAATAAATTTCAAGAAAACACTGGGAAGAACAAAGTTATTTCAAGATCTGTTGGGAGTAAACAAAATTAACTCACACATCACTTGCATGCCTCCCTTCTACACACAACCCCACAACTGTGTTGAGTGCTTTCAATCTTGGTACATTAATGATGACCCAGAACCGTGAAAATATGGAAACACTGCTCAGTGTTAAATACCCCTATGATTAAGTTCTGAATGTTGTAGCCTTGATATCTCAACACATAGCTTCCACATCAGTATGGCTCTGTAAAAAAATCTCTGTTCATTCATTCATCTTTATTACCCAGGTAGCATTCATCCACATAAAACAAATGACTATTCAATATAAGGATTTAACCTTCCCTGCTTATATAAGACAGTAACACTGCAATGAATTGTACGTTTGCTCTTTCACACAGGCAGTTATGGAGTGGTAATCCTGACAGTGGTCAGCTTCATTCTGTCTCTGTGTTCAGGGATTTCCGATCTTATGAGCTCGCTTTTACTTTCCATTACTCCATTACAACACGATGTAATATAGGTGTAATTTATCTTGTCCAGCTGTCTCCCAAAATGAGCAGAGGCAGCTTCACGCTCTCCAAACGCGAACTTTTTTGTGATTTGCATCCGTTTTTTATGCCTGGGCACTTGTGAGGCTGAGCCCGTAACATCAGCAAATTGCAGGAATAATTTAGCCCTGCCTCTGTCTCTTTTCTCTCTCTCTCTCTCTCGCCAGATAGGATCTGCGGCTGTCACGGTGGCTTCTGTTTTATTGCAAATATAAATTAGCTTTGCTTTTTCGGGGGTGCAAGTCTGAGCGCTGGAAGATATCCTCCTTTGGCAAAGACACAGACACAAGGTCTCATCCGCAAACGCACACACCGCAGAAGCTTTGCTGTGATTTCTTTGCTTTTATTTAGGTTTGTATTTTCCCTTTGCCAAATAACAGCACTGTGTAGGTTGACTAGGCTTCCTGGTCTCCTGGAGAGAGCGGCAGAGAGGAGAGGCTGTGTCCCCTCTAAACATGACTCTGAATGACTTTCGTAGAGTGAATAGCAGTTAGCAGTAGAGATAGTAGAGATGACCTGTTGAAATAAAAATAATAATTGGAGTCTATGAACCTACTGGTGCTGGTGGACCGGGGCTCATTTTTGTAGTAAGTATACAATGGAAACATCGCCCCCTGCAGAGAGGATCAGTCATTACAGACCTGGGTCTTGCAGCAAAGCGTGTTACATTTACATTTATTCATTTGGCAGGCGCTTTTATCTAAAGTGACTTACAAGTGAGGCAGAATACAACACAAGCAAATAGCCATATAAGGAGATGTATTACCACCTCTGTCACACCAAGAACTGCATTGTAGGTATGAAAGCGTAAGTATTTAGCATATGGTTTGTCCATAGCTCTTACAACTCCATTTAGGGTAACTGGAATAGGTTGTGAATAAGCTTCTTCTTGTGGTGTGCTAGTGACATGGACCATGCATCCCAAAGTTCTTCCTGCCCTAGTTGTCTTATTATTACTTTACTTTGTCATTATTGAACAAAATCTCAAGATTGGATACTGCTAAGAATGTCCTGGATGATGGACAAACCTTGTTCTTGCTCATTGGTACCGGGTTGACGTCTGAACTGTTGCTATCCATGAGCTGACAGCTGACCATACTTCTGCTTTGTTTTTCATTGGAGCCCTCCTTTCAGGGTCATTGGATTATACAAAAGCACATTACTCTCAAGGGTAACAAGAGTTGCTTCAGTGCCTTGTTTAGGTACAGTGTGAAAGCGAGACACTAGTGGGCTCTAAGCTGATTACTGTGTTTTTCTCATAGCCAACTCGAGGTGTAAGGGGTGCTCCCCTGTAGGCATTGCTAAGGGCCTTGTTCTTGTCTAAGTGTGGAGCATTTTGTGGGTGCACTGTTACAGGTGAAGCAGGTCATCCTGGATACCCGCAGTGGTTACAGGTTTAGCTGGAGCAGAAGCCAAACCTGACCTGGAACAAGAATGAACCCCCAACAACCATTAACTATTCTCATCACCACATCATCATGCAAATAGGGTATAAGCCAATAACACAGGAAATAAGTTATTTATTGCCTCTCTTTGGAAAAAAAAAGTTCCTGCTCATAATGTGCTTTGTGAATGAGGATTTTCACCTGATTAGCCAATAAGTTTATCAGAGGGCTTATTTCTGTGTTTCCCCTGACAGTGTGCCTTATTTATTTATATATTGCGTGCGTGTGTGAGTGAGTGTGTGTATATGTGTGTGTGGGTGGGGGTGGATGACTGGGGCTGCTTACTCCATCTTCGCAGATTGCTGCCTCGCTGCCTCGCTGCCCCGCATTTGCATGGAAATAAGGAGGAGGTTCAGCCGGCCCTTAAGCTCTTAAGCAGAGCGGTATTAGCGGCGGCCGTCGGTAGACATCGCCTCGCACTGTCAGGCCTGCTCTTTACCTTGAGCTTGAGCTATTTATAAGTATGCTTATTACTGTTAGTCAGACTTGTGCTCCAGGGACAAGTGACAACAACAACCCCCCCCACAATCTTCATCAATACCAAAGTCTTTCTCTGGTAAGTACTGGAGAAACACCCCCCCCCCCATCCCCCCTCCCCCCCCCAACCTGGCCTTTGATTTACTCCTTTTTAAAGCGGGGCCATTAAAGACGAGCGAATGGGAGATATCCTTAATTTGCAATTACAATACCGGGCAGCCTGCCACACAGCCGCAAATTTATACACAGCACCCAAAGCCGCGATTGGAAAACACTGCCTTCTACACCAGTTTTATACCCCTCTCTTTTTTTTCCCTCCCAGAATAAAACAACTCTGCGCCATGGCACAGTAAAAGTGTCGCTCATTAAAATTACAAGCATATCTCAGAGCACAGAGCGCTCCCCTTCGCTTTCACTGAGCGCCGTGTTCGTCAAACGTGACATTGAGTCCCTTTCATCCACCCGAACGACAAAAGAATACTGCATATACTCTGCATACATAGACTGGCCTCCAAACTCATTCACACCCTTTATAAATTGTAAGAAATGATTGTTGAACAGAAGAAACAATTGCATGTTTTTGAAAAAAAAAAGAGAAAAAAAAAACAGCCAAGTTTTTTCCCATCACTGGGGCACAGCAGTGAAAATGTCGACAAGATATATTATTGATTACATATGATTATATATTATATTAAGTCACCTGCTGTTGGTTGTGTAAATTTTTGGAAGCACGCACATTTTCATTTCATTTTCACTTAGTTGATTGTGTGACTGTATTTCCAGTAAGTCTCATCTCACAAATCACAAGGCCCCGGCACAAACAGCACGGGCCATCGTCACGGATTCAGATGTAAATTAACTTTATTTACTGTACAACACAAATCCTATAACGTATGCGGAAAGGCTAAGTTCACAAAAGAAGTACTACTGCAGATCACTCTGGGGACTGCTACAAAATCAATGCTAATAAATTGCAAACTTACCCATCCTCCCCTGTGGTTTCTGTAAACATCCTTACAGGGGAAAAGGATTATTAGTGAGCATTCAGCCTGCAAGTTGCAACCAATTTTGAAGGTGAACTGTTCCCGTAGGTTTGATTTCCGTGTATTTCTGGGCTGTCTGGGTTAATATTTCATGCTGCACTGGTATGTTGTATCACTGCAGAGCAGCAAGAGTTTGCCCTCCACCCAGGGGCTTGTGGTTATCAACAAGTCCCAAACCCATTCAGCCACCACTCAGCTCTGGCAGGAAAATATGAGGCATGAACTCCTAAAGGATGGAAGCAATTTCAAGACGACTTATTGGACGAGCGGCCTGTATCTTTGAGCACAGTGAGGTGGCTATCCTGGGAGACAAAACTCAGCTTAACGGTGAAAAGAATGATTTAGATCAAGAGCGTTCATCAGAAATCATATTGGGGAAAGTCTCTTTAAGCAGCTGAATCAAGTGGAACGACAGAGTCAGGTGGATATAAGATCTCAGTGGCTTTTTTATCATTATATAAACCATCTGAAACCCCCCAGGTCTGTCATATGTTAAATCAATACAGTACAAGGCATTATGTATCTAGAGAGTCATACACTACAGAGCAATGACGGCTGTGCACCATTTAGTAAAGTAAATGATGATTTTACACTCTAGATGGCCCGGATAATATTGCTATTTCATCATTTTCACACATTTCAATGGTACATCTGATGTCGAAATACCCTAATCTGTGACTTACTTAAGCATTATTATTCAGACTATCATTGAGTGTGGTCTTCTTTTAAACTGCATCATGGTTAAGCTCACGCCTGAACTGTATGCTGTAAGTGTAAAACATCTTTCTTCCCCCTGACCTTCTTGTGAACTACCTTGCTAAAGAATAGCGTGCATTAGTCTGTTTGCACACACAGGATGCATGAATACATGTACAATATGTGTCTGTTTGCCTCCTTGATTATGCCTCTAATGGCACTCTTTCCACCTCATTACTCTTCGGAGAGAGCGGGAAAGACTCTTAGAATAAGTGAGTAAGGAATAATGAGAAAGAAAGAGAGAGAGGGGGAGGAAGAGAGAGAGAGAGAGAGAGAGAACGAGACAGAGGGATGCACTTAGTAACGGAAAAAACTTGAGGTAGACAAGACTCATCTTTGAATCTTGAAAATAAAGCTGATATGTCCAATCAGTCAAAGGAATGAAGATGGAGAATCAAGGTAAAGAAAAAGTGGGTTTAGCACTTAGCCATAAATGGAAAAAGTGACTTTCACCAGGCCTTCTCTGATATATAATTCAGATGAAGCAATCTCTCAAAATCAAAGTGTTTAATGTAGCATCACTTCGCACTCACGCACAGGCACACGCACACACACACACACACACACACACACACGCACACGCACACACACACACACAGGGATTCTGCAGATTTTATAGGACTGTGAAATCAGGCTTTGAAAAAGCTGTGAAGTACATTAAGACAGGTAATTGAATCCATGTACAGTCAAGGGAAATGGAAGGACAGTAAATGGCGTGACCTCCAAGATACTGGACAGTAAACTTTCACGTTAAGCAACTTTTCCAACTAGCATCTTGCGGCGCTAGTGAAGGCCCACTTTTGCACAGGTTAGAACCCTGACGAAGGGCAGACAGAGAGGCCACGATTTAATGCCACTGAACTGGTTGCCATGGTGGTGTGACGCACTCTGAAGTCCTCTGAACACACATGTACTTTTTGGCCCTAGCAGAACGGTAGTGTGTTATTAGATTATCATTACTTGACCACTCTTCTCCAAAGAAGGCTGTCAATCCAGGAGCTGCATTTGTGACACACGCAAAGCATTTCACAATGCACCTTCGCCTCAATATAACGCACAGCTAATCTCCCCCCTGAATGCAGCCCCGGAGCACAGCCGGTGTGACGGGCTGGCATTTCCACTGAGGACGGGGCTGAGTATTTTAAGGTACGTGGTGTTAGCCCACGCGGGAGCGCTGAGCTGTCCCGTGGCTTCTAGCGCACGAGTCGCTCGGTTAGCGGAGACTGAAAGCACCTGACATTTCCCTGCCTAATAATCATCGCTCAGCCCACAGCCTCTCTGCAGCACTTGGAGTCAAGGTCTCGGCCCTGCTTTGCTCTGCTCACGCCAATCCAGGATCCTGTTTAATGCATGCCAGTCTGAACCACAATGCATCATCTTGTACGAATGGAAGGAAGAAAAAATAAAGATCCTCGTTCTCAATAAGTAGACACTAAAATGAAATAAACAAACAAGGAAATATTAGCACTGCACCATTGTCTACAGAAAAAATATATGTATATATATGGTGAAGATGTTGAAGATATGTTGAGCTTCAGTCACCATGGACAGAAACTCAACTTTCACCACTTTTGCTTTCCAGAGAAATTAACATCATAATGTGTTTACATATGCTCAGGATAGACAGGGTAGGTACTTTGGATTTGTGCCAAACAGCTTTACTGTCACCAATTGCAAATTGATGAAATTCAAGCACAGTACATGCACCATGTTAGAGAAGCAGAGGAAAGACTGTTAAGCAGAGAGGAGGGATTTAAGATACATTAAACAGGCATTTTGCAAGGAGAATGTTGGAAAGGTCAAACTGGGTGAGAAATTCTGCAAAAATCCAATGGGTTTATTGCTTCCATAAATTTGATATTACATATGGATCCCTAACCCCTTTTTTGGTAAGGGATTTTAGCATATCATGGCAGCTACTGGAAGCTGCTCCAAATAGCTCCTAACCCACCCACAGCACCAGTGTGTATTAGAAACAGCCCCCAGCTTCAGTCAGCTCTGAAAGATAGAAGGTTAATGCACCCAGGAGAGCCTTCCCAGCATGCATTGCTCTCTGATTTCATCATTCCATCTTAAGCCCACAGCTGTGAGGAACATAGAGGAAGACACCTGTCTGTCAGACAAGATATCCCAACTCAGGACTGTGAGTTAATGCTGAGCCACCACCTCTGCTTTCCCAAGTTATGGTATATCTGGTGTTCTCTCAAGACTCACTCCTCATAGTATTATCTATTTCCTTCAGTAAATACATGTGAAACCTGTACGGGTGCAGGTGTGTGGTCTGTTTAGGCACAGGGTCTCTCACTATCTCACTGTTTCTCTCTGTCTCAACAATGCAGTGACTCCCTATAGCCCTTTTCGATATGGTCACGACCAGAGCTGAAAACAGCTTCACTTCACCACAGTGATAAGGAAATGAGAACAATTCAGTTAAATGAATGAACACAGCGATAAAACTGTGAATATTGCAACCATAAGTGTCTCATCACAGTGCTCCCTGAGCGTGGGGAGAGATGGTAGGGAGGGCTCGTTAAGGGCTGAAATGTTGAGCATGGAGCTGTCAGAACAAGGACTGAGACAAATCAATTAAGTCAAATCGTAACGAGGGATAATAGCAATTTCACCCCCGTCAGCACTCCGACAGACGTATCCTTCCTCTTCTCTGCTTGATACTATATTACCATCATGACGGCTCATTGGTTTTCGGCCTTAATGCTTTGCCTTCCTGCGTCTTCTGGTGGTTCCAAATGAGCTCCACATTACTTCCACACCATCTCTTAGAAAGTAGACATTAATTTTGGCCCAGAGGTTACAGCAGGTGATACAGGTGAGCTTCAGTAATTCAAACTCTCCTCTCTCTTCCTCTGTTTTCTGGTATCAGTCTCATTCCAACTCACCAAACATCACTTGCATTCATCAACATAAGAACATATGTACATTTAAAGAATGGGAACAAGCCATACAGTCAATCTTGGGTCTGACACTGATTCCAGACCCACCTTCAGCAAATGCATGAGGCAGAAGTGCTGGTTAAGAATTTAAAAAAAAATTACACTGATGTACTTATGGTGATGGCCTTGGTTCTGTCACTGAAACAGGAGCCATGGTCAAATGTGAGGAAGAAAGAACATGAACATGAAAACAGAATTCAGGTCATTTCAGAGAACTTGGATCAGCATGCCATACTTAGAGCCACTTCCCTGTATATGTGTTACCTGGTTCCTTTTTCCTCCTCCCACGGTTTGGAGTGACTTAATGAGGTCAGATCAGTCTTCAGTTCATTAAAAGGGACAGCCTGGACGTCAATCTCAGAGAAAGCTTTGTAGGCCACCTCGATCTGCGGCATCGCATCCAGCTATACTTAGCTTGGCAGGTTTTCAAGGGTTAAAAAGCTCATAAATAATTTGAATTCAGTGACAGGCTGCCAGATTGCACTCTTGACTATTTGGGCACGACCTGTCTCACACTATCTCTAACTCGACAGATCACAAAGGCCGGGAAGCTAGGCACAAGTGGGGGTGGGTTCGAGAGCAGGGCTCAGCTCAGGGAGACAGAGGGATGGAGGACCACGGAGAACATGCAGGAGGACATACAACCAGCCATCATCATCCTCATCTTCATAAGGGAAACCTGTCAGTGGAGACACCAATTCATTTGGAGATGTTAAATACCTCTCTCTCTCTCTCTCCTTCTCTCTCGTGAGGTTAATAGTGAAGGAGTTATTCGTTTGACATTATCAGAGTTTCACTAATGGAAGGCTTTTTGTAAGGAGACTCTCAGATATGACTTATGACATATGCTGTCTTGTTTGGGGTATTTTTTCTTTCAGATGTTTTCTCTTCGCTCTGCCTCGGTGCTCATGGATTTTTGACTTTATGAGCTTACCTTCACTTGCCATTATTCAATTACAACACGATGTAATATAGGTGTAATTTATCTTGTCCAGATGTCTCCAAAAATGAGCAGAGGCAGTTTCATGCTCTCCAAACGCTAACTTTTTTTGATTTTGCATCCGTTTTTTATGCCTGGGCACTTGTGAGGCTGAGCCCGTAACATCAGCAAATTACAGGAATAATTTAGCCCTGCTTCTCTCTCACACACACACACTCTCATATTTAAGTCCTGATAAGCAAAAAGAACATTTTATAAAAATGGAAACTGAAAGAAACTTAATCATATTTATACATTCCAACTAAACTAAAGTTAGGAACAAGTGAATTACATTAGTGGTGTGAACGGTAGTCCAATGGTCAATCATTACTATGGCAGTAATGATAGGGTTAGAGAAACAGCAGGCAGGAATACTGTACCGCAAAGTACAGTGGCTCTGTATGCGTCTGTCCACCACACGTCAAACTCTCACCACTGTTCCTGACCTTTTACCCATGTGGAGCGCTGTGTTTCAAACATCTGGGCAGTGACATTTAAGATGTTTCTACAGTCAGGGAAGAGGGGAGAGGGGGGGCAGAGCATACCTCACTTCTTCTGACCTGGGAGCCCCCAGACTGCAGTGGAGACAGGGTAGGGGTTCTCTCTGGTGATTGACTTCAAATACAAAGCCTTGGGCAGAAAATCCTGTATCAAATGAATAATATGGCCCATCCGGCAGGCTCTTACCTGGGATAACTCTGCCTGTCTCCTCCCGTCTTGCAACTGGTATATTCAGCCTCAACTTCACATTTACAGCTTTGTTGTCATATGACTTGCTTTTATGAGCCCCTTTTTTCATAATTTGATTTAGACTTTTCTCCTAATTATGCTGCATTTAATTGTTCTTATCTTAGACAACACTTTGGCATTTCACATTAAATAAAAGCTACGCTATAAATAAAATGTATTATTACATGTCAAGAGGCGCAACACCATTAAAAACCATTAAATTAATAAAATGGCTACAAATGATTGCAGACTGCAATGACAATAAACTGCCACAAAGTGTTATTGTATGATGCTGGAATCATAATATTTCTCCAATAGTAACATCAACATGGTTATCCTAGAATTCTGCAATTGTGCATAGTTATAACAAGCTATACATGAGGTGGATTTTCTTGTAAAATACACATAATTCATGGATAAAAAAAGTAGCCCAACATCACATTTCACACTAAAAATCCAGAACCGATGCATTTTTACTGATCCCAGGTATTGCTTTGATTTCCTGAAAGAGAATCTTTTTCCTTTTGTTTCATGCATGGAAATTTCTTACACTGCCTTTATTAAAAATTGTACTTAAAATATGCTTTTTGATGTGTAGACGTTTCCTTGAAACTGACGAAAATTTTGCAGCAATATTCACAGGATGAGAGATGTGCTTAAGGCATGTTAAGTTTCAAAAAGTTCTAGAGGAAATGTTTATGCGAATCGGTTCTGCGCAGATGTGCGCAGGTCCATTAATGACCTTTTCCATGCATGCTGTGCCGCGAGCCATCACTGGCTGCGCCATGGGGTGGAGGAGCTCAGGAATGTACCAGTCAACAGCCAGGTAGTGTAGGTGTAAGTACCACTCACCACCACCACCACACAGGAGCACACAAACACATACGCCCACACACAGACACACACACACACACAGAGGAGCCAGCATGACAGATATTATAGCTGTCTGTTTGTTTTCTCTAAGACAATCAGGAAGACAAAAGCAAACTTCCAGCAGCCAGAGGGAAAGAGTACATAAACAGACGTTTCTATCAAACTCCATCCTATCTGCATAGGACACCACAGTCCATGACCTCTTACCTGAAACACTTGTTCATTACAGAAAGAGAAGGTGAGAGCTTAAGAGAAATGACTAACTGATGGGTGACATCCAGCATTTGTTCTGGCCATTATATAAGCAACTAATAACTGTGACGCAGGAACTCGTGGTTAAAAAAAGCATGCCTGACTGTAGTGTAACTAACTGACCACCAGAGGGCGAAAAGGTAGACATGACTGCTTCAACCACGATGGAACATTCCATGGTCCAAACACTTACATTTTATATCCGTTTGCTTATGTATCCCCTGCGCAAGAAACGAAAAGACTGTGCACTGCAAAAAGTGTACATCACCGTACAATATGTTATTACATTTTAATGGCTATGAGCACTGTATTTTGGATGGAGAGATGAATATCTCTGCCAAATAAAACTTGAAAAATCAGACATTTTTTTTCAAAATTTTATTGCAGACAAAACATTAAGAAAAACTCCTCATTATTCTCTGCACAAGGCATTACACGCAACGTGTGGAAGCCTTTCTGACAAATAAAAAAGCAAAATGGCAGCCATGACAGTTTGCATTGAAACTGAAGGAGCCATCAAAGGAGCCAGACAGAGAGCACTGTGATGTAGGACCTCTTCTGAAGCATACAGGTGTAACCTCACTATCCCAAACTTTCTTTGGAAAAGGATTTTACTACAGAGCTATCGCAGCATGAAAGCACCCAAAACTACTTCCACAGCATTTGAGCCTCAGTCACTAACAGTTAAGCTCTGAGAAGAATAATAGCCTTGTCTTTGGCTCTTCGGAACTGAAGTCGTATTTCAATCCTCCATGGACTGGCAAATGAAGCGAGGCCTTTGACAGTCACAAATACACCGGGAGGACTGTAACTGATAGCTGACTTATCTTCACCTCCTTTTTGACATGTAATCGGGAGCAGTTCATCACTCATCACTGTCTGAGTAAAAGCCTGTATTATGATACAAGGCATCTATATTATATATTGTTTGGTCGGTATGTCAACACATATTTACAGAACATACGCTTACTGATCTTCAATTAATCCCTTGACCCCCTGATGATAATTACAAGCAAAATTTCACAACTAGATTTATAATCATTTGGGGAAAAAAAAAAAAAGTACAAAAACTTCTAAATTCCCATGATCACAAATCTTCTAGCACGGTGAGGATTCATAGTTACTAACAAAAAAAAATACATTTTCATCTTTCCCCCATTGTAAACATGAAAAAGAAAAAATCACACACAAGTTAAGCACAAAGAATAATTATGAATACCTGGCATAAGCACAGCGTAACAAATTCAGAAAAGATAGATGACTGTTTTGAAATGGATTTTTTTTTTTTGCTCAGCACTGCTTAGAAGGCACAAATATGACGTCAAAAAATAAACCCATGACCCATAAAAATCCCATAAAGCCCCTTGATCACAGAAATGTCAGTCATAGGCCGCAGAAAGAGAAGCGCCATGTAAATCAGCCTACCAGGTCACGAGCAATGCAACTGTATCCTCAGTCAGCAAGCTGAAGAGCCAGAACGGTGTCTCCCCTAGATTCCCACTAGTGGTGCGAGCATGAGGCTTGAGGAAACCCAGTGCCTCACCAATTAGGACCAATCATAGCAATGACCAACAGGGATCAACATCTCTTCATAACTTTGTACAAGTCAGCGATTGACAGCACATGGTAGCTCCACCCACTGTAGGGCCTATGAAGGCTCAGTGTTCCATCACTAACACCATCCGGCCAAAATTAACCCAGTGATTTTAGCCATCTGACCTTGATACAGTGAGCGATGCTTGTCAAGAATACAAGGCTAGAGCTACATATAGAATGAAACACAAGATAGGAGGAATGCAGAGCTGGTTAGGGTCAGGGTTAGGGTCAGAGTTAGGGATGGACAGGCTAAAGTCTTATTTTCCCACAATTCTCATGAGGATGAGGAATCTACAAAACCACATAGAGTGATTCAAGAGTATAAAAGCAGACAGCAATAGCTAGAAATTTCCCCACACAGTTTCTGCTTCTCATATATTAATACATAATTACAGAAGAAATCAAAACATTTACCCAAAATTATGTACACCTTATTTGATATCAAGTCATTTAAAAAAAAAAAAGTTTATAAAGTCTGAAACAATACAAAGAGCAAACTGTACATTTTCATGTACAGAACACATTTTACAGATCTGACTATTCTGAAAGTTTAGGTTTTTTTTTTAGAGTCACAATGATTTGAAACTTGTAAAGTCACAATGACTGCAAATTAAGAAATGCACCCATGACCGCAATCTTGATGATCATTGAATTTAAAAGTATGTGACACTGAGAAAGCAGTGAAAACTACGGCATTCCACCAGCCAAGTGTGGGTCCCTTCTACTCTCAGATAAATATACTAGTTCATTAAACACCACTTTCTTCCTAGGAAAAGGACCACCCTAGATGACACAAAGGGTCTGCAGTGGCCATGACTATGACTGATCATAGATCACTGTAACTCGGGATTCAGTCACATTCAAACAAACAAATACAAAAAACTAAATAAAAAAAATAACACCACCTTCATTAAAGCAACCACTTTTCAGCAACACTAACGCACTGTAGCTCTGTCCTTCCACCTCTCATACTAGTGAAAGAATTCACGTGGCTTTTAACGGGAATGATCACTGTCTCCTTAGTCTGACTGGCGAGTCCAGCCATAGTGAAAAAGTTGCCTTGGTCGTAGCTCGGAAAAAAATGTAGATGTATTTTGGCTCTCACGTCACGCACGCAGTGCTGATAAAACATGGTCCATACGATCTGTGCACGGGCACACACACAAAAGCCCTACAATAACATGGCATCCTAAAAAAGTGCAACATGCTTTTGTCCCATTGATCAGTCTGGGCCTCATATTAGTGGACATGTGTACACTAGAGACCTGCTCCACATCTGGATCTCGCATGTGGTCAGAGTGCACTGCGGTCACAGCACTGAGACCACACTCTACAAGCTTCAGGCCGGAATGGCGCTGCATGACCACATCTGTGTCACAGCATTAAGGAGACTGGGGTACTCTCACATATACATGGTAGAATCATCCTTTAAGAGACCACATGATGGTCATCTCCACCATTTACAATGCACTGTTACACATGCAGACTCAGACACGGTTTGCAGGATTTCTCAAAAGTGCTTGTTAAGAGAGAACGCAAGAAGTCTAAAAAAAGAGATACTGTGAGTTACACTCAACAGGGACAATTATTAGGTGCCAAAAAACAAGAAAGAATAAATACACATTATGTTGCTTCTGTACATGGTCCCAAATATAGGGAGGACAGACCAACAATTTGTTAGTCTCTAAACACTATGACCTGAAAGTAGCCTCAAATTAAAAGTGATATCAGTTTCTATTCAAATCAAAGCGATATAGACAGATGCATGTGATCCCCCTCCCCCTTCCCCCCTCCCCAACTAAAAAAAGAAAAAAAAAATCAAACTATTAGTAAATTCTTCATGTATCAAGTACTTGGCATTTCTTCACTAGAAAAGCTTCACATTGTGATAGCTGCAACTGGCTGCGGACCCAACTAGTGCCAGAGCAAAGAGAGGGTAGAGGGGCACTCATGGCCTCCCTCATCTCTCTTGGCTCTGACCTCGGGCCCTTTGCTTTCTTTGAACAGAACTGGAAAACAGGTCCAGCTATGAAAGTGGGAGGTTAGAGTCGCCTCCTGTGTGGTGCATGCAAGCCTCTGACAGCGGCCCGTGGTGTTCCCACTGGCGGCTCATACCTTAAAACAGCTGAATTAGAAAGTGCCTGAGAGTCTGTTCTTTCCATGTCTCCTGGTTCTGCCGTATGCATCTCCTTATCCTCTAAATCATCGCTACTGGACAAGCCAGCTCAATCAACACAAAAGCCCGAGGGGAAAGCAGGGCAATGGCTGGTGCCCTCCTTACCCAAAAATAAACCGCAAAAATAAACTACATTTAAAACCTACAGGACGCAAAGTCAGACCTCCACTACCAGTGGAGGTCAAAAAAAAAAAAGTTTTTATATGTTTCTCAAGGCCACTGCGATCAATTCCTCAAACTGCCACTGAGCAAAACGCATCAGAACAAGGTGAACCTCTGAAGGAGGAACACTGGCAAGGGGACAAAACAAAGCTACTGAAAGAAGGAAAGACAGTTGCGTGTCCCCCTGCTCACTGTCAGATCGTCATCCATGGAAGCCCTGAGGTGAGCATACGTCTACGCGTCATTTCCTGTGGCAGCAGGTGCGCTTCCTGTTACGGAGCGGTGACCCAGATGGGGAACGGGTGGGCCTCTGTGTTGAAGACATACTTGTCCAGGTTGATAAGGTCCATATCGTCCGAGAACAGCAGGTAGAAGTACTTCAGCGTCTCCCCCAGGAAGAAACTCTCCATCTTGTCCCGGGGGTTTGGGTTTAAAGGGTCACGGACGTTGCTGATGGAGGTGTAGCCACCAGAGGGGACCTGCAGACAGGGAGAAATGACACTGCATTTGCCAGCACCGATTGAGTCACAGTCACTGTGCTGTCATTGATGGTCCTGTGGTTTTGTTTACTTGCTTGTTATTGTTATCAAATGCAGCTACTCATCAGTGAGCGCACGCAAAGACAGTGTGAGAACTGAAGTAACTGCAGTGTAGACACAGGTTTCTTAAATCTGGTTGAAACCTAACCTTAACCCTAACCATAACACCAACCTTAAACCTAACTCCAATACTAACCCTGACCCAACCCGATACCTAACCCCAGCCCTAACCCTGACCCAGCCTTACACCTAAACCCAACCCTGTGACCCTACTGACCCTAACTCTATCCTCTGCCCAAACCTGGGCTCGGACCCATTCTCGATGAAAGAGTCCCATATTCTCACTCACCCTGGTGTACTTGTTGAAGTTCTGAAAGATCTCCCAGCCCCAGTCCTGGTACTTCCTGTCCTGGGTGAACCTGTACAGGTAGAACAAGCTCTCCACCGTCTCTGGCCTCAAGAGGTTGTGCCTGTCTGCAGGCTGAAAGAAGGGAAGCCCTGGGTCAGTCCCATATATAACCACACTCAACATACTTACATCTCCTGTGTGGATTCACTGCACTGGGAATAGTATTTAAATCAAGCCTATAGCATGAGCATTGTACAGCTTATACAGCTACACAACAGTAGTAAATCAGTAATGTAACAAATTGGGGTTATCACAGGACTGTCAAATACTCGGCCAAGGATATTTTATATCCCGTTTACTCTTAGCTCATTGCATGATGTAATTCAAAAACAAAACATTAAAAGGAAAAGATTAAAAAAAACTTAAAATGAGAAAACCAAACCTAACCATATCATTATTATTCATTTTGCCATCAGTGACATGATTTTACATTAGCTTCAGTAGGAAAGGTCTCATGCTCTATGCACCATAAAACATTATATGTCCATGACACTGCATGATCCCTACCATGTACTGTATGCCCTGTTTCCCACGGCGCCCCACCCACCTTGACCTCTACGTCGCGACCGTTGCGGGGCTGCATGTTGAAGTGTGCGATCTCGGGGCTTAAACCGGTCTCCATCTGGGCGTACATCTGGTAGCAGGTCTCCATCAGCTGCTTGGCCAGGTCCATGTGGTCGGAGGGCAGCCCATTATGGGCGCCCAGAGCCAGCGTCCCAGGCAGGAAGCAGACCAAATGGTCCTGTCACAGTGAGAGGGAGACGAGGGGGAGAACGAGTAAGAGGTGAAGAGACAGTACCACGGAGAGCCAGAGATGCTGGTATTTTGCATATACAAATGACAAACATTCACTGTGAAGGTGAGGATGATGATGGCTGGTTTGTATCCTTCAAAAGAACAGAAAACTGTTCAATACTTTCAATGTCACTGTTCTGGCATAAAGAGGGCAAGGGAAAGTGACACTTTTTTTGAACTGCAAAAAAAACAACAAAAAAAAAAAGACATTTTTTTCAAAAATTGCACAGGTTTGCTCCAGATATCTAAGCCTCCATGTTGGGCAGAAACCTTTAATACTCCGAGGGGAGGAAGGGAGCTGTGTGAAGCCACCTCTGCCTGTCACAGCCTGAGAGACAGCGGGTGACAATAAAGCAGCATCACTTTGTTGGTGTTATTGTTAGTATTATTGTTCCCTTTAACTGTTGTTGTGTTGTTACAGAGAAAAAGAAGTTACGTGGACAGTGTTAGACCTGGGGACACATGATGGCTCTTCTACTTTAACTTCTCCCTAAACCCTCTGAATCTCTGTACAACACTGCACCCTGAGAAATTAATCTTGGTGAAACAGGAAATTCTCAACAAAATGTCTGACTATCAATGCATGCTGCTTTCAAAGGTGGCAAAAGCACGATCCTGTACTACAGCATTTGCATGAACAAATGTGCAAACAATGTGACAAGACAATCTGAAGTTCTTCCTATGTAGTTTGGAGCTATTCCCAAGCTATTCTGCCAATCAATCCTGTTATCTGATTACACATGCCGCCTCCCAGAGTACAGGCCACATTAAATAACTCCTGCAACTGGCAGTGCGGATAAGCTTCCTAACTAATGCCCCACAAATGCTCAATACAAACATTCGTCCAATCGGCAGGGTCATACGAGCTCATTGGGCAAACTTGATTACAGCGTCGCCACGCCAGCATCAGTCCCCTGGGGAAACTGTGGCACAGGGCACCTTTGTTTACAGCAGACATAAAAAGTACAACAGTCTTTTTGGATGTTTACTTTTTCAATTTACTGTGGATCGTATAGCACAACATTAATGCAACTAAACTACACGTGAACTAAATTCTTAATGCCATTATGTCAAGCTCGTGGAGGTTGTAACATAAACATTAATGTAAATAAATTCCCTCTGTAATACAAAAATGAACTAGTTATAAGCTGCTACCCTGGGGTAAATGGACTGACAAATTGGCTATGCACACAAATCTGCGGGGAGGAACCTTTCTAATAGGTACTGAATAAGTGAAGAACATTAGTTTACAGTCCCAATCGTGCGCAGTAGCTAGTTCTGCTCATCTTTAGCTCTCTTTTCCTCACTTTCCTGCAACATTAGGGCTCTTAAGTGGTCCTGGGATGGGTCATACATGCCGCATATACAGGCAGTGGTAGGACTAGGGCTCTGCTCTGAGACGGGGAAACACACATTAGGCTCATACTCCACACAGATGGCTTTCTCACGCTGTGGAGAGACTCGGCACACATGTGGTAATGTGAAATGGTTAGGTACTGGGAGTAGCACCAGGCAGTAAAACGTAGACACATTGCTAGGTACTGGAAGTAAAGCATGGACAGTGCAGTGACATGCAGACAGGTCAATAGGTACTGGGGGCAGAGGTGTAAGCTGGGACACATGCGGGGTCTCTGGGCCCACCCACCATTTTAGGGCTAAATCGCCCGTTGGACAGCTCCCCTACAAAGGTGAGCTTCATGGGGACGGTCTGTCTCAGGAGGTTCTTCTTCACCCCCTCTATAGCCTGCACATAGTCCTCCAGCAGCCTGCAGAATGAACACACACACATGCCGCGCGCACACACACGCACGCACGCACGCACGCACGCACGCACACGCACACACACACACGCGCACACACACACACACACACACACACGCACACGCACACACACGCGCACCCGTGCGCACGCACACACACAGACAGATACACACATACACACGCAAAGACACACACAGACATGCACGCATTGCATAACACACACACACACACACACACACATCATGATTTAATGAGACAAAATGGTACTGCCATATAGAGGAGGTTAATGAAGACAAAGGCTAAGCTGCCGGGGAAGGTGAAGGCCCAGCTGCACAAACACACTGCCGCGCGGAGGAAGGTCAGCGTCAGCATTAACATTATCAGCTGTGCCTCTCCTTGGCGACTGCACCCGCCCCGGGTTTTATGCACGGGGCTCTCATACAGACGGAATGCAAATGAAGCACTAAGAGGCGGGGAGATTAATCTGCCGACAGCCTGCAGACGCACCGTGAAGAGAGGTGCTGTAGTAGCGGATAAACCCCACCGTGAAGAATTACTGACGGCGCCGCTACACTCGAAAAGACGCTTATGTAGAAACACGGGGCTGGATTCAGTCCCACACGTCCGCAACTCTGACTCACAGTTAACTACAAGCGTCGCTTGTACGTACAGCTTGGCGGGTTCAGCGATATCCAAGATGGCGCAAGTAGACCATGTTATTACTGGAAATAGATTTTAGGAAAATTTTGGAAATAGAATTTAGATCAAAGTTATGAGTAAATGTGGATTGAAATCCTGGTTGCAGTGGGTCGGTGGGGCACAGAGATAGGATGGGAGGGGACAGGACGGTCACACTCACTCCGTCTCCTTTTTGCCCCCCTGCAGCCACTGCTTCAGCAGGTACTCGTAGTAGCTGTCGGCCCGCGCGCCCAGCGTGAACACCCCGCGGTGGGTGAACTGCCCGCTGTTGGTGTTGATGAACATGGGCACCAGGCCGTCCTGCTTCCCCTCCAGCTTGTGGACCATCCTCATCACCTCATCTACCGCTTCCTGGCAGAAGGGTGAGAGGAATGAGGGTTTAGGAGGTCAGGAAAACATGGGGATTACCAGTTACCAGGGGGCGGGGTGTGGGAGGAGGTTGTTAGATCAGTGTTTGAACAACGCTTGAGTGATGCTTGTGCTAAAGCCAAATGCTCTTGTTTGGAATTGGCTCCTATTTACTCCACAAAGAGGATGATCTGAACGTTTGATTACATGACTGGGAGGCAGTATATGAGCAAAGAAGCCAAGGGTAGTAGGGGCAGGGGATGTCAGCTGTGGACCCAGCGCTCAGATCTGCACACAGTTTCCCAGCTCACCCTGTAGCGGGGGTCCTGGGTCAGGCGGCTCAACTCCCTAAATTCCAACTGGATGCTCGTCACTTCTGCCACGGTGCTGTCCGAGGTCCAGCGAGGGGGATGCGCTGTGCCCTTCCCGATGTTCACATCTGAGTACGGGATTTTGGAGGGGGTGTTGAAGGCAGGCATTAATCTGGATCCAATATCTTTCTAAAATGAGGAGAGAGGGAAAACACCTCAGATGAAAGTCAATGCTGTTACATTAAATTTATTCATTGTTTATCCGCAGCAACCACACCTACACAGGAGTCTGCCGCACGTTGATACAGTAACCAGTGCTATACTCAATACAATACTTCAGTAATCGAAATTACAGAAACAGCTAGTGTCAAAGTGGGTAATTACAGTAATAACCCTAAACTACTACAGAAAAAGGCAAGATTTAAGGGCTGTAACAACTAGGTAGCAGAGCCAAGATAGAGTCTGAATAGGTGGGTCTTCATTCTGCGGCAGAAGATGGCCAGTGACTCTGCTGTTCTGACCGCTCTCTTTTGGCAGCTCATTACACACAGGGGCCAGAGGAGACCAGGACAACGCTGAAGGGAGCTTCTGATCAACTGAGCATTCAAAAAGCTCTTTGAGGGGAGAACAGTGATGCTGTTCAGGCTCTGGGACTCACAGCTTTGTCGAAGAACAGGCTGTCCCCGCTCAGGTGGTAGGTGCTGAGCAGTCCGCCCATGATGCGGATGGTGCTCTCGAACAGGTTCACGTCCACGCTTTTCGAGAAGGACAGCTCCGTGTCCACCCACTTTCTGGCCTCCTCAAACTCTGCCCGAGTGAGAAAGGAGAACACGCACCGTCATTATGGCTTCCAGAACATCTGTAAAACCACACAAGAACTTTCACCCCAGTACCGGACAGCAGTGTCTTCCTATCTAGCCAAGCCCAATCCACAACATTCTGCCTGGCAATCAACATTAGAGAGACAGATTAGGGTAATGACCCTCTGATGATCTGACGCTCCATCCCGGGGGTGGAATTGTACTTCAAGCCTCTGTTTGCCACAGAAACACAGAAATTGAGTCATCCAACCTCAAATAACACTTCCATTACCTTCTACACCCAGCTGACCCTGCAAGGTATATTAAACATTAACAACAGACTGAATGTTGCAAGGAACATATTTGCAGAAAATTGACAAACCAGCTGGAACAAACTCAGCAGTTCCACATTTCCCTTATTCGTTCCTGTGGTCCTGTGCTCTCACAGGCCACTATTTCACGCAAAGGTCCATTTCCTCTGCTCTAACAGATCATTGCTACAGTCTGGTTCAATTTCCTCTACTCTAATAGATCAAGGTGTCCTGCATTGAGAGTTAGTGATGAGGGCATTCTGAGCTCAATACCTTCCTTCAAGCCCAGGATCCACATGGTGTCCAGTGCATCAATCAGGGTCAGGCCCAGACCAAACCACTCCCCGTACGACTTGGAAACAGGCTTCAGCTCATCGTGACCCCAGGCAAACTCCCTGTAGCCTTTCCAGGCATGCCTGAAGGCCTCTTTCACTGCCTCCAGCCGTTCCGCATTGCGCGCTGTAACTACTCACACACATGTACACACACACAAATTCTGTCAAGCAAATATCAGCTGTTTAAAACAGACTGCTTTATAATTCTACAATAACCACTTTGGCTTGTTTCTACTAGCCAAACAGTGTTTCTAACTACCTATTTCATGCAGAGCTGAGAGGTAAAATTAGTACGCAGGCCACATGGGACACAATGCCTGTGATTGCATGTGAACATTAGAAGGTAGTGTCCCCACCTGGCCCCACGGGGGCGCCATCTCCAGCCTCGGCAGGTACTGTGTCCTTTTCCTTAGCAGAGGGCTGGGGCTCTGTGGCCTGGTCGGCCTCGATAACAGCACCACGCCAGCTGAACGGAGACACACAAGCACATATGAACACAAAAATGCCCGCGCAAACGGG
Organism: Megalops cyprinoides; assembly: GCF_013368585.1. Taxonomy (NCBI): domain Eukaryota; kingdom Metazoa; phylum Chordata; class Actinopteri; order Elopiformes; family Megalopidae; genus Megalops; species Megalops cyprinoides. The sequence continues at coordinate 22,633,582 of NC_050587.1, read as the reverse complement.
AGGTCATCGTCTTCACAGCGCTCTTCAGGCTGGTCTCTTTGATGAACCTCCTCCTCCACTCTCGTCAGCCGTAAGGCCAGGCAGCAGCGGCTCACCTGATGACCGGCTTCCCTCCCTCCTCTTCCTCCTCTCCGTTCTTCACCTCCGGCCCGGGCTTCTCCTTCGCCTGCCAGTCCGTCTCGTTCTCTCGCTTCAGCCGGTTCTGCAGGCTCGGGGGCCCGCGTTTGTTTGGCAGCTGCTTCTTCTGTATGACGAGCGGCAGGGAGAGACACAGGGAGGCATTTACAGGGAGCGCTAACACAGCACAGCCCTGTCACCGCTGCCTCTGTTCACTCCCTGCACATCCGCCTGGCACGCCGCCTCATTCAGCCTCACAATCAGCCATGACTGAACAGTCAATTTCCGCTCAGCCCACTCAGCGCTGTGCAATTGTCTTCTGTCTGGATGTGGTGCCACGTGGGTCAGCACCACACTGTCTGAAACAGTACAAACTTACACCACCCTAGCTATGCAAGGCTTCCAGCTTTAAAAAAAAAAACACTGCAACACTCAGAACTGGGGGGGGGGGTGTATTGGAAGATGATGAGCTGAGTATGAGCATTTATAGGAAATGCACTTCTTCAGGATGGCTGACATAGCTCATATTTTAAATAATATCTATTCAGACAGTAGGGGTGTTTAATTAGGCAATTTGAGCAAAGTGCCTAGCTCAAGCTCAAGGGACAATGGCAGCACCACACCTCAGATCCAAATCTGCAACCTCTGCATTCCAGTTTACCGTTTTTGAGAGACAGGAGACAAAGAGGAGGCACCAACCGCAGAAGGGGGCTTGGGCAGGACCAGGTCGTTCTGTTTCTTTGGCTCAGGAATAACCTCTGGGATGACCCCTGGAACCGCCCCTGGTAGGACCCCTGGGAGGACCCCTGGGAGGATTCCTGGGAGGAAAGGCTTCAGGCCCCGGCTGTCTTCACCATCCCAGTCATCCTTCACAGACCTGTCAGAGAGTCCTGGACATACAGCCACACCCTTATCACACTCAGGCTATATATCCGTATGTTCATCACCGCTTGATGGCCCAACTGATGGCCACCATTTTTAGTAAACACTGGATTGAACTTCTTTATTTTTAAAAAAAACATTAACAGCCAAAGAATCCGGGAGTGATTCCTTTTTTCCTCTTAAGCACAGGTCTTCTTCCTCCCATTTCAAGATTGTTTTTCTCTCATGAAAACTTTTAATCTTCAAGTAACAGTAGGATTATAGTGTGCCACAACAGGACTCGAATAACAGTCCCCCAAGGATAAAGATCATATCTTGTTTCTGCAATCAATCATGATTATGACAGAGAGCACTGTCCCTACTGGCAGTGTAGGGTATAACAGCTTGTGCTGTCTGTTGTAGTGGTGTAGTGGTCCTACCTCTCCACTGCTCTGTCAGGTTGTGATAGGACACAATCCCACAAACCAGCAGCAGCGCCAGCAGGAAGAGGATAAGACTACGCTGTAACCGGGACAGCTGCTTCCATTTCTAGAGCAAGACAAAAAGGCAAAGAGAGTGAGACAGGAAAGAAAGGGACATTAGAATCACAAGAGCAGGCAACAGTGCCAATTCATGCTGCTGTGCTTGCTCTTCAGTATGTAAATTTTCTGACTGAAAGTTATTGGAAAGATCATTTGCTGTATCATTCACCATTTTCTCGTTCCAGCACAGGCAGTCCTTTGACGAGACCGATAAACCTTGTATCACGGTGACTGCTGACACACTAATACACTGTTGAATGTTCATTTGAGAAGGAGGAACATCTTTTGGCCATCTTCCAGATTAGGGTGTGGGGAGAGATTCGATTTGGGAGGTCACAGAGCCACAGAGAAACGGTCAGATAAAGGGAGGACAGCTTCCAGGGTGAATCCACATAAGCATGCATTTACATTCAGACCAACTCAAATAAAAGCAATCTGCATAAGGAGTGAGCACTTAGCTTCAGACAGACAGAGGACGTAATCTAAGAGGCCCCAAAAGGTTTGCAGTTATGCATCTCTAACGGTACTGGTGAAAGAAAGGACAATATTAGTATCCACAGCTCAGCCTTCATAGAGCTCATGGGAGAGATCCTGTCCCACACCAACGGTTTTGTCTTTTTCAGGGGGTGCCTCTCAACTGATTCCTGCCCTATTTGCCATTCTCTAGGGCTGCTCTGTCACTAAGAATCGCAGCCCAGCTGCAAGCTGTCATATTCACCTGAATATTAAACTTGAATGAGATTTGTTGACATCACCTGCGATTGTGGCATTCAGCTTGATTACTCATTCAGCTTGAATGGATACACTTCTGTGCTTCTCTGCTGGAATTCGCACCGGATGAGAGCGTCTGCTAAATGAACGTAATGTAATGTAACATAATGTAATGTAATGGGTCAACCGAAACCACACTGTCATGTTTACTTTTGGAGGGTTCCTGCACCCCCTACCATCCAAAGCTTTCATTGTCACCGCAAGAATAAAACGCAAATGGAAAAAACCCTGCTGCTTTTGAATTTTGCACAGAGGCCCTGTATCACAAGCAGCAGTGCACTGTACATATTCAGCAATGCACAGGGAAGCACTTGATACACGGTCACCACACCGGGAAAGCAGACAGCGCTGCCCAACTCCTGCTGCTGTCACCTGTTCAGTCAAGCCTGATATTTCAGCAGCATTTTCGTGTTAAAACCACCTGTGTATGAACACCAGCTGAGAAACGAAAGCTCTGTGACCAAAAAACAAAAAGCAGTGAATGACACTGCATCAGACAGACCAGGAACACCCCATATTCTTTCACAATAGCCACTTGGGCTTGTTTTCGCTAGCCAAATGCCTATACTACTACACTCACTGTTTTTTTTTTACGCAGGCCTGGGGGTTCAAATGAGGGTGCAGGCAACAGGGGACACAATGCCTGTGGGTGCATGCGAATATTCGACTGCAGTGCCCTAACCTGTCCTCATGGGGGCATCTCATGGGGCCATCTCTGGGCTCGGCAGGGAAATGTCAGAGACATCGTGCTGTAAATGACATCTGGGCGCCACACCGTGGACGGATGCGGGCATTGTGGGCGGTGCACTCACCCTCCAGCAGGACTGCCGGCGCCAGTGCTTGCTGTTGTTGTAGCTGTGACCGTCCCGTTCAGTGAGAGTTAATGAAATGAAATCCTTCCTGGAGGGTGGGTACATCTCTCCAGCCTGGCGGGAGGGTCATAGACGCAGTGCTGAAGGGGGGATGGGGTGGGGGGTCAAGGATGGACCAGGAAAAAGAGCCACATTCGAATGCGCGTATTACATTCCCTTTTATCTCCAAACTCCTCTTCCTATGAGTGGATTAGGGCTACAGATCATCAACAGGAAGTGTAGGCCTATGTGTCAGGGGGAGCCTGTTTCCGTAGCAACAGGACTGCTGAACGCTCCCTGCTGAAACGTGAGGTGTGGCAGGAAGACAAAACTAAAGTGGGACACGCAAAAAGATATGAATTAGAATCTGCCATTTACAAGTTCCACCTGTAAAGCCTACACCTTCACTGCAACGTAACAAAGGAAGGCTGCCTTTGATGCCTTAAAGTCTCTTTGGTGAAATAAAAACATAAGAAGTGTTCAATAATACATTCAACAAGACTAAGAGGCACAACAGAATGTATGAATTATGATGGACCTGAGATAAGACTCTCCTGCTTCTATGTCATTCTCTCAAGTGCTTCCTGAAACCTCTGCGGAGAGGACCAACAATCTCAAAAGTTCAAACAGGTGACCGTATCATGCTTGTTCATTGAGCATACCTGTGTTAATCCATCCGGTCCATTTATGACTCCTTCATGGGCTGTGGCTTATGAAATTCAAATTCAAAAATGAACTCCATCAGAATTCCGGTACTTCCAGTTTGCAAAGGAGTTTAAATGAATATTTAAGCTGACACTGAAAAGCAATTTGCTGCCTTATGAGTCTCCTCCTTCTGACTGTTCCCAGCTCTCTATTAGTGCTCATCTTGTATCTAAATACCTTGCATTTTCAAAGATATTTCCATCAGATAAAATGTGTGGCCTTGGTGCTTATTACACTTATTACCTCCACCCTCTCTCTCTTCCTCTGTAACCCCTTGAACAGACTATTTCTTGTTAAATAATTCTTTCAGAGGGTCCTTGGTGTAGCAATGAGCTATGTGGTAATGTTCATGGAGGAGGCCTCAAAGAAAGAAAATACATTTAAAAAATGATAGAAAATAAAAACACACTACATTCGTGATAATCATGGGACATGCCCACATGTCTCATTAAGCACCAAGGTTTGACTGTATCAACCAAAGAAACCCAAGACCAAGACTGGACTGATAATGCCAAGATGAGACTGAAACATTAGAACACTGACAATTCAGAACCGCCACAGACTACAAAAAGGGCATATTTTACTGCGACACCTGGTTATACCGAGATCGAGATTCCACAGATATCAACAGGCAACAACATAGCCAGTTAGCTAATGAAAGTCAATGACAATGTCCATACGACCAACACTGTCAATGAAGATCTGATTCTGTGCTAGCTAAATTTACGCTTTGAAAAGTTTGTCTGATTTTTTGTGGACTTTCGCGGCAAACTAAGTTGGCAGCTTATCAGCTAGCGAGCTTCTCACTTAGATGGCACAGCAGCCATCGATACACCTGTTTGCTAGACTTCATTCATACTCAGTACGACTCACCTACTGACGACGTGTCATTTCTGAGTCGAGGACATGCATACCCACCTACAGAGTTAGCTATCGCACAGAAATCAGAATCGCGACACATAGCTATCTAGGTCCCGCTTTTAACATAGGTTATTCTAGCTAATAGCTACCTAGCTAGCAAACCGGGACAGCTTTGGCAAAGTGACAGGCTAACGTAGCTAACGTTAAATTCACTACCGAGGTGGTCTAGATGGCAACGGAACAAATGAAATAACTCAGACTGAAATTAGGATGAATGAGTTCTTCGGGATGCAACAGTTCTCCAGAAGTAGGCTATACAGTCGAGCTAACTTAGCTAGGTGGCCATTAACTAGCTAGCTCACCAGGAAACGCTACTCAACCTACCCGTTCTGACGAAGCGCCTCCCCTGCTTCTTCCGAAGACTCCACAAGCCCCTTCGCCTGAAGGCGTCAGTCAAGATCGAGGCATCACGCGAGGCCTAGCAAGTTAGCTAGTTAGTTGCCTTCAAGACAACGGGTTATTGTTAACTGCATCTGTCGAGGGAAAAAACTTGCCTGTCAATAGCAGCAAGCTAGCTAGCTACGTAGCAACGTGAGCTAACTAACTTGCTATCAAGCCAGCTGTTCTTCCCACTTTCCCCTCCACAATCAACATTGCTTGTGGATAGTAGCTAGCTAGCTACGCCTGCTTCCAAGTCAATTCCCAGAACTATTTTCAGAGCTGAATTTATGTAAATTACCGATTAATTAAACAAGTCATTGGTTTTGTATTGTTCGACTCCCTTCCTCGTTCACTCACTTAAAAAGCTGCTCGTATCATTAGCTTGTCTAATGTTTACGTGACAGTTAGTTGCGCCATATGACTCCGTAAGGATTAATCGTTGCCGCGTCATCATTCTCGTTTAACCCCTGCTTTGCCACGCTGGAGAGTGGACCGCGGGTAAAAGCAATACGGCTCCCACTTTCAGTTATCTCATCTTGTTCTGGCATTCATCCTGCGAGTTCTGAGTGCGGTTTTCGTTTGTTTTCTGGTTGACGAAAGGTTGACTTTAAAAGGGACATTACACCGACTTTATATAATTATTTATAGTTAACTCTGGAATGTTGACTTCAGTGACCGTTTCAGCTGATCTCTTTCAACAGCACTGCCCCAGGGTCCAGAGTCGTTGGAGCTGCACGCACATCCGATTTCCTCAAGAGGTTGGGAAATTCATTACCAGGCTAGTCATCATAGCTAGAAACTCTTCTGTACAGTGCAACTGTCAATTCAAATTCTCATCCAAGGCCATCCATGGTGGGATGCTTGTGGTAGGCCCTAGGCTTTTGCAACACTCTACGCTCAAACCAACAGAATTTCTGATCCCATTTGCACGTGCAGACATTTCAAAGCAAATCACAGTTACAGTAATCACCACTAACCACTTCTTGTAAGTAGAGATAGTGAGCAACATCTAGTCTGAGTGGAAACCTGCCGACATTTGTGAAGGGCAGGTTGTTCACCCCTCTCATTTGTCAGTCTCATTTCTTTGCACAGACTGTGATTGGAAGATCTTGCCACTGAGGAGGGGAGCTAGTTTACTAGTTTACACAGATCATGTGTTTGGTTAGTTATGTGTAACCACCCATCATAAACCAATCAAAACACTTTTAATTCCATGGCTAAATAATGATGATTGATTAAAATCAGTGAGCAATTAATAGCACACAGTGCTATTAGTAGTACATATTATGTATCACACTTATGTATAACGGTGCACCTTTATTTGTAGACATAGCATGCAAGCTAATTTGCTAATGAATCACAATTGTTAGCTAATGCTCACAGAAAAAAATAGGTAGCTTTGTGTTATCCATTGTTTTTTGAGAGTTACATGCTAGCTAACTCCTTAGCCGCAACATAAGATCATAACATTCACTATCATTTCATGCGATCGGTTAAAAGTCGTCATCAAGTGATGTTTGGGCATTACATTACATTGGCAGAATGAGTGCTTCCGAAGCTGACATAACATCACATGAAGCGATGGAAGCAGAACTGGGCATCAGAATGTCTAGAGTAAAGCCAGGATGTCTAGATTTTAAGGTCGCAGGTTTTCATCCCAGTGAGACAGTAGTGATGTACAACAGGCAATTATTGTTCCAGTGAAACCCCAGCCATTAAAACAGGTTATAAAAGTCTAAATCTGCCATCTGTCATTACAAGGCACTCTGGAAAAAAAAATGTTGACTTACAATGTGAAGCAATTCATTTTTTACTGGGTACTGCGAAACCTAAAATCTTTCTGGGGAATGTAAATAATTTGATAGGTAAGTGCTGTGCATCATCTGCCAGTTGAGGCCCCAAAGCCCATTTGTGGAGTCACGAAATATATTGAGATACCCAATACAAAACAAACCAAATGAGTAATTGTTTATTGATCTGATACACTACGTTGAATGCAAAAATGAACTGCTCATTAATCTAAAACAAATGACCAGCATATCATAATATAATAAAAAATACTGCAACCACAAATATGCTAATTATACAAAACTCTGACAGAAAAAAAATAAAACTAAAACAAACATAGCTGTATCAGGTAGCCGATGATTAGTCTCAGCCAGCTAAGGCAACCATATTCAAAATGGACATGTTCCCATTTGCAATGTGTACTGGGCTGCTCTCGGAGTACATTGAAAAAATGCACAAGGTGGCTCACCTTTTACACATTTAATGAAATGTGTGGAAAAATTATCGACAGAATCACGATTTATTTTCCTAATGTTTACTACATGTAGACTAAACATAACAGTGACAACATATCCTTAAAGTAAAAAAAAAGCCTTGTGCTTTACCTGTAATATTTAAGAGCATTAGTCATGCATGGCTTCATGCTCATTGCAGTTTTGTGTTTGTCTAATATACCTGGGACACAGAGGAGTTTCATCCAGTCTTGATGTAAAGGATGTGGAAAATATTAGTTACCAGGAGGTCTGACACTCCCTAAAGTCTAAAATAACTACTATGCTTGTTCGGGTTTCAAAGGAGAGAACTTGTCGCTATTTTTTGTGACACTAAGACTGAATACTATACAGTATAAATACAACAGATCCAGCCCTTCTTTTTGTTGTTTTCATTTCACATGGTGAAAATGATGGTGGAATCAGCAATGTTTCAAAGGCAATCAAATGTAAGGTATAACACATGCAAAATTCACCATGTACAGCTATTTCATAAAGTATGCATTCATTAAACAACATAGATATTCATCCTGAGATCTCCAATATCCACCCATAGTGTTTGAATATTGAAAAGCACCAATTTAACACAGAGCTCTTATAAGTAAAGTAGGCATTTTCAGTATCGTGTCCATCTTGTAGGGTCTATTCTTATGAGACAGGACTCGCCACAGATTTTATGTGAATTTACCTATTCCTTTGTTTGAGCAGCTAACAGTATATTTCAATTCATGTGTATGTTTACCCATTGATTTCATGATCTGTGAGACATTTTTTCCTCTCTTGTGATAGCCATCTTCAGTATTGTTGTTTTTAGTCTGAAGGCCTGTGCAAAGTTGATTACTGTGCATGTTTCACTTAGATTCTAGATACGTGAAACATTTTTGAATGAATACATTCCCGTGTCTTCTCTCATTGCAACATAAAATTTGAAAATGGTATTATTGTAGATTGGCTGATATGTGAACGGGCAAAATAGGTATCTAAGATATTCAACAAACCCTTTTTAGGAGGTAGCAGTAGTGCTTTGTGACTTTGTTTGAGAAGATATATGCCATGTCCCTCTTGCAGGAACACATTGTTAAAGTTGCACAAGTTCAATTTATCACTCTAACCACAGCCCTCATTTTCTTTGAACTTAAACATACTCAAAGGCAATTGGGAGCTGTATGTGTAAAGACAGAAATATTTACTGCACAGCATTAATACCACTGCCATTAAACCTGAATAACAAAAAAGTACCATTATATATGAAAATAAAAAATAAAATATATAAATTAGCAAATGTTTCAATATAAGTGTCTCTGTAAACAAAAAATGTAAAAAAAAATCAAATAGACAAAAAACAATAGTCCTTCTAAACCAGTTCCTGGCAATACTGCTGCCCTCTCAGGGATACTTAAATAAGAATAAAGTGTGGAACGCCAATCCACCACAGTAAGCCACAGGAGAGAAAGAGTGAGAGAGGGATGCATGGACACTTCTGGTGCTGCTGCCTCTCTGAGATGTCTAGATGAGATGAGGAATAAGGGAATAAAGAAGAAAAGGTTCTCCCCGTCCTCGATATTCTATTTCTCCTGGTCCAGTCTCCCGTGGCTGGGGGCCCACTGTCAGGAGCTCCATCAGGGGTGTGTGAACTGGGGTGTCGAGTGGGGGGCTGGCATCTTTAGGGAGGCCATCCTTAGCTGAAGCAGACCGGCCCAATGGTAAATCCAAACTCCTGCGTGATGTTGCCATTGCCAAACACGGCCAGGTCTCTGACAGGAAGCAGGTCCAGGTCCTCGAACTGAAACACAGACTGCCGTGGACGAGAGTCCCCTGCTTCTGCAGGCTGCCACGGCAACAACAACACGTCAGCCCTTCTTCTGCCACAGTACTGGTAATTACAATCATTCAAGTGAGACATTTCTCTCTGTACAGTAATTAACTTTTGTTATTTTCTAACGTATTGCCATCAGCTCAATTTATAATAATTAGTAAAACACATACTCACTGGCATCATTGACCACATAGACATGCACCCTGATATTGTTATTATTCTGGTAATACATGTTATTATGTTAATATACATGACCATATTAACAGCTCAGATTCATGTACAGTATTTTGAATCAGGTACTATTCTGTATATGAAGATTCTGACTAAGAGCATTGGAATGTTCTTTTTATGTTCCATATTAATAGTATATGCATTATTCTACTATTACATTAAGAATGCCTGGTCATTTGGATTAATTTTGTGTATGTGTGTATACACAGCAAATAAACTGCACACAGTTATTTGTTGTGTAAGTAAGTGACAAGTAAAGAAAAAAAAATTTGAAAGATGGCATCAGATACAAGAGCACACATTATTTCTAAAAGGAGACAGTGGCATCAGATATGCAGTGTGGCTTTGGCAATGTGTGACACAAGCTTCAAAATTCAAGCCCTTGTCTTCTGTTGTTCTGAAATTATATTTTACCTCATTGATGTTTGAGCAAAACATAACTAGTCTATTGACACTTTAACATTTTATATGGCTGCTACTGTAATATTAAGAGAGGACACTCACACAAGCATCAATTTATTTGTAATCATTATTACTGCAAAGCTAAATCTAAAAATGTGTGCACATGTGAATGCACATATGAATGCACACATTCAGAGTTTCCAAGCATTCAGAATACTTACTACATATGAACTTGGTCATTTTTTGCTCCGTAATTTAACATTCATTCTCTTTTCTTGAAACATATGGATACTGCAGTAAAATACAGTTGGTTAAGCAGTCCTGCCATAAACATACCACACAGTCTCTGAGTGTTCCCAGGTAACTCTGTCTCCGTGTGTCAGTCAGAAATTTGACCTCTCTCTCAATATGCCCCAGCCTGTTCCCTGGACGGCAGGAGAAGATCACTTTCTGAGTGGCCAACAGGCTGTTCAGCCTCAGGAACCTCATCTGGACCACGCTGGCTCCTGGGTACTCAAACTGGGATGAAAGGAGGGGAAAGAGGGGGGGGGGGGGTTAAAATTAGATTATAAGAGGAGTAAATTAGCAGAGAAATATGTTTGGAGTTTGTAGCCCACCTGTCCCTGCCCTTCCGATGAGATGGTAAGCTATGGTTCTGACTTAATGTGGTCATTAACAGATCCCATGACACTTATGGAAATAGTAAGGGTGTTAACCTTGCTATCCTGGTCAAATTCCCAAACTGGCTCCCTACATCTGACTGCCTAATGACCCCTCCTACTTCTGATTGGCTACACAGTCTCTTGTATTGCCTACCTCCCCTGGTGGCCCAGGTCATCAGTGTAAATGAGAGAAAGTGAGCTCTCATCTTAAATAAAGGTTAAATTAATAATACAGGAAACAAACCTGGAAGCCTCTCTCCAACGTGCTCAGCCAATGGAAAGAGCTTTCTTTTCCAGAGTCCTCCAGCCAAGCTTTCATGGGCACCTACAAGCAGACTGGATTAGTACACTTGTCAGTGAGTGATGTACTGCTGTGTTTGTTCTGTAGCTGCAAATCCCTGCCTTAACAGTTAAGCACTTCATTGAAGTTATGGTCCTGCAGGATTTAACACTCATGCTAATCTAGACACTCCTGAAATTGCAAATACATACACTGTCTCTTTGATGTCACACATTTTAGGTGCATCTAAATCAGAATGTAGACAGCATTTTTTTTGCGTGAGGTACCCTGTTTAAATTCTTCACCATTACCTGCAATCCAGCCACAAAAGGGTGAGAACTTCATGGTTATAAGTGGCTTCACTACAAAATTTCACGCTGAATGTGAAAACTCACCTCAGAAACGAATCATGCAACAATCCTTCCCCAGTCATTGGGGTTATGCTCTGTTTGATAAAGTCATGGCTGGCAATGTTAAGGGTTAATGGGAAATATGTGGATACGAGACCTGCTGCTTCATCATCAAAGCCTGATCATACATGATCATTCACCAAACTCACAATAAAAGAATAAATAAAATAAATGTTAATGTTCAAATAGTAGATTTGTTTTCCCCCATGATGAGTCCTATTGATGCTGTGCTCTGCCCACATGCAAACAGGTTCCTCAGCTTTGTTTTCATGGCTGTCCATCATTTAAAAAATTATCTGTTGTCTTGCACACTGTAGGTGTACAAAACTGCACATACATACTGTAAACTACTCAACTACTGCGGTTGATGACATAGTACACTAATGGAACAGTTTCTCAGGCCTCAGATGGTGAAACCACAGTCGGGGGGATTGATGTATTATTCAAAGATGGACACAAGTCTTCAGAGTCTCATCAGAGGCTGTCCTGAGAGTGTGAGGTACCTGATCATTCCTTGGGGGCAAGCAGGTCTTCCCCCCTGCTGTGGAGAAGTTACAGTAGACGAGGAGAGCGTCTGCAGGGCTGCCCTGGTTTGGGTCGATGTAATACATTCCTGCAACAACAGACCTGCCCCTCTTAGCTGGACAGAAGCGTTTCTCATATATGACTGATAGAGGTCCAGGAGATGTTCGGTCAACGTGCATGTTTTTCTTCTGTGACAGTGAATGGTGTTTGGTACTGACCGCTGGTGAAGTTGGGCCGGCAGAGCCAGAGCTCCAGGCAGGTGGTAGCTGGATGCTCCTTAGTGCCGTCAGGCGGATCCAGCAGCAATCGGAGGTCTCTCTGAAGGGAGGCCAGGAGGGTCTGGATCAGGGGATAATTGGGCTTGTCTGACACGTACATCAGGTCCTGGATGAGGGTGGTACAATACAGAAAGGATATAAGAGCATATAAGGGCTGCACATGCCATAGTCTCATCCCAAATTAGCTCTTAGTTGCTTAATGCTTAATATCTGAAGAACCAAACAGTCTTGTGAATCACAACCTGGGGGGGGGGGGGGGGGGGGGGGGGCTGTGGACTGGTCCATGACGCCACTGAACAGTTTCTACCCTGGTACAGTCACAATTAACAAGAAACACCACAGCAGTCACACTAAGCTGGGTTATTTCCCCAGAAGAAAATGTCTCAGAGGACAGTAGGGGTGATGTAAAGGACATCATTGATAAGAACAGAATTTGACTGTGTTTTCCTTAAAACTCAGGGAAGATCAACAGTTGGTGTGGGAGGCAGTGATTTTAAAAGTCATTGTTTTGTACACCTACAGTGTGCAAGTGATTGTAAAATAGCATATTACCACAAATACTAAATAAGCACTTAAGACAGTTGTCATTCTCAGCAATCATCACAGAAAATTAGGCGATCTGGAAAAAAGGAAACCACAACGATGACAACAATGGCATGTACACTATAAGCCACCTTAAATGAGTATATATGTGTGTTTCATGATATTATTCTCTGAGTAGGAATAACTTGCCTTAAGTTGTGTAAGAGTGAGGTTGACTGATGGCCCTGGAGGACCTGGGGGCCCAGGAGGCCCCTGAAACAAAACACAGGAACAGATTTTACAGAGACGCAGATCACCATTCAGAAGAGTTCTTTCATATGGGAGTGAGCTCATCATAGGTACCCACAGGCAGTCCTCTCTGACCAGCTGGTCCAGGGGGTCCATCAAACCCTTTCAGCCCCTGTAAGTAGATATTTAAAGGTAGCATTAGGTAATTAGGCATTGCACTACAGTCAGGAGAATATCATGTGTACAGGTTCAAGAAAAGACAGCAACCAAATGGAGGATTAAAATAATTAGTTTGACTCCACATCTACAAAATGCATTTTAAATAAAGTCACTGGCTGAATGGATCTTGCCAATGGGGGTGACTTTACCAGAGATGCCTGCTTCATTAATCTCATTCTTTGCTTAGGTTATATATAGTGCAGACTTCCCCACAGCTACTCAAACTCCCATGGTGCAATGAGGCATAGAGAATTAAGGATGTGTACTGTGATAAATGTGCGTTATGCCCCATAGGGTCTCTGTGGCTCTGCTGGATAACTGGTATGAGATGTTGCCAATGGCCACAGACTTACATTTTAATATATTATCTGTAGCTGTTTTTATGCTGCTGATGGTGCTAAGTTGCTGTGTTTGAACCCATATCTGTTAAAGGAATATGAACTTGTATTTCATGATTTTTCTGTTTTGTTTTACATTTTCTGTTCTGTTCTTCTCTGTATGATTCTCTTCTATTCCATTAGAACTACTGATGATACTGTGTAGTACCTGGATAAATCTAACCTCATTGTTACTAAGTTGTTACTAAATTGTGGATATATAAGTGTGTGTGTGTGTGTGTGTGTGTGACATACCTTCTGTCCAAACAAACCCTATGGGAAAAAACAAACAGGATTAATCATTTCACACTCACTCTCAAACCACAGCACCATTCAGCTCTTGCAAACAGCTGCATCTCCAGCTGTCATATCACATAAAATCTCTGTGCCCTTGTTCACATCATCAAGGCCACTCTTGCCTTGCTTTTTTAAAGTACAGATTCTGTGGCCCTGTCTGGGAAAAAAAATCTCACCCAGTCAGTTACTCCTGTGAGAGTGTCTCCAGAAATGAATAGCCTTACACACTATGTGCGCAGTGCTGACTCTGAACTCTCGACCTAATGAGCTCTCACAGGGTAAAGCTGAGATTAACGGCCCTGAATCCTTAGTGAAAATCAATACCTATTTTGCAGGCTCTTTAGGGGCGTCAGCAGGGGAAAGACAGGAAAGCGAGAGAGGGGAACTTACAGGCAGTCCCGGCACACCAGGTTCCCCCCTCGGTCCCACATGGCCAACGTGCCCCTGGAGAAAAGCAAAGACCCATTGACAATAAGTGGGGTGTGCTGTGTCAGTCTGAGAGCATGGTTCATACCATTTTTAAATCAATCAATGTGTTTTGCTCTTGAGACACTAACGGCTCCTTTGCGTCTGCAAGAGTCACAGCGTCGCATGAAGTCCAAGCTTTTCATACACAGCTTGCTTGAGGTGACCTTTAAAACACATGAGGCCTGGGGATCTGCTTTAGAATATTTCTAACCAAGGCCAGTAAATGGTGGTTATAAGAATTCAGCAACGCTGCAGTACACATGGAGTGGACCAATGCCAAGAAGCAAAATGTATTCACAAGCCCTTGCAAAGAAATGTAGTGCAACACAGATAGCAAACAGGCCTTTTAAGTCTGTTACAATTCAGTAATGTTGAGGCAGTGTCATGTTACCTGATCTCCCTTCAGGCCGACCTGCCCTTTCTCCCCCAGCGGGCCCTGGTTCCCCTGAAACACAGACAATCTGACTCAGGACCACTCATAGGCACCAAGAACACAGCAATCATCTTGTGCCGAGCAGGGCCAGTAAGCAGAGGACCTCGTTCTCTCTGTCTCGCACATCTTTAATGTGTCTCCACTACCTTGTCCATGACACACTTGTATGTTATGAGTGCTAAACGCTGAATGAGAGAAAGCATAGGCGTACCTTAAACCCGTCACCCCCAGGGGGCCCTGGTGGCCCCATCGACCCTTTGTCACCCTAAAGAGATAGAACACGGTGTTACTGTGGCCCGATGCTGGACCTGGACACAACGTTGCACCCTGATCTCAGACTGGAATTAAAACACTTTTCTACGGTAGTAGCTCTGGCAACCAGACTCATACCTCCACCCCTTTAATGCCTTGATCGCCTTTTTCTCCTCGCAGGCCTGGGATACCCTGAGAGAGAGAGAGAGAGAGAGAGAGAGAGAGATGGCACAAAAGATAGAGAGAGAGAGAGAGGGAGGGAGAGAGACAGGTGGGACCAAGAGGGAGATAAAGAGAATTATCATGAATACAGTATAGCACATTCTCACACAATGCAGTATTATCTGCAGGATCACAGATCACAAAGGTATACAATGAATATTTGTAAAGCTGGGTAGACTTGGAAAAGTGATGTGAGGAGTGTGTGGAATACTTAATGCTTGTTATTTTGATGAAGTGCCTTTTTGTATTTTTTCAATACAATTTTGACCATGAGATCAATCAAAGGTTCACCTTCAGTCATGAGGAAGAAAGTGAACAGTGAAATTGTGTAAATGAAAAACATTCTGTTATGAGAATTATTTTCTTTCAAGCACAAATACAGTAACTTTCCAAGTAAGGACCTTGTCCCCCAATGTTGTAGTAAAATTGTTGAACTTACAAAAGACCCCTGTCTCCCTGGAGGTCCTTGCATTCCCACATCTCCTTTCTTTCCCTGGAGTATGAACAAAAACCAAAAGGGTAAAATCATGATTGCTAATTTACCACAGCAGTTAGCATCAAATCAGCATCAAACTATCGGGTCTAATAATGTCTACTGTGTGTGGTTCAGTACTGGATGTTTATGTTTGATATGAACTGATTAATTGCATGATAAAATGAAAAAAATCAGTGGTGTCTATTGCCTAATACAGTACAGACTTGCCATCACTGACCTTTTCTCCTCTAGGTCCTCTTGTGCCTCTGATCCCAGCCTTTCCTGTTTTCCCCTGAACAAAACAAATCAACAATTGTCAGGATAGAATGAAAAATAACCACGGCATAAATGAAGTTAACAATCAACAGGATAGAAACAAATATAACAAAAAGAGGATGACACAAATGAACAATCAAACCTTCGAAGAATGAAACACAGAAACAATATACAGTGTGGAATAAAATACAACAGTAAGAGAATGCAACACATTAATCATTTCTAAATGTAACAAGAAGTGCAGAAATACGTTGTGAGGAGGAAGAAATCTCACAAAATCTCAGAAAGCTGATTGTTGCTCTCCCTGTTTTGTTTTGCTTGATTAACAAGCATGCCAATTAGCTGAACATTCCAAACCCATTGGCAGCAATTTTCTTGCTCTTAATTATGTCTCATGGGGTTTTTTTTTTCCCTTTGCATCAACTTATATCATTTAAATGATAATACCAAGTAAAATCAATTCATTCATTACAATAACTTTACAATACAATAATTTTATCTTTAAAAAGTTGACTCTTTCTATGAGTGCACAAGAAAAGCTAGTGATGAATGAGTAGTGAATTAATGAGTAAAATATTATACATCGATCCACGCATCAATTCATCACTGGATATATGCATGTGTGTAAAGAGGCAGATTTAAAACTCAATAAATTAAAAGTAAGATTTCTACCTACTGTATTATTTCAAGCTCATAAGCCATCATTGAATAAGAGCAGACTGTAACTACATCAGTTACACAATACACCCTCTGTTAAATATTGCCCATAATTAGGTCTGAGGCTCTGTCTTCGCTTCTGAAGCACTTTATTGTGAAACTATATATGCTGAAGAGTGGTCTTCAAGATGGCAGGATGCTCCTTTTCCTCTTACCCTCCTTCCAATGTGCCCTGGCTTTCCTGGGCGACCAACTTTGCCATCCTCCCCCTGAAATACACATGAGTGAAAAATTACCATACATGACTTCTTCTAAATTTGCAAATGCAGCTTTCAACAAAGAATTGGGAGAGGCCATGATTCAGCAAAGATAAAGAAACGAAACACATAGACACGCAGGCAAAAGAGGAAAAGTTTTACCTTTTCTCCTTTCGGTCCCTGTCTCCCCGCTGGCCCTGGGCGACCTGTGGGTCCCTGGTTACATCCATTAAATATGACAAGACAGTAAGAAACTAAGCAGTAAAAATGCATGACAGAATCAACATACTCAATAACAGCCAAGCACCTCATCACACCCCTGGGTATGTGGTTACTCAGTCTCATGCAGTCTCTGCAGTGCCTTACAGTGCTTGGAAAATGTGTAACTGTTCTTTGGAGTTTAAAATTCAAACATAAAATGCATTTCTTCATTAAAAAAAAAAAAAAAAACGCTCAATATTACTGCACCATAGCAAGCAAGTCTAACAGTGACTGTTGCTGTTGCTAGGATACAGTCACTTGCCCAGAATTTAGAATGCCTGACATCCTGGAAAGAGATTTTTCAACTTGTTTTATAATGGCAATCGTCTTTCATATTGAGAGAATAGACTCTAAAATATGTAAGTAGTGACCTGGGGTCCTGGTGGTCCTGCTGGCCCCTGAGCCCCCACCTCGCCTGGCGCTCCCTATGGATTGTGCAAACACAAATTAACAAAAACAGCAGGTTATTAACTCTGGAACACCCTGAGGGTATGGTTCCTGATAGGATTTCATTGACAGCCCTGCCCCACCCTTTAAAAAGGGACCCATTAAACTATCTCGATGGCCACTCAAGGTCCAGACTAATCACATGACTCAAAGCAGTGGCAACATCTGATAACTGCCTTTATTCATGGGCAACAGTAATATATGACAGTATAACACTGACATATGTTTAGACTGCAGGAGCACATTAAGCCTGGTGCAGACGTGCAACACAGGGTACAACACAAATCACAAAATAGCAGAGGGTTCTCTGGTGTAGAGTTGGTCTTATCTGCAGATGTGTTATGCCCGGATTTCCAGGTGCTGTACCTCTAATCCAGGGAGAGCCGGGGGACCCCTGATGCCTGGCAAACCCTCTATCCCCTGAAGAGGACAAATACATGGTCATCTCACGGTCAAGCCCCTGTAGCCTTCATTCTTTGGGGTGTCAGGTACATGGGACTCACCTCCTCTCCCTCATCCCCCTTCTCTCCTGGCAGGCCTTTTTGCCCCTCTGGTCCTAGGAGGCCCTTCAGACCGATGTCACCGCGGGGACCCTGTCTCCCTACCGGCCCCTGGAACAGAGACCACCACGAATATGTCACCCACGCAGGTAGCACCTGACACGCATACTTACATTAAAATGATGTAGTCTCATGCTGCATCATGTTTAACTGGATGGATTCCACTGGACACATCAGTGGGCCAGGTGTGCATCTTGTGAGACTTGAAGTATGAACCAATTAGCACGAAAAAGTGTTATTAAAATATTAACATGTACAAAGCAAATTTTAATGTATGGTCTAAAAACAGACATAAAATAAAAAAAAACTGCCACATTATTGCTACTGCTACACTTACTGCCACTGTATGCATATATTGTGGAATACTGTTAAATATTTTATGAGATATAATCTAATAAAACAATGTTGGCATGAAACTGCATGTTTATATATGCAATGTTATCCATTGTGCATTTTGACAAGTTTACATTTTGATGCATATTCCTTTTAATATTTTACCATACATATAGTATTGTATGTTCTACATTTCAGGTCAGAAGTACAGACCTTTTCGGTGATATGACAGAAACACTGACCTGAGGACCTGGGTTCCCCCTGACACCTTTTAGCCCTGCCACTCCTGCCACACCCTGTCAGGAGAAAAAAAATAAACAACAACAACATGGCGGTTTAGTGTACAGGACTGAGAGCACATCCAAAAAGGGTTGCTATGCTGATGACAAAAGAAATGAAGATACAAATGAAACCACCAGTTTAACATGCAGGACTATGTTTAAATACACTTCCAATATATACACAGCAGAACTAAAGTAGTGAATTTATTCTCTGTGCAAGTAACCTACTTGTCCTCCGGTGGCTAAATATGTTTCCAAAATGTTAGTGTCAAATTGTTAAAAAGACAGTTGAGGAGTATAGATGAAAATTAAGGAAAGCCAATCAGGGAAAAGTCTGTTTAATTACCTATAAAGACTTCAAAGAAGAAGAAATTCTTTCTGAAGCCAGCATGTGTCAGCTCTAAACCTCACAATGTGAATGTTGATTCCACTGTAAATGTCAATCTCATATCCTTATCCAGGGAGACACACACAACTCAAATTTATACAGCTAAATATTTACTGAAGTAATTCAGGTATCTTCCTCAAGTGTGAAGCATGGCTGTTGTACAGAGTTAGACACTTTCTCTCTATTGCTTCAGTAAATATCCAGCTTTTTAATGAAAACTATTAATGTCGCTCCGAATAAGGGAATTTGCTAAGCTGATAAATAAAACAAAATCAAAAATAAGGTTGCCTACTTCTTTTTTGCCTATCAGTAAACAAGAACAATGGCTGACAAGATCAGGGCTTGGCGGTCAATACCTGAGGTCCTGGATCTCCATTGGGGCCAGTCAGACCACGAGGTCCTGCCTCCCCCTGAAAGACAGGGCAGCAAACATGAGTGGAAAGGCGCTGACAAAACCCTGGTTAGGTCATGCAACAGGAGACAAATACGTGAGAGGTGGAAATCCTGTTTTGCATCTCAATAAATACCTTCTGTCCTGGAGGTCCGTCTGGCCCAGGTGGTCCTTGAAGGCCAACAGGACCCTGAGGAAGACCAGTAAAGAAAGAAACTTCACCCCTGGGCTCCTCCACATACCCTAACAGCTATACAGTTCTGGGGGAAAAAACAGCACTTCACCTAATCCATGGGAGGTTATAAATTAACTGCTATTGGAAATGGTCGCTATTTGTTTCTGCCAAATGGATTTTCCCCTGATAAACCCCTTGGTTATACAGAGAATGCTATGGCAGGCAATGCTTTATTATATTTTTTCCACAGAAACTCCTGCCTATATTGATGATAGACCTACCTCTAGTCCGCGTAAGCCTGATGGGCCCGTCCCACCCATCAATCCCACTGGACCCTAACGGAAACAGCCACAACACTTTCACTCAAGCTTCCCCACCACCACATGTCACCATACATAAACCTTATCTATAAGAGTCAATTATCCCATGAATGTCAACAAAATACATCATTTTACATTACCACAAGAGACTGTTAGTCACATTTGTTTTTAATGACTGTCTTCAACATCAGTTTGTTTTTCACTGAATTTAATTAGTTATTGTTGCAACTATAATTTTTACATCTTCATGTGCATGTGAAGAACCATGTGAAAAGCCATACAAAATGATTTTACTACCATTTTTTAAGATGTAGACAAAATGATCGTAAAGAATAGCCTGCTCTTGTCATCATAGTATTCTTTCATTTTTGTGTTCTCATATTGTTCTGTCTTTGGATATTGTAACACAAGGAAGCAGATATTCTGGCATGCAAGTGAGCAGACAGCTAATAAGGCACTCACTAGCAGCCCAATGTGGCCCTTCTCCCCCTTGGGTCCTTTTTCTCCATTCTCCCCAAGGGCCCCCCAGGGCCCCTCCAGTCCCTGGAATCCAATAGGGCCCACATCAC
The DNA here is from genome assembly GCF_013368585.1 of Megalops cyprinoides. Lineage (NCBI taxonomy): Eukaryota > Metazoa > Chordata > Actinopteri > Elopiformes > Megalopidae > Megalops > Megalops cyprinoides. Next base: position 22,613,121 of record NC_050587.1, on the reverse strand, counting down.
CCTGCAAATGACAGCCCCGCCGGGCATCCGTTTCCATGACAATGTGGAAATGAGTGAGAGTATAGAGGCAGAGCAGGAGTGGATTAAGCAATTCCAGCAGTGGATTTGCCATCCTTGCGTGCCACTGCAGTTTCACAGTTTAATCAATATCACCCCCTTAAACATTTTAAAGCAGTCCTCTCTCACCTTCGCCCCTTTAGGACCTGGGTCACCAGAATCCCCTGGAGGGCCAACGTCACCCTACAGCACACAAAAATAGCAGCAGAGGAAACACATGACACTGTGTCCAATGAGGACACAAAAACCCGTACAGCAACGTTCATTATACCTCAAGTCACCCAAACTGAAAGAGGCCATTTTTAGAGCACAGTCCCCGACAAAGCTGGCAGACAATTGGTTAGAGACCAGGGAGTTTGAGGCCCACCTCTTTTCCTCTCTGCCCTGGTAACCCTGGCAACCCTTTGACACCCGGTGGCCCTGGATCTCCTCGGGGTCCCAGGGGGCCAGCCTTTCCACAGGGGCCTGGGTCTCCCTGTCATGCAGGGAAAAATAGGAAAAGAAACAGAAAGAGAGAAAAAGGAATGAAATGAAAAAAGGTGGAAAGCAAAACCAAGCGTGACAGGTCCTCTTCCTCTCTCTCTGCCACAGTCACCATCCAGGTGACTTAAATGAAGCAATGCTGCAGTGAGTCACTCTGCACAGCCCCACCAGGCAGACTTCAGTAACTACCAGAGAGACACACACATCATCATTCACCAAAATGAGAGATCAGCAGGATTCAAATGGGGCCAGATGATGGGCTTGGTCTGAATGTTTAAATGAAAAATTATTGTTTAAAAGCAATCAACAGTGTTGTGCGATCATGCTTGTTCTGTCCCACTCACTGACCTGTTCCCCTTTAGCTCCTGGTAGACCCTCTTCACCCCCAGGACCTGGAGGACCCTGGAAAGACAGCAGGTTAAAGACACCAATGTGAGAACTCTAGTAGCTTTTAGAAAGTGACTGGGGGTCATTAAGCCTATTCCTAGTACTCCAACAGTGCAAGGAGCTCAATGGTGTGAAATACACCTTAGGGAAACTGCGGCTGCGTTCCTCATTAGCATGATACCTTAGAACCTGTGTTATACTGTCCAAGTCTCGAAACTCCCCCAGGCCCCTGTATCATGTCTTTCCCTTTCAGACTGATACTAAAACCAACCTAACCTGTTCTCCATCCAGTCCAGGTGGGCCAATGTCCCCTAGGAGTCCCAGTATTCCCTAGGGGGATGACAACACATGTGCACAAGGGTGAACCTTGGCATGCATTTTATGACAGCTGATGGCTGAGATGAGCACCCCACCCCAACACTTTTAAACTATAAATTACTCTGAGTTCCTTGAAAAGGGTGAAAGGTGCTGTATAAATACAATTCATTACCTTTATAATTAACTGCCCGTGGAGTAATTCTCTTCAGAGACAGATCCACTAAGTCTGGCATTAGTTTAATTTTCTGTTAGTTGTGTTAGTCCACAGCTTTTGGGTATCCTCTCTTACCTTGTCCCCTTTTTCTCCTGCTGGGCCTGGCAATCCCTGTGCCCCCTCTTTGCCCTGAAATGAAGTAGAATTAACGTTTTAGTAAACGAAACACAAGTAACCCTACTGCCACAATGCCTCTCTCCTGTCCCACTGCAGGCCTTGACAAAATGTGCCTCTCATAAATACGAAATGATCTGGTGCTACCAGGGCCCTCTCCTCAGCGGACCAGGGCAATCTTGCAAGAAAAAAAAAACATTTATTTTTCATTCTGGGTGCTACTCTAATTAATCTAACTGCAAATGGGCTTTTCTTGACTTGACTGTGCAATGAGCTTGAGTGAGTGTCATTTTACACTCTGTAGATTGTTTCACAATGTTCCATGCTAATGTCAGTGACCATGGAACTCATAAATTTACTTAATCATTGAAAACAAAAAACAGTGGCTTAAATTTGTCGGTCAGGTTTAAGGATGAAGCCTGCTGCTGTCAAAAAGAAGAGAAGCCACTAACACGGATGGACATTTTCTAATCCAGTGTAGTGTGGTTTGTGCTACAAGGAATTCTATTGAATTCTCAACTGGTGTTTTGGCTGTGAGCCTAGGCTCTGACAGCCTAGCAGTCAAAAATGTCCTCACTTCCACCACTACTTTCCAGATACCATGGTAACCATTCAGCATCCTGCAAATGTAGAACCAGGCAAAGCTCTCCCTTGCCATGGAAATGCAACCTCTGAATACACAGGACTACACACTTCACAAAATAAGAAAAATATGACCTCTTCTCTATTATTTTTGTACTCCTTAAAAACAAGATAGACAATTGCTGGGAACAGCACTTGGAATGCATCACAGGATGTGCACTTCTACTGATGGCAGAGCAAGGCTTCATGAACCCCTAAATGGGTGGGGCTACAGTATTATGTGCTGTCATTGACACCCTGATCTGTAGCAATCCTACTGTCATGTTTTTCAATGGAAAGAAAAGTCTTTTCATTGGTTCGGATGAGTCCGCCATTGACAGCAACAAAATGGTTTCTGCACCCATTATGGTGATCATGGTGCATCACTCCCCCATCAGTACTTGTCTCAGAGATTTACAGTATGTGTGAGGTTCCAGAAAGAGGAAATGGGGGATTGTAGCATGAGGCTGGTGAAAAGTACCCACTCACTGGATTTCCGGCTGGCCCACCCCGGCCCTGTGACCCTGGAGGCCCTTTGCTTCCTGGGGGTCCAGGCTTCCCCATTATACCATCTGCACCAGGGAGGCCAGGTGAGCCCTGAAACACAGCACTGGATGACTGCCACTACACATTACTGCATTTTACACAGTGGCTAAGTATGAGGCAGAGCGACCCATCAGCCTCATCACACTCTGGGAAATGTCTGCTTCATGAGTTAGATAAAGGTTTGCTGGGTGCTGGCATGTATTTCAGGCATGCTGAATTTCTGATTATTGGCTCCCTTAACTAGTCAAATCACAGTAGGCTGGAGTGGTTATGATTAGGGTTAGGGATACGTCCTTGACTTGTGAAATTCAATGTGTTCTGCTGTACTTGACATCATCAAAAAGGCCAAGGAAGGGAATATCAGAGCTAGTCTGACCTGCTGAACCACATATTCATCGAAAGGGCAGTAGGAGAGATGAGACCAAACTAAGAACCAAAGCCATGGTTCTTCACAACCAGAAAAGAAAGGTCAGAGGTTAAAAATACTCACGAGTGGCCCATCCATCCCTGTGGGTCCCGGTTCCCCCACACGACCCTGAGGGACAACAGCCAAAGAAAGAGCATTTGTCGTGTTAACGGTAAATGGAAGGAAGTGACCGGAAATTTAAACATACCTGGAGAGACGTGGCTCTGTAGAGACGTGGATCTTACCTGTGGTCCAGGTGGGCCTCGCTCTCCTGGAGGTCCCGGTTTACCCTGATTAAAAAAGTCACAACACAAATGTCATACACACCACACACACAGTCAAAACTGACCTGCAGTCAATGAAAAAGTGACATCTCTTACAGTCAGTCATTAAACATTAACGACACATACACAACACTGAATAGATAGCTAATATGAAGCATAGTGACAAGCAATAGAGCCAGTCTGTACTTGACACATTAGACGGTGACTTTTTTCATACATAGTAGACAGTGATGATTCACATACAGCATAGTAGATGATAACTCCGCATTAAAAAGACAGCTCATACACAGTCAACACATACAGTCAGTTAATACTCAAAGCATAGTACTCGCTCAAAGTCAGGCAGAACCATGTGAGTTTCAATCTCCTGGTCCCCCTCTGATGAAGAACTGAAGGAGACATACGCTCCATGAGTTCTACAGTATATGCACTGTATCAAAACAATGAACATGTGCACACAGATACACACTTACCGGAGCTCCACGCTTCCCCATTGGGCCAGGAGGACCTCTAACACCTGGCTCCCCCTGAGACAGACACACACGTAGCACAGTAACTCAGTATTTTTCATATTCATAAGAAAAAATCGTAAAAATTAAAACATTTTAATGAGACATTCAGTTGAAAACTGATTCATTGTTTTTTACCACCAAAATTTTATAATGTTCTAGAGCACTTTGATAAGAGGGTTCAAAAGATTCTGGAATATTTATGGATTATGAGAAAGGTGCTAAGTGATTAAGTTTATAAATTCTCTTACCCTCTCTCCCATGTGACCTATTCTTCCACGCATCCCCACTGTCCCTGGATAACCCTAGGGGCAGCATACATACACTGAGAGTGATACACGCACGTACACATACGCACACACACACACACACACACACAGAGGCAGAAATACATATGCCGGAAGTGATGCACACACACAAGCATGAACGCATGCACGCACACACACAAAGGGCATGTGCACTGAGAGTGACGCCACAAATGCAAACACATACACAGATACACAGAGGGCAGAACAGACACACTGAGAATGACACACACAAACATGCACAAACATGCACAAACATACAGACACATGTTGGAACACTGAAGCTGACATACAGCATAGCCAGACTGACTGAAATGGCATACGCACAAACACATAAACTGCATCTCCAAAAGAGAAAAAAACAGCAAAATTCAAGCATTTTCTTAAAGATTTGGCACTATTCTCAAACCACCTGCTTTCCATAAAGCAAAGCCAGTGAAGAAATTCCTTCAATTTGCTAAGCACATTAGGAGCACAGAGTATTTCATTTCATCTTCATCAGTCCCTCAGGTGCAGTCAATGGGCACACCTGGGTTGTGGTCCCGCCCCCTGAGTAAGACCTGGATAGGTATCACTTACATACATGCCTACTGGTCCCTGGGGGCCCTCCATGCCTGGTTTCCCTGTGAAACCCTGGGGGAGAGACGCAGAGGCTAGACTGGATTCGATTAAACTGTCTCAGCTTTTACAGCAAGCTTTATGTCTGTCCAAGTGCATGCTGAAACGCACCCCTACATCCTAACATCGCAGAGATCTGTCGGTCACTCACCCTGTCTCCAGGTGGCCCTGGAGCACCAGTTATTCCAGGTTGTCCTGGTGGACCCTGTCAAAACAGCACAGAGTTGGGTTGCACCTAAGGTGAGGGATATTTCTTCTCTTGTTATTTTTTGTCTTGGTAATTTTTCTTCTTTGGTAAAAAAATATACAGCCTCATTTCTATGAAAATGGATCCAATTTATTCCCCCCGGAAATAAAAACAAAACATTTATAGTGGGATATTGCAGAAACATCACCACATACGTATGGAGGCACTGCCCATTGTGAGTGGGAGCTACGGGGTCACTGAGGGGATTTGAGTGATGAGATATCACACAGTCTTTGTAGGGCAGGGCACTGCAGTGCAGGTGGGGTGGAATGCAAAGTGGTGTGATGGGGCACGTTGGGCCAGCCAGGAGTTAAGGGGGGGGGGGGGGGGGGGGTTGGTGTAAGAAGCAAAGGAAGCAAATCTGTAATTTAGGGAGGATTTGTAGAAAGAATGGCAAAACTCCCTGCATTCAGAAACTCAGAAAAGGATGTTCCTGCTTGAGTGAGTGTTAATACCTTTCCATTGCTGGATACAGGATAATTAGGAGGTGATCAGCGATATGGTTATGACATAGGTGAATAAAGAAAAAAAGCAAAATACATTTTCCTGTGACCCTCTTCCCCTGTGCCTTACATCAACGAAGAACCACGCTTAGAAACAAAACCTTCCGTCCAAAGCTCGCAATTACAGGCCATTAAATGCATGATCCAGCATGCAGTATGATTTACAGGTGTGTGTCTGTCATGTGTCAAACAGAAAAAAAAACATGAACATCTGTTTTTCCTGATGAATTTTGCACATGAAAAACTGTTATTGTGTTACGATGGTGATCCAGTGTTGTTCCTTCAATTATGGAATCAAAAAGAATTTAACGTGGTCCAATGCGACATGCAGTAAAAGTAAATATACCAGGGAGAGACTAGTGAGCCACACATGTTATAGCAATTACCACTTTCCCTTACAAGATCCTGCTATTGTCATTTGGAAAAGTTCCTTTTATGTTGTGCATGGCAGCGCAGTGCCCCACAATGAACTTGACGGATGGTGATTTCAGGTAAACCGATAACACATAATAGATAACACATAATGGGTACACAGATAACACAGTGGTGTCAGTGTGGAGGCCCAGCCAATGGAACGTACCGGGGCACCTGGGGGGCCTCCCTGCCCTGGCTCCCCCCTAACACCCTGAAACCCCTGCAGAGAGAGAAGAGAGGGGGAGAGAAAAAGGAAGGAAGGGGAAAGGGGGAGAGAAGACAGGGAGGAATAGGAGAGGAGATACAGAGTGAGAGAGCGACACAGGGTGGGAGAGAGATGAGCAAAGAGAGAAGGAAAGGGAAAGGGAGGAGAGACAGAGAGAGGTGGGATAGGATGAGAGAAAGAGGGAAAGAGAGAGAGTAAGATAGTGAAGGCAGAAAAAGGGAGAGGGGGAGAGAGAGAAAAAAAGACTGTAACACATGTATAGTAATTCAGTGCTTCAATGACACTTTCACGTTTGTGGCCATGAATGAAACAATTAAAATTTATAATTAAAGTGAAAACAAAATGGCACACCTAAATCAAATTAAAACATACACATTTGGCCTGTCAGTTGATTAAATTTTTAAGCCCAATTCATCTTCTGGCATTACATGATTAATCTACCGATTAATTAGGTCATAAATTTAGGCATAATTATCGTTTCTTCAATACGATGCTAAGGATTCATCATATCCCCAGTAAGACCGTGCAAAATCGTACACTTGAACAGACACTGATTTGTCCTTGAGCAAGTTTTAGGAGCTTTGCTCAAACTATTTATTTTGTCAATGTATGATGAATCATCCCTTAAATAAAATTAATTCAGATTCGGATTTGTAATATTTAATACCTATATTACTTGTTCCCAAGGGTGTAACAGAAATTGATTTTGAGCTTTACTAATCAATGCAGACATTTTGTAGCCGAGTCTTATTTTAGGGAGAAACACAGGTTCTGTGTGCTACAATATGCCTCTCTCCTACACAGTGACCTTGTCTTGTTTGCTCTGGGGCTCTTATTCTGCATCTCTGGATCACATAGCACAGCATAGCACAGGACAAAATAGCATGGCACAGCACAGTACAATACAGCACAGCACACAGCAGAACACAGCACAGTCCAACAAAATCACAGCACTGCACAGTACAGTCCAACATAGCATAGCACAGTTCTGCAGACCCAAATGTCATCGTACATTTCAGTATCACAATGAATTATTATTTTCTTTGCATTCATTTATGTATTGGAGGAATAGACTCATTTGTCTCCTGTCTTAAGTGCTACTCAGGATCCTTGCACATATGACTACACTAATGTACTTTTCACTTCCTACATTTAGCATTATATATACTTTGTGAGATAATGTTGTGTTCTATAATTATTCTGCAAAACCATGCAGAAGCACAAACAGTGACCTGCTCTGCAACAATATAACTGTGAATTATATAAAGATATAAAGGATTCATCTGACTTCCTGATGTTGTTTGCACTTATTTTCGCTCCAGCGCACCCGAGCTTTATGTGTTCACATAAACAGTTCCACCCCTCTCTGCCATGCAACAAGGTCAGTCTTAGATCTATGATCATCTGATATCCACCCTGACCAACAATTCACACTTCTGCATTTTACTGCAGGGTTTTACGAGAGGGCAGCAACATGCTATGCTCTATGCTAGCCTGTAGTGGGTGCTTTTAAATCCACCTGACAAACTGGGTCATTTTCCTCACACCATGGCGCTTTAATTGTAAATCCCTCTCACATAATAATGTTACTTGGTTGAGTGGAGTCATGGAAAAAATGAGATAATTCACGTTTTGTTTTTGTTAAAGAAAAATTCTGACATATTATAGAGCACGAAACAAACAACCTTCACAGCTAATCTGATACTATGAAACAAAATACCCAACCTGCCCACCAAGACACCTAATGGCACAAAACAAAAAACTTTCACACCACGTCTGACATCACGGGAAGCACAACAATCAACCAACATGCCCATCATGACACTGTAGAACAAAAAAACAAGAAACCTTCATGCCAAATCTGACATCATATGATACAAACCAAAAAACCTTTATACACCATTATGACATCAAAAGAATCAACCTTTACACCCACGCTGATATCACAGTACACAAAACAATTCAACCTTTACAGTCTTATCACCTTCCTGTATAGGACAGGGTTAAAAGAGTTACAACGAACCTTCACACTGTCATTGTGAATAAGCAAAAAATAAATCATCTCTTAACAGTCACAATGAGGGAAGTACTCACTCTGGGGCCTTTACTGCCTGCATTCCCAGCTGAGCCTGTGGGACCCTGTCAGAGAGGAAACACTGCCACTGAACAAATACAGATATACACATTCGCATGTAATATTCATGCACACAATGGCACATAACACATAATGCAAAGTAAACTCACTCTTAACATAAATCCATAATTTATCAGCATATACACATAATGTACTGAATGCATTCACATTTAAAATACGCATAGACTGAACATGCGTAAGTGAAACTCATTTGCATATAATCCATATACAGACTAAACACATTTACACATAAGCTACATACACAGACTAAACTCACACTCAGGACAACAGCACAAATGTAACTCATTAACTTAATAACTAATACAGTATTTATCATTGAAAATAACTTTTTTGCACTACAGAAAAAGAGTTTAACCTTTATGCATTTGTTAACTAATAACAAATATGTGAAATAAACAGGACTATGGCAGGTTTATCAAACAGTGTTTCGATAACAGCACGATAAATCACTTATCATCATGTGTAAATCAAAGTTTGCCCCCTGCTGTACATTAATGGAATAACAACTAACACCACTGAAAAAAGGCAAAGCTGGTGTTTCGGAAACTTGTTTAAAATGTTTAACATGGTTGGGCTGTGCTGTTGAACACACAAATTTGGATCTGACTTAACCAGCTCTCTGGCTTAGGTCCTTGAGGACATAGATATGTTGTCAGAGGTGTATTTGTGCCAACAGAGAGTTAAAATAAAAGGTGTTAATGTTGTGTTTATACCTTAAACAAAAATGAGGGCTGACTAGCTGACTTTTCAATTCAGTATGGATAATATAAAGTGCGGTTTCAGCAAAACCAGCAGAGACAGAGTTCCCTGGGGCCCAGGCTGAGAAACACTGGGCTAAACAACCACAAGCTTGACATGAGAGCAGAACATCAGTGAAATGCAGGTAAACAGTGAATATCAGTAAATTGAATGTGGTTATCAGTGAATATCAGTAAACTGAATGCATTGATCAGTGAATATCAGTGAATCTGATGCACTTATCAGTGAGTGCCAGTGAACTGGATGCACAAATCAGTGAATATCAGTGAATTAGTTTCAAGTAATTGGACTTTTTGACTGAATCAAATGGAGGTAATCAGTGATGGACTGTTTATCATTTAATAGACATGTTCATGGAGACAGAACAACCAAAGACCCCTTGGAAAGGGCCTACCTTTACAACTCCCATGCAGTAAGTTACTGACTGTCTGTTGGGTCTGTTCATTTCAGTGATGCATGACAAGAACACTTCTGAAGAATTTGTGTACACGTAAGCTCATTCAATACAGTGTAGGGACAATTATCCTCTGACCTTGGAACAGTTCAAAAGGTATGCCAGAATAAGGGTATTTTACTAAATTCAGATTTTTCTCCATCAGAGTAACCATGGGAACCTACTGCTGCAGTAAGAGGCCTCCTCACTGTGCTTTTGTGGAAGAGGAACAGATCTGGACAGTGCAATGGACAGTGTGAATAAGGTAATGGTGGTATTAAAAGATATAGAATGGGAACCTGTGTACCAGGCTTTCCTTCAGTTCCCTCTGGTCCAGGTGGGCCGGGCAAACCCTGCAGAAAAAGAAACACACACACACACACACACACACACAAACACACACAAACAGGTCAAAGAGATGGACAGAATTCTCTCTTCACACATAGTTATGTCAATACTATACAAACGGATGAACAGAAAGGTAAGCACTTCTGATGAACAACACTGCCTCGGCACACTGTATGAGTATCCCTCTAAAGAACAACCGTAAGGGAACACTAACTATTATACCCATCATTTATAAATAAGGATATACACAGAGGTATAAAACTTTTACAGGGTGCTTATGGCTTACTAAACTGGCTGTGAGCACCATAAAATATCTGAGAATATCTGCTGAGCAGACGCAAGTATATTTGCACTCAGTAATGATGACATTAGTGGAGGCATCATTTCATTGCACATTTGCCCTTGATGCATTTGTAATTGCGCATATGTACTTTCGCAGTTTCCAATATGAGTCTCCAAGAAATAGAACCATTCACAAATGAAAGTAATGATGTACTAAATGCCCTAAGAAGTTGAACATTTTATTCTGTTGAGAGCATTTGCATGGTGATGTTTCAGAGCACCACAGTCTTTTGCATACACTACATTTGAAAAAGAGATCCTGTCTCAGCATCTTAAGAAAGTGCAGATATCTTCAGAGAAACAACCAAAGCAAAGTACACACAAATATGGATGCATGCTGTCATACATGCATGTTCACGCACACACACACACACACACACACACACACACACTCACCCAGATACATACACAGTTGCTCAGGAAATTATACCAAAACAACTTCATTGTGGTGCAGATTTTTTCAGCTGTACTGTTCTATGATCTGTCCAATGGCACAAACATATTTTTCCACATGTGGTGATTTCATATGTATTCTCTGTCTCTCTGAAACAGGTATGATCTGCATTGTCCTGCACTGTGTATATATTTAAACACCCTGAGAGACTTTTGAAAGAGTTCACTGCAAGCTCGCCTCTTACCGGTATCCCAGGTGTACCAGCGTGACCTCGCTGTCCTGTGCGACCCTGAGGACAGAAAGAGGTCAGAGGTTAATGATGGAGAGCATCTATCTCAAAACCAGGGGGCTCTCTGTGTGGGACTTAAGGCAAAACCAGGGGGCTGATGTTGTATTGCCCGAGAGAGGTGAGAAGGTCAGGGAAGAGGGTACCTTAGGTCCTCTGGATCCTGGCTTTCCCTTGCGGCCCTCAACCCCTCGATTGCCCTGAAAGAGAAAACACCTGCACATATCACCATAAGATTCTGGATTGCGGGGTGGGACAGACTTCACTTAAATCAAAGGGATCCATCATAAGAAAGCAACACTTTCACATTAAAGAAAACTTTCACATTTCAAGGGATGTGAATATAAATATATGTCACACTACATTCTATGCTGCAAATAATGTCTGTGTAAAACACACTATATGTAGTGCAGCCTCAGTTCTACAGGAGAGCCTGGCTGTACTGGGCTAACCAAGCTTATCAACCCACAGCCACAATTTGTGATTGACCTCAGAATTTTGGCCCTACCACTATAGCACCTGCCCTCCCGCTAATTAAGGCAGCTGGAGCTTGCTCAGGTGCCATGCATTACCATATGCGGCATGAGCCACACTGTAAAACATGCACCCATAGTGTAAAATGCACCACGGTTTTAACTAGGAGGAGCGGTTTTTACAGTACGTGACCGGACTGTGAACACGAGCGGTGTGGGTGTTCTCATTACCCAGCCGTCTCATCCCTGTCAGTACTCACAAACTGCTGGCCTAGCAAATTAAGCATCACCTTTATGCGTCAGCCTTGGTGAACGCACGGAGAAATATCAGAGACCCAGACAGTCTCGGGGATTCACAGCTGTGTGCATCAGCCCGCCTACACTGAAACACTGGATCAGATTTCAATGAAGCCCGCACTGATACTGATCATGCGCGTCTGACCTTCGGCCCTGCTGTGCCAAGTTTTCCCCGGAAACCTTCTTCCCCATCTTCACCCTGTTTGAAGAACACACACACATACACCATCAGATGCTTTGCCCAACATCAATGGAAGAAGTAGAATTCACACATAGTTTCACATATTCACAGTGGCGATGGGTGAGCTGGAAACAGGGGAAGCCAGAACACTACCTTTAAATCTATCATTACTTTCAACCTGTTCCCCCTTATCCTCCTTGATTAACAATAAAACAAATAATTCACAGAATAATTTACACCAATGGTCGTAATTAGAATAAATGATTATGCTCGCAAAACACTGCAGATTGTCTGTAGTTTGTGTGCTATTACGAAAGCTACAACATGAGATTGTTTAATTAACAAGGATGGCATTTATCAATTTAAATTACGTTAAATGCTCATGACACATCACAGCTTTTGTGAGGTCTGTGTTCTAAACGTTATTATTTATTGCACTCAACCTAACCTAAAAGTTCAGCATTTTAAAACGATTTAACTAAATTTAGCTCTGTTTTGTAATTTGAATATTGTAACACACGAAAACTATAATGTGAAACATTTAAGAGAAAGCTTTGGGATCACTCACCACTTAATTATTCAAATTGCCATACCTGTTAATTAAACAATCTCATGCTGTAGCTTTCGTATTCGTATTTCGTATACATTGAAATAAGCACGTGACAACCAGGTCATGGTCTGAAGTGACGGATGATATGAGAGATCTACTGTAGATCACCTTCAGTTCTTTTTTTGTACCTAATGATGTGATTTAACCCACACAATTCCCAGTTAGTTTCCACATAGTTTGCTGATGTGTATGTATATCTATAGCAATCCAAATATGGACAGAATACAATTGGGGACACAGCAATATAAAGTTAATGAAACAAAATAGGCACCTGATGTTGGTTCTTAGAGTATAGAGCCACACCCTGTCAGTTTGGCGCAGGGATGGTGTGCAGGGAAAGTTTACAGGTGTGCACGTACCTGGATCCCTTTGGGCCCTGGTTGGCCTTTCACCCCAGGGAATCCCAGAAAGCCATTTGATCCCTCCTCTCCTTGGGGACCCCTGATTCCTGGAGCTCCTTGAAGACCCTGAAGGGATGAAAAGTGAAGGCTAAATTAGTGAAACACTATATTAATGAAATCACAAGAAAGGAAATGGTACTTGACATCCACTTAAGGCATCAATGTCTCCCTTGGTCAGTATTAGCCACTTCTAAACGTGCAGAGGAAACTTAAAGAATGCATGTTAGATCATTTAAAGACACATGGTACTTGTGAGACTCTCACCTTGTCTCCTTTTGGTCCCACATCCCCCTTGTCTCCATCTGGCCCTCTGTTTCCCTGGAGACACAGCAGAGGTCACAGAGAGGTCAGACAGGTAGCTTGCACTCATCTCTCTCTGTATACACGCCAGCCTACCAGCTTAAATACAAGCAGGAAGACAGGATAAAATAGAAAAGAACTGCTCTTACTGTGTTACCCTGCATCCCTGGTGGGCCTTGTGCACCCAAGGCACCCTTAATGAGAGAGAAAGAGAGAGAGAGAGAGAGAGAGAGAGAGAGAGAGAGAGAAAGAGAGAGAGATCCATCAGTCAAGCATGTCCTTATTTACAATAGCACCTTTTGCATTCAGATTGTCATAGCACTTTGCATTGGACATTTAACATGAGAGATCAAAAACCTAGATAATCTTGAACAGTCATGGTAAAAAAAACTCTAAAAAGTATTCCTATCAAAATATAAACTGCTGGAGAACAGCCTGGCAGAGTATAAAGCAATGGCTGTGCGGTCATTTTAGTTATAATTGATGCAGCATTGTTCTTTATATTATTAATAAATCTATTATAATCTTCCTTTGGTAATACTGCATTTTGTCATACATTGTCATGAGCACATCTGAATTTAACTTGAATTGGGGGGATGAAAACAGAAGGAGAGGCAGGGAGAGAAAATAAAGGAACTACATGAAGCCAGTGAGCCAGCAGAAATGGACTCACATTGATTATGAATGTTTTCAGTCGTTTAGTATGGAAGATCCTGCTATCTGCTGTCATGCAACCTATCTGACATCTGCAAGCCAGACTATCAGATGCAATCAAGTCTGCTGCATCGAACATTGCTCCACATCCATCTTCTACACTACGATAGCTTAGCCATTATTAAAGTCCACAGCATGACTAAACTAGGCCGAGACCTTCAGTGCTGGCATGTACCTCTCCTATGTGTTTTCTTTGAGAACAGAACTGCTTCTCTTCACTTTTAAAGCAGGAGCTGTTGTGTTTTCATGAACTGCATTCGCAGCTGTGGGAACAGCTGAATAAATTCACTACTGAGCTGGGCATCATGGACCTTTTAAGGCAAGTATTCAGATGCAATGCAATGTAGTTCCTTAAGTGAAATCTTAAGTCATTACAGAACTCGGCCCTATGAAAGAGCAACACATGGCAGTGAATGTCGAGCGGGCTCTGATCTCAGATTCTCTCCCCATGGTTTCAGAAAAAAGCACTTATGTCATCGTCCACACATCTTCAGCTCAAGGGCTGGCATGAGCTCATTTTAATGCTATAACCATCTTGAAAGTTGTTGGCACTATCAACAAGATGCTTCTAATTTCATTCCTTGTGCCACATGAACAATAGCAAAAAAAACCTTCAGCTCTAGAGATGATATAAAACATGAGAGGAAAAGAACAGCTGGAAGAGCTGTAAGACTTGACACAATGTCAACCGGAATATTTTTGGATCAAAGCCAGAATTACATTCAGATGCACACCACATGGGAGTATTTTAATCTGGCGCTTTACAGTTTTTTGGGATGGTGATTCTTATTTTATGTCAACAGTATGGCCATCTGTCAAACTACAAAGCCGACAAGCGACCTTCGACCCCTTTCCAATGCCCTCACATTCCACCAGGGAGAGACCATAGAATTCACATTTCCTCTGAATGTCACTGCTGTGGTCAGTGGTCTGTATTCAGATAGCGTTTTACTACAACTGTCTTTTATGTCAGAGGCAAGAATGATTTCTGGTGCAACATGTGGTCATTAGAAAGGTATGAACAGACACCCAGCCACTAAAAGTGTTTTAACAAGTACTGCATAAATTACACTGTACTATTATCAGCTTTATAAGAAACTGATGAACGCTAGTTTACACCCAAACTGCATGGAAGAAGACTATAGTCTGACACGTCTTTTTTTTTTCAGTGGGTCTTTTTTGCCCCCCCCCCCCCCCCATACTGCAAGGCTGGTGCTGAGAGTGGAACAGCGAAGTAGGAGTGGTGTGGACCCATTTCTCTACTCACCATTGGTCCTTCAAACCCTTGGTCACCCCTGGCTCCCACTGGCCCGGGCTGTCCCTGCAGAGAAAACGCAGAGAGAATACCGGCCCAGGTCTTTTCACCAGACAGGAGGGATTGTTGGCAATCTTAGGCCCTTGTTCATTTACAATTCTGAGTAAAACAGTTGTGGTGCGCTGAAAGGCACGCTTCACTTCGACAAATACTCTCACATTTGCCCCAGTAAACGCCCTGCCAATCAGCTGTATATAACATTGTGTAACATTTAACTTTTCCATCTCTCTGTAAAGTGTAGGGATCAAAAATAGCACAGCTATTTTAATTATCTGTAGTTTTATATTTCTCTTAATTTAATGGCAAATGTATAACCTGGGTAACAGTGAACTTGAACAGTGGAACACAGGCCTAAATACATTGATAGAAAGGTTCGTTCAGAATGGGATGATGATTCATTCAGAATGATCTATACATATGGTTTTCCTTACATGTGTACATGCTTTCATGAACGAAATATTCACAGAGCAATGAGACACGGCTGCACCGCAGTAAAACCCACTCAAAGCATCTCACTTATTAACATGATGTCCTGCTGACTTCTCTGTATTTCTGATGAATTACCTTGAGTCATTACCGTTAACTGGACATCTAAACTGCACCTCATGTTTATTGGTTTACTTTACGATGGAAGGTGCCCTTCAATGCAGGTTAATGAATACCAACCTGCTTCTTGCTCTCTCCTGCCTCTTAAGACTCGCTGAAATGCATATGATTGACTATCAGCATGGTGAGACCAGCCAGACAAATTCTGGACTCTTCTTATTATTATTAATTTATTTATCTGGCCTACACTCTGATCCGGGGTGACTTGCAGAGTTTGGATATACAAGTGCCGCACACTGGATTTGTTAGACTTTGGCTCTGTGTAAACCCTCTGGCCCAAACTGAATGTAGCCATTGTGCTGTATACTTGTCTTTGGATGATAAATTTTAATAGCTGTTACTTTCCTGCATCTATTACATTATTCACTAGTTTTAGTTACTGCTATTTATGTTGTGTAGCAAGCAAAAGTAAATACATAAATAAAAGTGTTACTAGCTATGAATGGATTTGTGAGGAGGGGACCAAACTCAAAAGTGAGCAGTTCAGACTTACTGGGTCTCCTTTAGGACCTGAAGGGCCCTCCTTCCCTGGGAGTCCCTGGAGAAACACCACAGCAGCATACAGTTATCACCACATTGCAGTTTGTGGCCACCAACATCTGTCTCCTAACATTATAACTGACATCATCTGCAAATAACCTTGTCCCTCCTGCATGTGCTCAGTGCTATACACCACTGCACTGTTGTCCAGGAATGTTTGTTGGGCTAGAAACATTTGTTGGGCGATGTCATAATCCAGGCATCCTGCTATTGAAATCAGCAGCTTTACAAGGCAGCTCATTACAGTTTGCATGCCCTGCACATGAGACTGGGCGATTCGGTTCAATTAAAGCAGTAATTAGTCAAATTAAGTGCTTTTGTGCTGAGGTAGAATCCTCCCCCACTGTGAAACTCAGGTACAGAATGAAGCACTCATGCTTTAAACCCGGGCAACGGGTCCCATGACACACTTTCTGCTGTGGACATCTGCACAGGTTTGTTTTTACTGTGCTGTGAAAGAGCAGGAGCTGGCTATTGAAAGAGTAGGCTTTCATGTCCTGTCCGTTTAACGAGGCCTCCGCTGCGCAGACTGGCCTTGCTCACAGCCCAGGTGTGCATGCAGTAATCCTGGCACCCTAGAGATACACAGCTCTCCTGCAAGGCCCACCGTCACTAAATCACCAACCAAAAAACCGTCTCATCACAACACCACCTCACTTTCAGTAAAAGTACAGCAAACTGGCCAATTAGCAAACGCAATGGACTAATGGATGTACCATTAACTAAGGAGGGGGGTTCAGAGGAATGAGGGAAAGCAACAGGGAGAGGGGAGGTGGGGGGTGGACGCTGGGGCCCACGTTTGTGATTGTTTCCAGACTAGATGTGTCCAAAGCAATGCAACAGGAAGTCTCACTGCATTTACATTAAAAGGACTTTCTGTGGTCTCATTTCCTCTCCAGCTGTTGGTCTTTAATGTGCAACACATCTTTTTGTGAGACCATTTATTGCTCTTCAGCTAACAGGCTGCACTGGGCTCTCGCTCTCTTTGTGAATCGCTTTGCCTCAAGGCCATAGGTTTAGGCCCAGCATCAGTGAAATTGAAAGTCTGTGAGAATTGAGAAGGCCTCTCACCTGGGGGCCCCGTGGCCCTGGAGGTCCCCTCATACCCTCTAGGCCCTGTGGACCCTGGAACACACACAGGCCAATCAGCAAGCAGAGAAAACAGGCTCCTACATTAGAAGCAGATATGCACAGTGTCATATAATGACCATGTCTGACTGATGCCATATACAGTACCTGAGGGCCTCGGGGGCCCGTGGGGCCAGCAGGGCCAAGGTCACCCTGTAAGGAAAGGAATAAAACTACTGTGTCATACTAGCATACCAGGGTGAGTGGATTTTGCAATGAGTACTTTCACTTAAGTTTGGCTGGCATGTTGTGCAGGTAGCAGCCCTATGACAATGCCCCATCTCTCTGTGTGTTTCAGGAGTCTTGTGACCAGAGGAGAACATGACAGTGCTGTGAGATGCCTAATGCTGATAAGTGGTCCAAGCTGACATACAGTACCCTTTGCTTAACAATACTTAACAATGTTGAAAGATGCCCTGTGGTGAGAGATGCCCTATGCTGATATATAGCCTACACTTGGAGATGCTCCATGCTGAGAGATACCTTGTGCTTAGAGGTTCTCCATACTGAAAGATACCCTGTGCTGTGAGATGCCCTGTACCTGAGAGATGCCCTGTACTGAAAGACACTCTGTACCTGAGAGCCGTTGACCCCTTGTGCTCCAACCGCGCCAGTCATACCCGGAGCTCCCTGCACAGAAACAGACACACACCACACACACACACAGCTGTGAGACTTTAAGACAATGACAAAAACATTAACAGTCAGTCAGTCATCTTCAGTGCTGGTAGTAACAACTTCACATACAGAGACACAGAGAAGGGGTACGAGCAGGATATGGTTCCTCAGCTCTCTCACTCACCACTGCCCCCGGTGGTCCCGGTTCCCCATCAGGGCCAAAATCCCCCTGGCAGGCAAGACACAGAAACACAGTGTGACTAAGTTACACAGCATGGGTGCACACTGTCCTGGATCAGCTGCCACTGCCGCTCACCTCTGGCCCAGGTGGCCCCTCCGGTCCCTCCACCCCTCTGCTACCCTTTGGCCCCTAGGGACGAAACAGACCAGAAAAGCTTAAATTAGACCAGTTTTGTGTTGTAGTCCGCGCAGATGGACCTCTTTTTCTCTCTTGCTTTCTGAATGCATTTCCTGCACACCGACCCAGTGAGGGTCAGAGTGCCACGACTTGACCACTGGAGGGAAATGAGGAGCTATGTTCATTACAACTCACAATGCCCCTTTGCTAAGAACATGGCTGCTTCTACAATGGTAACTGTTCTGAATGAAAGTCGTATCATTCTGGGGATGCTGTATTGATCTCAGCATTAAGGGATGAGAATGAAACAAGCACAAATGCTTGGAACCCCTTTGTATTAAAGACTTCTTGCCATTAATTATGTGAGGTTTACTGGATTTTTTATTCATCCATTAGGGGAGAAAAGAAGAGAGGGGGTATTTCTGTAAGGCAACACTAATTAAGAACATACATTACTGTGTCTGACTCTTTGAACATAAAACGCAATGCAGTGGGGACAAAGGCTACACCCACGCGCTCAATACATTACTGGCATTTCTACAGCACTATGAAATTCATATCTCTGGTGTATACCATACTGCTGTATCAGACCCACAACAAGTGTTGTACTCACAGGTAATCCAACAGGACCTGGGTGGCCTGGTTCCCCTTTAGAACCCTGAAAGACAAACATGCAAACTGCATCTTATTTCCATGCATTTTGCGTGGGGGGGATGTCACAGTTGAGAGACACCTCCTAAAATGACACCAATTTTGTTTGTCAGGTAGAGACATTTTGAGGGTGATTTCGTGATTTTAACAGGCATTTCTGTCATCAATTCACCCATTTAAAGTTATTAAGTGATTAACACCATGCACCCTTCTGTGTCATTTAAAATAAATGGATTAGACAAGGGAATCATGGATCATTAGTGGTAATTGAGGGTGTCATGTTTGGCAAAATTCTGCTCCTTTCCACTGATCTTTACATCATCCATTCACCTTGCCCACATAAGCAACTTATCCAGATGTTATGTAGCATAATATATAAAATATCTGGATATATAATATCTGGATGAGCTGCTTATGTGAATAAGTGAATATGTGCAAGATTATGAGCACCATCACATTCTCAAACACAAGCATCAACTCCTGACTAAAGCATGTAAAGTCAAGGGCAAATCATGCAATCGCTCATATTCACTTCACATTGCAGCACACTGTGTATATACATTATGCAAAGGATAGAGACACAATTAAGCTAACATATACATATGCCAGAGCAGTCAAGAAATGTTGGAATAAAGAATGTGACAGAGAAAATCTGTAAAATCATTAAAATTCTGAAAAGCGTAAAAACCTCTTATATGTCTAAGACCTTAAAATCTAAGCAGCACTTTTACCAACCACCAGAGGGCAATGTGGTCAGAAAATTTGTGCCTCTGATCAACCTCCCTGCACTCATGCCTATGTGATTCTTTGAAATACAAAAATAAATTGTCCAGTTATGGAAATCAATAGTACTTCAATGAAAGGGAACAAAGTAAAAACCTTTTCTCCAGGTTCTCCTTGCTCTCCTTCAGGGCCTTCTTCTCCAATGGGACCCTGCAGATTGTTCAAAAAAAGAATGATAAATAATCACCACTGCAGAAATAATGTCATGCCGGTAATATACAAATCTACATTTCTACATGTTACATCTCAGTGTGAAAAGCTATTACCCTAAAATATGATGCAAGGGACAACAGATTATTAGGGAGGCTTACAGGTTTGTTTTAACCTGAACAGAATCCTTTTGTTTGAACTTTTTTTTGAAGAAACAGTTTTTCTGCATCAGTAAGAAGGCTCATTTGACAGTAATAAGCAACCCAGAGTGATGGCTGTCTTTACAGTAAGAGTTAATTCCTGCTCTTACGGAACTGTGTGGTTATAACCTTTTCAAAGCACGGCTGTAACACTGTCATATGTACACTAACATTCCTACAACATTACTACACATTTTCAGCGTGTTGGGTAGTGACAGGCCTTGTCTGCTTCTCTGTCATATATCTTTACATTTCTGTCCATTTAACTTCATTCCTTTTCTCCCAGACCACAAATGTCTGACCCTGGACCTTGTACAAGCTGAAGAGCAGCTTTATCTAGATTCACTGTTAGAACTTCAGTTAAGACTTGCATCACTGTAGGTTTACATTTTTACTATAATCCTTAAAGGCTGTTCTTTGAAATGTTGTTAACCTTTTAGAAGCTGTTTATCAGAGATGCTGCACTTGGGAGTGGATGTAAAATGGGCCCGCTCCAGCATAAAGGGCCGGAGCCTAAAGGTCACAACCTTCGACCCTTTGATCTACCTGGAGCCTAAGCCCTTCAAAAGGCCTCTGCTACAGAGCTGACTGAGGCGCAGAGCCGCCGTTAAACACAGCCATGGATGTCGTCATGGATGTCAATACTGACATTCTTTGTCATACACATGGTTTAGGCTGGGAACAATCAAAGGTAAACATACAGAATCGGCCTGCATTTTGTCAGCCATCAATTCCAAGCAAAGTACCCAGTGGGGGGAATTTACATGATTTATTTCCCTTTGAGACAACAAGAACAATGCTACAATAATCTCTGTGATTGTAAACAGCCGTTCTTCACAGTGACTCTTCTACCTTGCTGCCAGCATGTCCAAATAGATCTGTACAATTTAAATTTCACAGGTTCCACAGGTGAAAGAATTACAATGCAAATTGCTAGCTCCAAAGTTTGTATCCCACAGCCCAGACCTGGGTTTGAGTCTGAGTTGCATAATTCACTGACAATATCTCTCTCATCTATCAGTGAAACACAACTGACTTCATGCTGCTGGGTTAGGGTGGGTTTATGAGCCAGTGTTCCAAAAGAATTGCAGAGCTCTTGATTCAGGTGCCTAGGTTTGATTTTCTCAGATGATGTCTGTGATATACACCTATCACTTCTTCAGTGTTTGCTCTCCTAGTGCATTGTGGGATCTGAAGAATGCAAAACAGGCCGTGTTCAGTCTGCGTGTGTAACAGGATTACTTTCACTGTGCCACCATGCTCCAGTGTCAGTGCAAACAATGTTTAGGTGATACTAATGTAGTCTAATGTAATTTGGTGATTCCAAAGTCAGGGGTGACAAAGTGAGAAAATACAACAAAAATTTACATAAATATAAATAATGGTGTCCTCAGAGGGCTTATACAACTCTCAGTGTACTGCCCCCTGTTGCTGACCAGACATACTGCATTTCATCATCTCACCTCATCACCTTTTTCACCTTGGGGTGCAGATTCTCCTTTAAATCCACGAGGGCCCTGCGACACAAGTTGATGAGACACAAATGTGACACAACTCATAACTAATTCTATATCATAATTATTTCAGGAAATTAATTTGAAGAAAGGACAATGCATTCAGCATACAAAAATCATTGAAGACACACAAAGAAAGTCTGGAATGATCACACACTCAGACCAACCAATACACCCAGATTATATTCTCAGCTCACAGGAATTAAATGGGAGCTGTTGGCCATTAAAGATGGGTGTTGGGCATGGCAGGTATTCCATTACTTAAGCATCAGATTCATTAGACAAACAGTCAGTCTTTGATTGCTTCACCTTTCGGCCTTGGAATCCCGGAGGCCCAGGCTGTCCATCCAGCCCAGGTTCCCCTTCTCTTCCATTGGTTCCAGCCCTACCAGCCACTCCCTTCAGACCTGGGTCACCCTGTCAAAAAAGAGGTTACATCATCACACACACAGTGGGTCACATTGTCACACACACCCAAATGGAATCTTCCTCATATATACAAGCCCCTACAATAAAGTGAGACTTGTAATCAAAAGGGCGCCAGTTTGAATCTAAGGCGGTGTTTAGCAGTTGTATTTGGGAAAGATACTTAATTTGAATTGCCTCAGTAAATATCCAGTAGTATAAACTGATAACACATAAAAATGTGAGCTATACAAGTCAGTCTGGACGTGATTGTCTGCAAAAGCTACCACTTTCAAACACTTAATTTAAGCTTTTTTTTCCACATTCATTATTTTTCATTAATGTGTTTGCCAAACCAAAATGTTCCAAGATTTACTAATTAGAACAGGCAGAGGACGGTGTTACTTTGATGAAGATGATGTCATCCACAATCTTGTGGGTTAAAGTGGGTGGATTATGAGCACAGTTTTCGTATGTTTGCATAAACTTCACTTAATTGGATACAGTAAGCTTGAAGCCGCAATCACGACACTTTCACACAAAGTATAAGTTTGGAGTTCAAAGCTACTTCTCTGTGAATCTATTGTTGACCAAAGATGGAAAAATATCTAACAAAATGAAACAACAACTTCAATAAAGCATCATATAGTTGAATTTATCTGCATCTACAATACAGGATAACCGATGAGTAGACTGGAACGTATTTATGCTCAGTATATAAATTCATTATGTTTATTTCATGGATATATAGATTTAATATTTATTCAATATACATGTCAATACATTTAAAAATGAACATTTGTCACAGGACAGGATCTTTAAGATCATGAAAAAAGTGAGCCTCAGACTGAATGAGGCCTCTAGCCCAGCTGCCAATCATGGGTCCTGCGTCCTTATGGCAACACACACATGCTGCATTTCCATCAGTGCGTCTGAGCATGACGATGTTTACCAATGGCGCCCTCCTCTCCCACTCCTGCCCCAGCAGCAGCAGCTTTGAAAGGTGTTAAGAGTCTAGCGTGAATTCAGTTTACTTCCTGATTTCAAGCAAGGCCACAGCAAAGACACAATGTGTTTTATTCATTTCAAGCTCCAAGCAGCCACAGTGGAGATGGAGTCTCAAGGCCTGTGTTTGTGCAGTGTGGTCAAAGCAGGGAGTGGTTTTGGGGGGAAAAGACTTTGGCTGTAATTTGGGCTTTAAAGGCTGTCAAACCACACAGATTAGCAGTGGTTTCTTTAGATGTTTCTGATTCCATGTGGCATTGAAGATTATAACACTGTCATTCAAGTGAGAAAAGAAGACGCTTCCAATATGTCTACATTATGAAGATTGACTTCAAACAAAAATGTATTTCCACCAAGGCATCCCCTGCAGAACTGAATTTTGCTAAATTGTTCACACATTGCAGTCTACGCCATGCCAAATTTCCAACCAACAGCAAAAGAATTCAGACAGGGGTGAGAGTGACAAAGGCAAGCATGAGCCACACATTTCTGCATTTATATGCAGGAGTAATTACTTATTAACTTCTCTTTATCGAGTCTTACATGCAGTGTTTGTGTTTATGTAGCATAAAATAATCTACATTTCTGTATAACCTAAATAATCTACAGTGCTATGTAACCTCCAGCCCCACCACTAGCAACTTCCATCCACAAAAGGCAACTTTTGGAGAGCAATTTGGTAACTTTCTGCTCTGAGGAGGTGACAATGACATATAGATTGAAAATGTATGAGGTCATTGCCAGAGAGGTCAATAGTTACCATGTCCCCCATGCGCCCAGGGACCCCGTTCTCTCCTGGTTCTCCAGGGGGCCCCTGTGTAAGGACAGTAATGTCAGTTAATACAACATAACATAATACATCTTAACATACAATTCAACAAATTAGTTTTTAAAATCAATCAATTAATAAATGTGTTTCAATTAATCAATTAATAACAGTTTGCATGGTTAGAGACATATCTGCAGTGTAGAGCTACGTGGTTCTTTTCACTACATCTTTTGATTACTGTATGATGTCGTATGATATTATATGATGTTACATTCACTCAATGGCATACTCACAGGCAGGCCTGGTTTCCCTGGTGCTCCCATTGGTCCAGGAGGTCCCTGTACTCTCTGCAAGCTCACAAAGAAGAGGCCGCAATCAGATAACTGAGATCCCTGAGACAGTGTCTGTCCACCCCCCACCCTCAATCCCACTGACATAACAAAATCACAGCTCTACTTACAGGCCATCCAGCTTGCAGAAGCTGGAAAAAGGAGGTTCGCTGTAAGGGAAGAGCACAGAAGAAGGAGGAGTCAGCGCTCATAGTGGTGTACAAACGGGATTACAACATGAATCACAAACAGTGGAGCCCATCCATAGACGGGCTATGACTAATACGCACGACGTTCGACATGCGGAGGCTCCTCTGGTAGCCAGTCCAATGGGCATGGAGATTAAAGAGTGCATTTGTATGTTTTATTAAAGAAATTCTTCCTATGTGGTTTCTCAGTGGTTCAATGACTCTCTGTACTCTTCGTGTGTTGCATACAGTATATGCATAGAGCTTCACTGAACTCACTGCCTTCCTGTCTTTTGGTTAAGATGTTAAACCAAAGCCCTGACTCGGCACTTATTGCTGAGGGTAGGGGGTTTCCCGGTGTCCTAGCCAATATCCAAATGTAGCACTCTAAAAATCCGGTCATCTAATCATACCCAACCGCAGTACAACTGGCTACATAAATCAGTCCCTTTCCACCTCAGCTGACATGTGGTGAGGATTGCAGAGTTTCAACCAGAAATAAGACATGTGCAGCCTCTGTTCCCCTTGTGTGACACAGCTATCCTCCTCTTAAGCATGAATCTATAGTACTGCAGCATTTCTGCAGTATTTCACCTATGTCCCATGGATGGCAGTTAAATGTGGTCATCCTGGGTTTATTGTAATTGTCCTGGCTGCCGAGGGCCACAGTACAGTTGTCTTTCGAGCTCTCTTTAAATGACCAGCAATGACAGAGCGGGGGGGGGGGAGTGATTATGCTAGTTAAAAGCCTGTTGTTCTTTTATTGAGTGCTCTGCAGGAAAAAAAAACACTTGCTGAATTATGGCCCTATAGGAAATGAATGGGTCAAGTTCCTGCTGTTAGCTGCATTTAACTTGCATCTAACATTAACACTGAGAGTATTGACTTACAGTTTGCCCGATTTAGCCAGATAAAACAAAGAGCAAGTGCTGTACTGACTGGAAGCTCTTTGTGAGTGCATCTAGCCCCTCAGAAAGGAGATAAAGGAGGTGGGGGAACAGAGAAGAGTGCAAACAGACACAGCACACAGCAGCCCCTGACGTCAGACATGTTTGGCTTGGCGGGCGCAAGACCCTGTCTCGCCTCTGTCTCGAACACACTGGGAGGGCTTCAGCCCCCTTACCCTCGCTCCCCTCCCCAAACTCCTTCCCACTGGCCCAGGTAAGTCAGAGGTTGAGTGGGCAGAGAGCTGGCTGTCAGCACCCCCGTAGAGACAGCAGCCCTCCCAGCAACACAGCAGCCATTCACAGTGCATTCTGGGTAACCACAGTACTGGACACACCACAAATGAAACACACAGGGTTACACAGGGAAGGGGGCTGGAGCCGGTTGGGTAAACTTGCTGTCCTGGCATAACAGGCCATACCTCAATGCTACGCTGATCTGGGAGAGCAGAAACAGTCTTATTCAGCCCTTTCTGTCTAAACAAGAAAATAAAAAATATACACGAAACCACATTCAGACCTAGGACCCCCTCCACCCCCCCACCACCCCCCCCCCCCCCCGCCCCAGTCTCCACACTGTACTACACTGTACATTGCCCTGAGCAATCCTACCCCATCTGAGGCAAACCCAACGGCAGAGACTGAAAAATAAGAATAATAAATCATGAATATCATGACGTAGCTCACCCAGTTAATGTCTGTCTGTGCGGGAGTACAGTACAGTACAGTACCATCTTGAAACTCCTCCTGCCAACTGCTTTCAATTATAGTTCCACGAAATGGTGGGCCCTTATATGACTGCAGCCTTAAAGATGGCTGAAAACACTGCACAGATTTGACCAAGATGAGGGCACTAGGCAGGTTGGCTTGCTCCCCCACCCAGAGAAGTAGTGATGGTCATTTTCAGAGGAATACCCTTATATGATTTATATAAATGCAGCCAGCGAGTGGAATGTTTGTGCTCTCATGGGATAGAACGTTCCACCATTCCCATGCGCAATTGCTAAATGCACATCCAAACTTTACTTACATTTGCACTGGTCATCATTGTTTTCAATGCAAGCCCATACTTACTTTGCACTGAGGTGCTGAAAACAGGCAACCAGTATATTTTGAGCCCTCCCACTGTGATTCAAATGCCATATGAGAAAGCTACTTCAGCCGATCACATCCAAGAGAAAAATTAAATTTGTTAAAGGGGCGGGGCATGGCAGTAACATAAAGACTGAGTTCAACACGTATCCTTGTGTTACCTAACACCATAGTGTGTGTGTATCTTAAATCCTGCAGGCAAGAAACAGATCCCATTTGCAACAGATGTGAGAACTACTGCTGAAGGGGGAGGAGATCTGATCTCCCAATAACCAATCTCTGATGTTCACTGTCCCACCTTTCTCATCAGCATTGTTATTGACTCGGTGATGTGCTGCGGCGTGGGCTGACTCACCCTAAAAGCAGCCCAGTCCTCTGCCGTGTTCCTCCACAGCTGGAGAGTGGGGAGTCCTGCTGGCCCAGGGGGTCCCGACTGACCCCTCCGGCCCTCTCGCCCCCGCGGCCCACGCTCACCCTGCAAAATAATATTATGGTTATCGCGTCACGCTCATGTCCACTTTAAACAGCAGGCAGTGTCTGACACCTGCCCTGCGAAACACCTGGTCAGCCAAATGCATGGCAAGTGATGTTCACCACATGTCTAACATGAGAGAGTGAAGGAGAGGGTAAGCTACCCAGATGACGGAGCAGAGCATGTGCACTGTACTGTTTGTCTGCCAAACAGACACCTTTGTCAATAGTGACTTACAGCATGACACCTACAAATTCTGGAATGTATACATTTGTAGAGCAGAATATTTACTGTACTGACAAAGGTAAAATCTCTGCCTTAGGGGTGGATACAACATACAGTAGAAATGAAGGTCAACACCACAATGATTCAGTCCCTGCTTACCTGCTCTATCCACTACACCGCCCACTGCTATACAGACTGCAGTACTTTAGTCTTTTGCTCATAAAAGTCCAGATAGCCTGACAGATATCAGCACTCTACAAACTCAGAAAGCACTTAAACACATACAATTTTAGATATGTAACGTATTCACTGCAGCATACCAGTGTGTGTAACAACATGTTTTCCAGCGTAAAGGGAGAACTTTTACAATGAGATCTGGAGGGCTTGGGGTGGAATGACAGTTATCACACACAAACCTTCATGCAAACATCTGTAACAACGCTGGCCCAGACTCTGACATACTTTACTCCAACTGAATTTACAATGACAAAGATCAAAGATGCGCATGAGCACAGACAGATGGAGCCATGTCAGCCATGTCCCAGTATGTAATCATAGATAGTCATAAATATGTTCCCTCTGGCATACCTCCTGAAACACTCTTCTCTTTAACCCTAATGCTACATCTACTCCTTAACACTAATGCTACCGCCACTCTTTACCTTGTCACCTTTAAACCCTGGATAGCCTCTTTTCCCAGGACATCCCTGAGGAAAACAAAGAAACAAAAAAGAATGTAAACAGCAAAAATGAAAGCAGGGTGACATCACTAATATGTAGAATCAAACAACACTACACCCTGTGGAATTATGGGTAACAGACATAGGGAGGCCTTAGACAAGAAGGTCTGAATGAATAATCAATGCCATTGAGTATAATCATACTAAATGCAAGGAATGTATTTTCAATATGTAAAAACATATGGAGGACATGTCAGAAAATATGTCAATTACACTTTCACCCATGCAATGTTCTAGAATATATTGCAAAACTGTGTATTCAGAAGTGAATTCTGTGATGTATGTACAAAAAGTGCAAAAGAAACTGGTACATCTTGAATTATATGGCAGTCTAATATATATTTTAAAATAGATTCTTTAAATTTTGGAATTGAGAAATTATTATTAACATCACATACTAATATTATGTATGAACACAGAGCAAGAGAGAGAATGACAAGCAGGCCAAATAAATATCCACAGTAAATCTGTAAAAAAAACAATAAATGTAGGGCCAAGTATGATATTGTACAACTACTGCTTAGATAATGGCTTGATGAACACTTTATTAACAAAGCACATCTAATCTTGGCCCAGAGGAACAGCAGTGTGTCTTACACAGTATATTAATGCTTTCTTCTGTTTGGGACCCTTTAAATGTTCTGGCTTTTTGAAAATGTAGTCTAGCCTTTAAAAGATACATAAATCTTTCCTTTGATCACCCTACTCCTTAAATTAGATTAAACCACGTGCTTATTAAGACATTTTGAAACCAGCATTCCTTGTTCTGTGCAGTTATTATTTTAGCCCACAGCCAAACAAATTAAGGAATAATTTTTGAACTACATGAATTCATAGATCAAATGTCTTTGTTTTAAGGCACTAATGACTAAATCCCACCCAACAGAGCAATGATTCATAACTATAGCATGATTATCAAAATTTAATTTTAAGTGTATCTACAGTTGATGGAATTCTCTGCCTGTTCCTATGTGGCCATGGAATATGGGGGTGTTGACTGTCATGTTCTAATCCATGGCAATACAACCACGGGGAGAGAAAATTGTATTAAAATAGCATTGGCTGCTGCAAATGGTTGTCTCATTATGAGAGAATGAGAAAGAAAAAGCACATCCCAACATTCCACCTGCCTGGACTCACGAAGATAATAACTCCTGCATTCCTCAACCACAGGAGACAAACATGCTGCTATTTTATTGGAGAGTGGGTGTGTGCGTCAGTGTGTGCATGTGTGTGTGCGTGTGAGAGAGTGTGAGAGTGTGTGTGTGAGAGAGAGAGTTTATGTTTCTGTATTTGAGGTGGGGGGTATAATAATGAAGCCTCTCTCTACTGCAGGACTTTATTCTTGGCAAGGAGGTCATTCGCCTTCATGTTCCTAATGGGAGAATAAATCATGATACCTGCACAGTGTGAGTGCTGACATTTACAGAGGTGACTTCAGTATCGATTCCAGATGTAGCTACCGGAACCTGTCATATGGGTCTGGAGACCACCAAGCTCCAGGGCCCAGGCTCATCTTCTTATTCTGGGCCATAGTCAATGATATTTTATAGTCCTTGTCTCAAATTGTGTTGTATTATCATGAAGGAGAGTGACCTTCTGGCCAAGAATAATGTCATGCAGTAGAAAGAGGCTGCATGATCATATCTCTCCCTGCTTCCACACAGATACATGCACAAACTCACACATACTCCTATGCACACTGCATCCTCTCCCTCATCCGCCCTCTCATTTGCTCTAGATACGATTTGCTCTCTTGTTTCCAGACCTGCATAACCATCTCCCCCCAAGTCCATGCCTGTCTGACATGTGATAACAGGGCCAAACTATGATCTGTGGATTGGAAATGGAAAAACTCTCACAACCCAGATGATCTCCCTTCCTATCACACTCTACTGTCTGCCTGGTCTCTCACAATGCCATCTGCTAAGGCACCTTGCTTTCACTAATCCCCACAAGCTGTTCTCCACCTTTTCGCCCCTGTTTTCTCTATCCTCTCCCTCTTCTTCTTCTCTTTCTGCTGATGACTTTGCCCATTATTTTGAGGGGAAAGCTTCCACCCTCTGCAAGCCCTTCAATCAACCCACAACTCCAGAGTCACCCCAGTCACCAATGTAGAGGCCTCAGAAAAAAGCCTCAGCATTGCTGTTTCTATCACTCGGTGTCACCCCCAAAGTATTAGCATCCACATGTACTACAATGTAAATGACCAAATAGAAATTATGCTAACATTCTTGAACTAAAATCAAATTTCCACTGCAAGGCAATAAAGACAACAGTGTCATATGTGCTATCAGCCACGCTGTTGGCTCACAGATGGATGCTTCTTTTAAGGATGGCCACTCAATCAGTTATTTTCAGATTCAATCAGTTTTTCTTAATCAGGAACTGGAGCTTACCAAGTAAATGAAATACAAGCACATTCATACCACCTGAAATATTTAAAGCCTTCATTTAAATGATTACACTTCTGCCATCATGAAATCAAACAAGGACATTGCCTTTGCCCCCAAGAAATAAATAAGAAGTAGGTGAGGATAAAAATTGTTATTAAAGACTATGAAGGCTGGAGTTCATAGTTATCAGTCCGATCAGTTCCCCCCATCCCCCACTTCAGTTTGCATCACATGCATACAAAGCACTCCGTGTCGGCACTGAACATGGTGTGAAAAGCACACAGAAGACAGAGGAGGTTGACACTTACAATCTTTCCTAGGGGTCCGGGTGGCCCTGGGGGGCCTCTCAGAACTCTATACTTCCTGTTATCGGGGCCTGTAACCACATCACCTTCTCTGTGGGTGACCTTCACTGTGCCTGAGTGGTCAGGGGGCATTGGCGTTGTGGTACTGGGCCTTCCTTGGCCTTTCTGAGCAGGCATGGTGCTGGCTGTCAGGCTCTGCTTCATGGTGACAGCCTTCGCCCCTACTCTGGGTGTGGGGGTGGGGCGAGGGGGGGGTGGGGTGGAGAGCAACGGGTCCTCTTCCGTCAGCAGGTTGGAGTCGGGGTGCTCAGCCCGGAGGGTAGGCTCTGCCAGACTTTTGTCACCATGAAAACCGACGGAGGGTTTCTTCAGGGTGCCCGAGGAGGAGGATGTGGATTCCAGGTCTATGATGTTATCAGAAGGTTTCCCGGGAAATTCTCTCCCTCCCGCCTTGCTCTTGTCAGTGGTGATGTTCTCATCCGGGATTTTGGAGGCGGATTCGGGCTTGCCGTCACGGCTGCCCTTGGGTCGCGGGGGTTTCTTGGGGATGGACGGGTCAGGCCTGAGCTGGAGGGTGGGGTCGGCCAGGTCAGTGTCCTCCTCCACCAGAAACACATCCCCTCGACCCACAGTGCCCGGCCGTCTGGGTCCCAGGGGGGTGGCCCCATCCCCACGCGGATTCCCCCCCTGCTGAGAGAGGGAGAGAGAGGGAGAGAGTAGAGAGAGAAGGGGAGAAAGAGAAGAGACCCAGAAAGAGAAAAGGGTTGGAAGAAAAAGACAGTGACACAGAGATGGGGACACACAGAGGAAGAAGAGAGTATATAGTTTCAATAAAACATTTTCTGAAATGCCCTGCGACATGAAAAATTATTCTGTTACAGTTTTCATAGGCCCCCCTTTTGAATGCATAACATTCACTCCAACCACCACACCTCCAAACCTACATAAACTCAAAGCAAATCTTAAACATCTGCTCACTGTCCATGTTTTACACTACAAATTTATTCTGTTTAAAGTGTCTCTTCCTATGTTTACTGTACGTAAAACCTACTTCAAAACAGTTTCACTACGTTTTTGCTAAATGTTTTGCCATTTAAGGACCTTTCAATAAATCAAACGGGGGATTCAATCTAAAACAATAGTGTGTGAGAGAGAGAGACATGAAGACAGAGAGAGGGGGAGAGAGGGAGAGAGGGAGAGAGAAAGAGAAAGAGAGAAGCTTCAGAGCGGCTGACCAGTTTCAATCAACTATAGCTTGACACATATGCTTCCAATAGAGTAGATGGAAATGCAGGACATTCACTGTCCAATGCAGCAGCGTGTCTGTCATAGATAAGAATGCCTCTCGGAAAAGGCACTAGTCTATCATACACTACTCTCTACTCTCTCCAATCCAGTATCTCCTTAATGCTGAGGGTCCAGACATGCTCAAAGACAACACAGTAAAACCTTTCCAAACTGAACTCTTAAGGGTGAAACAGTTGTAGTCAACAAGTGCTGTCTTTTTTAAAATTACCAGCGCATAACCTTACAGTTACTATTTAGTAAGTATGTCCAACTTTGAACTTGTTTAAGATTTCATTTAAGTTGGACATTTAAACTGGATATTTCTTTAAAATTTTAGAGAAAGGTGGACATTTAAGAAAAGTTAACAAAAACCTGTACATTTAAGAAAATTATTTTTATGAATAAAGCCAAAGGATCGTGTTTTTTGTCTGAGGAACAATATGTAACAAGCCATTGGCCCTCATGAAGCAGATTCACCCAGTCTGTGTGTGTTCATCCAAACAATTTCTCCTAGAACCACCCAAAGGTGCCTTTTAATGACACACCTGAGTGTTTCCCCTCCTACATCATAAGGGGAGGTTATAATGTTTGACCCAGGGGTGGAATGGTGAAAGGCAAGAGGGGCACAGTCTGCCAGAGCTATTTGTCCAGGTAGGGCTGGGCTCGGAGGGGAAGGGAGCGTTAGGCACAGGCAGGGCTGGCGGCACTAAATTCTAATGGAAGGCCTTAATGGACTGCAGCAGGAGGCTGTAAAAGGCTCATAAGCCATGTGGGAACCAGCTTTAATTCAAGGAAATGGGCCACAGAATGGAGAATGAGCCTATTGCGCTAGACTAATAGCTACAGTGTAGCCTTGGGTGTGAGTGTGTGTGTGTGTGCGTGCGTGTGTGTGTGTGTGTGTGTGTGTGTGTGTGTGTGTGTGTGTGTGTGTGTGTGTGTGTGTGTGTGTGTGTGTGTGTGTGTGTGTGTGTGTGTGTGTAGTGTGTGTGTGTACTGTATGTACTGTACAGTATGTGTAGGAGGGAGGAATTGGTGGTGGTGGTGTGTGCAATTAACAGGCTAAATGCCTGAGGGGACACAAAAACCTAAACCAAGGATTAGAATATACAGCTTCAGAGTTAAATATACCTAAAGCAACACTTGAGTAGATTCAGGTGTGGATGACCTCTCTGGCTGTAAAAAATGGGCCTTTCTCTGTCAAGGGGCTGGCATTTTTTCTTAATACTCGGCCCCCCTAAAGAAGTTGGATACTTGCACTGTTTCTGCATGCCATGGTCCATACGGCTAACTTTACCAAACTCTGCATCCAACATTGCTCTGAGCTCCTGAACTAGGTCCGAATACCTGTGTGTCTGGAGTCTCATTGCACACACAGGCACACACCGAGGAGCTGTGAGCAAGAACATACTCTATTACACCAGTACTCCACCAGGGGGAGTGCTACAGCACTTTCTTCTAGTAACACAAACCATACACCTCATCCAGCATTTCCACAACCATGGAGAAAGTGAGAAGGCTCATAATTTAGATGCTATTTACATTGCGATGAAAGTTGTGTTGGAGATATATTGGTCCAAGAAAATGCATCTGTAGTCCTTTAATGTTTTTTTTTTGTAGTTTCACTGCACAACCACTTAAAAACCTAAAACCTTAAACCTAAAACACAACTAAAACCTATTCACTCAGTTCTCTGAGCTTGACAAAAATCCATTCCTGTCAAGCAAAATAAAGGTTTTCAGTGAAGGACTTCAGTTATTCTTAAGGTGTGCTTGGTAGCAAGCAAGGTGACAAGCAAGGGGCTAGCTGGCTTGAATGAAATTTAGTTTCTGCTTGAAATTAGTGTGAGGCTATCTTAGCTACCCAAAAAGTCAGAGAGCTACCGCTGTGAGCAATACCATTTTTTCATATTTTCATGCTGAAACACTCACTCATAACAAATGTGTTTAGTGTTTATTACTCACATCTAAGATCAACTTCTATTTTGTATTTAAAACTTAACAGTGTTAACCAATGGAACATTGCTAGTTCCCAATCTAATAGCTTTAGCCATATCAGTTTACAGGAATGTAGTATTCAATTTAACTCATCCAGAGCTATTATTTTCCCTTGGACTGCTGTGGAATCAGACAGGGCTATGGGGTGCCAAGCAAAGTATTGTGTGTTACAATGAGAACTGTAAGGGGACACTCTGATGTCCTCCAGGACCTTGACTGAGCCCAGGGGCAAGCTCTGTGTAGCAAGCTGGAAACAGGATGTGATGATTTTAAAAAGCAGGGGTAAGAGCACTGCATTTACCGCCATGTGAGCAACAACAAGCTATCCATCGCAGAGCAAGCAGGGGCCACTCAGACGGCCATCTTCAAAGGCTTTTTTATGTTGATGCTCCAAGCCAAAGTGCTGTCACAGCTTAAAAATCTGTACTCCATGTGTCGAAAAGTGTTTCTTTCTGATAGGCCTGAAGATGAGGACTAATTCATTTTGCATGATAACAAGACAAGCAGAATGTGAATTGATTGCTCCGTCGTCTGTGGGGGCTGTAAATTAAAACAGAAGGGAAGACACTCTGGGGGCGGGTGTCAGGCATGTTAGACATGGAATTATAAGGGCCCTAGTACCTGTTTTTAGGCCCCTATTTTGGAGGCCTGTTCCTGTATGAGGTCATAGGGTGTGCTGATGGAAATGCATGTGGAAAGAGGTTCTAATATGGGCCACAGGCTCTGGGTGCTGCTCCCACAGTGACTAGAACACTATCGTCATGCAGGTACATGGAATATACAGCTGTACAATCTGACCCGGGATCAGTTTTAATGTATGTAAAGAAAAAAGATTTAGTGGAAGGCCATGAACAAGAAATATAATTGTTCTGAGTGGTTAGTGATTGCTTTCTGAGTTGCTGTATATATATAAATATATATACATACACACGCACACACACACACACACACACACACACACACAAACACATCCATATGTGTGTGTGTGTTTGTCAGGCTCAGGGCAACAAAAGTGGGTGATGGCTTAGTTTGTCTTAATTTCTGAAATGAGGAGAACCATCTGTACATAAATGACAGGGGACGCTGAAGATGAATTGCTGGCAAGATATACCATTTCTCAGTGAGTTGTCATGCAAAGAGTGTGTTTTCTGTGGCGTGGCAGCTGACAAGCCTGTAGGCTGGGAGGGAAACCACTGGGAACCTGACAGCAGATGTCAGAAAGAGTGGCCTCCGATGCCCGGATTCCTTGCATTCGCCCAGCGGCACCCAATCAGACCACAGGTCAGACCAGGGGAGACCTGCAGTGTGTAAACTGAGCCGTGACACACTGGTGGATCTGCTATGACTGAGCGGCACGTCTAACCCCACAGCCCACTCACCCCGGGAGGGATGCTATCCCGCCTGGGTGGGAGGTGAATTTGAAAAAGGACAGGGTTCGTAAATCTGCCCTGAGACACAGGTATGAAGACAATTCAGCCAGCTCTGTCTCTACAGGAGTGGATGGACTAACCTCCATCAAACGTTCCTCTTTTTCGAAAGCATGGGGGGGGGGGGGGGGGTTGCTAAACGGAGTGCAGAAAATGAAGAAAGAATTGAGGAGGAGGGGAGGATTAGGAGGATTATGAAAAAGAGGAATAAAGGGAGGAGTCAACACAGGAAGAAGGTAAAGCAGAAGAATAAAAAAGGAAGAGGAAGAATAGAGCAGAAGAACTAAAAAATGAAGACGGAAGAAGTTGTTGAAAAAGAGCAAAGAAAAAGGAAACTGAGAAGGAATGATAAAAAACAGACAGAAGAACACCCTTTGGAAGGAAAGTGAAGATAGATAGTGGAGGAAGAGAGTCTGAACAGGCAGGGTGGAGGAGAAATGGAGTGAGAGTGAGTGGAGAGGTGAGAAGGTGCAGCAGCAGGGTTGTGTTAACAGACAGCAGGCAATGAAAGTGCTGGTAAACCTTGCCAGAGGGAGAGAAAGGCCAGGCAGCTAAGGGTACAGAGATCGGCCACCACATGTTTCAGGTCAGAAACAGTCTGGGGGTCTGAGGGCTCCAACACTCACACACGAACACAGTATACTTAAAGTATCAGCTCTTAGCCGGGGGTTAACAAGCCAACCTGGAGCAAGAACATAACCCAGATGTTTTTTGTCGTGCCATCATGACATCATAGAACCTGCAGAATGACCACTGAGGATTTTCAGTGTTTAATGAAATAAGTACAAAAGTAACCTTTATTTTTAAAAATACGCTATTTTTAGTAGCATACACATGGCTCAAACAAAATATTTCTTTAACAGAGGACTCAAACTAAGGATGATGATTAAAAGCTTAAATCAAACCGAATGAACTGAGCTAAACTGAAAGGATATCCAGTAATGCCAGCAATCTAGTAGGACAAGAACTGAAAAAGACCACCGTCATTCTTTTTTCCCCAAATCTTTGTTGACAGGTTGACAAGTTTTCCCTGGATGCCCATCTGGAAAGTTCCATCATGAACCCACTCGAAGGACAAAATCATAGAAACAGGGCACCTCCAGAGTTTATTTGCCAGGTTTATGCTCATGCTATTGGAAAATGAGTTTTTTGGACCCTGTGCCGACAATTGTTGAGACAGCGGGTCACTGAAAACCCAACTCAGCCTATATTTTAGTGGTTGGCTACCATTTCCCATGTCTGTGGGGATATGGAGTAATAAGACAGCTGAAGTCACACAGTACAATGGCCCACGATTTTGCCAAATCCAAGATTAAACAGGCGTGGTGAGAGGATTTCTCTTTTTTCAGCCTCCCTCCCCTGGGTTGTCAGTTGAGAGCTGTCATGCTGTCATGTCGATATGGTTCTGGGTTCTGGGATGTGGTAACAGGATGAGCCAGGAGGGATTTAGCGATGGCAAACACGTTTACACAGGAGAGCTGGTGGTAAAGGGCCTATTTCACACTGGCTCTTCGATTCATAGGCTTCATCCATTCATGTGTAGATGTAAGGAATTCACTCTAAATTAAATATATGTGGAAGATGAGACCACAAGACAGAGACACAACAAGACACAGGACACAAATCAAAGATGATAAAGCAAGCACATCACGCAATTAGTTTGCATCTGCTAATTTCATCCAGAAAAAACATCTGACAATGAACTATTTAGATATAAATGCTATGTAAAGACTTGTATGAAAACAAGATTGTTCCTCCAGAACAGTTTAACCGCAGCGGTGACTGCCTGAGGGAAGCAGCATGCTTCAAGACTGCTCTGACTTGTAAGTAAAACCCTCTGGATCTGAACACAACAAACAAACCGCTTTTGAGGGAAAATGAAATCCCATTATAATTCCAAACACCCACACGCTGTGCATGACCTGCCATTAAAGCATGAGCCAGGATAACCAGTCAGCAGGTGTTCTGAATCCACATACATGCATATCTGTGTTTTGATAGTAAATTGAACTAAATTACACTGTCTTTCAACTCTACCTCACATGCCAAATGTTATTTGCTGGCAACTATTGATTTTTTCCTCTTGATTAAATTCATACACGAGTCAGAACCCAAAGGGGAGCGCATAATCAAATTACCTCTGTGGCTGCAACACCACCACATTGCAGTGAAGGACATGTGATTTCACAATAATCCAAATATAAGCAAAAAAAGTGACCCCTGAAATCCAAACAAACAATTTTGCCACGGCTACATTATTTCATGCACTGACACTGAGAAGATGTTTAGACAGATGACATAATGTTTTTAGATGCACAGGTTTCCACATGCTGGTTACCTACATGGCCAGCAGACCGGCACCAGGAGAGCGGGGCGGAACCCTACCTTTGCTGTGACTGCCCCTTGCCCCTCTGCATGCAGACCCAGAAGGCCCAGAGCCAGGAAGCCCAGCACCCAGAAATGGCAGCGCATGATTGCGGGAGATGTAGACCACGCCGCTCTCTGTGTATCCACAGGTATCCACACAGACAGCCGTCACACTGATCCACACACCCTCCTCTCCCCTTCCCAGCACACTGACGGACATGCCCACACAGTGGCCCCACCCAGCTCCCTCTCATCCAGCCCAACTCCTGACACCATAACTAAGAAGTGTCTGTGACTGGTGTGTGTGTGTATGCTTGCGTCTGTATATGTCTGTCTGATATGTGTGTGCCCATGTACACGTGTCTGTATGCGTGCGCATGTGTACGTCTGAGTGCATGTCTGTATGAGTCTGTGTGTGGGTGTGAGTTGCTGCATGTGTGTGTCTGAGCACACATGTGTCTTTTTTGAATGTGTGTGTTAGTCTTGTACATATGTGGGCATGTGTTTGTCTTTATACATGTGTACTTTTGTGGTGTGTGACTGTGTGAGTCTGTGTCTCATCTTACACACCTTGATAAATCAATGACATGATATGAAGTGTAACCACCAGCAGTCCTATGACCCCTGACATAACTGCAAATTTGAATGCACATAAATCTGTCCAACATGCACACCATATATTGCCTTGCCTCAGGTTATATGTTTGGCTGTACAGCAACTGAACATGTGCCATACCACACCATACCATACCACACTACACCAATCACCTACAAAAGTTATAAGTCTATGTGAAATACAAGTTTACTGTAATGTTTATGGATGCACACGATTCAATGTAAGATCAATGCTAGATAGAGTAGTTATCACACTGAGTTTTCACATTACCTGAGACTTCGCCAATGCAAGAATAGAAAATAACAAACTTGTTTGCATGCTGACACAGTGAATAACAGTATCAGTGACCATAATAAACTCCATTTATATTCTGTAGCACCTGTCGTACGATAAAACTGCA
Source organism: Megalops cyprinoides (assembly GCF_013368585.1). Taxonomy (NCBI): domain Eukaryota; kingdom Metazoa; phylum Chordata; class Actinopteri; order Elopiformes; family Megalopidae; genus Megalops; species Megalops cyprinoides. The sequence goes on along the minus strand of NC_050587.1, from coordinate 22,574,353 downwards.
GACCAGGGTGCTCCAGGGCACAAGCAGGACAAAAACACAATTTCAAATGAACTGATATAACAGAAAATAATAATTAAATCTAATTGTAAAAACAATGTAAATTAAATTAAATAAACCAGCAGCCCTTGTATCTCCATGCTTTGGCTGGTGTAGATCATGAGAAATGGCACACTGGGAAGCAGAAGTCAGGGCTAGGGTATATAGCAAGGGTTATATAAGAAGGCCAGTTATCTGCTCCCACATCTACAGACAAACAGCTGAAGCGCCTGACAGCTGCTCAGGTGTGTCTCCAGTGGTGCAAACTCTGTACGAAGGTTATAAATACGCCGGGGGAACTCGCTTATCGGCAAGAGGGATCAATGGTGCTGGAGCCGAGCGAAAGAGGGGTGGGTGTGAGTGCAAGCACTCATGCGGATACACCGCAAGAAAGGCCATGAGGAGGGTAGAGAATGAAACCCTTCTGAAACTGGGAAAAAAATGTGTCACCAGGGACTGGAATTTCCAATTTAAAAACTAAAAGAAGAGTTAAAAGGCACATGGAAGGAATATTTAAAATGACCTCAGAGGCCAATGTGATTTATGCAGGATTTATGCGACCGTCCCTGAAACAGGAAGGATTACCTCATGTCTGTGGAGCAAATAAGAAACCCCACGGCAACGCCATCCACTGGATGTCTTCCGGAACAATTTGCTCTCAAACACGGCTCAGCACTTAGACATGAGTGTGCGACAGAGACTCTGCGGTTTTTGACTAAGAGGGAAAATACCCGTTTCCAAACAAACCACCATCACCCCTCCAAGCATTCCAAACACACTAATGGCTTCCAGGACGTGTTCTCTCACAGTCATAATGGCCCAGATAACGCCACCATGGGGGTAACTGGGATACATCAAGTGTGGTTCCCATTAAAATGCCTTCACATGTTTTCAGCTGAGACCTTGGTGCAGGTGTGAAGGGAGAGCAATAGGTTACAACCCTGATGTAGCAATATCTGAACCCCCCACCCCCACCCCCGGGAATAGCCATCTCTGATTTATACATCTTAAAATGGCGGCACTAAATTACAGCTCGAGAAAGGATAATTATAAGTTCAACTGCTCTGGGGCCAAAGGCATTGATGATAGACACAGATTGACGAGGGTGAGGGGGTGGGGGGTGGGGGGCAGAAATAGAAACAGCAGGAGCGCTGATATGATATAAATCCACCCATCCCCCCGACGATGCTGCAATTAAGATGACGCATAAGGGAATGGGGCGAGCACTGTCGTTCTAGCTCTTTGTTTGGTTGCTGAGGTTAAGCTATTTTTCCTGAACCTCAGCAGCGGTGCAGCATAGGACTGAGCATGCAGTGCAGGAAACGCCTCCTTTAGCCCTGTGTGGAGAGCCCAGGGCTTCAGCACGGGCTCGGCCCGCCCCAAGAGAGAGCTCTCTGGCTGTGTCCCCCCGTTTCTGCCCAGCAGTCGGTTTTCACAAAATACGTCTCCGGGGTTACCATTTCGATCAAACAAATCCCAGATGCGAAGTCGTTTTATGTTTAAGAGGGACAATGAAAGATCTGCACATTCTCCTCTCTAATAAACAGGACTCCCTGCAGGTCTGACGTCTGAAGGAGATCTGCCTTGACTTGCTGTCTGGGCTCTGTTGGCTCCACACTATTGTGGGGGCCATTGTTTCCTGTTAGGTGTTCTACCTCTGCCTCTGGTAGGAGGGATGATGCTAACAGTACGTCTCTGTCTTGTGACTGTAAAATCTTTCCCAGATCTTTTGTGCCATAAGTCAGTAGAGGATTTGTAGCTTGCGCCACACAATCTTTGTGTTTAAAACTACATTAACTGATATAATAGACGCCCTGGTGTATAGTGTGCATTCCTTAAGTTATGTTTTTACGTACCAAAAGGTTACACAGCTGGACATTTAGTTAATTAATTAAAGTTCCTTTCCCAAGGCTACAACAAGAAGTTCCACTGGGGATTAAAACCCACAACCTTCTGGTTACACACCAGTTCCTCACCCACTACAGCTGTTTGAATGTGTGTGTGTGTGTGTGTGTGTGTGTGTACAGATTAGCTCAGCTACATCAGGGCATCAGAGTAATCTTCACCGCTGGGGCATGGCGGTTATAGTGTAATTATCCCAATGAGTTCATGACTGTTTCAAAATCTATTCATTGCACTGTCATTTCTGGACCAATTGAACTACAAAGCACTTAATCACCCGATCACGGGCCAAAGTAAATAGGGAAGAGATATATGAACCCAGAGAATTGGGATGCATCATCAGTACCTGCACACCATTTGATTTATTAGGCATTGGCAGCACAGTGCAGGAGATAGTCTCTGCACTGTTGACACCGGTTAACCGGCTGTTGGAAATGCTAGCATGTGCTCATCCTTCATCCTATACAGTGTTTAAAAGAGTCTCACGATACAGCCTGCATATCTCTCATCGCTCGAAAGAACTTTGGCCTGCTTTTTCAGTGTTTCTTAGCAACGGTGCAAACCTGCCCATGTTTGTAACTTCTAACACATGCCCTCTCGTGCGCTGAACACGACTTTCTCAGGAACAAACAAAGATAGTTCTGGACTGGATTCATGGGCGAGATTGCCAAACCACAAACAACTCAAGTGCAGGTCAGGCTGGCAGGGTCTCCTTGATCACTTTGACATCACCATACAGATACGCAGCAGCTCCATCGGAGGAAGACTACTTCAACAGCAGGTCACCATGCCAGCCACTCAAACTCAAGTCCACTGCTAAAAAATAACTTTTCATGACATTTTGTTACTATTTTGATAGCGTACCAAAAATCCACATATTAATATTGCTATATACTGACATACGTATATAATCTTCTTCAAAGGGGCTACAGCACCATTGTCATGTTCCAGGAGAGATCATCGATATGTTTTGCATGGGTAAAGGTGTACACTTCTTTCAGAACAGTGCAAGCAGTGAATTGTATATTATTTTCTGTATCAGCCCTATCACACATGCTCATTGTGGGTCCCCTGAAACCCAGTGTCTTATGGGATTTGTAGTCACAGCTAGTCTCAAATCCAGTTATGTCAACCCCGACCCTCTCCATCTATTAATCACTGTCAGTGGTTGAAAAGCTCACATTAAACAATTATGGCTGAAGTTTCCAGGGACAGCATTCAAAAACGGCCCACTCAAGGTTAGGCTAGGACAAGGGAGCTGTACGTGAGAGGCAATTTCGAAAGCAAACACTGCCAAGTTTACGTACGAAAAAAATAAACAAACTGCAAGGAACAATAGTGGCCTATGGAATCATGGAAAGTGTCAGAATGACGGATGCTTAGTTTTGGCCTGATGCACGAGTTTACAGAAACCGTTCATGACGTTTCAAAAGGGTGACTGGAAACACAAACAGCACTGAGGCCGGAATCTGTGCATCGAAAGCGTTCCCTGGCGGGGCTTTTCAAATCTGACTCGCGTCCGTCCATTCCCCCTGCTAGACGAAACCCCAGGGAGAACTTCAGATGGATGCAAAAACATTTCTCTGAGACTGTGCCAAACCCGCATGCTTGTTTAAGCTGACCCCTTCTGCTTCGACAAGTGGGCATGGAGAAACACGCGAATGACCACACGTGCATGTCTCCGACACACAAACATGCAAATAAATATGCAGAACACGCACGGCTGGGCGTGCTCCCAAGAGCCATGCTGGTGGGGGTTTGTTCTGGAGCCAGAGAGAATGTACATTCTAAAGCACTACCAGAAACACACAGGCAAAACATTCCTTTCGCAGACAGCTGTGTTATTAGAGACAGGCGCAAGCCCTGTAAATCCAAGCCCCCGTATCGCCATATGATGGCAAATAATAAACCCTAATAGCACTTCATTTACCTGCCAAAGGACCAATGGTCGAATAGCCAACAGGTAACATGAGCATTAGTGCGGCAATTGGTTTTAAATTGCCTTTTGTCACAAAGGTGAAAATCATCTGTTAATTCCATGTTAAGGAATGACTGCTTTGGCTTTGCAATTATGTGTTTACCAATGGTGTGGCCCTTCTCAAGAGTGACAGATGACCCGCAGGGAAGGTGGGGAGCTTTTGAATGACCAAGGAGAATCATTCCCAAAATTGACACTTATCTACAGAGACAGACACATCCACAAAGCAGCCAGTTGAGGAATGAAAGTCAGGAATCGTAGCAAAAGGCCTGATAATCAAAAGGTTACACATCAAAGTGACAAGAAACAGAGCTTCACCACAAAAAAAAAAAACTTTAAAATATTTTAAAACATGCCGAGTCGGCAGCTCAGGCTCTTCAGGACTTCAGTAATCAGGAGCAGCTGGGGCAGGAGAGAGAGAACAAGGGGAAAAAAGGAGACAGAGAGAGAGAAAGAGGGAGAGAACAAGATGCCGGTCGGTATGGGTGGGTGGGAAGGGGGGGGGGGGGGGTCACATATGTTGCTACATTGTTTCCTTTCCAGAACAAAAAAAGAGGAAAAAAAACATTGGCAGCTTGATTTGACGCGCATGGAACGTATCACAGTGCACCGGCACTGACTTCAATCGTGTTGACCGAGTTGGGCGAGCAGGGTGAGCGGGCACAAGCGTGACCTAAGGCAGTCCCGGAACTTTAAAGCAAAGCAGAGGGCCCCGGCTACAGCTCTCAGCGGGACTCGAGCAGCAACTGGTGTTCGTCTGCATTCACATCATCATCAGAGCAGGGCAACACCTGCATGGATTAGTCAACAACCTCCCCCACCGTCCAGCAACTGGATCCAACTAGGGGATTAACAGTGTCTTGTGTATTTTAATACTCAGTTCCTTGCTGACACATGGGGACTGCTTTGCATGTGTAATTACACAAAACCTAGTGTCTGCCTTTTGTCTGCTCAAAACTTGCACAAAAGAAAGAATTATTTCAACAGATGAAAAAAACTCGCAGCTTAACTGACAGTACTCCACTCTGAATGTATATCACAAAATGGTGCACAAACAGCCCTCAGCCTGCACCTTTCCAAGAATGTTGTGCCCTTTATGATGGCTGGCAGCATTGTTACTGACACAGCTTTCATGGATGTATATAATAGTTCTGTTTTTACTTATACTCGCTCTCATGACTCTACTTTGCTCCCAGATTTGCTGGGGGTTCAAAGGTATGTGACTGCTGAAGGTCAGCTTTACAAGGTCCATCAGGGAGTCACCGCATTCCTCTCTGAGAATTACTGTCCATGAGTCAGTCCAGCCATCCCATGCTTTCCATTGTCCCGGCCACAGAAAGCCAATGTGATGCTACAATAAAATAAAGGATAAACATAATAAAGGACACACATAAAAGAACGATAGGGACGAAATATAGAGACACAGAGCTCAGTGGAAGAAAAAACCCTACAAAACATGAGGCGACAACTTTAAAAGCAGCTACTGTTTAAGAAATGAACATTAAAGCTTAAAACTGTTGAAGTGTGATTTTGACGTGACGCTGAAAGCACTCCCTGCACTCCCTATGGAGTCAAAGAGGCCAGAAGGCAGGCTGGCGTGAACAATAAGAGCCTTTTAAAAACTGGAAAACCATTTAGGACCAAAACAGGTCTAAATACTGTGGGTCTCCATTCACTTACCACTTGTATGCTAGCATTTTCCTAGCAGGCACTCTCTTCCAGGGGAACTTACACAGCTGACCTTATATACATCATATACTTTAAACCTTACACATATTATGCATGTATACAGCCAGATATGTTTATTGAAGTACTTCAGTTTAAGAGCCTCCCTCAAGGGTACAAGATGAGAGGTACTGCCTCGATTCCATGCTGCTGACAAGAAACCCAGCATAAGACAAAAGCTGTCTGCTGACTAGCCAAAGACAGACGGTTTTGTAAGAGATAACACTCACCAATTGTTTCGATGTGAACATTTTCAATCAAAATCCCCCCAGGCAAAAATGCCTCTATGTTTGAATATCAAAATTGTATTACATCAAAACATAACTTGTGAAAATTTTCAACATAACCAGAGAAAGCCCTGGGTACATTTTTTCCTTCCCTTAATTTTGAATTATGAATAAATGAAAGTGTTACTTTTTTGCAATGCAAACACAATTGTTTTCAATCATATTGGCCATCTCTGAACTAATCAATGACAAACATTTATTGAACCCCAGGGAATGTGCTTAGTGTGTTAAAAAGAACAAAAGTAATGACATCTGTTAGATGCAAATTTTTCAGACATTTTGTAGAGAGAGAATAGTGTAATGTAGAGGGAGAGAATAAAATGAAATCTAATTTGAGTGAATAAAATCACTTTCTAAAAGCAAGCTAGAACACTGTCAGAACAAAAGCTTTTTCTCTTCATTTATATACAGCATACATCCCCTTGGCTAAGTTGCATTTCTGTTATCTGTGTGATTTTGCTCTCTAATAACATTGTAATGCTAAGCCAAAGGCTGTGAGCTCAATTCCCAGGTTGGGCAACTGCTATATTAAATATACAGCTGTATAAAAGGATGGTATGTAATCTATGTACACTGCTCTAGATAAAGCTGATGATGATAATGTAAATGTCAATAATGTAATGTAAACCAACTACAAAATACAGTGTGAAGCAAAAACAAGCAAGAAGAGACAACTTTCTCCCACGTTATTACAGTTACGCTCCTACCATGGAACTTCATCAAACACACAGGGAGTGTGGTACTGACACACACACACACACACACACACTCCTCTCTCCCCTCCCCTCCATGCTGCTTGCTACGCTCCACAGATGGCATCTCCCTGATTAACATCCAGAGAAATTCTGTTATTGTCATTTCCTCTTCTGCAGATGGGTAGTCTCTGTGCATCTAAAGTGCTCACTGAAATCTCATATTACTGTACTGCCTGCTTCCTGCACTACTTTGACAACCACCTTATGTAAAGTCTGTTAACAGTCAGAATAAGAGTGAATCATTGGCCATCATTTTTTATATTTGAGATTTAAATTATTTAAAATGTGATCTTAAATTGACACTTAAGTCAAAATATTAGGCAGAAGCTTTTTTCAGCAATTTTTAAAATGTACCCAGAGTTGTTAAAAATAAAAATGGAAAATGTTCATTTAAACACACCAATGCAAACCACATTGCTTGCTGTAGATTATTATTCACTGCAAAAGGCAAAGAACACTGTGGTTGGACAGGCTGTTCTGTTTTGGAGAACAAGACAACTTCAGGCCTCATTTTCACATCATCACTGTACTAGAAGGGTACTGAGATCCAAAACTAATTGTGAGCTTGAATGAGATGTCCACTGTAAAGGCTGGCAGTGATAAACTACTGCCCTGGAAGTTGTGTATGAATTACTCTCACGCAGTGTTATCTCACTGGTGCTGATGGGGAGCTCCAGTCAGGGAGACGAGGAAGAATCTCCCCTCCCTGGAGGGTGTTCAACATGTGGGTCTCTGCTGTCAGCACAGGCCCCCTGTGTGCCACTGTGGTCAGGCCCGAGCGGGAATTGGGGGATGAGGGCTAGGGCCTCCTTCCCATGGTTCTCATTAATCACAGCCTTCCCCTTTTTAGGAGAATAAAGCCCCGCTTTTATTGGGACTAATGAGAAGCCAGCGTAATCCCCTTTCTCCCACATCTATTCAATTTCCAAACTTGTGAAGCCGTCCGTTTTGCGCAGCACCACTCCAGATGCAGCTTGTTTTTTTTTTTCTTTTCTGGATGCAGAGAAACGTTTGGGACTCTGTTTCTTGAACCACTAGCAACCTCATTGTGCTGCACATCTGAGCAGGGACTGGGTTAAAGATGCTCCAAGCAGGAGGGTTTCACTGATCTTACACCAGACAAGGCAGGATCTCTAATCCATATCCAGTGACTTTGTGAGCTTAAAATAATAGGGTCCAATGTGACTATTTTATTTAATTGAAAATGAGTTAATGAGTTCACAAGGCTCTGAGTTATTTCCTTTTACTACAGTATGATAGATTAAGCAAATGAAATGTATTTTTGAAACAAGTTTTTATTATACTACTTTCAGATAGAGCCCTTTGATTTTATCCTCTTGACCTCTCATAGCTCTGACCAGCTACTGAACAGATGGGTTTCCAAGACAACGCTAAGCATGCACTATCAAGTTATTTATGTGATGATGTCACACCTACAATACTATACACGTGTGGTTCATTTTGGGACAAAACTACATCTGTATTTTCCAGACATCTGCTCTTCTCTACCGTAGGCTTGATGGATGTGACTGGCCAAGGTGACGCTGGCTATACAGCTAGCAGTGAGATTGAGTTGTTTTAGCCCCAAGGGTCTTGTCAAATCATTTAGAGGATTATGCAAAATGGATTACGGCTTGACGCTCCACAGGGCCTGCAACACATGTGTTAGTCCTTGTGCACATACAAACATCACATGTAAAAATAAAAAAAAAAGATTATACTCACTTTTACTGGACGATCTGGACGAATGGAATTCTCTAATAAGTCTTCCAGGTCATTTGAGGACAGAATGAGGTCCTTGATGGAAGTGAAACAAACACACAATTAAATAAAATTAAGACATTAGAAAGCAGGACAAAAGCGGACAGATGAACATTTGTTAAAGGCTAAACCAAGCACTGACACTAGGATCTCTCTTCTTCATTCAGAGGCACATATTGCACTACATATGTGGCAGGATTTAGAGGTAGAGTGAGGGACTCTGGGATCTTTGACATGACCTAGGACAGGCTGAATGGACTTTTCTCATTACATTTTCTGATGTTATGGTATTCATTGCATTGATCAGCCTGTTATGGACAGAAAGACAGGGCTCTTTTAGTGCAGCAGGTGAATGTCTGTTGCTAGAAGTTGCATGCCATGTGGTGTAGGTCACACCTGTTTCTAGTTTACACCTGCATGGGGCAAAGACCTTACCTGGGACTAGCTACCTTTACAATGAGTGCAATGCAGAAAAGCTATGCATTGCCTTTTTCTCTCATCAGCAAAAGGGCTGCTTACTTCCAGGGTGTGGGGTATCCTTGGGGAGCGGGGGGGTTTGGGAGGGGCACCGCCACATGCAGGAGGGTGGAGGTTGCAGTGGTCCCCGGCAGCGTTGGGATTCCCCATCAGGAAGGTCATCTGCCTCAGAGCCCCCTGCAGAGACCAGCCCGCCAGACTCTGAGCTCACACCAGGCCGCCTTGCAACACCCAAAAGGGCCCTCACACCCACGCCTTACTGAAGCCCTTATCCAGGTGTCACTGAGGCCATTACTGAGGCCCTGCTGAAACACCCAGTCCCAGTGTGGCCTTCCCAAGACACTGTGTCTCATCCAACTACTTACAAGAACTCCCCATCTGAAATGTCCTCTTCAGTCAATTGATCACTGACAGTGTTGTGGGTTACCTGTTCATTAGACAGCTGCTCTGTTTAATGAATAGGACTGTTCTGGCCATTTCTGTTTCCATGGTAGTAAGGTACTTACCTCAAACGGCGTCTCAAAGTCCTCGATGATACCCCCCACCATGAGTAGGCCATCGGTGGCAATGTCCATGCCTGGGTACGTCCAGTTCACTCTCTCTACGAGGACACAGTCCACATAGAGGGCCAGATGCTGAACGGACACGCCCAATGATACCCGGTGCCACTGCCCATCTGATAGTACCCCCACTGGGAACCTGAGTGCATGCCAGGAGGGATCAGAAATCAGAGGTCAATGATGCATTGGTCTTTAACCACTCCCAAAAAAGATCGGGGGCACAACACACAACGTGAAATTCACTGGAACTCAATGGGATGTATTTATCCACAACTGCAACCCTTCAAGGGGCCCCTGCAGTGGAATTTCTTAAAGCTGTATTCCCTGCATTTCTCAAAACTGTATCTACACTGCCCAAAAAAATTCAAACTACAATTAGATATTCATGGTGAATTATAGATATAATAATAATGACTATAATTTAGTCATATTCTTTACCGTGACCAGACCTAGGTGTGCTGTAAGTCTGCATTGTAAATGTAAAAATGAGCACATGTAAAAGAAATTAAGCTAGACAACATATGTGCTCTACAGTGCTGTAAAATGTGATGCTGAACTAGAGTCAGCTCTTCATTTTGTGCTCAGCTCAGAGAACAGAGACCTCAGCTAAGTGTATAAGCCCGGGGCCAGACGAGATTGACATTCCACCTCGGGGTGCAGAATAAAATCAGACGAGCCACATGGTTTAGCGTTGGGCATTTCTCTCTGGGGCGGAGCTGTGATCTACCGCGCTAACTCCGCTGAGGCAAATGAAAGGAGAGTCAATGACCTCTGTGAGGCGGAGGGCGACTCTTAAATCACGCAAACCTCAAGCCGGGCCACCGATGACACCAAATGCACTGCATTATTTATTCGTTTAGCAGATGCCCTTTTCCGGGGTCACTTAGCGTGTATACATTATACACATCCTGTAGCCCATTTAAACAGCTGGATTTTCTATTGGGGCAACTAAGGTAAAGGCTCATTAGTGTAACAGCAGCGTTCCCCAATCCAAGAGTCTAACCACCACACAATCCAATGTAGTTACTATGTAACAGAATACAGTTACACTCTTGTTACTAAATTAGTTACAGTGTTATAATATAATGTCAAGTTTTACAATGTTATAATATTATACCATAGTGCAGTGTAACATAATAAGGAGCAGGACTTGTAGCTGAAAGGTTGGCGGTTTGTTTCCCCGCTGGGTTACTGCTGTTGTACTCTTGGGCAAGGCACTTAACCCAGATTTGCCTCAATAAATATCCAGCTGTATAAATGGGTAATATGTAAAAAATGTAACCTGTGTAAATTGCTCTGGTAAGGAGCGCCTGCTAAATGACAACAAAGTAATGTAATGTAAAGTGTAACCCCTCCAGTGCTAGTGATGGGAGACTGATGCTTTATCATAATGCTAATATAATAATGCAGTGCTAATATGTACTGTCAGTCACCAACTCACCATGAGCTAATCAAAACGCTTATCATTTCCAAGGTTAAAAAAGGCAAATCAGTATGATGCAGGTTTAAATCAGAGATCCACTGACAGCACATTACAGTTCCATACAGTGTGGTGGTTCAAGAAGAATCCCCACTGGTGCACACTGCTGCCATGAACACACAGCAAATGGAAGTGTGGATTAATCGTGAGTGAACCTAGCATGTCTGGTAATGGTGACTACATGGAGGTGGTGAGAGAGAGATTACTCATAGTGGCGTTGCTGCGTGGTGGTCAGGGTGACCGTGTAGCGGTCCAGGCGGATCTGCAGCAGTATGTGGCTGTGGGGGCTGAGGATGGTCAGCAGGCTGCGGTCTTCTGTCTGGGAGCTGCGCAGCTGGAGCAGCACGCTGAACTCATCTGCAAACCTGGTGGAAGGTGGAAGAGCCACACATGGTCACACATACAGACACATACACACACACACACACATATAAACATACAAAACTGGACATATAAATGCACACATACATCCCAAACATACACAAGTAAAAATAAATAAACACATGAACAGGCATACAAACTTATACATACACAAACACACTCATAAGCACACACAAACACAGTCATACTCACAGATGACACAGACCACACCTTGCACACACAAATGCGCAGATTCACAAACACACATGCAGATACACACACAAACATATCCCAGCACAGACTTGTTTAGCTAGTTAATTACAGACATTACAACATTTCCACATTACCTCCCAGTGCTAGAAATGGAGGGACTCAAATGCTGACCCAGGGGATGAACAGAGTTTACCTGGCTCCGAAAGCTTGGCGCAGGGGTAAGGAGAGGGTGGAGTACTGGCCCATTTGCAGGACGGGGCACTTCTGACCCTCCAGGGTCACAGAGACGTTACTGCTGTTCCCAGCTTGCCAGAGGAGCTGTTCAAGTAGGTCCACCTCCTCTGTGGGGAGAGCCATTTTTGAGGGGCTGAATATAATTTTTTATTTTATTTATTTTTTTTTTTTACATTTTTGTATATTTTTACATTTATTTGTAAGAGAAACCTTAAAGTCAGGACATAGCTACAAAGAGGTCATGGTCTTGCTTGTTACAAATATGTTTATGAGTAAAGACAACTTCTTAGATGTGTGAGGCCTTCCAGATCTTGTCTTTAAGAAGTCTGCTTATCATCAGTCACTGATCTGGTAATAACTGGTCATTGCTTCGTCTTTCTGACCATCAAACTGGTGAAGTGTCAGAAACGTCCAGACCTGTTGCTCGGGTGAGACTACAATAGGACTACAAGCTTACTGCACAGAAGACATGTCATAAAAAACTTCACTGCCACTTTGAGTCTACATGACATTATACATATACATCGCTTTATAGGTACTGTATGTACACATGGTATATTATGAATATTCATCACGTTAAGACACAAAACTTAAGTGGAATTCCTTTCCAATCAAAATAAACAGTAGTTAATTCAGATATTACACAGTAAGATAGACTCTGTACTAAGTGTTAGGGACCATTCATAGAAAAACTCTTGGCATTGAAATGAAGGGTTTAAATAATATTTTTTGTGAAATATTACAGATATGTACTATTATCACTTGATAAACATATCATTTGATTTTATTCAGCTTGCCAGAATTACAGGTTGTAATGTGTTATATATCAGGGCAAAACAGCAAACACCCTGGCTCTCCATGTTACAGTAAATTCTTCCCAACAAACAGGCTCTTCAGCCTCAAGCAAACACAGGTGGAATTATGGCTGTTTTTTAATAATCACATAAAGTAGAAAGAGGAGCTCACATTCTGCCAGATGTTCAGGTGGCCATGTTTCAGCATCATTAGAGAAACAGAATTTCCAGCTTATTGCTTTTCCTTTTTTTGGAGAGCAGCCAGGTTTGTGTTTGCCTCCTTCACGCAGACACTGGCAGCCTGTTGTAAATGCGACCCATTTCGAAACTTTTTTGGGGATTTTTTTTTGTGCCGTTCTATGGTGCCTTGTGTTTCAGCTCATTTTCTTTTATTCACTCATTTTCTGGCTAATGGCACCGGATGCCCATTTATTTTGGGAGCTCACAGTAGGCAACTGCCATTCCTCATCGCTTCAGGGCGCAGGACAGCGGTACAGTGGCACAGGGGTGCATGGGGCCTCTGTGACGGATGGTGTAAAATAAACGTCTGTCCCCACGCAGCTGTGGGCTTTCCCGCGAGTTATGAATGTGGCCTTTATCGATTATGGAAAGAATGACTCAGCATACACTGTTTGCAAGAAAAATGCAACCCACCTGGACCAAACCGGTCTATTTCCAAGCTGTTCTGTAATGCTATCACCCCATTAACCATCTCCCAGTTCCTCTGTCAGACAGCTGCAAAGCTATTTCACTGTTGCTCTGTAAGGCTGTTGGCTAGCTAGTTTACTATAGCCCTATGAGAGTGCTGCATGCCTGACTATTTCACTATTGATCTGTGATACTGTAGCAGGACTGGCTATTCCATTGTGGCACTGTGAGACTGTTGGCAGTTGGCTGCCTGTTACCTTTGAAAACCCTGTGAGCATTGGTCTTCATGCTGTTGTAAAGGTAGTTTGAGCAGCAGACATTAGGAGACATTAATTTACAAAATATATAAAACAACTACATTTTACATTTTGGAGACTATATTTTAATAGCATCTTCCTTAATATATGCATAAAATGACATACAAAAGTGACACTGAATTATATATTTTGTAATGCAAACAGCACATTTTGATATATTCAAAACATGTTGTGCATATTGTTAAATGTTTTTACTTTATAAAAACGTGCTTTTTCACGAGCAAATTATCTGTTTTGAGGTTGATCTCACTGCTGGTTGAGACCACCCTGCCAGGGGGCAAGCCACAGCCCCCCCAGAACTCCCTCCGGCTTTCTAAAATACGACCCTGAGGTAAGCCGCAGAAATCCTCACGGCGGGATCTGTTTCGACCCCTCGATCCCCCACAGGGAGAGACGCTTTGGCAAGGAGCTCCCTGATTAACTTTCCATGCCTCTCTATTCCACCTGACCGAGGCAGTGCATAACTCCCCTGCTTTTACACGGGCCTTCTCTTCAGCAAGGGGGAAAAAGTGCTGGCAATATCAGCTATTGCTGAAGAAATCAAACAGAACATCAGGGCAACCGCAGAAGCAAGGTGGTGTTTTACTCTCTTTGTGTACCTCCGATAATTTGCACTTTCATTAATTACAGCACAGATACAGGTTATTGGTCGGTTACATCCGAAACACGCAGTTTCTACAGGGACTGATTAAGAGATGAGCTGAGACTTACGTGGAGGCAATGACTCTTTCAGCATGTCCTGACTCTGTTTAACAGCTGCAGAGAGCCAGTGTGATTATGTATGTGACTTAAGACTAAGCTTGCAAATAACACCAAGTTTATTCTACCTCAGTCATCAAACACACCTGTAAATCATTTCAAATGAAAAGAAGCATCGGTAATTAGGAAGTGCTATTATCCTTTACCCGCCAGGGAAATCAATTATTCTAATTGCCTTCTTAATTGGTACTCAGTTTCTTTTTTTTTCAGAAGGCTGACTCTCAGGTCATGCAAGGACATCACTGGCAGCAGTTAATGATTTATGCAGAATGTACGCTCCTTGATTTGGAGCGTAAGAAACTGAATTTCAAGGGATAAAACCGAGCAAGAGAGAATAAGAGACTGGGTTTTTCCATAAACATATAATTGCTCCTGTAGGATCAACAGTTTGACTGCTGTGTATTTTTTTTTTCTTAAATTTTTTTTTCTTTGAGTGGAAGGACTAGGGGCGCAGGTTTATTTCCTGCATCCTTCTGCAGCTTGACTCCAGCGCTGTCAGGGAGGCCCTGCACTTCATCAAAATCATCTTTCAGTCAACACCCCCGGCTTCCTGAAGAAGGCACGCTCTCTCTCTGTCCGCCTGTCTGTCTGTCTGTCTGTCTGTATGTCTGCGGAAGACCTGCGTCACGCTTGGCTGGGCCCCCCACAGAACTACGCCTGAAGAGCAAGCCTGCTGTCACCAGTCGCATTCCACACCGCCAGCCTCCACCTTCCAGACATCTCGGCCTGCGCCCAAAGTTTTGATCACCCTAAAAGTGTCTGATTGGCATAAAAGCACTGCTACATCGTGATGGAGTAGACACGCATCACCTGAATTTTAATCTCTAAATTACAGTGCTGTTTGTATATACTAATTCACGAAATGGTTATTTCCCAGAAACACTTCACATTTCTCAGATGTTGTATTTTGCCAGGCAGCCACCAGTGTTTTTACTGTATTGTGCCGTTTTCAGTATATATGCACTGTGAAGGTTATCTAAGATCCTAATAATGCTTATTCAAATGTTTTATTACATCTGACAGAAAGTGTCTCCCTTCCCTTCCTGGTTCTCTACCTAAAGCCCTTTTCACCAATCAGTGACCTGTATTTACAATGCCTTTAAAGGTCTAACATGCACACTTAGCTGGCTTTAACTCACCTGGTTTGTATTAGCCTGATCACACTAATTTAAAACAGGTGAGTTTTCAATTAACATAAAGTGTATTGCCATGTGGACAGATTACGAGTTTGCAAAGAATGCTTTTCTGCCCCAGGGCTGACAAGCTATACAGCTGAGTAAAAGCCATTTTAGATTGATTTCAAGTTTGGTTTTCCCAACAACCGAAAACATTCCTGTAGATTGCGAAAGCACAAGGAGTTAAATGATTAAATGGCCCCTCATCTCAGCTCAAGCCTAAATACAACAATGCCTTCCCTTCACATATCACTCCTATATACGGAACAAGACCAGACAGAGATGACTGACATCAAGAGAGGAATCTGCAGGTCTGGTAGTGAGGATGACCGTGAGATTTATGATGACCCTGAGCTTCTGTTGCTGAGGTACTTAAGTACCTGCTCACAGCCAGACCTATGGTACCTGAGTATACACCCAAAGTCAGACCTTCACTTTTTCTTGGGTAAATATGTAGTCTTTCCTGGCACTTTCCAGTAGATGAAGGGATTATCAAATTAGCCTATTAAAAAACCCCTTTCTCTCTTCAGTCTACCTCTACAGCAGCACAGTGGTGCTTTCACATGCCACAGGTCTACAAGGACGTACTGAAACTACAGCATCGATAGAGGATGAACACCTGTGGAACCTGGTCAGGACAGAGTCAACCACTGGCTCCCTCTGCAGTACCCAGAGATCAGAGCAGGCAGACCTCACATTCCTGGATACATTACACTATTGCCCTCAACAGACATCCTTGCCCAGGGAGACCCACACAACATACATTGAACACATTGTTCATCAGGGTACTCAGTGATACAGTTCGGTCGAAACACTTAGCAGGAGAGTAAAGCAGAAGTGCCAATCCCAGGATTTGACCAAGCAACCTGCTGCCTGCCGCTGACAATCGGGTGGAGCATAGGACAGATGCCATCTGCTGAAAAGAGTTTAAAACAGATGACTTCATAAAACTGATTCATGTTTTTGACTTTCATGTTAGAATCCAGACCCCCCAGCCCCCCCGCCCCCCCAACCCTCCTCCCAAAGACTAAAACATGTTTATTATTTATCCTACATAAATCACGATTAATATATCATACATCTTGGCAGCATATGGTAGCGACCATAGCTCACAAAAAATTTACAAATAAACAGGCATTGTGTTCAGTCTTTTAAAAATATAGTAATTACAGTCTAGTTCAGTTTACAAGCACAGCACACTAACCCCTGCTCCGTGTTGTCGCCTGCCATAGAAACAACAGTGAAACACCCAGCGCCTAGTCTAAAATTCTTTTTGCCCGAAATGTATATGGCCAAAATTACTTTTCAAAACAGGATGTAAGCCCATCAGATTCCACTGTGCCCATAAAATTGCTACAGTATGTTTGTACGTGGGAGAATACTAGGTGGATAAGGTTTCGTTGGCCCTTCGATGTGACAGAACAGGGTGGTGAAAGGCATCTGTGAGAGTTTGAGAATGCGTGAATATTCCTGTCAGTCACCCATCGGCACAGACAAATATCATGGGCCACAATACAGTTGGGGCTGCTGAAGAATGCATGAACACCAATCATCTATGATAAATGCATAAAATTAAATACATAAAAGTGCCAATACCTTAAATGCATAAAATTAAATACAGAAAAGTGGCAATACCTTTTTTACTCTCTGTACATGAACAGAGAATTTATGAATGCAGAAACTTGATCACTACCAGGAGCACAGTTCCAGGAGATTTCACATCTTGCCCATGTCTAGGTGAAAGCAGGCTTGGCTCCCTGGCTGCTGTACATTATATCTTTCAATGTTTGCCAACGTCTGACACTTAAAAGTCCGATTTGTAAGCTATTAGAGGTAGAACTGTCAGTTTATTTTGGCTCGATGGAATGTTTTAGCAGTGCTGTTCCCAGCATCCATCCTGCTAATTCATGTCCTGCAGGAATCCCCTAGACACATTGAATTTTTCTACATGACACACAGTCACCAGGAGACAAAGTGACTGGTCTGAGCTTGGTGGGGGTGAGTGCCAGTTGTGCCTGTTGTGGATTAACAACATTAAAACATATGTCCAGTGTAAACCCACATGGGACAGTCCAGCATGAGGGATGGCTGGAGTGGAAAGGTATGTACAAGGGACAGAGAGAGAGACAAATGAGAGAGAAAGGCAGACAGTGAGAGGGGGACTGACTCCACAGGCAATAGAGACAGCTGTAGAACATGATGTGAAAGGCCCTTCTCCTGCTCCGCTCCTGGGAGACACAGCCTAGGGCCCTCCGCATGTTGCTCCACATAAATCACCCTGCTTTCACCCTTTGGTGAGGGGAAGGAATCCATCAACAAAGAGTGCCACAAAGGAGAAAGATGAGCTACACTTGAAACTCAAAAACACCTTTGAAGAGTAGGAAAAAGCCCTACAAGCATAGGTAGGACAGGTTTATAAACCCAATCTATCCGTATATCTGTGGCCTTTTGTCTCATGTTAGCATTAAAGCAGAAGAGAATACTGCAGTTATGATCCAGACAATCTTCAGAACAACTCTTAAATGATGCCCTACAGTGAACTGCTAAACAGACATTTCCAAAGAAACAAGCCCTGACAGAAAGAGGGGATATTCTGAGTGAATAGTGTGTCAGATGATAGATGATGTTTAATGCTATTCTTTTTATTTTTATGTGGTTGGATTGAGCCTGTGAGATGTAAAGAAATCCACTTTTATTTCCTGACATCTGCTGACAAAAATATTAAAAAGGAGTGAAACATCAGGAGCTCTATACTGTTGGCTCAGACAGCAGTCTGCCTCAGACGGACGTAGCTGCAGTCAGTCATGGGTGGTGTGGTGATAGGTAGCATTGAGCCAACAGCTGATAACATCGGACATTGTGATATCTGAAGGACAGGGGTACAGGGCCCCATGGTTTTTAATTTTATTTACTTTTCGCGGCATGAAAATCCTACACCAGCAAATGGAAAAAGAAAAAGGGGCCCCTCTGGAAGTACTGGCATGCTCTCATTTTCTGTCATTGACAACTGACCTGAGATCAGCTCTCACAACACCAGTTGTAACCTAATCTGTGATGAACTATCAGTCCTGTGAAAAATGTCCCTGGGGCAGTTGCTGAAAGAAACTGGAGCTCCGCTGAGTCCCCCTAACACAATGCTGTATTATCTTATTCATATTTTATGTCCTCCAAGTGGCAAATTTTTATGCTTCCCTCCACAATGGTTCCCCTTCCACCACTAAAAACTAGGGTGGCTGACATGAGCACTGTGCCACTGGATGTGACAGTATTATCATGTAAACTGGCCAGCCACAGCGAGAGACACAGTTACCAAGCTGTAAAAAATTACAAGAAACAGTGTTGTGAGAGCCAGTATGCAACTATTTTGGGGAGAGAGAGAGAGAAAGAGAGACAGAAATTATGAACCACGGCATCTAAAGGGATGTATCTTGTATCTATCCATTTAAAGTTAGGCTGAAGAACAAGTAAAATTGAACTATTGTAAAATAGTTCACAGAGTACAATCATTTTTATTTCACATTCTGTGTCACATTCTGTTTAAGTTCTTTTAATCAAAGTACTTAACTGTACATTTATCCACTGAACATGTGTGGACATAACCATATGAGGCGGGGGTTGGGGGGGGGGGTCCACATAAGCTCTAACATAAGGCCACATAAAACCAATGAACTACAAGGTGGGAAACATTTTCGTTTTTGCCCCATACAACCTTGTTTATCTGACACAATCCCTTTGCCCACACTTGGCACAGAACAACAAAGTACAGTGCTCAGCCATTGGGACTAACATGTTTCTCTCTGTGGCAGGGCACACACTAATGCCTCTTTCCAAGGATTTCTGACGTCACTCTAATGGGTTTATCATGCACAGATTAGCTCTGATAGAACGAAAATAAATTAATTAATAAATATAACTGTGGCAAACCTGGAGGACAAAAGATCACAATTGGCTGATTTTAGAAGTCCCAGCCTACTTCCCATGCCCTTTATGAACAGCCCCACGGGTTCATATAAGGAAAGCATCATGTGAAAGGAAGTCACAGAAATGAGTGAGGAAAACACGCAAAATTCCCACAGAACAGGACATACTCTTTAAAAACACAACCATTCCAACCCCATGTCCCCCCCTCCTCCATTAGCTAGGCATGTCTGCATTCTTTAAGGAGCTTAAGGACTTGCTATTGACTGGAGTTAAGTCACAGAGTGCAACTCGGTTTTAGCCTAGCAGCTAGACTTTGTTAGAGCACATTGTCCCAGGCCGCTACAGGGTAAACACACTTCATGATCCCCCTAATCTCCACTGTGAATTAACATGGGGGCAATGTCAGCTGGCGCAGTCCCAACACAGAAACAAAGGAGCCCGAAGCAGAGAGATGGAGGCTGGACGCAGGACACAGAGGGGGCTGCTGTGGTGGTTATGGGTCGTAGGGTAACTGGGGTTACATGGTGTGAACCAGGGTATCTGATGTTGTTGTGGTAGCTGTGGTTGGTGAGGTGGCTTTAGTGGCAAGGCGGCAGTGGTTATTAGGTTGACTGTGGTTGCCAGAGTGACTTTAACCCTTTCGTATGTGACTTATTTTATGTTATCTAGCGCGTTTGTTACGTTACATGGTTCGTTATGTTTTCATTAGTGTTACTACGCTTTTCATAGTTTTCACCGCAGCATGTGCTATACTTTGTAACGTTAAATCACTGTTTCCTCAAAGCTAACATTAGCTAGATTTTTTCCAATCTAGTGTTCTAATCACATCAGTTTGACCATACGTGTAAAAGGGCTTAATCACACTGGTGGGACTGCATGCGTGAAAGGGTTAATTGCTAACAAAATCTGCTTGAGCTGAGAGGCCATCAGATACATAACAGCCAGCATGAATGGGCACAGGCCAGATGCTGCTGCATTAAGCCATCATAAAGTCATCATTTAAGCCATCAGATAAAACTGTAAACAGCTACATACTTGAACTAATATGAGACTGTATGAATCTAGATATGTTCTATTGCACCATTCTTAAAATCTCACGCAATGCAAAGAAAAAGGGTGTTTAGGGTCAGTTATAACATTCAGGTTAGGTATTTTAGTCAAAACAGGGTGGTAATGGTTCACTGCATTCAAAAAAGTTCCATCTGCTTCACAAATGTTCTGCAAAGAACTGTGTAAGAATTACAAAAATTTGACCCTGGACAGTCTTTCCTGCAAATAACGAGCACTTCCCCCATAACTCCCAGTATCTCTCCCTGACTGGACTTCCCTTAGTGAGGAAGAGGCACAGGGACATCAATGAGTAATGAGTCAGGCTCATACCACAGATACTCTATATAAAGACCAGATAGCCAGCTTCCTGTCCTTCACACTGAAAGTTCTGCCATTGCTGGAGCTACCAGTATTCTGATTTGCTGCTTCTTTATGAACATTCTTGAAGGAGGTGTGATCTGAAGCAGATCACCTACAGCTAGCACTGCAATGCAGGCAGCAGTGGAACCTTCTGCTGCCAACCAGAAGCTTTTTGATAAGCAAACATGGAGGACAGAAAGAATGCAGGAGCCAAATACCTGGTCAAAATAAAATATCTATGCTCATACCACTCAGGCTCAGCATGGGTCACCACAGAATACACAAAGCCAAAATGTTCTAATTTCCGTTGCTGCACGGGGAGAACAGGAAACAGAGGTCACACATGTCACGCAAGCCACATTTCATACAAGAGGTGAACTGAGGAGGCAATGCTCTGCGACAGAGAGTGGGAAATAGCCAGGTTCATGTTTCACACCATACAGTACATGCTGTATGTATCCTGGTAGGGCCCAGAGACGGCTCTACTGCCCAAAACCGTCTCTGTGAATATGATGTAAAGCAATATTAATTGGAGGTGCTTGGGAAAAGGAAAAAGGAAGCTTTCAAAGAGCTGGAGGAGGATCTGGAACCGATAAACAAACTGTTGACCTTCAGGAGTTATGAGTGGGTGGACTATCAATCTGAGTTCATTCACTTAATTTCTCAGACCCCTGTTAGCCGTTATTTGAGTGATGGCTAATTTTCCTTTAGCGCACATACTGAAGGAAATGAAATAAATAAAAAAAAATAAAAGGCTTGAAGTAACAGATTACAAATAATTAACACACACTACTCTCCTAATGTAGATATGAAAACCTACCTGGTCGTAATGAGACTGGAAAGGAGTAAGGGATGAAAAAAGGGCTGTATACAGTAGCACACCTGTGCAAGTCAGAGCAGGCCATTTTCCACTACACAAACTTAGACAAGAACTAATGAAATGTGTTGTTGTGCATAATGGGGCACTGGCATGGAATTCTTAACACATATTACCACTGGACAGAGTATAATCCCTTTCAAAAAGCATGTGGCATTATTCCTAATTGGTAGTGATCTTGCGTACCTTACTACACAGCACAGGAGGGGAGGTGACACAGCAGGGGCAAAATCCATGCCTCAGCAAACAATCAAGAAGACAGGTAAGTGCGGTGCTCTACCAGTGTGGGAGAAATCCACAAGAAAAAAGAGCTTCAATAAGACAGTCAATAAAAAACTTCCAGAAAGGACTAGCGTACGGTAGTGGCACAGGAACAGTCAAATGGAAAAAGTAAAAAAAAATCCCAACGACTTTCATACGGACGTCATGTGATGTCAAAAATGACAGCCCCTTTCTACATATTTCTGTGCTCCCAGGTTGGAATAAATTTCCTGAGTGGGCCCCTTGATTTCTGATCATTAGATTTTTTTTCTGGAGTTTTTTCGGCCTTTTTCTTTGGAGTGCACCATCTACCCCAATCTTAATTTTGCGTTTCTTACTCTCTGAAAATGACTGCATGTTTTTACTTCTTCTCTGTTTGGCTGGATTTGACATGAAAACAGGTATTACCCAGCGCTTCAAGAGCAATTTCCCACTTGGCAATAAGGGCAGACAGATGAACGTGTCATTTCCGTGGTGAATGCCTGGGCTATGCGGCACTCTTTCACAGTGGTGAGGTACATACAGGACCACCTTCAGGTACTAATCATGGGAAAATGGGTCGACAACCCACAGTGAGGATTTATTACCATAATGGGCCTGTGAGCAGAGCAGTCAATGTATCACAATTAGGGGTGGGATGTAAGGGTTCCTGTTAGAGGAGAGGATTTGTGAAGTGGGAGGGAGGGGAGCGGGGAGGCTGTAATCAGCAGCTAATTAAAGACTTCAACTCTGCAGCATGGACAGATGGAAGGGGATTTCTGTATATGTGTATTGCATCATGTATGATGTGCAGTGGCACATGCCAACATGCACATACACACACACACACACACACGCGCGCGCGCGCACGCGCAAACATGCACACACACATACACATGAGCACACATACACACACACATACACATGAGCACACATACACACACACATACACATGCACACACATACACACACCCTTGGTGCCAACCCACCAGGACTCATTATGAACAAGGTCCTCCAGGTCATTCCAGGCAGGAGGGAACAGAACGGAACACATTGTTCTTTTTTCCCCCAGTCTGTACAGAGAGGAAATGTGAGTGTTTGAGCAGACAACTGGTACTCTAATTGAACCCTAAGAGCTTTGTCAGTGCCAGCCAGCAGGTGGGGGGCGGCAATTACTTTTGAATTATATCCCATTCCTCCATGTCAGGCCCCTCCAAACCTTTACCCTGTCCCATCCCCCCAGCCAATGCTCCCAGCACAGAGGACCCTGTACCAATTAACTAGGCCAGCCCCTTTCCCCTAGAATTCCCCACTTGTAACTTCTACAAGAAACTCCCCTGGAACTGCCGTCACAGGATGTCTGGGTTGCCATTTCCAAACCAAACCCCCCTTGAGTCTTAGATTATCCTCTTTCTATTACCAGAGTCCACTGGGCTGAGTAAGTGTTTTTGGCCTGCGGTCTCCCGGCACATTCATTTCCCATTTAATGCCCAATTAGCTCTCGGCACTGTGCTGCTATGTGTCTCATTTTCATGCGAGGTCAGCTGAGGCAAAGTCTCCAGGGTGCAATCATGCGCACTCCCATGAGGGTGGGATCGAAGCCTGGACCCACTCGCCTCCGCTGTTTTTCTCCCTCTTAATTGTGCAGTTAAAGCCCAGAGACAGACTGAACAAACTGCAGCCTTCGCTAATAGTGGAGCTAATTTAATAACTCAACACCTTCACTGACCTCCAATCAAATTACACTGACCAAAGTCCCACAAAACACAAACCATTTTTTTTTGTTTAACTGAATATGTCATATGCCTGTTATCATTCTAAATGCTTAGTTGGTATTATTCTTTTGATATTGGATTACTATTGCTTCCCCTGTTTCCCATACACAAGCTTCAATAGCATGAATGAATGTGTGTCTTGCCAATAAAGCAAACTGAAACGGAAAACTGAGATGCAGACAGACAATGAGAAAGAGACAGGCATATATAGAAAGAGAAGAAAGAAACAGAGAGAGATACAGAGAGTGAGGACGGAGATAAGTCCTGGTTTTGTCTCTGCAGTGTAATATCGGGTCACTCAAACAAACCCTTCTCTGTCCCTTGGGACAATTAGCGTGCAGGGCTCAGGGAGATAGGCCTCTGCATTTTAACCACATTATTGTCATGACAATTCTCTTTCACTCTCTATCCCTGAAATTAACTTTAACTAGCTTTACTGCCATGACAAACATTAGGCATAGTGTTGCCAAAGAGAAATGAAAAACAGACTAAGTAGGCACTACACAGGCGTGAAAGAATGATGATAAGAATAATAAGATCTAATTTAGGTGTGTTGCCCTCGACCGTCTCATTCCCTATGTTCAAAGATGAGTAAATGAACGAGCAGGTCTTTCTTCACTGAATGTTACTTTCTCTCCACAGGTGTGCTGAAGAGAAAGAGACAACACGTTGTACCACAGGCCTTTTTCCTTCAAAAAGGAGGCTTAAGGCAACCACATAATAGCAATTCAGGTTCAAACAGCAGTTTCATCCTACAGAGCAGCAGTCACAACTCCCTTGTTCAAAAAAAGGGAAGCAGTCGTTATGTTTTCCACCAGGGGCACTGTATAAGACATGATAAATTGTGACACAGGACTCTGTAGTTATTTTGTTCCTGACCACTCTACATTGCCTGAGAGACCTCCTCTGTCACAGCTGAGAGACAACATAAACACAAGGACCAGCGGGAAGTCACCAAAATTAGCCTGATCGATTTGCACCCATCCCTTCTTTTCTGTCTCCCTCTCTCACACATGGTGACCTGTGAAATCACTCACTCTTATAGTCTACCATCCTCTTCCAACATCTGTTCTCCTCATCTAAAACTGGGGACTTCACCACTGGGGGATCAGGATCAACACAGAAATACACACTGTGGAAAAATACACTCCACAGCTATAACTGTTGATGCTCACATTCCGCAAGGCAACAGCATGGAAGACATCAATGAAACCAAAAACAATTTAATTGAAAGAATAAAAGAAGATGACGACACCGAAGGCAATAAAGTTAAGAGTAACTTTTCACCAGTGGCTCTGGGGAGGTATTTTCCCAGCAGTTCAAGATGGAGTTCACACAGCACCTCAAAGACATGCTACGGTGGATAAACACCGCCACCACGCCCAGTCCCTTAAAGTGTGGTGTCTGTTGGACATGCCTGTTAAGCAGGCCTCTTTGGGACCCACTATGCTGGCTGTTAATGGACTGGATCGGCAGGGAAGAGCCTGTTCTGCGGCGCAGCTGGTCCAGCCATCCTCCAGAGTGAGCTCAAGTGTAGTACAGCGGGAGGGGATCTGCTCCAGAAGGCTTCAGGATCAGAACTCACCATACAGGTACTGAATTCTGCTGAAATGCTCAGGTATATACACTGCAAACTGCTTCATGTCACCTGGGTAATGGCCAGCTCTTAGGCAATGCTACATTGGAACTACTGGCTTGTAGCCATCCATCACAGACCATAGGGGGCTCTCAGTGGTAAAAAGCCCAGCGCAGCAAAGTGCAGGGAGCGTGGAATTCAGCTTAACTGAGAGGCCCACAAGGTAGCTGATGATCACTCTGCAATTCTGACTGTAGTCACTGCCCTGTGAAGAACCTGAGAAGTGTATTTTACAGCTATTTAGCACAGAGGCCGACCACTTCACCACATTCCTTACATTTTCCTCTGGTGTCAAACTTTTTTTTTTTCATTTCCCATCTGTGAGAAGAATAATATTTAAGCATAACAGGGTGACCCACAGCTGCAGAAATCTGAAACGCCAGCACCTTCTGTTTTGTGAGGAGCATGTTTGTAAACGACCTGACCCCACCTCGGAGAAAAATGATTGCGCTTCGAGACCTGCCACAACCCTTCAACATGCAAATTCCTTAAGACAAAACAAAGTCTCCTTAAATGCTCTCAAAGCCAAGGAAGAGCAAAGTCTGGAGGCTCACCAGTCAACACTTGCCTTAATCTCAGTCTGAGCTCACCACCTTGGGTATTACATGGAGAACGACAGGGAACTTTGCCCCTGGTAAAACTCTCCGGTCTGGCGTATCTGAATGGCGCTGATTAGTGGGCTAGAGGTGTCTGCACACAAAAAGCAGCATTCAGCACCTGACAAAAGATATGTGTCGTCCACCCATCAGTTAGTTTGAGTCCATTTCACCGTACAAGGAAGTCTTATGCATTGTGGCCTTGGGTCGTGCTGTATAAATATTGCAAATGACTGCACCTGGGTGGTCGATGTGTGCTTCCCTGTCGGTCCAGCTCATTACTTAAGGGTGGAGCAAAGATGTATATTGGCTCTTTGCACAGCCACCCTGGACAGCAAATACACAGATACAGTAAAAGAACAGCACAACTGAGCCACTGGCCTGGAATTGGAAAATAAGACAGCGTGCCAGCGTGCAGCGAACATGCAGCAGACAGAGACAAAAATAGGTATAAAAAGAGACAGAACAGAGATCTGAGGATGCAACACAGCTCATAGAGAAAAAACATCCTCCAGGAAGGGAGACTGTGAGTATGCAGTACTTTAGAGGTTGAGGGAAATGGATAACCCATGGGAGGATCTCTGGAACCCTGACAGAACTCCAGAATGTCACTCCAGCCCTCAATGTGGAGCCATTCTGACACTGGGCTCCTGAAGCCAAGTGAAATGGAGCGATAAGAGGTAGTAGTGTTGGATCTTGGCCTGCCGCTTCCTGATACTTTGCCACCTGTTCAGTCGATCAGCGAGGACGTGCTGGAGAGGACTCAGCAGGGAGTCCCTGAGAGCCGTAACGCAGGGTTTTCGGGGTGGCTTTCTGGCCCATTCATCACATTTCCTATCCCCTACCCTAATGACCCTTCCTGGGAGGCCTCTCCAATATGGTAACACCAATCCACTGAGCTCCCACCAAAAACAGTAGAAAAACTGAGGCTATGTTCCAAAACTCACCCTGACATGCTTTTCCACTAAAGGAGCATGTGCTTAGTATTTAAGTATGACCTACATTGAGGGGAAGATGGGAAGAGCTAGCTTATCAGTCAAAAAACTTTACCCACCATTGTTATCTAGCCATTACTACACCTGCTAAAATGAAATTAGAATGCTCTGGCAATATGACTCAGAATCTGACTTCAGTTGGAGTTCCAGAATGCCCCTCTACATATTTTATATATTAAACAGTTTTATTGTATTTAAATATGTATTGTACATATGCTGCAACTTAGCTACTGTAGGCAAGAACATCAGAAAAATGATCAAATAACAACAATAATCATCAACATCATCAGCATAAGAAGAGCAAGAAGATTATGAGCTAACATTAATTCACCACTGAAATACAGAACTTCTGATATTAAAAAAAAATCTGAAAGGATCCCTCCTTAGGCCATTTAGGGGGGGCTAAGTGGATGGGGGAGTGGATGGGGGCTGGTGAGGTAAGACTAAACGGCACAATACTGAAAGGAAAGCACCGCAAAGGTGTGTTATTTTCACAGGTGTGACACATGGAGGCGCGAGGAGCTCCTTGCACACAGCTCTGACAGGGGGGCTGGGGGCGGAGCAGGTTCCCCCTGGCTGCACTGCTTTCAGCCCTCTGTGGAGCAGAAGAGAGAGGCTGGTGCTCTTGCATTTCCCCTGGGACACAGTACTGATGCGAATCACACCATAAGGTCGTCAGCTACAGAAAACCCTGCAGGAAACATGGGATCCATTAATTAATGTCAGACTTTTTTTTATGTACATGTCGATTAAAAGGCGATTTACTACATGCAGATTTATGGGAGACTCTGACAGCACCTTTCCTAAGCAACTGTAACAGGTACCCTTGATGGCATCCTCAATAACTCCTCATTTGGGGCTTGATCCTCTGGACGTGAACAAGCAATTCGTCACAGCCAGAGCACACATCCACCTGCCCCTCCAGGGAAGGTTCTGCTCAGCTTCATCTGATGTCAAACAACTGTAAGCAAGTGATCCATGAAGAAGTGACACATTTGGCAACAAAGTCACATTTGATGCCTCAGGGAGTTGAAAAGGATACACGCGATCTAATCTAATGCCCAGAAAAGGAAACAAATAATTTAACCTAATACTCAATGCTTACATGTCTCTAGCTTAGTACACATTTTATGATTCTTAAACATTGCAAACACGCACACTGCCGGTGAGCAAGACACAATTTACGAGCAGGCTACTTTGGAGTTGCTCTGACCTGACACACCAAATGAATTCTGAAATCCGGGATGAGTTCATATTCTCCGGATATGCAGGTAAAGCATATGAGGAGGCTACTTGTAAACTGTGGTCTTTTGGTCCTACAGATGCGCACCCTGTTTCCATAGTCATTCAATGAACTCTAACAAGACCATGTGAAAAACCTAATGGCGGATCCCTCATCCACAGTACCACGTGATGAAAAGAATTCCGAAAGAATTTCAACCATCTGCATATCATGTCAATGATGGTGAAACAACACCAAGATATTTGACCTCTAGAGCTAAAAAAAAATTCTAATAACAGGGCTTGTTTGTCTTTTCAGCAGCAGAGACAGGCAACTATTTGAATATGAACAATTTTTAAACATCCACTGCAGGTTTAAGTCCTGTGCTAGTTTGCACTTATTTGAAAGACAGTCCATATGGCTTGCTCAAGCCACCTTGTCAGGCGTTGCCTTGAGTGTTATGATACCACCTGAACAAGGCCTGTTGCTCACTGCTGTTACAACACAACAGATGAGGGGTCGGAGGGCAGAAGCGGGTTGCAGGAACATTCTGCTTTGGATATGACAAACAAGAACACAAAGCCAGGCCGCCTGTTAATCAGCCGGCTGGAATCTGGAGAGGCCGACATAACAGTACCAGCGAGGGAGCTGCTGGGCAGAGCAGAGGGGCAACGCAAGGTCCTCATTAAACTCCAGTAAGCCGGGTTCATCTGGGCAAACATCCTCTCTGGTGACTCCGCTCTCGAGGAAACACATTTATTTAACGATTTAACGATAACGGCAGTTTAATCAGCTGCAGGTTCCGGCCACGGCCAAAGCTCCACTTCCTAGGCTAAGCACTAGCCAAATGTTACTTTACACAGCTTATGCTAATCTAAACTGTGACAAATTTCCAGTCCGCCAAAACAGGTCACAGATTCCAAGGAGGATGACTCTCCTTCCTGTGCGCCATCTGCCTTTGATGTTTCAGCCCTCGTGTCTGAAATCTGAGAGGCTTTCAGCTTTCAGTTGAGAGATGATATAATATCACAGGACTAAAACACCTTTCCTGTGTTCATTTAAAATTCTAAAATTGTGTCTGCAGCACAGCTGGATCTCACCTGACTTAGGGCCTTTCCCCAGGATGAGGGTACTGCAAACCAATATTACATATTAGCTCACATTTGAGCTAATGTGACCAGCCTTCTTTTCTTCATTTATACTGCTAATTAGATGCAGAAGGGATTCAGGCTAAGCACCCAACTCAAAGGCACAACAGCACTGATCCATGTGGGGACTGAACCTGCAACATTTGGAGGCTACAAAGTCTAGAGATAGTTTAGAGATAGTTGCATTGATTATGCTGTTAGGCCAGTCCGGTTATCTTTATAATTATTGATTCAGCTTATTAGTTTATACTTCATGGGACTGCAATCTATTATTGCTTTTTTAACAAACCGTGGTGAATAATGGAACAGCTTGCCAACATGGAGTCACGGTCACAGTAGGATCTTATGTCGGGTGTTATGTGGGAAGGGAGACACCACAGCCAGTCGAATGCAAGTGAAAGCGTGTGTCCAGCTGCTGGCACTGCAAAAGGCCCCCTGTGTTTGTGTGTGTGTGTGTCTCTCTCTCTCTCACACACACACACACAACACAGTGCCATAATCCAATTTAAGGGGATTCCCCCAATTTCATTTATCTAGCACTGAATGGAATCTTACTGTCTTCCCTGAACTTTGGCAGCAGCATATTCCGATGATAGAGTATTGATTGCTTTTGAATCACAGACTGAAGCTGCTCTTGGCTGTGCATAAAACAAAGCAGACGTTATTCTATGATCGGACAAATGGGGTCCGTTCCTTGGAATCCTGCCTGAAAATCCTGAAATGGTCTTTGACTGGCTGGGTATAGAGACAGTATTTCATTACTTTCCTGACAAGGTACAGGATATGCGGCACAAACCCATTGCGAAACCCACATACCTGAGAGAGACGTGTTCTGAACGTGTGTTTATATGTGTATGGCTCTTCAGCTGCCTTGCCTTTATCGCTACTTTTGTGTCGGGTGAACTTTAACGGGGCAAGAAAACACCAGCCTTGTACTAACAGGACTACTTAAGTGCTTGTAAAGTGTCCTGTAAATTTTTACAGGTCTTGACCTACAACGCTGCAGGGCTATCAGAAAGCTGACCTGTAAGCCTGTTAAATTTGTCCTTAGCCCTTCAGGGAGTGGAGTGTCTTTGATGAGCAGGCCCATCAGCCAGGCCAAACCCAGAGCACTGAAACGGCACGCCCACCCCCACGTCCAAGTCCCTAGTGGGCATTTTTAACACCTCGAAACATTAACACGTACCATTTGAGACCATTCAGAACTCCACCAAGCCCCCCCTCCCTCCCCTATCCCCCACACATCAAAGCCAATTACCTCAGCACTCCAGTCACGCACACACAAGTCTCAATTCCTCCCAGCAAAAGAAAACAGCACTGACAATAGAAATGAAAAAGTGGTGAATATATTGAGAACATACGTTCTGGAATAACACTTGCTGATGGAAATAATTTAGGGGGGTGACATTAGTTGAACCCGAACAGTTATGAATTAGGTTCAAACCATAATAAAACAGTTTTGATTGAAATGCACCACTTCCTGGGGAACTCTGTCTATCTATGGATGAACTTTCAAAGTTTCCATATCTGGTGCAAATCTGTCAGAACCACAGGGCAGCTTCACCAGAGCAAAACACATTTGTGAGGCCTGGTGAGTATAACTCAGGAGAGGGGTGTTATATCATAACAGTGCATTCTGCAATGCAAGGCAGTCAGCCAAGCATAAGGAGCGATTCAGGATCACAGTCATAATCTTTATCATATCAGAAAGTGGAGTGGTCACAATCATTCATCAGCCCAGGAAGCGGTAACCATCAACGGTTTAGTTCTCCAACAGGACAGTAGGGCATTGACTGGTCTGATCTAAAGGCTCACGGCTTCCACTAATGTAGAAAATGAATCATACTCTCCTTCAGCAAAAGAAGAGTTGGGATCAGAGTCAGAGTCACGGCTATAGTCTCCTTTCACAGAAGGAAGGTTGCGGTCACAGGCTCCTTCATCAGAAGAAACGTTGTGGTCTTGGTCTTATTTAACAGAAGTTTTGTGGTCTTGATGTCCATTAACAGAAGAAGGGCTGTGGTCATAGTATCCTTTAGCAGGGGAAGAGGACCAGTGCATAATTCCATCCGGAATGATCAACACAGGAAGCGGCCTGGTCAAGGTCTCCATCAGCACAGCAAGCAGAGTGGTCACTGTTTCCATCCACAGAGGAAGCAACAGCAGTTTCTATCAGCAGAAGAAGCAGAGCAGTTGGAGTCTCTGTCCCTTAATGTACCAAGCCTCTCTGAAGGACATCTGTCCTCACTTCTGCCACATCTTCAGGGCCAGACATGCGGTGAATAATCCGGCATTTTCTAAGTAATGCAAACAACCCTGGGGTCAAAACTTCTCGCTGTGAAGTTTAAAAGGTTGAGTCCCCATGGTTTATGTTTCAGCACTTATCAATCACCTGGACACGCATGCCATACTCTCAACCATGAGTAAGATGATCACAGAAAACCTTAATCACTCCATCTCAAACAGTAGGAGCACTGAAGCAATGTTACTGTTTAACTCTCATATCACAGTGATTGTGATATCACCATGGAAAAATGTATTTATTGGGATTGAAACTGTTCTTAAATACCCTCCCCTGGTCTATTAAAACACCACCCCATGAACATACCAGTTAACCAAATAAGAACCCACATCATTCTATTCCGAATGAAAGTCATATTATTTTCTGTCTGTTCCACAAGAGCAATAAAAGTCCATCCCTGGTGACAGGTCCCAGAAGTGCCCTGCTCATTGATTTGTACTCTGGGAGGAATAATGCACTATACAATGGCAGTCCCTTATTGCTGAAACACATTGAAAAGCATAAAGGCTCTTTGAATGTGTTCAGTGGAGCAGGCGATGATGGGGGATTGCAGGAGAGGTAGTGAGACCTCTCCCGCTTTCCCTGCTGCCTCCACAAGCCCCCCGCATGGCCTTCCCTCCAATGCACTCTTGGTGCCGCGGGTCACCTCAGGGTAACAGTCTATCAACGAAAAATGTGACCAAACCCTGTTTCCTCCACTCTCATCTACAACCTCCCCCTGCCCCATACACATATGCACAAACACACACACACACACCACCTTCAGCCTGGTCTCACAGCAGGCCCGCTCCACCACACACAGGATGGGGTGGAAGCAGCAGCAGATGTCTGAGCATAGCTCGATAAAGAGCACTTTGTGAGGGTCAGGGCTGCCCTCAGCCCACCCTTCCGCCTCTGAAGCCCTCATCAAATTTTTCTGCAGTCTCATGGAGGAGCACGGCTGAAGCCACCTAATAGAGCAGTAAGCCTATGCCAGCTATAAAGAATATATAAAGGACCCGAGGTTTCACTTGAGCACAGCATGCCATTGGTACCTTATCGTGAAACATGTTGGATGGGAGAAAAAAATGGAAGATTCTGGAAGGGCACAGGGGCTGAGTTTCCCCCTTTTTCCAAACCATCTCTGGGGGTAGAAGGGTTTCTGGAATCAACCAAAAGAGGCTCACTGGTGCTTGAACTCACATTCACATTGCAACAGGCGAATGAGCATGGTGTTAAACAAATCAATCAAGAAGAGTAAACAGGAGCTGAACGTGCCCCAACACAGGCACAGACAGGGCAGATTCCTGTCCTGGGACTCTGCTGTATGCAAAAACCCCATTGTTCCCTCCTTCAAACCATCAGCATTAAGCCCTCCTTGGCTCATCTCATGACACGCAGAGGGCTTTGGATATTCAAAGCTGGCACCATGTTGGGCATCTCCAGTCTTATTCAGCTACCATGTTAACAACAGACACTAATCCCGAATTAGTTTTATCAAAATGACATCAGTTCTACTGCACCTTCAAAAACAAAAGCTGCCAATACCACACGTATAAAAAAGAGAAAGTGGAAGCTTACACTGTATATCAAATATTCTGTACAAAATGCCTAGGTAACTTTACCTATTTAAAGTTTTCTTGCATTCAAAACTTTTAGCTCCTTGCATAAAATAGAATGATGTATGTGAAATATGTGTTTTTTTGATCTGACCAGAGACTAGTTGAATGATTGATTGAATGATTTGCTGATTGATTGATTTATTGGCTGGTTAATTGGTTAAATGGTTGATTAAATTAATGAGTTAACACATAATTAAATTTGTTTCTTGTCAAAGATGTTTTTGTTTGATCTGACAATGAATAGCTGTTACATTTCTATCTGAAGTACAAAGAAGCATTTTGTTGGCATGCAGGTTGCTGTTAAGGCATGTCCACAGCAGACCCACGTGATGGCTATACTGTGTTTGTTGTTGTGATAACATCACACACACACCCCTGTGATGAGGAACGAGGCCCAGCTCATGACTCTGCATCTCCAGGTGAAGAAACCCATATCAAGCTGGTTCACAAGTAAGCCAAAGAGACCCAGACCAACACCTCACCTTTACTGTCCAGGGTTTTGGGTTAATTTTCTCAGTTGGCTCACATTGATGATGTCATGCACAAGTCATGCCAATGACTGGGGCTTGCGGGGTGGGTGCCAAGAGAAGCAGGTTCCATTGGGGTGGATGTAATGTGTGTCTGTATCCAGCGTAAAACAGCATTATGTCATCTGGCGTCTATTTTTTTTTTTACTCGCCAGGATAATTAGAGTGTAATATATGTCACAGCTGCTCCACTTAAACTTGAACTGCCAGCCTCCGCCTCCTGATGATGAATTGCAATATCTTGATCGTTTAAGAGTTTCCCAGAGGGCACAGTGGTGCCAAGTAAAGTCAGAGCATGTTATTAAACTCAACTCTTTTTTCAGACTTCGACCAGGCTTGCGCTTGATGGCCTGCCAACACACCCCCCCCCCCATTCCAAACTTAGTAGAATTAGGTTTTAGGACACCTGGGCTCGCACCATAACCTGTAATTGAAGAGACGCCATGACTTTAAGAGGTTTGCACAAATGAGAGAAACACAATGAGTCCTGAGTCACAGAGGGAAGGAAAAAGTGGAAGAAAGAGAGAGACAAACTGAAAGACAGAGAGGAAAAGAGAGAGGGAGCAAAAATTGACAAAAAAGGGAAAGTGTTTACAGCTATAAACACAGGCCCTGTATACAGCCCTGCAGATTACTGGCGTACCTGAGACACCAGGTGTTACTAGCGGATTTTTTCCAGGACTGTGCCGCTTGAGTTATGGCTCGAGTTATGGCCAGTTGCTACCAAGTCGTTTGGATCAACACTGCCCTGGAGATGGATTGGACCTCAGGCACAGCTGTAACATGATGTTTACGAGCTGTGAAGGAACTTACAGGAGTAACAAAAATAATGGACATAACTTAGAGCTGGGAGTCCAGGATAACCGGGTTAGTTCCAGCAAATTAGATCTGGAATTATGATAAATGCAAACTGTGACCCCATCCTGACTGTTAATCACATACCTGCTACCACTGACAGGTTTTTTTGGTCCTTTTCAAGGCTTAAGAAATGACACAGAATGTAAATTTTGCCCACTGGGTCAGGCTGTGTTAGTATTTTGGGTCAAAGATCTAATGTGATCTAACCTTTGGCAGAGCCATACCTCTCAGAGGGCAGCGAAACATTCCCATTTTACAATGGCCACAAGGAGAAGCACTGCAGGTGTGATCAGGGTACAACTCCTGCAAATGAACAGGACTCATTCTGCACATCTGGTTTTCCAATAAGAGAAAACATTTGGACCTAAACGCTGCATAAATCTATGCTATCAAGCTTCCATGCTAATCCACACCCATGTCCCCCCACCTCCATCCCTACCTAGTGCCTGCACTCCCACGTATGCCAAGTTACTGACAGCTGCATGGTATCTACTTTTTCCCCCAATTGCTGGCACATGGAGATTCCAGACTGAATCCACAGGTGGTCACCCAGACAGAGGCTTCTGCCAGAACGGACAGCCAAATGCAACAATGTACACGATATCTATACTCCATACTTCAGCCTGCTTACCCTCTGCTTCAGCTTTGGCATTAACACACAGTAATCACCTCCAGACAGCAATCAGCAATGGGATCTCACATTTCACCCCGCGACCGTGAATCTTGCGTTCTATTAATTTTGACTGGTCATATCGTAACCTCGGCCGTGCCCCTCGGAAGAGAAGCCTGTGCCAGCTCTTTGATCAGCTGTCAGAGCACAGGGAGAGATACGGCTGGACGACAGATCGTGTTACACGCATTCAACGCAAAGGCAGGCCACGGGGATTCTGTGAAATGACATCTTGGGCACAGTCGAGGATTACTCCTCCGATATCTCAGATCCTGTAGACTGACACCGACCGAAACTCCAAGGCGCCCCCCTCGCAAAAGATAGGAAAAAGAGATACTGGAAATTACGAGCTGCTCCATCTTGTCTGTGTCTCCACATTCTCCGCATTTTCTCAACCTCTCAACTTCAACCTCGTAAGGCGCTTATCGTTCTTCTGGGTCTGCCGGTCACGTCTGAGTTCAGGTTCTTTCTTTGAAACAACAACTGTTAACCGCACGAGTAATTTAACAACTTTTCTGTCACAGCTAAATTATTAGTTCTTGTCTTGTGGAGGGACACAAAAAAGATTACAGATAATTACCTTCATGTAATCCGTTTCGTCATCCTGTAAAAGATACAGAGCTGAAAGGTCAAATCAGCAGTGCAAAAGATACAGTTGAATCTGATCACCAACAATCACCCTTTTGGCTTTAAACCCTTTACAATGGGAAGCACAAAGCACACAAAGGAATTAACTTGTAACTGAAACAGACACACTAAACTTAGAAACCCTTTTATTAACTAATGAAGAAACAAATCCTAATACAAACACTTTGCAGCACACTACACCGCACCAGCGCTGGACCTCAGAAAACACTGCAAAACAGTGCAAAGCAGTCCCCTGCTGGGACTGCAAGACTTGAAGAAAGTGTCTCAGATAGGCTGAATGTAGTGCAGAGCTCCCGGTCTGTGGATCTAATGAAACGTGACCGGGTCTTGAAGCTACGCAGGTCAGTTTGGGGTTAACACACACCAGCCCCTGGCTTCCAGCTTGCATCTTCTCACCCCCAGCCCACAACCCGTGCACCCAGGCACGCCCCCTCTCTGGATGAACCCAATTAACACGCTCAGGGCGCAATTAGGAAGGTTGCGGAGTTCAGCCACAAGCGTCAATTTACTCAGCTGGGAGGAGAGAGTGAGACAGGCACTTTCCTTCTCTGGAGAACTGCTTATTGAATAAACTTTTATGAGGGTGAGTGACCCCTTATTCCTGGACTCAAAGGAAGCAGGGAGCTTGATCTCCTTTCACATCCTTTCTGGGAACAACATAAGGGGCATTCAGTCTGACCACTATGGTGCTTCAGCTTTGACTGATGAATTTAAAGAAGTAATGCATTCCTGCTCAATCTCATACAACATTTTTGTTATTTTCAATGACTGCCAACTTGTGATAAAGTGTAAAAATGTACAAAAACATAAAAAGATGAAATATAATACTAATTGCAGAAATCTACTATACGAGAGATATGGACAAAGCCTCATAGTAGTTTGAGTAAATGTCCATCTACAACGCTAGAATAAAGAGAAGTGTTCTGTACAGTGGAACATCCCCTCTGCAATGGAATGTTATCATATATAGTGTTCCACGTAATGGTGCATCCTTATGCACAATGTTCCATGTTCCCCATTAGTACACATTCTCTCAGATCAAGCAAGCTACCCTACCATCCTTCTCCTTTCGTATGAGGCACACTGTTTTCTTCTGAAGAGGCTCATTGATCCCTGCATTTTTATTGCTTTTTTGACAAAAAGGAACACTTTTTAGCTGCTACCCGGTACAATTTTTCTCATTCTTCTGAACTCAGCCACACATACAGGTTCATCTGAAATCAACTGCATATCAACGGAGTCATATCAGCTAACTGCTGTTTCCCTCTGTAATTAATCTTAGCACCAGTCTTAGATTAAATTCTAAGAATTTAGTCAGAGGGAAAATTCAGATACCAGCCTAAATACACTGGCCTGAACTCAAACAAATCTGGCCTGAACAATCGCCATCGTTTGAGGTGTTTTCTGCCTGATTCTCTCCAAGGCCCAGCTTCACCCAGCAACAGCATATTTTGAGCTTGCTCTGTCCCATCAAAACTGGTGCCTGTCTCTGAGCCAAATGGATGAACCACTTATTTTACGGAAATTGGTTTTAAAAAGCCATCTCAATGAAAAAAATGCAATTCATCAACTGAAATACATTAAAAATGACTGCTTCTGGTAAATTATTGGGTTTGGATGGTGTTCAAGTATGTGGGATGGACTCATGCACAGATGAAGAATACTTGTAGACTCATGGTCGAGCAGGAGCTGAACTGGAGCAAGCATGCTAGCATGTCTTGTAACTAACAACAGTCAACTCCAACAAAGCCAATTATTAGGGTCACTTGGATGTGAGTTTGGTTAAATCATCTCTGCTGTGTCAAAGGCTATGAAAATAATTCCCTTGCATCCCCCTTGGGTGGGATAAATTTACATTTAGCCCACTGATCTTAACTACTGAGGGACCTTTCCCGAAACATTCATTGACCACGCTGCTGTTTCGGATACCTAATTCACATACCAATCTTTTTTTTCCTGTTTTTTAAATAAATAAACTCCTCGGTGAGCGCAACTCCTGTTTTGTTATTATACCACTCTGTATTAATAAAATACAATGACGAAAACAGAGCCTCCTCATATAGCTCGATTATACAGCTGCCCAGAGAACTATTATCTTTGCATTACATAATCTCTCGTCTATTCAGTGGAGGACCTGCACAAAAAGGGCACTGTTTAAGGAGGGCTTTCACACACAGAGTTCGGCATGGACCCTGGGGACTGGCTGGTAAAGTGAACCCCAAACTCCCATAACTCGCCCACCCTAACCCTGCTCCTCACACAACGCACTCTAACTCGTAGTGAAAACATTCTTCCCTGAACCAGGTGAATTGAACTATTCTGGGGTGCAAATACAATCTAGGCTGCAGAAATGCATGTTAGGAAGTAACACACATCAGCTGTCATTTCCCCCCCCCAACACACACACACACACCACCAACACCACCACCCTTACAAGCCTGATCAAAGACAGCCATTCCTGATTGTAACCTGATCCCCTGCACCTTCAGCCAGACCTCTGAAAGTCCTCACCTATGGCAGTCACACCTTTGTACTGCATCACTTGTGCACTTTTTACCAATTAACAATTACCAATTTTAATAATTAAATACATGTTGCACTGAACTAAGAATATGGAATTTTCTTCCATTTTTACCTCAGGAGTACATATGTTGTCTTTGTTCTTTGCCACCTTTTCACTTTATGAAATAGCACACATCCATTTGAGGCTCCAAAAAATGACCTGATGTTGCTGAGAGCACAATGAGTCATGTTTACAGTTTTGACTTCAAATGCTCATCACCCCAAGCAGACCTGTCCCCTTAAACTACCTCTCTACTGCTGACAGAAGGCCCCTGTAATCTTACATACAATATCTTGTTGCTTAGCAGATGCACTAATGCAGAACAACTTGCACAGATTATGTATCATCCAGCTTGATGTTAAGTACCACGCTTAACATCAAGCTGCAAGGGTACAACAGCAGTGCCCTCCTAGAATTTGAACCAGCAACCCCTGGGTTACAAGCACTGCCTCTTACCACTACACATTTTATTAGAATGAATGCACAAGCCATTTAGGGGGCATCTGCACAGCTCTTTCGCTCCATATATGGAGAGAACCTAGAGGAAAAACTGGTGTCAAACGCTATGAAAGGGGAGGGGCACTGAATCTCAGCAAATAGCTGGGGCAACCAAGTTAATTAGACTGTTTACTGACATTAGGCCCCATAGCACACTGGGAATGGTGTGGGTTACATTCCCAAGGGATTTGCTTCATCATTTCAATACAGCGCCAGTGTTAATGAATCCAGACGGCAATCAAAACGTACACATTTTCTGAATAGCGGAAAAATCTCGCCTCAAAGTCAACGCGAACAGTGAAAATGATGAGTATGTTTGCTCTAAACGGATTATGCCAAGTGTGTGCGTACTGCAAAGCAGGACACGGCCATTCAGAAATGCTGCTCTCCCTCTGCTCTGCTGAAGACCACACACCACTCTTTGACCTGGTTTGACGGGAGTTTT
The DNA here is from genome assembly GCF_013368585.1 of Megalops cyprinoides. NCBI lineage: Eukaryota > Metazoa > Chordata > Actinopteri > Elopiformes > Megalopidae > Megalops > Megalops cyprinoides. Next base: position 22,534,963 of record NC_050587.1, on the reverse strand, counting down.
TGGCTGACGTTACGGCCACAGGGCCTCTAAACGCGAGTTAAAAACACAGCGCAGGCACAACGCTCGCGTTTACGCTCCTGTTTACTGAGGGTGGCTGGGATTCAAAAACACGACAGGCAGAAAAGATGAGTCAGCTCTGAAGTCCACCACAGGAGCCAACTGCAACGACCTTAGCAGGGGTGTTAAGCATCAGGTTTAAAGCACAAGACTGCTGAACTCTGTAAGAACTGAAATGGTTTTTCCCTCATGTGCGAGATTAGCAACAGCCACTCCAGTTACAATAGAGTGGTAGTTATAATAGTGGTCCAGAAACTGACACTCAAAATGTAAATCACTGCTAAGGTCATTGCAATCAGCCCTTTCTGGTGCTTGACAGCACCGCTCCAGTTTTATTCACATGGGGATCTGGAGGAATGACACCACCACACCAACAATGCGTAATTTTTTTGAGAAAGCGGCAGTGCACAGCCCATTGTTAATGTGAAGTGCCCCATAAGACCAGCACAAAGTGGAGGAGAGAACCACAACTCTTCCTCACAAGTGCCTGACCCTGTTTCCTGACCCTGGGTTTCTCACAAATCCTTTCACCCCAATGAGGCTCTATAAATGGAGCAAAAGACTGTGATAAAATGTCAAGAATTCTTCACCGTTGAGGAAATCATGGGGGAAATATGAGCATAGTGGATACAGAATATTTAATAAGAGTTGCTGGGGCATCCCAATAATATTGGTCATTTGAGTGCTTTGAGTTTAAAGTGTTGTCTCCAAAAAAGGGAACTTGGCAAAACTGCGTGCTAATATCAACTGACCAGTAAGAAAGTAGTATGTGAGCACACATGTGTAATTAATCCTCGGCTGGGGTACTTCTGGCTCAAATTGTACTGCACAAATGCAGCACACTTGCCTCCATGTCTGTTTTCCTAAACCGTGCAAGTAATGTTAAGTACTTGTCTGAGACAGAAATACTGTATGAAACTTCGAGATCAACACACGCACCGGATGGAAAGTATGTGTACTGAAATTATTATTTCGGTGAATGTAATAGACAAGAGTTGAAGCCAGTGTCTACTTTCACAGTTGTTTCAGCACCTGACCCATCTGAAGTAAACATTATACAACAGCGGCTCCACGAGGCCACACAATACACCAAAACTTTATACACTTCTAAAGTAGTAACGAAGTCGCTCCCAGCTTTACAACACCCACCGACGAGTTAAAACAACCATCATGATAATAAACTGGTAGTTAATTAAAATAGGAACATTAATTCTTTTTAATGTTGAAGAATATTTGACACCAGTCTCGTTTTTACGAGACAAATTCTTAAAATTATGTTCGGGTTTTACTTACAGACGCGCATGACCTCAGAAAATTAATTCCGTGCGTAGGTCAAACTGCAGGCACATTTCATACCTGTCTTATGAGGAACACGTTTCCAGGCAACATACAGCATTCGTTTGCCAAAACCATTCACATAAATCTGGAAACTGTTTTTTATTTGAACACTTTGCAACGCAACAGGCTGATTTTTTTAAACAACACTAAATAACCCGGTACTCATATTTGCGTTCGACAGTTCTGCGCAAATTAGAGGCTGTAAGTTAACAGCAGTGCATATACACTGTCAGCGTAATCAGTGAGTATGTCGTTTTATTTTGTATTAACCACAACACCTACGTCCGCAACTCGACGGAAAGCGTTATTTATTTATTGTTTGCTTGCTTGTACAAGCTATTCTCCTTACCTGTGACCGGCACCCCGGACCCAGTCTCTGCAGAGTCTGTCTGTCCACCGTTCACCGTGGAGGCTTTGGTGAGAGCTAGGAACAAAATTACCCACTCTGCTGCGCGGGGCAGCATGCTTCTTTTCGAAAACATTCAATTGAAACAGCAAGGAGAGAAAAATGTGCTTCCGCGAAGATGCGCCTTTGGGTTCAAGTATAAGGTAATCTCCATAGAAACGGCGCGTGCCTTTTACGCAGGAAAAAGTGGAGCAACTTTTTTTGTGGGCTCTTGAAAGTTGCTTCAATTAAAAGGGGAGCGTACAACTGAGTGCAATAATGGTATGCGCCTATATTTCTTAATTTAACTGCTGGTAACTTCTGAAGTTCATAGCACAGACCCCTCTCGCCCTCTGCTCTGCACTGCTACAGCATCATTGCCTCTCCTCGGCGCGCGCACACCATCAGCTCACGCGCTCCTGGGTTTATTCTATCAGGGTCTCCGCCCTCGTCTTTGCTTCAGGCCAATGAAACGCAATCGGTTGTTTTAAAGTGTTTTTTTTTTTGTGATCACATCCAGATACATTTAGAGTGATTTGAGACTTACATAGCTAAAGCCCCCGGAAATTCATTTTAACGATGGAGTTGTCAAAGACAGCGCGCAGTTTATATGACTATCCTACTAGAGAACAAAGAAGCGAAGGCAACGTACAGGAAATATACATACAGGAACAGTATGTGCAGGAAAGTTACACCTCTAGTCCTCAACAAGCAAACTGTTGCCTGCAACATGACAGCATTCTACTCTGAGGATTTCTTGTATATAGGCACGCTGCCCCGCCCCTCTACTCTGCTCTCACTTGGCGCCATCCTCAGCGGTCACAGCAGTGCCCTACGCCTCTACACCCGCCATTTGAGGATAAATTCTGGGCGCCCAACCCATGCAATGCTTATGGTAACTAATGTAATTAATTTCCTGATCCCGAAATTCCAAAGGACTTGGCAAAATGCAAATGTATTGGCAAATGCATGACAAAATTTGCTAACTGGATCTAAGTAATTAAGTAATGCACAGTCGTATTGTTCATTGCTGCAGGTACATCTCTGAAACAGAAAATCATACTATGGACAAGCTTATGTTCAGGTCAAATCATGTATTGCATTGTATCACGGTACCTACTTTTCATTGATTAATGAAATAATTAACTGATTGTTTCATTTTGGGGGGATGGTTGCTGATTGAAACTTAAGATAAAAAAAATACCAAGAATAATAATTAATCGAGTTAACAGCTCAAATTACATTATGTGGCAATGAGTGGCAGAGAAGTAGACATCAGAGCAGACGTCAGAAAGAAGATTTTTTTTTTTACCCTCAGTTTTATTTATTTTTTATTTTATTTTCAAGGACTTTGCTTCATACAAAATGTAACTGTAGAAACAACAGCAGAATTCAAATTCTGGCCAATAAACATAAGTCAGACAGCAGATGATTCCATCCCAGGACCTTAGTTAAGACAGTTCCAGCTATATTGTATGGATGGAATATTTCATATGGTTTAACACTGTTTTGTCATATAAAGTTTTTTTTTTCCACAAGCCCCCAAATTCATATCAAAGATTGTTAAAAATTAACAACTGAATACATCATATCAAAAAGTATGAAGATAAACAATTTCCTTTTTTACATGCACATACTTCTTCATAACATGCAAACGTGACATATTCAAGGAGTACAGCTAAATACAGCTAAAGCTGATTCAGTATGCAGAAACAAATTGTCGCAGTTTAACGTTTGGCAACGGACTGAAGCATTCGGGTAAATACACTACAAAGGTGGCAAAGATGAAGGGATCGTCACGGAAAGAGGGGAGAGCTGATTTCTCCCTACGTTGGCAACTTATGGGAACATTTAGTGGTTAGAAGGAAATTATTTATGGTCCAGGGTGTGAAGTTACTGTTCCTTTTCTAACTAAATATAAAAGCCATGACACTGCTTATGGAGCTCAATGTAATGTCTTACACACATTGTTTAACACTACACATTGAGTATGCATTGGTTGCTGTCTTATATTAGGGCATAGACACGAATAATCAATTCCCGTGTGACTGTCTTTAAAAAATACATTGAAAACAAAACACTTTAGATCCTTTTGGGAGTGGATAAATGTTATGTGTGCATGCAGTTTTCAAAATATTAACTTGATTATTTTCCCTGGAAATGTTTTTTTTTTCTTCCTCAGTTTCCTTACATAATTATTTTGCCTTTTTACACATTTTGAAATGTATTGTTTAAATTATTTTTTACAGCTGTTTATATAAATAATTTGGTCACAATCATGCTAAAGCCTGAATCTGGAGAACCCATACAGTAAAGCTACAGGGTGAATGAAGGTTGTTGTGAAACTGTCGTCTTGTTGCATAGCCCTGTGTTCACCATAGTCAGACCCTGCGTTGGGAAATGGCTGGAACCCTGACAAGAGGGCGGCCATGGCAACGTTTGGCTCCACCCTTATACCATGTATAAAACCCCTAAGCTCCACCTCACAGAGTAAAACAGAAAGGACTGGAATCAACAGTCTTCGGTATTAATAACAGCAACAGTTCAGAATGTGGACAGTTCAGCTTCCTCATAAGGGCCATCATAGAATACTTCCCTTAGTGGCCTACATGTCATTACACCCTGTGAAAACCTCATTTGATCCTGATGCAAAACATTTTGTAACAGACACACAGTGAAGGATGCCAACATTTAGACAATTTTATGCATGTGGAGGAATGTTACAATTCTGTGACATCGTGCAATCAAAAAAAGCTGAGTTTTTGAAAGCACTGTTTCAAAATGGTCACGGCGTGATTAACCATTTTAACCAATGCTCCTGTTATGTTACTGGAGTGGTTTGAACATAACGAGCCAATTGCACTTTTACAAACCTTGCACATGGTGAACTTTTGGGCAGTCCTTATTCTGTTCCTGCTGGTGAGAAACAGACCATTATAGAGAGAAGGGGGTGTCCCTTGGCATCAGGGGTGATGAAGAATTCACCCAAAACAGAGATGGAATTCTGTGTACCAGTTCCAGGGTCTTGGCCCATCAGATCTCTGAATCTCTGCAACTCTACAGCACCTATAACACAATCCTGTACTCATCAACCCAAATCACCTCTACTTGATGTGTATATACTGAGTATTCTATGCAGTCACTCGAGTTAAAAAGACCCAGACATGCAACCGCATCTTTTGACAGTGGAGGAAATTAAGAGGAAACCATTACAGTCTTCATAAGCTTGTTCATATTCATTTAAATGAACAGAATAAATCTGTTGCTCTGGGATTCGAAACCCCCCCCCACCCCCCAGTTTATTGATAAAAACAAAAGCTGAATGGAAATTATAGCCCCAAGTCCTCTGATTTTTTCAATCAAAAAATAAAACACAATTTTAATATCTATTCAACCATAGTTCATAAACATTTCTTTGCTTGCAACTAACAGAATATATCATCTAACCTGATTGATACGCAGTTCTCTCACATCTACTGTCCCACACCCCTTCCCCCAAAGTGTAGATGCATTGGAATAAACGAGGCTGCATCATCTCTACAAGATATTTAAAAGGTTAGGCACTTGGTCATTAACAACTGGAGAAGTAGCATTACATACTGAAAGATAGGCCTGACATGGTACAGAATCATATACAATTTACATAAATGGTAATAATTTTCTTTACAAGTTTTACCCAAAAATGCACATAATGAAAAGGTATATGGTCTATGACTGCTGGATATAAAATAATCACATTTTGCTTACCCTTATCTGTGTGTGTGCGCACACGTGCGTGTGTCTGTCTCTCTGTAAAGGTTTATTTTGTAAATCACAAGTACTGGTGGTGTTTACAAGATGGAGTCAACCAGCAGACAAAAATAATTTTTGCGATTATATGGTAAATATTACTCTGTCTGTTCTGTATTGGTATACATGTATATTAGATTATGATGATTCCATAATTGTAATCCTGTGGAAACAAGGTAAAATACTGAAAAAAAGCAGACGAGAATAGGGAAAACAACTGCAGTGCAATTGTATCACCATTTGAATCTTCCGGTTCAAAATTTCAGCGGCTCTCCAATTCTCTGACAGTTGGCAGTTGACATCTCTCTTCTCACCTGATTTTGAATGTCCAATAGAGCACTTCAGTCATATTCACAGAGCAGAAGGCAGATGCCCTCCATCATGTTGTTGCTGAGTAAATGTGGGAGCTTGTATTTCCCCCCGCAGACTAGGGGAGGAGATTTTGGCATCTTTCACCTACTATGCCGTTTCACTCCTCATGGTTGTAGATGAAACGGTGTATCATACAGCATACCTGGAGTACGGCATCTTGGTTTCCTGCTTTGCACATCATGAAATCATCTTTGAGTTCAGTGCAAAACAATAAAATCAGAATATAATGTTTACAGGCAGGCAGTTATCCCTTGAGAAAAAAAGAATTTAAAATCTGGAATGATTCTCATGTTATTTTTCTTTCCTTTTTTATATTTCTTCCCTTTCAGTGTTTTTGACTATTCCATGAGTCTCGTCCATCATGCACTGTGAAACTCACATATACATATACATATACACACGACAACAGTGTAAACTACCGCCTTCTCAAAGATGATAAAACTCATCACAATTTCCCCTTGAAATGCATTGGAAAGATACTGCAAGAACCTTGCAGGAATTCTGTGTGTGTGTGTGCGTGTGTGTGTGTGTGTGAGCGGGTGAATGATTGTGTACATGTGTGTGTGTGTGTAAGTGAGCGGGTGAATGATTGTGTATATGTATGTGTGTGTGTATGTAAGTGAGCGGGTGAATGATTGTGTATGTGTGTGTGTGTGTGTGTGTGTGTGTGTGTGTGTGTGTGTGTGAGTGTGCGTGCGTGCGTGCATGTATGCGTGTGTGTGAGTCCTGTCTGTCTGTTAAAGCCATGCTAGCACCATTCATCCTCCTCAGCCTCCCGTTGGCTGCCACGCCCTGTGGTGCTGGATCCAGGGCCAGCATTGACACCCAGGGCGAAATGATACCCATTGGGGACACCCCGGCCCTGCTGGGATGGAGGGGGCGGGAGAGCAGTCCCCTGGGGGGCGGCGGTCCGTGGGGAGCGTCCGGCCTGGGAGCTCAGTGCATCCTGAAAAACGTCCCCCTCCTCTGAGAGGCCGCAGTATGAACCCCTGTCCTGTGGGTCGTGGTGGCCCAGGCTTGGGTCAGAGCCGATGCGGGTGATGGGCACGGGCGAGTCAGAGTCGCCCACCTCGCCCCACAGGAGGGCGTTGTGCTCAGACAGGCCGCGGCTCAGCCTGCCGGTACTCAGAGTGGGCGGGCCGGCTCGGGCGACACCCGACTGCACGGGGGAAGAGTTAGCGGTCCTGTAGGCCACACCGGGGCGGGGGGTGAGGGGGGTCTGGGGCAGCTGCCGTCGCCCTCGGCAGGGTGTGCTCGCCCCTGAGGTCAGCATCACGGGGCTCCCCTTAGCGGAACCACTGCCCTACATGAAAATGGGAACAGAGCAATCAAAACAACAAAAGGATGAAAAGGGAGGGGCGGGGTAGGGCCCAGGTCACGGGGACAGGGGGAGGGGGGCAAACAGGAAAGGGCCTCCGTGTGTGCGATGGAGGGAGTGGGAGAGAGGCAGAGGAGGGGATAGAGAGTGTCCACGACAAATAACACAGAAAAAAGAGAAGCGAGAAAGAGAGACAGAAACACGGTATAGTCACAGCCGACAAGACAAACAATACAATGATACCACAAACACACACATATACACAAACACACAGATACAAGGCACATGATGTGGAGACGTGGTGAAGAAGAGAGTGGAAACAAAAGTAAACAGGCATAAGTGGCTGTACTGAGACCAGGCCAAAGAGAGCGTTAACATGTTGGATCCATGACGGTGGACAGATCAACTGACCTCAGGTCAGTGGGATGTTTATTTATACCATATGCCTGAATTCAGCAGTAACAGCTGATCATATTCAGACAATGGTAAAAAAAAAAAAAAAAAATTCTCTGAACTGTATGCCACTCATGGACCCACTCCTCTTTTGGTCCATTAACAGCTCAGAGACAGAGAGATTAGTGAGGGGACATCCATGCATTCCACTCCACAATCTCCACAACCTGCATTTACAGTGCTCACTGAGCGATGGTACACTCCAATGGCAAAAAACGATGCTACCTCAAGTTGCATCATTATATATAGATTAGTGCATATGTGCATCCTCAGAGATACTGTGTTATCCTACAGCCCTCATCAAGCTCCATCAACTGTGTCTCAGACTCCTTTCGGTTTTGGGGGATCGTGTCTGGTGTGAATGCTGGCGTGATACACTGTAAATCTGGCAACGTTGCCAGCAATCATGTTGCAGAAACAGATGGAGGATGGATCATCTTTCCTCTTAATCTGACCCAGACTTCTGGTACCTTACATCACTCACTCACTCACTACCTTCACTAAACTTGGACTTTTTACTACTTACTCCATTGACTCCTCAACCTCACTATCCCTGACACCTGACCCCTTACACTGCTTAGTCACTAGCCCCTTTCCCCTTGACCTCTGACCTCTACCTACTCACCTCACTAACCCTGAACTCTAACACCTTACCCACTCACTAACCTTACTATCCCTGACCTCTGACCACTGACCCCACTCGCTCACTAACCTCAGTAACCTTTACCTCTGACCCCGGATCCCACTTGCTTACTTACTTCAAATTCCCTTGATCTTTGACCCCTTACTCCGCTAAACCTGACCTCTGCACCCTGAACCTGCTTACCATGACCTCTGACCCCTGACCCCACTCGCTTACTAATCCCAATCACCCAGACCTCAGATTCAGGAATATCCCTTACCGTACCCTGCGTTCTATTGGCTACCCTGGCCCCACCCCCCAGCCACTCACCTGCTTGCTGAATCCGGGCTCCTGGGACTCGCTGGGTGACACGGCGCAGCTGGCGGAGGTGGGCTTGGTGTGGAAGTGCTCCCGGCTGCCATAGCGGTCACAGGAGTAGTACCGCTGCTTCTTCTCTGACGACGCGGAATGGTGCTTCCTCTCGTGTGACCGACCGCGGTCATACGCCCGCTCCCGGAACGTGGACTCCACAGGGGGGTCACCTGGTGTACCTTTAAAAAGCAACTTCACCTGAGTCCAAGGAATGGCACCCACACACACATGCACAGAAACTGATATTGAATGTTTCCTCCACCATTGGTATGAAGTTGTACATGTGGACACTAAATTGACAAACTATGGAAACAAATAAGGCCTACTGTAACATCTTTATAACAGAATGTTGAAGACCATGAATCTCAAAACAGCCATTCACAAAGGAACAGCATGATTTTATGAATCACTTGAAAAACAAGTCAGGTGTAAAAATGATCACAGATCAATAGGTGCGTTTACATGGAGCCTAATATTCCTTTAATAATCGGATTCAAGCTCAATCGAAATGAAAATGCCTCGTGTAAATACCTCGATCGGAATGAAATACCCCAATCCAATCGAGAATTCAATCGGATTTAAAGAGGTGGTGTAGATTTCTGATAATCCGTTCGATCGGAAAATATTAGCCATGTAGATCGGATTGCCTTCTGCACTTGGAACTTTCTGCGCATGTTCATTACGTGAAGTAATGGCATATTGACGTTTTACTATGCATGACACAGTTAAAAAAACATGGCAGCCAGTGCGAAAAATTGGTCGACGACAGAGACCACGCTCATGTTAAACATTCCCAAAGAATTAAGCATAGTTGAGTGACTAGATGGGTGCAAATCCCGCAACAACAAGTTGTTTAAGCAAGTTTGGGAGAAGCTTAATGAAGTGGGGTAAACAGGTCTATTGACCAAATTAAGAACCACTGGAAGGGGCTGAAGAGTGGGTATTATAAAGCAAAATCTGACCAAAATAAAAGTGGTGTAGCCCCTACCAACTTTCCATTTTTTGGCATAACGGAGGCCGCTGGCCACCGCAGCCCAATTGAGCATAACTTCGTGAATGACTGTTGTGTCATCCTGAAGTTGTCTCTCCATTCCAGATAAGTAAATTCATGCAGAACAACTTTGTCCCATCAGTCCTTGCTTTGGACTTTCATCCACATCCGTCTTGTTTTGATGGACGGAATGGGCAGTAAAGGTATTGTTCTGTACAGGACGGTATCCCAGCACAAAGCATCCCGTGCTCGACTTCTCTTATTCAATATCTCTACGAAGAGGAGGTTTCTTTCAAATTATTGCTTTATTAGAACAGAGAAAAGAATTGAGAAAAGTTTGGCTATAATACATGGCACATCCATATTTGAAGTCGGCTATGCGGGAATGCTGGATGCAGGATCTTGCGAATGTCAGACTGTCTATTCCGATTGCATGCCTGTGACATGAAAAAGCACACAAACTATCCGATCGCTTTCATGTAAACAGTACGTTTGGAATCATCACTCGGAATGAAAAAATGAAAAAAATGACAGGAAAAAAAATGAATGAAAAAAATGTGTGCATGTAAACGTAGCTAACGTTCCAAAGACAAATTTATCAACATCACACATTACACAAGACACCAAGCAGGACCTCTAAACCAGTTTGGTAGAATGGCACCACAAGGCCCATTGCAGTGCCCAGAGGTGTCTAAACCTCCATTCCTCAAAATGATCCCAGTCTTTCCAGCTCTCTGGAATGCGGGGTTCTTCTCCTGGATGCAGGGAGATGACAGCAGTCCGAAAGGGTTCTCGCTGCCCCTCTGAGAAGTGGCCGTAAATTAGGAGGTCAGTGGGTGAGCGTGTCCATTACACCCCTTTAATCTGCGTAATGAAGCCCAGCTGTAGCCTCGGACATCCAGTCCAAACAACAGCACCTCCATAAAAACACCCTGATCTCTATCACAGATGACCCTCCACAGCAGGCACTAACGAGGCCACAGACGTATTCATACCCACATGAAAGGGTCGTAAAATCTCAACTCGTAAACGTATATATGTCAAACACATAAATATTTTCCGCTATAGGATGTCATTTTAAGCCATATTATTGACTATACTGTAATACTTCTAAATATAAATTAGACAATATATTCTGTGATATCTGAAAAAATGCATTATGACAAAGGTGACAATTTTGTGTTTTGTAATTTAGGCAATATTTTGTTTTTTCTTGAAAGTCATTAAATGAATGGGTGCTCTCCTCAGTTATGCTCCCCAAGTCTTCTGGCATGGAACAAGAAGAGTCATCTATTACTCTGTAAATATTAAATATCATTCAAATCAATGGAATTTTTGAGGGAGTGTGCAGCCTGGCAGATATGGATCTTGTGAGAATTTGGTTGCTTACAGTTTAGTTATGGTTTTCACTGGGGCTCTTAAGAGAAATGCTATTGCTGTATTATATCTCTGTGACTTGGTTGGTACTGTGAACTCTTCACAAAATAACAAATGATGGCATTTTGATGTACTTCCTTTTTCCATGCTTTTTCCAGAAATTCGAAGCTGAAATATGTCCTTTTGCAACAAGTTTTGAAAAAATGAGGGCTGCATTAACTAACTGAGCAATCTTTGGAGTGAACCTAGTGAATAATGTTTTATGAAATGTGTGTAGTTGAGAAGAACTAACAATCAAGGTGCCCAAATTGCTACAGCACCCAAAAAGTGAGCCCTAGCAACAAGAAGTAAAACAAAACTTTTCATTAGAAGAGCTTAGCGAACATTTCATAACCTCTGCTGCACAGTCACAACCATGGAAGAAAAGGAAACACCCAGGAATCAAAAATCAGGCCCACTGGAAAGCAGATTTGTACTGGCGGCTCGTGATTCTGTCTTACTCAGAAGGAGCCCTTTGGAAACACTCTTTCCCTGTATAACCCCATAATGCCCACCTAATCCCAGAAAGAATTTTCTTTCCAACAAAATGGCAGTTGAGTCCGCTCTGTTTCTCTCAAAAAAATTAAAATTTTGAAGTGACCACTCATCATTGGGTTTGTTCTTGTCATTAGTCTCCCAGCAGCAAATTGTACTGGCTCCTGGAACTTGGGCTTGACTGATGATTACCATCCAGGCTCTCTAGGGTAATTTTGACTTTTCATACACACAGGCCATGCGCTGTGCTGTTTTCGACCATACCCCTTAAAGAATGTTCATAAGGACCCTGTGACACTTATAACAATGGCAGAGCTTTCAATTTTGGATGTGAAACACAAAGAGCTGAAAATGGCATTAATATATAGCATAACTGTGGCCGCCCTCACCCATCCCTAACCTCATGTGTTGTGCATGTCCTATGTTCTCACTGACCTGCTGTGGTGGACGGCTGGCGGCTGGTCGGCTGATCCAGCGATCGCTGCTTCTTCTCCCTGTCCCTGCGACGGTGGCAGCGGTGGTGGTGGTGGTGATGGTGGTGGGGCTTCTCCAGAGCCGGCCGCTCCAGGGCGTAGTCCCGCAGGTTCACCTCCTGGGGGCGCTGTGGGGCCAGGGTGGAGATGGAGCGCCTCATTGGACTAGCGTCAGGTATTGGCTGAGTGGGCCGTGTGGAAGAGGAGGGAGCGAGAGACACAGAGGCACAGTGAAAAGATGTGAAGGAGTGATGGGAGCTCCACTGCCATTATCGGCGAGGAGGAGGATTTCTGTAACTACAAAATGAAACAATTATTTTTGACATTACTCAGTTCTTTTTTGGTTAACATCAGTGAATCAGGATACACATCTCTCGAATGGGAGGTGGGGGTGCTTTGTTAATGCTCATTATTGCATGCTGTGCACACTCAATTCAGATGTTTGAGTGGCATTATTACAGTGTTTTGTTCAGCCTAAAATTTACGAAGTACATTTCTGTGCCTAGACACAAAGTGATCGACACATGTATAGTGTTAACAAAGCCAAAAGGGACCTGTCAGCTCTTTGAAGCTGCTTTGTGACAGTAGTGATTATGTCTAATTTGAGCTATTTAGATTTAAAAAAAAATCTTTGTCTTATTTGGCTTCATTAAAGGCCCACTATCTCCATCTAGTGGTGACAACTGGAAGTTATCTGCCTACCCACCATGACATACAACTTTTGTTTCTTGCAATCTCTGCCCAAAGAACAGTGGAGGAATATTTTACTTCTTTTTATCTTTATGAGTCAAGCTCCCCTAGTTCTGACAATTAAAGGAGGCAGCCCTCAGAATACAGCAGGTGTCTGCAGTACTAACAAGAACTCCCTCGAGTTCCCTGATGTAGCAGCTGTCAGGTCCCCAGATGACAACAAAGACATGAACCGACCCCCGATCACTGATTTGGCACAGGCCAGGTTTTGGGCCCTTCTTTTTTTTTCCTTTTTTTACAATGTACTAGCGGTAGCCACTATACTTTTATTTAAAGCTTAACTTCCCCTTCAATTTAAATTTTAATACATTGTTCATTACCTTTAGGATAATAAGTCTCCCTATTCAGAGATTCTTCATTTGATTAAACAGCTAAGAACACTGACATAAAAACCAAATGAAAACCAATATTTCAAGGTTTTGTAACATACTTGGGGCAATCTAACCCCCACACAAAGCCTGGAATTATACCTTATTCAAAATTATGCCTTAATCCACCTATCATTCTCCCTGCGGGAAGAATGTAGGAAATTACATTTGCACATCACACTGCTGTTCCTCACTCCTTTAAAAAATGTTCTGGGTCTCTGAAATGCATGAACATAGACTCCAAATGTGTTGATAACCTGTAGACATTGTCTGTTCCTTGTAAACTAAGATGGGTCATGTCTGTGTGCAATTTGAAGTTTGAAGCATCAGTGTTACTTATCAAAGGAAGATGATATGAGGGCTATGTTTGTAGGCTCACAAGTATCAGTAAAGATCAGAAGGAATGGGGGAGGCATGTCATGTGACAAAATATTACAAATGGTATCAACCTGACACAGGACTGTGAGTGGCAGTTTTCTTTCAATTTAAATAAAGACAAAAAAACACCATCAATGGTAGTGTTCCCTTTTACCTGCATAAATATTATGGCAGCACTGTGTGCAAACACTGAAGAAGAATATGTAATGGAGCAAAAGAGGTCAAGTGGAGACCGCAGATATTCCTGTGCTAATTCCTCCACATGAAACATGAACCGAAACTCCACAGAAAAAGACACCACACAGGCAGACGACAGGACAGCACTGCAAAACATAGAGTGGCATGGGAGCTCGACCACAAATGCGCAAGGAAAGGGGAATCACTGCGTTTTGTGCCCTTTGTCACCGGTCATGCTCTGTCTCGAGGCTCTTGTAGAGAGGCAGTGCGTAAAGCTCGCCGCCATGGGAGAGGGGGGGGGTCACAGCTCGAGGGTGGGACAGGAAGAGGGGTATACAGGGGTCACCTGGGACAGTGAAAGAGCTGGGACAGTGGTGCAACAGCAGTACATACTGAGAGGTACGTTCCCGGGGCGTATCGACAGTGGCTTCGCTGCCAGGCGGCACACGGGTGGAGGAAAAGGCACACAGCAGCCATGGGCAGGCACCACGCAGGAGAGCAGGAGAGCAGGAGAGGGAGAGAGAGTGAGAAGGAGGAGAGGGGGAGAGAGGAGAGAGTAGGAGAGGGGGAGAAGGAGGAAAGTAGGGGAGGGAGAGAGGGAGAGAGAGGAGAGAGAGTGAGAGGGGGAGAGGGTAGAGAGAGGAGAGAGAGTGAGAAGGGGAGAAGGAGGAGAGTAGGAGAGGGAGAGAGGGAGAGAGAGGAGAGAGTGAGGGGGAGAAGGAGGAGAGTAGGAGAGAGGGAGACAGACATGAGAGTCAGAGGTAGTGGAGCAGTAGAGGTGGAGAGAAAGGGAGACAGAGGGAGAGAGTGAAAAAGGAGAGTAGGAGGAAGGGAGAAGGAGAGGAGTAGGAGAGGGGGAGAAAGGGAGAAAGAGGGAGTAGAGCAGGGAAAAGGGTGGGAGGAAAGAACAAGGAGAGAAGGAGTGATGAGAGGGGATGAAACAAATGAGGAGAAAAGAGGGAGAGGGGACAACATAGGTGAAGCAGAGGAATTAAAAGTGGATAGAGTCAATGAGGGGAGCCATTGTGTGAGGATTTGGATGGAGGGCGGAAAAAGAATTTGGAGGTAACATGGGGGAGGAAAGAGGAGAAGAAAGTAGAGAGAAGGAAGAAAGAACACAAGGAGACAGACAGCAAAGCGAGACAAGACAGGAACCACATGGTTAGACACATGAGTCAATAAGACAGCTGGACACGAGAGCTGGTTGGAGAGGCTTTCAGATGGGCAGCAACAGCAGCAACTCACTCCTCCTGGACAGCAGATGGAGGAGAGGAGAAGGACAAAAAACAAAGGAAGAAACAAAAATGCCAATGGGAGCAACTCGAAGGTAGCCAGATGAAATAGCTGAAGACAAATGCAAATCTAGCAAAGAAAAACAAGGTGAAAAAAGCAATGAAGCATTACTTTATTATAAGAGACTGTGAATGGAAACAGAGGTGAATGAAAGTAAAGACAAAAATGGTTTTATAAAATGTTGAAATTATGAAAAAGTACAAAGACGATTAACACATATAGGAGTAAATGGACATAATATTGAGAGATTTGTAGGTGACGCTTGAATGCATTGCTTAATGGGTCTTCGATACTAGGTTTTTAGTCAAGTGTCACCTATGAAGAAACAATATACTGAGACTAGAACTTCAAAATTTCACTCCTGAGTAAAGAAATGGGAGAAGAGAAGGAGAATATATGACCAAAAAAAATCTTCTGGTAGTGTGAAATCAGTAGTGCTGGTGGCACAGGAATTCAAATTACTTTTGCTATGATGCTGTTCTCTTCATGGTCCCTTCCACATCTGGAGCAGGAGTTGCTTGTTCACATGTTATCAGATTATGCAGCATACTACTTATCCACCAATCTTTATATTATAGAGATGCCTCAGTCTAATCAAGTTTTTACTGTCAGCCCACCTAATGATCTGCTATACAGTGCCTGCTCTGAACTGATGCTTATGAAAAATTAGCCCATTCTGTATTTTGCTTTGTTCCAGATCACTCTACCGAGTACACCTTTAGGTTACTCATTTACCTGGTCCTAGAGAAGTTATAATAAACAGATGGTGTGGCATCCAGACGAAAGCTAGGAGGAGAGCTCACACGGGAAGCACACACTCTGTACAACTTTAATTCCATTTGAATTGCAGTTTCTTTCAGCTGCTCAGACGATATAGAACAAACCTTTATCAGTTTCACATATTCCTCAAGTAAAGGAATATTCTCCATACCCTCGTCAGTTTCAGGGTATTTTGGGTCAAATTAAGCTGAATTTAGTTTCAAGGTTAATTAAGTGGCCAACATCTACCCAAAACTGAATCAGGAACTACAGTAATTGTATTAGACTGTATCTGTGAAACACTGAAGAATACGACAACAAATAAAATGATAATCACACAAGGTGAGAATGAGATCAAAATGATTTTAGCAGCTTTATGAATGTATTCGTTTTTTTTTTTTAGGTTACAGCTAATTACCTGTAATCATACCATTTATGTCTTTTGTGTCTTGGCTGTCACGGAGAGATACGGAAATAGCAGAAATTACAGAGAGCACAGCAAGTTCTAATACCTTGAGCCCGTTTAAAATGAATGATTTGCATCACCGTTTTATGAAAGCAATATCTGATTAACTGCCGCGTTCCTCTGGACAGAGGAGTCTTGGCTTTTGTTGTCTAAATATTGTCTGAAGTTATGAGCAGAGGCTGTCAGCGGTGCTTGCTGAAGTGGATCTGCTCTGACAGAGGGATGCTCTGCCTTATTTTGCCTCCAGCTGCTTTCATTAATTCATCTCCATCCGGCCTCTCTCTCCCAAAGGAGCATCCAGCCTCCGCACGTCCGCCCTCCGAAGTCTCGAGCACTGAGGGGCGTGAACCGGGAAAATCCACAAAACAAGCAAGCGGAGGACTGGATTTCACCGGTTTTTAGAAAAGCTAACTCATCCTGGTTTCTTTAACACAAAAGATGTGGAGCTGGGTGCTGCCCATGAGAAGTGTGAAACCCTAGCTGCCTTATGGTGAATGCTAATTTGCCTTGTTGGGCATAAATTGTCTGTATTCTGAGGGCAGCATGTTGACTGGTGTTTACTGCAACTGTGGAATACATGAATACATCTCTAAAGTTGCAGTAAGAACAATCTCCTTTGAATCCTTAGCATGTGCATTATGCAACACAGGGCATACTTCAGAAGAGCATATGTGTGGTTTAGGCATTAGCTGAGAGTAGTGCAGGCCCCAATGTAGTGCAGTCTCAAAATGACTGAGCTGAGCATGGATGGTAGCATGGATGCTGTGTAAGGCCTAGCTGAGAGTAGCGTGTGTTTATTACAGGCCAAAGCTGAGACTAGTGTGTGTATAGTCCAGGGCCTACCTGAGAGTAGTATGTGTGCAGTGCCATAGTAGAGCTTACCTGAAACTCTGCATTGAGTCTAGGCATGGAGGCAGCTCTTCCCTGGCTCTCCAGACCAGGGTGACCCCCAACATCAGTACTGTCCTCCATGTTCTTCATCTCCACAGACTCCTGCAAGACACATACACACACAGAACCACATACACGCACACACGTAAGAAACGCTAGAAAATAAGACCATAAGACCTGTGAAAATAAACTAACATAAACCAACACTTTTTGCCTGCCTCCAGTGGCCATACTCACCGTGGGCCTCAGGCTTAGCTGCATAACAGCATGGTGTGTATGTGAGAGTTGAAGACTCTACATGGCAGAGCCACAGTCTAACCTTAGCTTTGGTAGTGCTGGGGATGTCCTCTGACTGGCCCCTCTGGACGGTTCGCTTGCTTCTTGGACGCTGTACTTCCTGTGGTTTCTCCACTACCCTGGAGGGAGATTCTTTGACAGTGGCGTCCTGGCTTTGTCTAGGTTTTCACAGACACAAAAGCACACACACACACACACACACACACACACACACGCATGCATAAAGACACACATGTACACACACCCATGCATAGATCTTAGTCTCTTTAGCTGTATGGAAAAGTTGAGTACCCATGGTGACACACTACTGTGTCACATGTATAACCAAACCTGACCCATTCCCTTTTATAGTCAAACACTAGCTACATTCTGGGAACATACATGAGTAGCCGAGCAATATTCATGCTTGAGTTCTAGAGATGCGTACATATTGTATTCATGCTTGAGTTTTAGTGTACATTAACAATTTTCACGTAGTGGTATAACATGGCCATAAATAAATAACAAAAGGAAAGCACCAGCATACTGAGAAAGTGATTCCAATATTTATGGCTCCCAGAGACAGGGCAGCTGTGATATGTGGCCAGAGTTGACAACTTTCTTGCATCAAATCTCACCAGAGGGACCTCAATTTAGAGCTAGAAAGGGCCAGACCTGCATCACAATCACGAACATGCCATGATTTTTCTGTGCACCTGTCAGTCTTCTGTCTAACACAGTGAGAACTTGGGGAGTGGGGCCCTGCCCCAGAGGAGCAGATCTGTGCAATACATGCAATGACACTTAGTTTCACAAGAATCATAGTCTACAGTCAGTGGCCTGGATACAGTGCAGGGTAGAAATATCAACACCATTTGAATGTTTTCAATTTGTTAAGTCCCCCCAAACTACAAGTGACAATTGATTAGTCTCTTGGCAGGCCAAAAGTCCCTCTATCCCAACACAAAAGCACCAAGCTTTTGGAAGTGGCTAAGGATGCTGCTGTGATATGTAAAGCTATACACAGACACTCACACTGTGGTCCCGTTGGTCAGAGAGGTGTCAGTGGGTGGCGGTTCTGATTGGGGTTGTGGCTCAGGCTGGGTGGGCGGCGGTTTGGCGTTGCTAAGCAGCGGCTCCTGGTCCTGCATGTGAGCCAATGGGAGCATGGGCCGGAAGAGGGCCCCAACCTTTCCCTGTAAAGGGCAGACACAAGTACATGCCAGCAGTGATGACATACCCCGGCTTCATGAACCTTGTTGTGTGCGGGGCTACTGTGTACAGTCAATCATGGAGCCAACAGATTAGAGATAATCGTGGTTGGGCCTTTTAAGCTGCTTAAAAGTGCTGACAGAAGTATACCGGGAGAGCACATCATTCCATGTAGTTCAAAAGTAAATATGTATTTTTACTTCTCAAAAAGTGTGTGCTCTGCTTATAAGCACCTGGGCTGATTACTGTGCAGTGGTTTTCAGCATGGTCTACAAAAATCAAGCATCCCAAAACAGCAAACAATTTCATAAAAAACCACCATGAGAGCAGGCTCATAATGGACTACTCAGGCCCAGGAGACACTGTATTGACAGCATAGGATATCTTTGCCAACTTTCAGTCTTTACTCATAAACCCATGGAAAATCTCTCTGATTCGCATTTTCACTTTTGACAGGCATGGGAAAACCATTCATATCATTGAATAATGAAAGCTTTGTACCTTTCAATAATATGTCCAAACTGTTTATCCTCAGGTCAAACCACCTAAGCTAAATAGTGTGGTGTGGTAATAACTTTTTGTTCTGCAATCTTCTTTTTATCATATAACTACTACAGAGGGATGCTCTGGAGGAGGGCTTTTTATTCAGATACATTTCTGAAATATGCAGTGATGGAGAAAATTATGACCCAGGGTGACATTTCCACTAATCCTGACTTCCTTCTCTACAAGGAAACAGCACCCTCTAATGCCCACTTAGGGTAGTGCAGTTACCTGGGCTCCACCTGTAGGCTGCTGCTGCTGGAGATTCTTGGCTCGGTTCTGCTTGTAGTAGTCAAAGATCATGAGGGCCGCGTACACCTTCCCAACTGTCAGTTCATTGTCTTGGGGAGAGAAAGGGGGGGGGGGGGGGGGGGGGGGGGGGGGGGGGGGGGGGGGGGGGGGGGGGGGGGGGGGGGGGGGTTAGACACATCAGTGATTAGTGCTTCCTCCCGGGGGGGGGCAGGGGGGTTAGACACATCAGTGATTAGTGCTTCCTCCCAGCGTCCTCCCAGATTTGATTCACTGTTGGTGGGGGGTTGAATGGCAGGAGTGCTAGTGGTGGTGGGAGGGGAGGCTGTCAGTTTAGCCTGGTTTCCGCTGCGATTCCCTCCTTTTTGCAGATGGCATTATCTTATCCGAGCACACGGCTTCACTCTGGGGTTCCACCGCTCTCTGCGGGATCTCAGATCAGTGCTTACAGACCAGGGCCCTCATTTATGACATAAACGGCGGGACACTCATCACAGTCTGACTCAGGCCATCGAAGAGCTCTCAACAGGACATACATGGACGAGGGGAGCAGTGCAGTTAAACTGCCCCTCTGAAATTATGTCAAGACATTTATACAAAAAAAAAATAACATGTCCACTTTTCGGTAAACATTACCACAAATCCTCTTAGTCGTTAACCTGACGTAACTGCATCCGCCCGTGGAATCATGACAGCTATGGCAATGACTGAGGGAAGATGATGGAAGGCTGGAATTCGCAATCCATCACAGAGGTGAATGTGGATTCAGTGTGCAATCTGGCCACTAGGTGTCACTGGAATTGCAGCACTATTTTATCACAGGGGCAATCTGTGAAATAAGAGCATGAGACTCCAGGCAGGTGCTGTGCGCGGTGCAAGCCAGACTGCAGCAGTTGGCATGTGTTTGTGTGTTTGTACATGAGGAAGCCCAGCTGCTGAGTGGATGGGACAGAAGATATATGGAGGTGGTAGGGAGAGACACACTGGTGTATTTTGGGCATCCAGATCATTTACCAAGTAATGTGGTGTAGTTGCAGTAAGGAACAGGTTTGTAAACCAAAGGTTGTTGCTTTAATTCCCTATTGGGACACTGCTGTTGTGCACTTGTGCAACCTACTCATATCGCCTCAGTAAATACCAACTGTATAAATAGATAATGTGTAAAAATTGTAAGCTGTGCAAGTTGCTCTAGATAAGAGCATCTTCTATGCAAATGAAATGTTACGTAATTCAATGTAATATTTAGTGTAAAACAGAGACAGAAAAAAATACAACACACAAACAGCTCAACACAGGAAATGTAATACACAGGCAAGCCAAACTCAACAGTATCTCATTGCACAGAAAGCCCAACACACAAAGTGAATGCACGCACACATCCCAACACACAGCAGCCAAACACACAAACAGCCCGAACACAGACAGTATGAATGGACTCATGAGGAGCTCACGTTTGTGTGGGGTCACCAGCAAGTCCATGGTCTTTTGGGACAGGTTGGGCCAGACGTTAGCAATCTCCTTTTTCAGGTCGGCATCGCAGAGACGTTGGGCCAGCACTCCTGAGGAGACCCAGGGAGAGAGCTATGTGAGACCCCTTTCCCCATTCACCCCCTGCCCTGTACCCCCATGCATATGTGCTCTGTACCCCCTTCTACACTCTGACCTGCCCTGTACTGTCTTGCCCATTCACTGCTACCCTGTCCCCCCTACTTTACTCACACCTGTCCATTATCCTCTTCTCCACCTGCTTTGTACACCTTTCCCCATTCACCACTACCCTGTACCCCATTCACACCTGCTCTGAACCTCACTGACATCTGCCATGACTCTTCCCCTCACAGCTGTTCTCAACCACCCTCTCCTCCTTTTTCTAAAAAAGGTGGTATTCCACTTCACTTCAGGTGTTTAGGAATGAGAAGAAGGAAGGGAACTGAAACAGAGAATATCCCGGGCGGAGCCCCATACCCGACGCCAGCTTGATCTCCAGAGCCGTGCGGATCAGAGCCATGAGGGTGGAGGTGAAGTGCACTGTGTTGTCCTCAGCGATAGGCATGTTCATCTTCACCAGCCGCTTTAAGGTGGAGGGAAGTGGGGGTAAAAAACTGTTAGACCACTCCCCCAATATTGGCCGCCCAATCAGATAGCATCAATCACTCTCATATGCAATCTTCTGTGTGCCGGTGACATACGTTGCACTCACAAGTCACATAACTAGGTAGACCAGCACCAGGTGCTGGTAAAATTGTACAATATACTTCAAATCAGATTTGCAGGTTCACATTGATTTCTGGAGGTTGAGTCTTGAAGTGCACCGTATCTCACCACACAAAAAAAGTTCCTTCCAAAAAGTTTTGTGGAGGGACTGGAGAGACAAATGCACATTCAGATCCCATTCAAATGGCAGCACATGTGGCTGTGAGAGTATGCGTGTTGGTGAGAGATGGACGTGGAGGGAGAGGAGGGACAGGAGGGTGGGAATGCATGCTCAGGCCTTCACAGCAGCCCAAAGCCATACGCCTGCCATAAATCTGTCATTCATTTCTGGACCCTACTTCAATAACAGCTTGAAGCGTTCAAACCACACATAAGCTTCTGCCTATTATAAATTCAAATATATAACCTTTACTATAGGGCATATATATTTTATATATTTCCACATGCTCAAATGTCCTGGGTGTATTATAAACATATCAATATTTGCCAATTTCATGTGTCCATCAGAGTGCATTGTAAAATGATATATTATAAAATACATATTTAAAACATATGCATAATATGAAAGTGGAATGTAGCAGAATAACATATGTGCCATATAATTTAAAATACATAAAAATATGCCCTTTATTTTAAATTCTGGGGAGAGAAAGAGAGAATCATAAATGAAAGCAGGCCGTTCCACTGCAGAGGAACTGAGGATGCGATGCTTGCTTGAACAGGAAATTCTGTGGCCATTGCTAATGGCCCTTTGCAGAGCACACGCTTTGCGCTACATGAAAATGTCAGGGTGTTTTACACGTCAGAAATGCTACACATACCCCACCGCATGCTCTGCTGCTCTCTGTGGGTGAAAGGGTGAAGAGAACCTTTTCCCAGCATGCATGCCCCCCCCCCCCCCCCCCCCCCCCCCCCGTGTGCAGTGATAATGTGGGGAAAACACACGTGTTGTTTGGACAGGAAGGGACCACGCCGATACATGACATCGTTGTTAAGTGATGCGAAGCCTGATTGTGGAGGAGTCTGACCTCCGCTGAGAGCAAAAATGAACAAATCTACGAGGCAGCACAAGAGTCAGCCAGACAAAAGAAGGGGGGTCATGAGAAGAGAGGGGAAGTGGTCAAATACACACACACACACACACACACACACACACACGTGCACGCACACACACACACACACACACACACACTCATGCAGAGCTGAGCACATACAGTACATAGTCATGAAGCCATGACAGCCACACTACCCACAATGCAACCAAGAGGGAAAGTCAGAGAACAGTGCCCGCTCGAAGTGACAGGAAGTGTTAGTGAGGGTTACGTCACACACATCGATAGAGCGGAAAGTGAGAAATTTGAAAAAGGAGGGAGGCCGATAAAGGCTTGCGCAGAAGACAGCAGCGTGTTCATCACAGAGGCGAGACAGCAATGTTTTTCCACAACAGCAGAAAAGAGGAGATGGAAAATAGGAATGCCTCGCTTCACTGCACAGCTACACTGCCTCCTCTGCTTGCCTCACTCAACTCATCTTTCAGCTCATCTCAATGTGGAGTTATATTTGGAGACTGAGCCAAAACGCGGGTGACAAACGTCAGCCTGAATGGTCCTGACCTCCTCTAGCTGGTCTATATAACAGCTAGGAGAGAGTCCATATAAATGTCTTTAGTGTTCTTTTCTCTGTCACTGTTCAAAGAATGCGATTCTGGCTGGTGAAAGGCTAGAAAGCAAAACAAGTTCATAAATGTTGGGGGTGGGGGTGGGTTTGGGGGGTGATTGCTCATTTATATTTATATTGCTAATTTTCTGACAGGACCCCTGTGATTTCTTTTCTCAGATTGTGGGCACACAGTATATTATTATCATTTTAACCTTTTCACTTTCACCGTCAGGCCACATGTCTATTGTGACACACGCAACAATTTTACTCCAACATTCATCCCCTAACACTGAGAATTATTGCATCACAGGGAGCAAAATATTTAAACACTTTACATCCATACAGTGGAGCTCAGAGACAGAGAGAGGGGACTGTGCACCAGCAAGATCAAAGCAGCACTTAACAAAAAAAAAAAAAAAAAACACGAGAAAAGAACACTGCCACAACAGAGCAGAGGGAGTGGCTAAGTGGTGAGCCAGCGACAGGACAGGGGAGGGCCACACAAAGGGCTACCTTGTACGCGACTCTTGGCGGACATTTCTTTCCCAAACCTAAGGGAGGGGTCATGTGGAGCAGCATCTCGTACATATCGATGTAGCTGATGCGGCCACTTCGCAAGGGCGAAACGTAAACAATAACAAAACAAATACACACAAAAAAGAGGGGGAATTTAGAGGAAGAGGGTAGAACAGAGGAAAGGAAAAAAAAAAGAAATACACGACAAAAAAAAAAAGAAAAGAAACAGAAATCTGTGTTATTTAGATTTCCAGAGAGGCTGGGAAGCAGATGCCATGCCAGCCCTTGACTGGACTCGGATGGATCCGGGAAGTCAGGAGGAAAAAGGAGCTGGGACACACAGCTCCCTGGGGAAGCGTGGGACATGAGGTGTGAATGAGGGCTCAGAGGCCAGGGAGAGTGACAGGATGTTGTCCGGGGGGGAGGATGACTGTTTCCTCATGCTGAGAGTCATTGGTGGGTAGCCACTGGGCGCTGGGAAACAAAGCTTTCAAAGCCAACTTTTGGCTTATCACCAGCTAGAGAATAACTGAGACTCCTACCATCAACTGCTGAAAATCATTCACTATGGTTCTGAACCAAACAACTAGTCATTCATGGTCAGTAAACAGACAGGGAAAATCAGTTACCTGCAGTAGGAAGATACGCTCTTACTGACAGGCTAGAGGGCTAGATGTTTAAGGTTTGGTCAGCTTCTGAATCTGCCAGATGTTTGGTTTGAAAGAGGCTTTGAAAGCTTTGTTTTCACAGTCGGACATAATTACCCACACGCCAATTAGTATGGAAGGATGGAGTTGGCGGCCAAGTCATTCGCCGGCATTGGGGGCACAGCCATTCTGATAGGTCTCTCGGCATTAGTCTCCCCCTAGTGGAGGAAGCTTGTTCTCACACCTTGTACGCCACCCTGTTAGGGCACTTCTTCCCTAAGCCGAGGGGAGGCGATATTACACGCAACAGATTGTACATATCCTTATAGGAAATCCTCCCACTGCAAGAAGAACAGGTACGGTTAGCACACAAGCATTAGCACTTTTCACACGTGAACTCAAATAAACACAATTTCAACTTGCCAGGCCAAGAGGTGCTGAGTCATCCTGTGCTCTGATGAGTCCAGTCTAGCTATTTATTACTAAAAATCAAGTCCCTTGGAACATTCTGAATGACAGTTTGACAGAGGTGCGTTTGTTCTGTTTGTCATTATAAAACTGGTCAGTGAGCCTCAAGTCGGATAGACCTCAGCACATGTGTTAGCAGGAATCTCTAAATACATAGCGCAACCTGGAAACATAAGAGGGTGTTCACTTCATTTACAGAAGGGGCTGTTGACATCTAGTAATTTCTAAAATGCTTAGCTCTGGTGGGATGTCCTAATCAGACCAAAACATGAAGCCCAGTGACACTTTTAAACAATGGCATACACCAGCAGCTCCAAATCTGAAGTAACTGGATTTGACCTGGTTTGATTAGGATTATTTGTGGCAAAGTTTTTTTTTGCCCTAAATTATGACAACCTGTGATTTTTATTTGGAAGGGTAAGAGGATTTACTTTATCAGGGAAAGCTGGAGTGGGATTTAAGAATAACTTAAAGGAAGAGATCAGAATTTCTATTATCAAATATCTTACAGTCAAGTATGAAGAGGAAAACTACATATTCTGGACTTCATATCCATATAGGTACACAGATGTCAGATCTCTGGGCTCTCACCTATTCTGATCTGTTTTTATGTTGCTTATCATACTGTTGTTGCTGATACCACACTACTGAGCTATGAGTTTTGAGTGACAGCTAGTCGGGGCAGGGATTGTATCTTAAACCCTATAGCAGCAATGCCTCACTGTTATCTCCATGTGGGTGGAAAGTTTTCTCAAAATTTTGACTCTGTTTACATGCCTACACGAACCTAAATGAACCATATTTGCATCACCTACTGCTTGTACCATTCTAATGGCAATAAAATTATAAAGTACACTCATTTGTGTTTATAATTAGGGAAATCCACACAAATGTACAATAAGTGTTTTCTAATTAAAAAAATATCATAACTTCTAATGTAAAAAGATATCAAATGCGTGAAATACACTTTAAATATGTACATTACTTACTTATATTGTACACAATTGTATGAATATAAGCTATTGTAAATATGGCTTCTTTTTTCAGCATCTGGCTTATTCAAATGCTTTGTCAAGCCTTATCTGGAGCCCATACATCTTTTAACAATACTTTTCAAATGACTTTAGTCTCAGCACAGACAGGTTGTCATATATATTTTTCTGTCTTTTGTTTAAGTCTTGAGTCTTCCGCAGTCTTGGTTTTTTACAGCGTATTTGCCTAAGATCCCTGATCCCTGCATGTCTCAAAGCCTTCCCTCCAACCTCTTATCTCCTTCACATCAACTCTGGCAAAGAAAAGACTTTGTTTGTTTCCTGACATTAGAATAAATTACAATTATTCTCCTACTATTAATTGGCTTTTGAAGCTTACAGGGACTTTACAGAGTATGGAAGGGAGGAAAAATGTAATAAAAAATGAAGGTTTTTTTTCTTCAACTTGTGCTTAAAAAGGGAGCAGCCCTTGTGCGATGCGGAAAACCGGATTTACATGAATCTGTCACACAGCATGTCGTGTCCCCGCTCCAGCTTAGCACCACAAACGGGCATCAATGCGGAACTTCCGAATCTCAGAAAAACTGCACTTCAGAGGGACTCAGCCCGCCAGATTAGTCCACCGAAAACCCCCCAGCCCCTTCCAATCAAAGCTGTCACATTTCGGGAACTATGCCTCTGCCTGTCGGAAGCTGCGGCGGAGAGGACGCATACCAAGCAGCGGGGTCGTACTCAGCCCAGACGCGAATGAATTCGTCCAGGTGGTGAGGCCCCAGTATGGAGGCATCCCGGGTCAGGTACTCAAAGTTATCCATGATGACGGCCACAAACAGATTCAGCATCTGGAGGACAGGCGGAGAGGAGCTTGGTGACTCACAATTACAGAACACGTTCGCAGGGCTGCGCTGCATGCATTTGACAATGTGCTCTTGTCACTTTCTAATAACTGATGTAACTGTTTTCCCTGATAACTTTGCCTGCAGCTTGTTTGTTTAACCTGAGTCGTTTTAAATGACACAACTGGCTTCATAACTATGATTAGATTTTAACATGTCATATTTATGTTATAGATATTATGTTAGAGAACTTATAACAAAGTAATTTCTTTTTCAGCAACTCCATTTATCACAGTAATGAGTATCTCCTGCATGGCGGGCCGCACTGAGCGAGGGTGTGTGTGTGTGTGTGTGTGTGTGTGTCTGAGGGGCCTTTGTTGGCAGTTTATTTGCTGATGCATCAGGCCCGCGGCACTGACCAGGAAGGAGCAAAGGAAGATGAAGGAGACGAAGTAGAAGTAGGCAAAGTCACTCCCGCACTCCTTCCCACTGGAGCCAGATCGCTCGTCACAGGGGCGGTGGCTCAGGCACGACAGCATGATCTCCTGCCATGCCTCCCCTGTGGCACTCCTGACAGACGGACAATCAGACAGACATACGGACAAGAAGATGAAAAGTCTGACATATAAGTATAGGCAAAGCATATGCACAGTTGGAGAGATGCAGACACACATACACACAAACGCACACACACACACACACACACACACACACACAGAGCAGTGTTGAGTAGTTGGACCAAATTCACACATTCAGTGAGTGATTCAGTTCCAGCTATGAACACGTCAAATTAAGCGTGCAAGAAAACAGAATGTTAAATGCTGGTGGTTTCCATTCCCCCCATATGGTATTCTCAGTCTGACCCCACACCGCCTGCCCCTCACACATCTGACGCAATCAGCGACATACTGAGTGTGTCAGAACAGAAGGTGCATGCACTTTAGTGCAGAACGACACCATATGTGGCAAACAGCGTGAAGGGTGAAGGACGTGGGGTAGACAGGGGAGCGCAGACTGGCCCCAGGGGGAGGCAGCTGTCTGCACTAGCACCTCATACTCCCATCGTAATCTGAGGTGTGCACATGCATACATGAACCCATACACACCAAATATTCATCTCTGACACAGACCATTCACAAACTACAGCTGCATCTTTGCGGATGCGATCATGTGATCCAGGCTTTCGTAACTGTAGCTCTGAGGAAAGTTTGTCTGCTGAGTACAGCACATCTCTAATACTGTACTGTCTGTGTGCCTGAGAGTTTTCTCGCAGATCACAAGGTTTAATTGCCAAGCAACACAGCAAAGAAGGCTGGTACGAAATTGAATCTCTTTCTCAGTGATGCACATATAAATATTCATTTTTTTAAGATGATCCTGCAACAGCTTCGGGAGATTACTCTACAGCTCCCCAAAGAGCTGATCACAAAAGATAGGTGAAGCCCTCTAGAAAATAAATATCATTATTTATGCCATACAGTAAAACAGTTAACAGTACTGTGTGAAATTAAACCACTTTTGCAAACTGTTTAACGATTGAAAGGTTAAAGTTTAACATTAAGGTTTCTACTGACTCTTTCTAGCTATATGCAAGGAGATGTAATATGAGCCATCTTGAATTTTGACTTATGTAGTCCCACTTGTTGCTTAAGTGCTTCTGAACTTGCATAAAAAGAGTTGAGCTTCCCTGGTAGCACCTACACCCACCTGTATTTTTTTTTTTCAGATAAAAGAGAGAGCTTGTCAAACAGATGCAGTCCTTCTTTTGGAGACATGAAAATAATAATGCTATATATGATGCTGATTACATGCAGATCCAGCAGAGCATGAAATATCAGTGATAGAGTACATTAACAAAAGACCATGCCAACTCCCTGGGAGCACTTTCTGACTACAGTATTTTACATGAATACGCATACTTCCATCTAATTGGCCAGGGCTCCAGGGTAACCTACTAATTTATCTGGGATTGGTCAACATATTATTGGGCAGGATTGATTAGTTGCAGAAATGCCTCTGGCTTGCCCAAGGTATTGCTAATCCTCAGCTGAGGCAGGCCAGTGGAAATATGGCAATTATTCTATTATACATAAAAACGCATACATGAAAACGGCAGCAGCATACATTACAACATACTGTACATGTTAATGTATATTAAAATTTGTCTTCTGCATACTGACTCACACACGCTTTACCTGAACAGTAGCATGAGTGCTTGGAGGAAGGTGCGGAAATTGTTGTGGTGATTGATGGATGTTTCCTCATTGAGCTCGATGTTGCCGAACACCTGGGGGAAGAGAGAGGGAGACTGATGAACAGCCGGCATCCTGGGATGTGCAGTGAGCTGAGAGCCACACTGTTGAACCCTACCTGCGCTGACAGCTTCAAGTGCAGTGCCTCTCACTGCAACAACATGAGCTCTCTCACTGAGACACCACAAAAAACACACAAGAGGAATCTTTCAATACTTAATGATGCACTGGATACGGCTGTCCCTGTCAATATTCCAGCCTTCCGGTTGAATGTGGATAGTTTCTGATACAAGTGGATATGTCCATCCTGTCTGTGGGAAACCTAACATCTAAAATATATGAATATATATAGCAACATGCATACATTTATGAAAATATGCATTTTTTGCATGTATTGGAGTGCTGTGAAGGAGAGCCTTGTAAATAATTGAATTAACTTATCAATTCCATTCTATACAGGTTAGTTTAATTGGCAAGTGATAATTGTCTTATGTCTGTATGAACCAGCTCATTGGTTAATGAGCCACACCAGCCTAATTAAAGGCCTATTAAATGCAGGTGTGTGGCTGGAGAGCAAGGGCCTCATTTTGTTTCTGCTGACTGTTTGCTCAGGCTGGTTTCTGTGTTTGCTTGTTGTTTTTTAAAATAAATTATTGACTTTATTTGAATGGTTACTATTTTTGCTCATTTTTGTGAGAAGAGTTAGCTACCTTCTCCAAAAGTGCATATGCTAAAATGTATGTTTTTTAATAATATGTTCTACAATATATTTGTGTTATGCAGTTTAAACTTCAACAAATACCACTTTTTTATAAGCATAATATGGTTGTCTCCTGAGATAGACATTCCTGAGCTGAAAAACGACTCAGTTTTAGTAGGAAAATATTGTCGTTAGGAACTAAATCAACTTTCACTTTGTTTAATTGAGAGTTCTGAGGGGGACGGGAGAATGCTGGGGTTTCACCCAATGCATTGCGGTGATTAAATAGCATCCTGATTAAACTGCTGCTCCTACTCGAACAGACACAATTGCCATTGATTTACAGTGTTATGTTAATCTGCTGGATTGCATGCATCCTCATTGTGCATACAATTAAGGAGATTGCCATTTAAGTTCTTGAGTGCGGTCAGAGCGTGAAGTCACTCAGTTTCAGTGAAATGATCGTCTCAACGTTTGCTGGCAAAAAAGATTGGACTTTCACAGAGATGAGGCACAACGCAGATATAAAACAGGTGCATATTTTGAATTTAACATGATTTTACCTTACAGGGCAGCTGTGCTTGTAATTATTTAACCCGATCCTGTCATATATCTAAACATGCCATTATGAAAAGGCAGTGTACCATACTATGAATATAAGGTGAGGTTTCCCTCAAAATATGTGTTTTAAAAATGCAACTTGCCCTGTATTTGCTGATGAGTCAAAATTGCTCATACTAAATTTAAATAGAATGAGGCATCAACATTGGCCAAACCAGCACCAGTGAATAGAGTGTGCATTTAGCACATGTGGAGTTAACATAAGGATAGGAAAAACACATAAACCTTCTAGCACGAACTATGGCCAAAGGAACCCTTTCTGAATGCTAAGCCTCAAAGAAAAATATTTTTCAGCAGAATGTGTTCAGTTTGAAGAGATGGACTAATGGGTTAAACTCCCAAAACGTGTGGGGAGTAAAAAAAAAATTCCACCATTGATTGATGAAGTAGTATTTTGGGGAAGTACATTCAGTACAGTACACTGTATTTTTTTTAATATAAGAGTACAGTAAACAGCCACCTTTAGCATCATGAGAGAGCCGCACTCACCTGCATTCCAATGATGGCGTAGATGAAGAACAGCATAGCAATCAGCAGGCACACATAAGGCAGGGCCTGGAGAAAGAGGACAGCAATTCAGTTACAAACTAACCCTCTGAGATAAAACACCAGACAAAGCTGCACAGTGGTATTTTGGACATTTGCCCACATGAGTTCATTGCCTATTGCATGGTTTAATCCTTTTACTCTGTATTTATGTCCAATACTGGGGACATAATTATTTGAATTAATCAAGAACCTTTGGGCACATGAGAAAATACATTCATTTTTGCAGCGAATAAACTGCTGACCACCTGGCATTCAGCCTCCCGTTAGTGTTTTTAGCCTGTACTCCAATTAAAGGATCTGTGAAACAGTCCATGTCTTAAATGAAAACACTTAATTTGGAACAAAACGATAAGAAGCCTGCAGTAAACAAGCACATGAACTTTGCCAAATATAAATCCCACGTTTTTCCTCTAAAAAAATATATATATATATATATTTATTTTACAAATGAGAGCAGTTTTATGTTTCAGAATTCATTACATGAGCAAATGAGTTTTTCCCCCAAGAAATTACCCTTGAAATATAGACAGGAGTTAGATATGGCATGGGTGGTGGACAGGACAAAAATAATGGGCAGGGCACATGGACATGCACAAAATAGTAGGGTGGGGAATTTGGGTAGTGGGTGGGATATGTATGGTTGGTGGGTGTGGCATGTGAAGAGTAGGAGGAGGAGGTGGCAGTGGACAGTGCATGGGGCCAGCACGGAGGAGAGGGTTTAGAATCACACCTTGAAGGACTGCACGAAGGTCCAGAGCAGGATTCGGATGGTGTAGCCCTGCCGCAGCAACTTGATGAGCCGCGCTGCCCGGAAAAGCCTCAGGAAGCTCAGGTTAATCAGCTTGTCCTGCAGAGAGAGGGGTACAGAGGGGTTCACATTCACAGGCCCCCCTCCCCACTTCGCAACATTGGGAGCGCCCCCACATAATCACCCACTCAGTATTATCCCACCTTAACCTTGCTTCTGACTGGACACAGACCTGTCTGTGTGTGTCTGTCAAGAAGTGGTGTCAGTACTACAAAGCAATTTGAGCAGTGAGTTAGAAAGCTTCATTGAGAACCTTTCAGGGTTAGTCTGTGAAGAAGGTAATTGAGGAAGATGTTAAGTAGGGAACAAAACAAAAAAGGGGGCTTTACCAGTGCTTGTGAATATCGTATAAGATACTTTGACAAACGATGAGGAACACAATGATGACATACTGATTAATACAGCACCTCTCAAAGCACTTTACACAGGGGGTAGACTCACCTCATCAACCACCAGGGACTAACTGCATGGACTACTTTTGACTGACAGGAGAGTGTGAATGTGGAAAACCTCAAAACAGACAGAGAGAGAGGGAAAGGAGAGCAGGACAGTGACACTGAATGGAGAGTTACTTACCGTTGACTAGTGCAGTTTTTCAATCGGGGAGCGGGGCAGTCATCAACCAAGATTGAGTGTGGACATTGAGAGAGGAGGACAGCGGAAGAGAGAGAAAGATGAAGACAGAGAAACAAAGCCAGACAGACAGAGGGACAGAGAGGGGAGGAAGGAGATAAGGAAGAAGAGAACAACAATCACATGTAGTGGAAATTCCCCAAAGAGCAAAAAAAAAAAAAACTAACTAACACACTTTTAAATCAGTGCAACTCGACTTTGAAATGACAGAAATAAACTGAAGGTAAAACACAACCATGGAGAGGCAGCGCAGAGCCACAATGGTAAAAAAGCACAACAGGCTTTTTCTGTTTCAAAACCGTGACAAACCGTGTTTCGATTCCGCTTCTGTAATTCATACAGGCACTCATCTCACAGTCTCACAGACAAGAGGCTCCTTGTCTCTTGTTCAAGGGCAGGATAAAAGGATCAAAGCACAGCCACAAGTGATACTAAGATCATCCAGATCATCCATGCCAACCCAGTGATGACAGAGCAGTGCTAACGGGAGTATGGGCGCTGCTGAATTCTTAGGCTCACTTTGAATTGTGTGATTCATTTTTGTGCGACTAGTCTTGTGTACACAACTTTCATTTACTTAGCAGACGACCTTACCCAAGGTGACTTAGACACGATGGATTCTCACATCATCGGTCTGTACAGTAGGTCACTGTATATCACTGAAGTAATTAAGGTTAAGAGCTTTAGTCATGGCAACAACAAATCTAAATTTCAGGCTTGAGATATGCCACATGTTTTTGCTAATGCTAGGGGATACGCTATCAAAACTCAGAAGGTGGTCCTCACATAACTGCCATGTCTCTTCCCTAAATGACTTTAATTTTGGGGGAGATTGATTTGGCAGGTATGTTTTTTTTTTGGTGACACTGAAGCACAGTGATTGTGGTAAAAATGGACTCAAAGCTAATTTCATAGCAAAGTGATGATCGGCTTTACATTTTAACTTACCCACGATTTCTGTGGAATGATCTATACCAATTTTATTTTGAGCAAGAAACAGCACATCTCACTGAAAGTATGTTTTGATCCATATTTGCCATGAATTTTCAATAATGTGTTAAAGACACATGTAAGATTATGAATGTGGAGTTGAGTTTTGGTCATGGGCAGCCAATGACCTAGCCAATCTGTTCACAGATTATAAACCAGCTAATACAAGTAAAAGACATCAATCAAATGACATGGAAAAAGATGTATGTATTCCATTAACTAGTAACTAGCTAATGACAAATTCTGGACAATTTTCAAAGGTGTTTCAAACAGAGTGGGAGAGTTTTTCCCAGACATTTTCCAGGATGGAAATGCTTGTGGTATTTTCAAGGATTTTAAAGGATCATGGGAACTTTGCCCACCCAGAACACTCGATTCTCTGTCTCCCAAAGCACACGAGATCGCTCAGGCACGTGTCACTGCAAACCCATCAGTGTACGAGCACGCGGGCGTCCTGCTTACTATAATCTCCGTCACCAGGATGTCTGTTATACTTCCCAGCACTGTCACAAAGTCAAAGACGTTCCAGGCTTCTTTCAGGTAGTTCTGAAACAGACAGGAGGAGGGGAGTCAGCATTAGTCACAGTGCACAGTGATCTACCTGCTACCTGCTTTCACATCTGTGGGCACGTTGCACTTGTTAAAAACGTTATCTGAAGTGCTCGTTAAGTAGGTTTCCTTTGATATGAGTACAATATGGTTTCACCACTGGTACAGAAACAGTGATGGTTTGGTATACAGTACATTCATGCTATTCACAATAGAGGAACAGGTCTCTCTGTCATTATTATCACCTCAGCTGCTATTATATAGTAAAATTTGAAATATCAAAATGTTAAAAAAAGAAAAAAAGAAAAAAAATTTGTTTTTTGTTACAGAATAAATAAATGATTGTATCTTTCACAAAAGGAACTGTATGCTTATATTGTATATTACTCATAATTGAGAACACATACAAATGTGCAATATATTTTTGTGAGGATAAATACAATTCTATTTAACTGAAGCAGCAATAATCCATACTTCTTGTAATGTATGCATTGTATATGGACCCGACAGCTCACATCGACAGCACGGTGGGGACAGACATTATAAAAGGAGTTCAGTGATGAGAACAAAGCTCTGCATTTTACTCAGTTTAGAGTTTAGAGTGCATCTAGCTGTGTCAAGCTGGTCTTCAGCACTCTGTGGGTTTCAAAATTAAGTCCTAGAAAATGTAAACTCTTCCATGTGTTAATAACTCTGTGTGAAAATAACCTTTATCTAATTTCCGCCTATGCCCTCTTACATAACGTTCACTTAAGCGCTGAGAGGATTAAGATACACGTGTAGTGAGGGAAAAAAAAAAAAACATTAAGACAAATTTGAGTGAGGAACGCAGGCAGGAATCAGTGTGAGAGGTATCTGCCGCGCGCCCCCAGGAAATGGAGAAAGTGTAGATTTATTCCCCTCTGCCTGGCTGGCCGCGTCACCTGTTCCCCTGAGCTGCCTCACCAGCCTTCCCATTCATCTTCTCACCCACAGCGCCAGGCCCAGGGGCTGTCTGCGTTACAGCGGCCCCGCCTCGCAGAAGTCTGCAGCCCGCTCCCCGCGCCCTGCCCGGGGCTGGAAACATTACTCTGTTCCCAACAGAGCCTGCTCCTTTTGCTTCTCTAGATTTGCGTGTGGAGGACGTGTGAATGCTGCAGGCGTTTCCTCTTTGAGTACAGCCGCAATGAGATGGAAGATCTACATTTTTGTCTCACCGCTCCACTAGCAGGCATAATTACCCTGTGGAGGTGTATGGAAGTGTACATGTATGTGTGTGTGCGCACAGAGTGTATGTTTGTAAGTGTGTATCAATGTATATAAAGGATATATGTGTGCGTGAATGAAGGTATGTATGCAAGAATGTATATCCATCTAAAATGTGTCTGTATCTATTTGTGCACCGCTCCATAATGCCAGTCACCTGTCTTTCTGTCTATTAATCTATGTCTATCTCCATCCAGCCATGCCTCCTTCTATCTACTTATTCAAGAATATGCAGAAGTCTGGGAACCTACCAGTGGTCCAAAGGCAATGATCTTGAGAATGCACTCCAGAGAGAAGAGGGCAGTGAACACGATATTCAGGTACTTCAACATGTTCTCATAAATTTCGGGGGCACCATGGAACTGTAGGGAAGAAGCAAAGCTCATGCACACAAGCAGTTCAGTGTTCAAAGACTTTTAGAAGCTTCAGAAGCCTCAGAATCTTCCTTGGTTCACAATGGGCTCATGTCAACCTCGATCCTTTGAACTCGGTGGATTTTTACTATCTTTACAGGGCCTAAATGCCAAACAAGGCTAAGCCTAGCAAATCCCTGGGACCTATCAACAATAAAAAAAACACTTCGTTCAAATAGTGTTTACGTGTGTGTAGTGGGTTCAGTTGAATTTACCTGCTGAATTCACACAAATTGCTATCAGCTCAAAAGACTTGGGGGGCAGAACTCTGCAATAAATTCTTTTATAAATCTATCATAAATCACTCACAGCCTCAATCACAGAGAATGCCTCTTTTGTGTTTTTCCTTTTAAATAACCACCATTGTCTGAAGCATCTGCCTTCACTTACTGCTCATTGAATCTTTCTTTATTTACAGCATTAAACTGTGATAACCTGCTTGCCTAATTTTACTTCATGACAGGCTAAAAGTGGCTTTAAATAAACCTGAAGGAAACAGACACAAAGTTATTTATTTTCTAAGGTTACAACATTGTTTAAGGGCATGTGGACAGGCAAGGAAGCCAGGATAACTTATTCTTTCAGTTTTAATACTCAAACAAATTTCATGGAGGAAAAGTCTAGGAAGGTCTTCCATAGATTTTTGATTTCTACTCTACTCTACTCTCACTCTCTCTCTCTCTCTCTCTCTCTCTCTCTCTCAAAAGGTCATGTGACTGAGATGGTAAATTGCCATAACTTCCTCACTGTCCTAGTCTAAGCCTTGTAACTACCACAGCACCCCCTTATGTTGCAGGTAGGTCACTGACCTTCATCATGAGCACCACGGTGTTGAGGGCGATCATGGTCATGATGGAGTATTCAAAGGGCGGGGAGACCACAAACTTCCACATCTTGTATTGGAAGGACTGCTTGTTCTCAGGCATGTAGCGTGTCAGAGGCTTGGCGTTGATAGCAAAGTCAATGCACGCTCTCTGCAGAAACAAGACAAAATAAAGAGATTCTGCGTACATTGGGAGCTTTCTCAGAGCTTGTTATGCATAATTCCCATAATCATCTTTTTTACTTCCTGCCACTGCTTGGCTAACATCTGCTATGGAATCGTTTCCAGTTCACTAGTACCAACCTGGTCCTGCATGTCTATTTTTGCCCCTTCAAAAAACACTTACAAATGTCTCCAGGAAAAAATACAAAGGCCCTATTTGTTTATAACCAAATCCAAGAAGACTAATGAACAGAAAACTGCCAAAAGCACCAAGCTTATCCTTATCACAGAACTAAAACACAGTTACGGACTGGTCCTGGGAGTGTGTTTGAAGATTCTGGCACAAGACAAATGGGGTGTGTCTGAATAGGTGATCCCCTGTGATAAACCTGCCCAGAACTACACCACAAGAGACCATGTATAATTCTGTTGAATCCATCTAAAGTGGAGATATCTGAGCTGTTGCAGTTGTGACCGAGCAGCAGCTGGTGAGTCATGTTAGGTAAGCACACAGACAGAGGGCCTTTTTTCGTGTAGCCTTGCTCTGACTCCCTCAAGCTATTTCCATGAAGACAAGGGAGGTCAAGTGCAGCTCTGTGGGTCTCAGACGGGACACAGAATCAATCTGACATATATCAGTGCTGCTCTCATGTCCATAGAGTCCAGTAACAGTGGCCCATGACAACCATGTGACAATGTGACCGCAACCAAACAGCCATGACCACACAACCGCAAGCACAACCATGTGACCAGGACTGCACAACCACAACCTTAACCACACAGCCATAACCAGATGACCATGACCACTCTCTGGGACTGTGAGTATGAGTCAGCTGACAGGAAGTACACAAATCAGCTGACTGGAAGTTCATGGGTCAGCTGACTGAAAGTGCACATAACAGCTAAAATAACAGCTAAAAAGAAGTGTGTAGATGTTTTTAGCACCTCGTTCTTCTCTAGACTGCACTCGGACATGGCCTTGTCCCCTTGCTCCTGGAAGGTGATGATGATCAAGGCCACAAAGATGTTGACAAAGAAGAAAGGGAAGACCACAAAGTAGACCACATAGAAGATGGACGTCTCCATGCGAAACCCGGGACTAGGACCCTGGTCCTCATAGGTGGAATCCACTGAGTGTTTCAGGACCCTGGGGGACGGTAAATTGGAAGTACTTCAGGCATGAATATTACACAGAAATATATGTGCATAGGATTTAAAAGTATACAACGACATTGATATATAGAAAATGCATTGAAATGTTGTGCATCAACATTATTGACAATAAGATGTGCTAGCAGCAGAGCTGAGATACTGTCAGGTTTAGGACGATCTTAGAACTTCAGGTTTTATCGAATAATCTATGGAACCAATTTAACTCCTAATCTAAGAAATGACAGCATTAGTCCCTACTTCATATATCATGCATGACTTAATTATTTGTACACGTGCTTAACTGACTTATTTTATGGAAGATAATGAAGTAATGAAGAGGTAGATTTTAAGTAGAGCCCAGCACACTAGTAGACTCTGGTGCCCTGGTCAAACAACCATGCACACTTCTACAGGAGATAAGAGTTGGTGTCAATTATCAGGTGCTTGTGCAATACATTCTCACAGTGTCTCAAATTGTATGTAAGCTGCTGCCCCTCTTAAAGGCGCACCTCTCTCACCACACTTCAAATCAAATATTAACAGCTTTTTTCACTCATTTTAGATATCACAGGGGCTCCTCAAAGGCACTTCAAAAGAAGGGCCCTTCAAACAACCCCGTGGCCAGGGCTTTCAAAAGTCTCCACGGCGGGGGCCTTCGATCAGAAGAACAAAGGCCCAGGTCCTGGGCGCCATGTAGAGCTGCTTCGGAGAAAGGCCTTCTCTGTAAGAGCTCTGGACATGCTGATCCAAAGCCCACAGAACAAAGATGGCATGGGTCAAACATAGAAAATGCTGCCAGAGGACAATGTGCACCCCATCACATAACAGCCTGGTAGAGCAGGAAGCAGTTGGAGCAGGCAGTGTCTTAAATGCAGAATGAGGAATTTGGAATGCAAAATGCTGAATTTGGATTTTGCTATTGATCTTTTGGTGCACTCACATGGGCCAGCCCTCTCCGGTGGACACAGTGAATAGGGTGAGGAATGCCCACAGCACGTTGTCATAGTGAAACTCATACTTCTTCCACTCACGGAGCTGGGCAGTCACGCCGTCCTTGTTGTAGTTCAGGAAGTGACCCCTTTCAGGAAGAAAGAAAGAAAGAGAGAGAAGGAAAGAAAAAGAGAGAGGAAGTAAACAGAGAGAGAGAGGTAGAAAAGCAAACTCTTTTTACATTCACTGTTCAATGCATCAGCAATACTGATAGCTTTCAGGTTCAGCTTGTAGTTTTCTAACATTAGTCTTCATTGAAAAAAAAAAACTCACCTGACTGAAGACATGTGCAAACATTCCAGACACAGACAGACTGATAGAACAGCTGCCAGGTCTGCAGACTGCAGTGTGACCCTTTTTGTCTTGTGATTGACAACAGCAAGATCTGTGAATCAGATCTGGCCAATCAACATCAGCTGTGTGTAGCTGGAATAAGACGTCTGCAGCCAGGAGCATACCAGCACAGCAGAGGTGAGGCCTACGCCGTGGCTACAGTCAGATCAACGCAGCCGAAATGAAAACTGTCCAGCCAGGAGCACACCTGGGCAGCTGACATCCGCAGAGTTAAGATCACATTTCCACAGCTGAGTTCAGAAGTGCTCAGTTCGGAGTTTAAAACCTCACTCACTTGCAGTCCTTCTGCAGCCCCTTTGACTCATCGGTGCAGTAGAAGAACTTCCCCTTGAACAGCTGCACGGCGATGACAGCGAAGATGAACATGAAGAGAATATAGACGATCAGGATGTTCAGCACGTTCTTCAAGGAGTTCACCACGCAGTCAAACACAGCCTGGGGGTAGAAACACACACATACATGTGCACAGACAACACACGCGCACACACATGCGTGCAGACACACATACATGAGCACAAACATGTTAAATACCTGGATGTGCCATTACTTCCATATGCAATAGACATTTTGTAACACGAAGTCTATAATGGCTTCAAAAGTAGGCTAAACTTGAACAGTTCTGCACAACATGAAACATCACAGGTAGTACAATATGGTTGGTAACTGTCCTATTGATGAGCACAGCATAAGATACACCTTACATTACTATAATCATTCAGCTCAATCTGTTCTGTTCAATGTTTTTATTAATAGGTGAATGCCATGAAGACATCCATAACAGTTAT
Organism: Megalops cyprinoides; assembly: GCF_013368585.1. Lineage (NCBI taxonomy): Eukaryota > Metazoa > Chordata > Actinopteri > Elopiformes > Megalopidae > Megalops > Megalops cyprinoides. The sequence continues at coordinate 22,495,162 of NC_050587.1, read as the reverse complement.
ACTACTAAAGAAATCAAGGAATCATGCAATATTCATACTTCATACATGCGTCACACATACAAATGCATAACATCAGTATTACAAAAATGAATGGAGTGAGGGATGATGAACCATCTTTTTGTGGTGTAGTGAAATAGATTTTGTGCATGCCCAGCCCTGCTGTTTAATAACAACTGCTCACACTATCAGCTTGCCAGCCAGAACTCTGCTGTAGCTAAATGAATGAGAGAGGAGGTAACACATTAGCAAGCTAATGAATACCTGCAGTAGCTAAGTGTTAATAAATGGACACAAGCACACAGCTAGCTAACTCCATCTACATCAACTTCCTCTCTCAAGCTCAGCATTATCAGTTTAGACAAGGGACAGTACCTGTCTCTCTCTCTCTCTCTCTCTCTCTCTCTCTCTCTGAAGCTCGTTGTAAGATCAAACAGGTGATGGTTCCTGTCTGTCTGACACAGATGGGAGTACCTGTCTCTCTATCTCTCTAATCAGCACTGTCAGGATAAACTGGTGGCAGTACCTGTCACTCTCTGAGGTTCATTATTGTGATGATAGACAGGGGGCAGTACTGTACCTTCAGTTTGGGCAACCGTTTGATGGTCTTCAGAGGTCGCAGCACACGGAGAACCCTGAGAGACTTAATGGTGTTGATGTCTTTTCCTTTGGTCCCTCTGCACAAAGCAAGTAAGCAAGGCTTAGTTTACTTACATATACTCTCCCTCATCCACTCACACATGCACGCACAGTCTTACAAACATACAGACTCATACACACTCACTCTAGCTCATTACCTCACACACACACATACTCATTCTCACACATGTACAAAGTCACATACACTCTCACAATCTCACTCAATCACTCATTCATATACACACATTCACAACCTCTCTCTCACTCACTCTGACACACACTCGCTTCATACACAGACTTTTCACCCATTCTTTCTTTCTCTTATTCACTCATTCACTAACACACTCATACATGCAGAGCTGCACATGCACAGACTCACAAACGCTCTCACTCTTTATCTCATTCACTCGCTCACACATGCATACACTGTCACACACATATAAACTCACACACCCTCTAATTCTTTCACTCACTCATACATGCACACACACCATCACAAACATACAGACACACACTTACTTATTCTCACACACACACATGCACGCACACACACACACACACACACACACTCCCCAGTCCATGTTCCTTTGTGGAGCTCATGTAATCCTGAATTACATGGAGCTATCTTTACATATCCTTCAGTTAGAGCATGCATGTGAGCATATACTGCCTTATTCTACAGTAACCCACCTCCCAAAGAGAATTATGTCAGAAGTTAACAAGATATAAAACTCGTAGTCTGTCCTTGCCAAAAAGAAAGCTTGCATGAACAAGGCCTTCTGCACACTGTGGGTTCAATGGTGGGTTTCTGCAGCATAACACACCATAATTGACAGAAAAGAGGCACAAAGAAACGGCCAGGGAAAAGGGAGACGTTTCTTTGGAGGAACCACTGTGTCTATTTTTTTTTAATTCACAGTCACCATCCTTGATAATAGGTTACAGAGCTGGAATGATGAAATAAGACACTGGAGGTAAAGTTATGATGCCTAGGAGGGTGCAGCTTTAGTAGCACAGAAATAAGTGAGAAAGAGGAAATGGTTTGTTGAATCTGGTGCAATGCGCAGGCAAGATGGCAAAACCATTTTAAATCTTTATGGTTTCAGACTGCTTCACAAAACCTAGTTTGAACCAGTAGCTGCGTAGAGGGAACATGAGATCTGTGTTTGTTCATATAGATTCTCAACCCCGCAAGTGAGGTAATTAACCTCAGCATATTTCCGCTTAATATAGTGCTGACTAATACACTTCATGGAAGGAACTGTACACATGAGGTTACATGACGTCAGAAGCTTGAATCAAAATGACAAGTGGCAAAAGTACTGGTCAAATCACCAGTCAGGCTCAGTGCTCAACAATAACTGGTGTCTGCGTTGTTTCTTTGCTTTGATTTGCAGAGGCGTTTACCAGCTTGTTTAGTTTGCTCATGTAGCAATGAGCTAACCAATAAACATGTTGGAGCTGCCATCTTTATACATCACTCCACGCACATAATGTCCACACAGTCCCCAAGGGTGGGATACATGGGTACAGTTTAACAAACTTTTGTGTGTAATGTTGCATTTCCTTCTTTTGCTTTTTTCCAATTTAAATGGTTGTAGTACATTCAAAACCTAAAATATCTCATGAGTCATGGCTTATCAGAACTTTTGAATGTGTGGCCTCTCTCCTGGTCTGCAGTGGAAAAACTGTATCAGGGGAAACAGACAACCAATGCTCAGGTGAAGTCAGCCAATATCCTTATAGACAGGAGTGGAGCTGGACTCAATCAGGGAGTGGAGGGAATTAAGCCTGAGAAGCTGAGATACCGTCCAGTCAAACTGCAGGCTGCATGAAGTCTGAAATCCCAGCAGTGACTACACTAACATCATATGGTGATCTGAAAAACATAATTACACACCTCAGTAGAATCCAGTAATGGACTGCATGTACTGCACACCATAAGAGCATAAACTTTATAGCAACAAAATGCAGGCTATGTGAAGTTTACAATCCTGACAGTGGCTGTGGTGATGTCACTGCAGTGATGTCACACAGTGATCTACTAGGTACAAAGTTGCACTGTGCAGTAGAATCTGTAACAACCAATGATGAACCAGTTTGTCATATCAGCCCTTCATTTTAGGTGTGTTACTTTGGTCTACACCACATATAAGTACGAGTGCTAGCTCTGTGGACAGTACATTTAGAAACCTGCATTTCTGTGCTCCAGAGTCTCTCTGTGGTGAGGTAAGGCTGGCTTCAGCCTGGTCCCCTGATACAGCCCTCCTCCCATGTGCTGAAATGCACAAAACTTTGCTCCAGGGCCCAGGAGCAAGGAACAGTTCTGGCTGGAGGCAACAGGAGAACCAGGGCCAGCGGAACCGGCCAGGCCTGCATTCTGGCAGGAGGTCCCTCCCGGAACCCAGCGCTCTGATCTCCTCTTCCTGCTTCCCTCCCGAGACGTTCCAGGCCAGAGACTCTGCAGAGAGCTTCTAGTGCAATCACTGGCAACGATCTGAGTCGGAACTCGCACGCCCACGTGCAGCACAATCAAATGAACAAACAGACAGGGACATGTGTGTGGTGAATTAAAAGAAGAAGAAAGAAGATGCCACATTCAGGCCGTCACTCCAAGTTCTGAAGTGACACTTTTGGGTCAGTGCCGTAACACCCTTGCCGCTGATGGCGCATAGCTGGGGTGGGCTGTACTTCTATTATCAAACTGGTCAAGTTTAACCTATTTTTGGAATGATGGTACTGTTGGTAAACGTGTGTTTCATATTTAACTGGCATATGGGTTGATGGGTTCAACTCTCCTATGGCTGCCAACGCAAGATGGCACCTGCCAAAACACATACACACACACGTGCATTGCATAATTTATCTGCTTGGCAGATGCCCTTGTTCAGGGCAGCTTACTGCACACAGTTTAGATTCTGTCCATTGCTGTGGCTGCATGTCAGATGCAGGGTCGTCCTCAATGGTGGGGTCACACCCAGGATTTGAACCTGCAACCATAGGCATCATTTACGCTGGGGACATGTCCCCACCACTTTTTGTCATGGCCCATTTCGTACCCCCACTTAAAAAGGTATACACATAATAAAAAAAAAGGTGTGAACACATCAAACCCGTCGTTGTCCCCAGCACTTTTCAAAGCAAACTGACGCCCATGCCTGCAACCTCCTGATTTTTTTATCTGTGACTTTTTTGGTTGGTTTGTTTGTGAAGACCGACAAAAAAAAGGATCGATTGAAATTTGGTTGTGTCTACATACAAACCCATTTCCTTATGTGCTACTATTGTCCTAACATACGCACACACACACCACTCTACCTGCCACTGGTTTGGGCAACTCCAGTGAGACAGAAGATGAATGCTGACGCATTTGCACACATGCTCTCTAGAAGAACACCTTGTTGAAAGTGTTATTTTAAAGAATCAATCTCAGCATAATGTAGTTACTTTATCCTCCTCCATTCTTGGAGGGGGAGGGGGTCTACTCTACCAAACACAACATGCAGATCTCATGCTGAGATGCAGATAAGCCTAATATGATTTCACGGTCAGTAGGGTATGTGGTTATGGTTCAGACGGAGATGAACAACACATTCACAACATTCTGAGCGCAATCAGGAGAAACATCTTACAGAGTTTGGATCACATTGTTATTGCATTAATTGTTAGGGCTTGGTGGTGGGGGAAAGGGGGTCAAAACCAGATCCTCCTGTTGCCTAAAAGGTTGTGGAAAACAGAATTGGCCTTGGCCTTCACCTTCACTGCCCCACTCAATGCTGCAGATGACAAAAGGTCTGATCCACTAACTCTGGGATGTCTTTCGAAAGCCATCAGAATGACGTTTCAGTGGCTCCTACTCAATACAGGAATGGGTCCATTGTGAGAGACAGGACACATTGTCCTGGGTTAGGAATGGGATCAGAGGGGCGAGACTGGGGGAGTGGGGGGGGGGGGGGGGGGTATCAGGGGGGTGGCATTGGGGGGAGGGGCTTGTGGTTGCTGTGGGTCCCCACCTGGTCACGCTTTGTTGCGATCTAATAAAGGAAAGCAATGATAATAAAAAAGAACAGAAGAAATTACGACTGCTTCACACACAGAGAAAACAACAAATATGCAAACAGTTTACAAAAACGCATAAACAAAGCAAGAGATTACTACACAAATGATAACACATAATAGAAGTAAAAGGGTGGTAAAATAAGCAATTTTTCAAGACGTAAAGTCCTAGTTTTCACTGCAGGTGACTGGTGACTGACACAAAAAGGGACAGAGCGATGTCACTAAAATTTTGATGTAGAAAGTTAATCCTGTTTGCACCAAGGACTGATATGCCTCTACACACTGTCCTGGTTGGGTGAAAGCCACTCCTGGTCTCTGTATATATGACTGCTCCTGCCATGCACTCCTACTCTGAATGACAAACTGAGTCTTCTCTCCCTCTGGTAATATCAAGAAAGGAAAAAAAACCTCCAGCGGCAGAGAACATCACAATCGAGCAGAGCGGGAACTGCCCGGCCAACTAGAGAGAGAAATCCTAAATCCGATCCGTCAGTCACCCGGAGTAGTGCGAGCGCGGCAGAGACAGAGGAAGTGTTCAAACCTGCCACGGCTGTACGGACAGGGGCAGCATTCGGGAAGCAGGCACAATAGGGAAAGTGTCAGGCGCATCAATCAGACGGAACCAGCGCGCTGGAAACGGCCACCACAGATGGTACGTCTCAACACAACTACATGCGCCGCACAGCGCTGGAAGTTAGTACATATTTAACTCCCCTCCTCTCCCCCGCACACACACGCACACACGCACACACATACGCAAGCACACACACGCATGCACACACAGATGGAGGGGGAGGGTGGTTTGGGTGGCCCTGAGGGCATGCAGGGGGACTCTGAATTATACAGGGTGTCAGTCTGTGCAAAGCACTGCTCCCCTCCCATCCTGGGAGGCAAGAGCGAACACACGTGACACATCACCCCAAATTCAGCCCACCATGGGCAGCGAGGGGGGTTGGTGAATGCGGGCATTGCTGGGGTCCATACAGCTGTCACTCACTGTGACGATTTCCCTCTCAGAGCACACCTCACCCCTTCTGGCTCATTCTCTGTCTTTCCCTAACTTTTTCTTTCTCTATCTCTTTATCTCTCTCTATTTCTTTCTCCCTCTTTGTCTCTCTCTCTCTCTTTTTGTACCTCTTCTCTCTTTTCCTCAATTTAATTCAATCCTCTTTCAGTTAAGCAACAAAAACACACGATGAAATAAACTAACCACAAACCTACCATAAAATAACTCTATTTAACTGGGACCCCAACCATTGTTGTCATATGAAAAGACCAATACATTAAAACTTGCACAGTTACATTCATATGAAATATGTTAGACACAAAACAAGTGATGCATTAAAAATAGATGAGGTATTAGTTCTGACAGTATGACACTTGTAAAAACAAGTGTTACAAGCAGATGTAGCCTCTCAGAGGCGAATGAGCGGAAGGAAAGATGAACACAGACGAATAATGAGAGGTAGAGAGGTGGGACGTTGAGCGCTCGACACGGAGCATGCTACATTGCTGATCTATGGAGCAGAGCATAGACCCTGCTGGCTTACACAGACATAGGAGAATAAAGCAAGCGGCACAAAGACATTACCCCATAAAGCTCCTGAAAGAAGTTCCAGCCAACAGGAAACAGAGAGAGAGAGTCAGTACCACAGAAGGCCACATAAATACATATACTGTTACAGCACCATTACAAACATACACTGTAACTACCATTACATATACAGACTGTTACTCTGCCATTACATATTTACACTGTTACTGTACAATTACATATACATACTGTTACTGCACCATTACATGTACAGACTGTCAATGTACCATTACATACAGACACTGTGCTGTTACATGTACACTCTGTTACTGTAACATTACACATAGACATTGTTACTGTACCATTACACATGCACACTGTTACTATTCCATTGCACATTGTTACTTTACCATAGCACATAAGCACTAAGTACAGTACACGTACACAACGGCAGAAACAGAAAGCAAGAGAGAAGGGATGAGAAAGAGAGAGGGAGACTGATGGCAAAAGAGAAGCATGATTAATAAAAAAAGGAGAAAAAAGATGGAGAGAGAGTTGGAGGAGGAGGAAAAGAGAGAGGAAAAAAGGCAAGCTAGAAATGTAGACAGAACAGTATGGAAGGTAAAGAAAAAGAGAGAGCAAATAAGAGAGGGAGAGATACCACAGTTGTATACAAAGTCCAAAACAGAAAGTCACAGTTCACAGGTTGCACAGGTAGCAGATGTTCATGAAGTTTAGTAGGAGATCTCTCACAGTAATGCATTAGCTGTCATGTTGAGAACATACAGCACAGGGGACAGAACACTAGCATCACACTGCTACCCCGTCATAGCACAGTGGAAGACAATGTGTGACATGCACAGGGAGGATAATTTGCTCTGGTCAACAAGTTGAAACACACTGACATGGAAGGTTCTATAAAAAAAGGTTCTATAAAAAGGTTCTACAAAAAGCATTCTATTTGATGAATACTTGAACGCCCCCAGAGGCTGCATAAGGCAGCACAGTTACACTGCATAACTTTTGACTTTTTTGTCATCTAGCACAGAAGTACACAGAGCAGGAAGCTGTGATTTGGGGGATTGATATTGTGGCCCTAGAAACAGTGGTTTACTTCACTGACTGACTGACTGACTGACAGACTGAGCAAGCGGTTCACCTCAACATAAAGCCCTGCAACACAATCTGAATCTGATGGCAACAGATAAAACATGTTGGGTTTTGACCAATTCAGGCCCATAATTATAGCATTAAAGCACTCAGGTCTGGATCGGGTCATGGTCATCATTTCTGGATGTCAGGTTTGGAATGCACTGCTAGTGAAAATCAGGGCTAAGATCTCATTTTGAATAAATGACAAATATGCAAGAAATATTAACACTCTTACTGAACATATCAGGCTTGAAAGGAGTATTAATGTATTTATGTACTTGCTAAGACACGAAGAACTTATTTTTGTCAATGTTCCCTCCATTGTCCCAGAAAGGACTTTGAATTTTACCATTGCCTTTTGTTTATTTGTACAGACTTAATCACCATATAATATACTTTTTTCCCCACAAGGATGGATGGTATTGTGTTCATTTGTTAAACTGCTGAATACATACTGTGGGATTTATTTTTTTTGTATGAGTGGGTTCAGACCGGGTTTGGTTCAGGTATTAAAGTACCAAGTACAAAGTAATGACAACCTTTGCTCCACGAGATGGGGAATATCTAACAAGGTGATCCACCAACATGGTAGCAGTCTCTGAGCGGTACCTGCTTTGTTTTTGACAGTGCAATTTGAGCCCCTCTGTAGCGTTCAGCAGTTCATTCATTGTAAGAGATCCTCATGGCATCTTTTTCCATTATTCCCGCAGGAGGGAAAAATTAACAGCTGCAAATTAACAGTGGAAAAAAAAGCCAGCAGGGATCAGCCCTCTCAGAGGAGGCATCTCGGTCATTAGACAATCGCACGCGTTCCATTGAAGCGCCAAGAGGGCAGACTGTGTGTGTGTGTGTGTGTGTGTGTGTGTGTGTGTGTGTGTGTGTGTTGTGTGTTAGTCAACAATATCAGATCACTAATGTCCCATGCACTGTAGGTGAGGCCACCATTATAGAAGCCCTATTGTGTGTTCTGTGGATGATTTGTTAGAGGTGCTAATACTATGAGGATCTAGCTCTATGCAGGTCTCGAAGTGAAACCGCACTTTTATGAAAAGCATCAGCGTGTATTAGGTGGGCATTCGATCTACTAGCTACAATATTGTACTTTGAGGTATGAATTTATTTAATACAAGCAAATATTACAGATTTCCAATTTGTTTCTAGCCATATAATTTAAGTGATCACTATATTAGTGATAATGTGAAGAGCAGGAATATGAAGAACACAACGCTTGCTCAAAGTAAAGACTGCATACCTCCCCTTACAGTTTATAAAGTACAGAACTGCACCATTGGAGTTAAGGTATCATTTGGAAGGGACAAACTAAAGTCAGTTTCACACTAATTTTTCAGCATGTTGCAAGCAAAGCACACAGGAGAATGCCAGCATTTTTCCATGTGCTATTTGGGTTTGACAGACATAGTTGCCAGTGATTCTGGGGCTATTAGGTTAACATGCATATCGCCATACCTCTTCTGCTTGGCTGTTTGGGAAAGATAACTATTTGAGGAATGGGCTTTGTACTTACGAACACGCAAACGCCACCAGAGCACCGCTGACCACAATGAAATCCAGGATGTTCCACAGATCGCGGAAGTAGGACCCTGGGTGCAGCACCAAGCCCAGGTCAATCATCTGGAGGGGGAGAAAGTGAAATAGTTTCCATTAATACACTGATTTACAAACTGACACTGCACACTGACACTACACACTCACAGCACATATTGATGCTACACAATGACGCTTCACACTGACACTGCACGATCATGCTACACGCTGTTCATTACACAGTCACACTACACACTGCAATATACACATTGACACTGCGTGTTAAAACTCCGCACTTACACTACACGCTGGTCCTATATGCTTAAACCACACACTGGCACCACACACATACACTACACACTGCTACTAGATGCCGACATTACACACTGACCCAGCACACAACCACTACTGATCCTACTCACTGACACTACTGCATATTAGATATAAAAGGAAAAGTTTTCATTTCGGCTGGAATTACAAACACCCTTTGAGAGAGAGTTCATTTATATCGGTACCCAGGAAAAAGACACCAATTCGATTTCTATAGAAGTCTTTCCAGCACACTGATATGCAGTAAGTCCTTCAGTGTCACTTTTATCTTTGGAAATCAATGACTGACTCTAAAAACAGAACCCTAATAAAACCTCATTTATCATTAGATATCAAGTCTTAAAAAATGCTCAGAGTCAGATTTCCTCTTTGAGTGGTCTTTCAACGTCCTAATGAACAGCGAAGCTGCAAACCTTGTGAAGGGATTCTCATTGCTGAACACTTTAATGCCATTCATATGATTTATAACCACTGTCTCTGGAAAAATCTTGATCCTCACTAAGCTAAATGTAAACAGTGCACACAAGCACTATAGGGTATTTCCTTAACAAGACAGACAATAAAACTGTGGGAGACTAATGTGTTCTGGTTGTAGGGGCACCAACTGGCACTAAGTCACTGTCATTGGCAAAACCTCATTTTTCAGACAGCATTCAGTCTGGAGCAACTTATCAGCATGCAGATGGGGAGAGGCACACCTTAATCACCATTTCGAAGGTGAACACGCCCGTGAAGACATAATCTAAGTACTTCAGCACCTGGGTGGAAAAAAAAACATACATTTTCATAAAGCATCATTAGTCAACCAAAGAAATGCCTCACTCTGCACTGTCAGACAGCTGCTACAGCAAGGTAACATCAGGCAATTCCAGAATTTAAGGAATTTAAGGAATGTTGAACATAGATACAGCATTATAAATTATATAAGTTAGGGGCACTTTCATGTATGTAATTTTGTGTATGTATTGTAAAATTTAAAAAATACTCATAAATGAAAGTGGTAATGACATATTTAGTCCTGTATTTTGTGTTTCGTGGTAAATATTTAAGGTATATATATATATATATATATATATATATATATATATATATATATATATAATTACTTAAAAATTGAATTTTATATTTATTATATATTGACATGTATATTGACACTGATTAATGGTTTATATCGGAAGCCTTAGTAGCCATCTCCTGTTGAGCTGCATACAGCCTGATCTACATACAGTAATACAGGCCTGTCTCTTTTTCAGTCCATAGAAAATCCACCAACAGTCCTTTCCAAAACCTGTCCAAACGCCCTAAATGACCCTGCCACAGGCATCATCATCAAAACGATACTGTCACTAGTCATGTAAGAGATGGGGGCGGGGGACTCACGTTGTTGCGGGGGGCGTTGGCCTGGACTGGGTCTTCCGCAGCCAGGGCAATGCTGCTCATCGTGATGACTATCAGGATGCACATCTCAAAGTAGCGCAAGTTCACCACGTAGTGGCACAGACGGCGCACGCTGCGGATCAACAGAGGAACACCTTGAGAAGCCATCTGTTAAAACCATGACTGCCTCTGCCATTGTTTCTTTTAAATCACTTCATCTTGCTTCTGCACAGTGAGTGACAGTTTCCTCTTTCCCAGCATCACTTGCCCTTATGAGTTACAGAGACAGCCAATGAGCTGCAATGGGCTCTGTAACATAAAGGTCAGGTTCACTTGTGACCAGTCTGGGCATTCACTATTGACTAATTTACAGACTGTTCTGGAATACTAAAATGACTAAACACATATTTTGTTTATTCATTTATCTGTTTTGGGAGATGACCTGTCCTCTATACCTAATTTGGAGATGACAGAATCATTCAAACCCACAAACCTACTGTGTTATTACTTTTTCCTGGGTCAGCCCTTAATTATACACTGTCACACTGTGTGGATGGGATGACTATATATCTGTTGGTACCCTCTCTCCAAACTGCAGATATCCTTCAGTAATATTAGAACAATCTTTCAAAATGAAAGACAACACCAATGAGCAGCAGCATCATCAACACTGTGTTGATGAACTCCTGCTCTTCTTTCTCTTTGTGGGTGCAAAATACTTCACACTCAGTTAGAGGTCTCTGTAAAAAAGGGCACACAGTGAGTTATGACAAACGGTTAAGGCACCCTGCTGAACACTCACGGGTTGGCCTGGCCAAACACAAACATGGAGCTGTAAGGTAGGATCTGCCGGGGCCCGTTCTTGGTCTCGTCATCCAGGTCCTTCTTCTCCTCATTCATCGGGAGGTTGTCACATTCAAAGTTGTTCACTGCCACTGAAAATACATGCGCATAATCACAGCTCACACCCTCACCACAGCTCTCTGAAGAACAATAAGCAGTTTAGCTCACGCTTATCAGTTACTATGTACTTCACCTCCATTAACTGGATCTTGGCGTTTATTCAGTTTTCAGGAGAACAATAATTGTTTAATAATGGATCCCAGAGACAGTGTTCAGTTTGACGCACACAGCAGATAGATGACACTCACAAGGCTGACTTATAAATGTTTGTCATATCCAAACACTTTCCCTGGGGTCAGATTTGTGATAAACCACCCCTCAGTACCTCAGTATAAACTATCAATAAATGTATGACAGTGGTACTTATATGATATTAGATATGAATTACATCGCAAAATGTTTTAATGCACCAATGTGTCAGTGTGTTTATGTGGATCTTTTAAGAACATAAGAATCATCTGATTCCATTCATAATAACTTATGAACATAAGAATCATCCCAAGATTACCTCACATGTTCTTACTGAAACAATTTAAGTTAAACACCTTGCTGAAGGGTAGAACAGGACTGCACCAGCTGGGTTACCAGCTTAGCTCCTTAAATACGACACCACACTTCCATTCCAAATTCAGAGTAACACAATCCCTCTGTACTTTCTAATTCTGGCCTAATCCATCAAAGTCATTTAGAGACGACATTGTCTGTCTTATTACAAGTGAGACTTGCTCATCTAATTGCCAGCATTGCCCTTTAAAGCAAAGGTGTGTTGCAAAATGTTGTAACGGCCCAGCAAAGACAGCATCTGCCCCTACTATAACATTTGAGCGCACAGCCTTGAGGACACCACCCGTTCTGCCCCCTGCTGGTACTGACTGGGAATGACAGTGGTCTCTCCAGGTGGGGAGGTAATGGTGACTGGGATGTGGACTGCATTAGTGCCAACCCCCGTCTGTCCCGTCCGAGTCAGGTTCTTCTGGTTATCTGAGTCTTCTGGCTTGTCACCAGCCAATTGCTGGCCATCGGAGGGCACCTGCGGGCTGGTGGCCTTGTTGTCCCCTTCCCCATCGGTCATTCTTCCCCTGGGAAATACAGGGGGGGGGGGGGATGATATGATGTTCTGGTTGGAAAACAGACCTCCTCTCGAAACAGGCCTAGCCTCATTTCTTGCAAGTATCTGGAACAGCATGGCATTGTCAGAAAGAGTGTGGGATCAGGGTGTGGTTCGCAACTGCCACACATCGTTCATCCGCAGTCTAACCGTAAAGTAAAACCTATTAAACATAACAATTAGATAAGCATTACTGGTGTCATTGTACTCACAGACATTTGGAGTATCAAGTTTTCAGCTCAGGGGAATTATATGTCCATTAAAGATCCTCAGCACTCTGCTATTAAAACCATTACAGGTCAATTTTTATCATAAGATAATAATGACAAATATAATGAGTACAATGATAATAAGTACAAGTAAGATGAGTAAAAGCACATAAGCCTCTAAGAACTGACTGCTTTGATTGAAGGTGCTGATTAGGAAGCCTCTGAAGTTTTCCTCGAAGGTAAATTTCAGTCTGTTAGTCTGTTCAACTGTTATATATTCTACCATATCTATCTACCATATTTATCTATCTTTCTCTCTCTCTCTCTCATACATATATATAACATGTAGATATGTCAGCTGCCTGCTGACCATGTGTATGTAAAGCCCTCTGTGATGACTGCATTTGTGAGGTGTGCACCAGAGGCTGCACCAGATAAAACTTTATTTGATTAATTGATTAACTGATTAATTGATAAAACTTGTATTCCGCCAGCGGGCTCACCTGTGGCCCTGACCCTTGACGCCTTCCCTTTCCTCATTCTCCCTGCACTCATCGCCCTCTAGTGTGGACCGGGCTCTAGCACCACGAGGTCTGTGTCTCCTCCGCTCGCCATTCCCGTCGTTCTCCCCTCTGGCGCCCCCCCCTGCCCCGTCGCGGTGCCGCCCCTTGCGCTCTCCCTTGGCGCCGTTGCTGGCCACGCCATTGCCTTCCTTGGGCTGCCGGTGGCCATGGTGACGCCGGTGCTCTTTCTCGCCCTCTCGGCTGCGGCTCCTGTCGCCCCGGCCTTCCCTCCCGCGGGACCCGTTGTGCTCCTTGCTGCGGCTGTGGTGGGTGTGGTGCCGCCCATCCCTGTTGTCGCTGGCGTCCCCGTTCCCGGTCCCATTCCCGGTCCCGTTCCCGGTCCCGTTCCCGGTCCCGTTCCCGGTCCCGTTCCTGGTCCCGTTGGCGTCCTCTGCAGCCCTCTCCCGGTGGCGGTGGTGCTTGCGCGGGTGTGCCACAGTGTCGCCCTCCCCCGGATCACCCTCGGCCGGATTGTCGCCGTTGCTGCCGCTGCAGGGCTCCACCACCAGGGGGCGGTCCAGGTGGGTCTTCATGTCGGGCCGGATGCGCAGGGCGGAGGACAGGTGCAGCCGGTCCTCGGGGTCCAGCTCGTTGTACAACGCCTCGCTGCTCGCCCGCAGGTTGTGCCTGCGCAGCTGCGTCGTGCGCTGCTCCCACACCGACATCATCTTCATAGACTTCTGCTGCTCCTTACTGGAGGAGGGACGGGTGGAGACGGATGGGGGACAAGCAGTCAGCTCACCACGGGACAAAGCCACACTTATGACATGGGGGGTTGCTATGGCAATTTTGACTGATGTGTCATGAAATTGCAACTACATCCATTTGAAGACCACCTTTTACCTTTAAACCTCTTGAATTCATAGCGATGTTGTGTTCTGTGGTCAATTGAATGCAGTGTTTTGCTCTATGGTCAATAGAGTGCGACTGATTTGCATTGCACTGAAATCCAAGTTTGTAACTTAATTCTAATTTTGTGTGAGTGTGTATAGTGCCCTTAGTCTTCAAAAATCACTGAGATTGCACAGTTCAGTTGATATCATGAACAACCAGCCTTATGAGCACAGTAAAATTACACTCCCTTCTGTGAAATATTTATGCCCTTGTTCATATAATGTACGCATGAATCAAGTGACTCTTGTTGCATGTTGTAAAACACCTAGAATGCAATATCACAGACACACTAAATTTGACGATTTAAAAAATATGCATGTTTGAAATATTACTATGGAAGTGATGTATATTAAAGTTTGGCTTTTAATTGGGGGCGTTGATGGTGTCACTACCAGGAAGCAACCACCCATGTGATCTAACAGTATTAACTGTCACAACTGTTGTACAATGTTTTTTTATGTGATTTGTGTATTTTCCAGACAATAGTGTCAGCAAATGTTATGGTCCTCACAGTTCCTACACAATGTCATGAGTGCATGGCATCAGCATTTACAACTGTGCATAGCAGGGTGCTGTGGACAGCTATCCACCGCCTGTGTGAAAAGGTGGCCTTTATGGATGCGCCCATACAAAAAGTTCACCATGGCTAATTTGCAGCTTATCATGCTAATATATGCTACAGTACATACATGCTCTACCACTTTCAACCACACTGACCTGCTTTTATATCTGTTCCATGCTACCTCTGAGCCATCACGCTTGCTGCAAAGCTTTGACCATGGTTCTCCTGGGCATTAAACTTTCAGGAGGGCTTTGATGATCTGTACAAGTGGGCGTCTAACGTCCCCTGCCTTTCTCTCCCAATTTAATCAATGTTGTTCCTTCATTGGGTCACGGGCTATGAGTCATGGTCTTTCCCCAATCAGGTTCTACAGTACCTGAGGTATTACCTTCGTAGGTCCAGCTTAAAGGGTCTTCAAAAAGTCAAAAACTTAAAAATCTGGGACTTTTACTCTGGAACATGCCCTCTGATAACACAGCTGTGAAATTATGGAAAAAAAACCTCAGGATGAAGGAAAGCCACTGAAAGCTGGGAAATACAGCCAGCCTGCAACAGTGAGCTGGGAGTGGATACCATAACTTGGATTTTACCCTTGAGCAATACCTTTATAAAAGTATCCCCTAACAACCTTACATTCAGTGTTTATACTGCAGTGCATTCCTTTACACTGCATATCTCATGCAAGAAGCATGAAGTGCTCCGTATAGTCTGGATATTTTATATTTATATCTTTTCATCTTTTAGGGGGGTCTTGTGCAAGGACAAGTTTACGTACATTAAGTGATATGTAACCTGGGGATTGGCTGCTCTGGCTAGATAGAGGACATGATAATTGCCATCTTAATTTCTTGGAGGATTTCATGCTGCTGATCTTTCCCCATCAGTACGGCAACTGCAGGTGAGCATTTTCATGTGCACCTGGTGATGGACAGTGGCATGAGTGGCCAAAGCACAGGTCCACAAATGTATCACGTTTTCCTGTCTGTGATTCATTTCCTCGTTTGGCAGTAAAAGGCCTAAATATCAAACATTCAGTGTGTCAAATTAGTTTATGCTTTTGGATTGCCTGCACTTCAAAAGTGTTCCATTAGTTACATAACACACGTGTCAGTCAAAGATTTTGGTTTTTGGCGCTTGCATGATCTGCATACAGAAAGCAAGGCGATAGCACATTTTTGAGTCTTTTGTCTCCACTGCCAGTCTTGGGAAAGATCGCTGTCGTAAACACAAGGAGCAGTTTTCTAGAGAAAAATGCACTGTGCAGATAACAGGTGGAGCGTAACGCCGGTGCTGGCAGATGCTTGTCACTCGCAGTTGGTTTTTAGCTTGGCTAGAGGTGCCCCGCTCCACTCCTCTGCTTGCAATTACATTCCACGCACACCTTTGGCTGTCAAGCTGTTCCTCAGGGTCGGGTCATGGTTGGCCGCCTATGGTGAGCAGCTGACAGACAGCGGACAGGTAATGGAGGACAATGCAGACAGGCTGCATTCTGAAGCGCTGCCTCGCTCCCAGCTCGCCTCGACGAGGCCCACTGTGCGATGCATCATGGGGCGGCCACTTGGAGAATCGGGGAATGTGGGTGGAGGTGGCTGCAGTCATTTTTCAGCCAGGAGCACTTCATTATCAGTTGTGCGCCTACTCAATATAGTGGTAAAAATCTATTCTTCTCTTTCAAAAATCACTATAATCCATCTGTCCAATTAGTTTTATCATTTACAATCCAAATGTTTTTTGTTTGTTTGATGCTCACATTATCAGTCAATGTGCTGTTGGTAACTTGAAATGTAAAGGCAGAAGATGAAGCTGATGTATAGCTTAGCAACAAGTATTGCCAGGCATAAAAATATTGCTATGGATTTACTAATAGAAGCGCTGTCTACTTAGGACCATTTTTGACAACAAAGCCGCAAAAGATTATGAAAAGGTAGGTCCAGAGTCAGTGGTCCAGAGTCAATAGGCCAGTTCACTCTGAAGCAATGAAGGAAGAATACTGATTAAAAAATTCTCACCCAACTCCAAGAAATGAAATACAATGAAATACTACCACCAGATAACTCCATGTATGTGGATATGTGTGTATGCATGTTGACTTTGACTTTCACCACTGACACATCCTATGTGGTACTTATACCTCAAGATTCGACGGGCAGAAGAGTGGACAAAACTCCTAAAAACACATATAGCGCAGTAAAAACAAACAAGTTAAAAACAGTCGTGCCTTTCACATGCGAGAAGGAGCGAGGGAAAGAGAGAGAGACGAGAGGCTGGAAGCCAACTGGAAACAGACAGACAGGGAGGCTTACGAGTGACACAAATAATGCTAACTCAAGAGAAATTAATCAACTGAGAAGACTGACAAGAAAATAAAACTAAGACTATGGAGACACACCCAGATGTTGGCATTGCACTGTAAGAACTACACTGTCTTCAACCCCACCCCGAACCCCATCTAAACAAATATCACTGGAGTCTGGACCATAGGCCATATCAGTCCAGCAACAGGCGACCCCTCTCTCACTGGAACTACCTGCAAAAATCATGGGTAAGAAGGCAAACTTGCATCAGGAATTCTGAAAACTGACAACTTGGCTCTAAAGCACTGCTCTGTTTCATGTTTAGACTGGAATGTAAAATGAAACTGCCTGTGAGATGATTCAGATTAAGGTCACATAAGCTCTCTATGCAAAATTATTGCTTTATGTTTCACAGTTGTCTGTGCGAACATTAGGAAACATACACATACCCATGGGTATAACCTACAAATAGAGATGAATGCTTTGTGCACCAGACAATACACAAAGGGACAGTACTATTTATTTTGATACTACTGATTAATTAAGTTAGAATTTCAAACAAATAGAGAACCATACATTCTACTACTTCATTATCAAAAATGCTTAAAATCTTAACATAAAAATGCAGATCATATTTAAATATATGTTATAACATATGTTATGTATTGGACACATTTATTGCCACATTCATGTATACGATTTCAATAAGTATATACTAGAAAATGGAAATATATTTTTTGTACATTATATGTTAAATCATGGAATCAACATACATGGAATAAAGTTTGGAACACTGCAATGATTGATATATCTCTAATGCATGACGCATTTTAACATATATCAACATGTATTGCTTTTGCGTATAGAATTAGGTATTTTCATGAAAGAAGGAAATGAGGAAAGAAAGAATATGTTAAGCACATTTACATTTACATGTCACAATCATGCAGTGACACTCTGAAGAAGTAATGCTCAGTGCTTGCTCTCTGCTGAGGAGAGCAAGGCAAGCCGTGACACTATGTACGCGTTCCAAGCAGCTTGGAATGAATGGAGGCACTGCATCACTTACCCCTCCCACCAGCACTACATGTGCCGTGTACAGATTCTGTTTTAAATCTCTTTTTTTTATGTTTTTATAGCTTATCTACTCTCATCTCACAGTCCAAATAAATATGGTAATGTAAGAATTCAGGAAGAGTCTCCAATCCTGCTTTGGTTCAGCCTTTGTTTTGTCTGACTTCTGAAGAAAACACATTCCATGTTGAAAGATAAGCACGCAAGTGGTGTACAAAAACTTCTTAATGCCATAATGAAGAGATTTTCACTATTCAGTACAGATTTTATCCACTGCGATGTATTTTCATATTTACAGAAATCCCTGACTTACTTAGAGTCTACTGATTTATTCTCGTTCCTTGAGCACTGGCATCACGTTGGATGCTCAAAATTGATATTGAGAGCTACAGCAACTGTCTATACTTTCTGGGACTACTTTTCTTATTACTTAAAAAGGAGATACAGAGAAATAATGGCCTTTTGGCTTTATAGCATCTTTGGAGCTCCTGTAATACAACATTGAATTCAGGGCATCGCACTACAGTGCACCGAATAAATCTGGGGTACACAGATCCCACTGTGCCAGAGGTCACTAGCTGACATTTCTGAGCTCTACAGATGTTCGGCGTGGGAGCGAGACCCTGTTTCCTACAACACGGTGGCTAACGGCAGCTTCTCAACCGCTGACTCACTGGGCGCATGCAATGTGAAGCTAGGCGGGGTGGAGAGAGCTGAGGGAGATTAGCTCATGTACTTCAGTCCACTAAGGGCAGGCACCTCACACCCTGGGTCAGCCTATCGCATCTCTTGTTGGGAGGTGTGTGTTGCACTTCCTAGTGGGTACACGGGTGTGGCCCGAGCTCAGAAAAATGCCAGTTATATCAGTAACATGACTTGCACACTGGAGGCCGATGCCTTTACTTGGGCAAGGGTTGCTGTGGCCATTTAGAGGAGAGTGTTGCTAGGCTTGGTGTGTCCACGAGCCTGTCAGTGATGTTGACAAGGCAGTGCCTCTACACTAAACAACAGGATTTGTCTGGCTATTGTCAGACTACAGAGGTCACACGTTCAAGCACAGTTCAGACTCCCCCAGTCAGACCCCCCACCCCCTGCAGCGCGAACTGGGCCATGGGCAGAGGTTGCTGTTGCCATGACTCCAAGCAGACAGGTTTTCCTGTGGCTGCCAAAGTGCCTCAGGGGAAGGGCAGGAAGCGATCGGAGACAGACTGACAGCAGCGATCTCGTCCTCTCTGGCAACAGCTGCGAAACGTGTTAATGAGGAAAAGCGCAGCCGCTGCACCTGGTGCATGCTCCCGCGCATCCCCTCCGTAGCACAGCGCAAACAGGAAGCGATGCAGGTGGTCATGTGTCTGATCCACATTACATATCCACAGGCTGCCACGTTCACTCAGACGGACAGAGAGGAGAAGAGAAACCACAGCCCAGGCAGCGCGGGGGATGACAACGGCATGAGAGATGGGACAGAGCGTTTGGGAGGGTATCAAGAGGGAAAGGGGTGTGGGGTAAGGGGGGGGGGGGGGGGTTTGAGAATATTGTAACAGAGAGCAAAAACTCACGGTGAATTAACGCTGGAGACGGACGAGCTGCGAGAGAGAGCACCTCGATTTTGGTTTACAAAACTGCACATGCAAAACAAAACAAAACAAAACAAATAAGATGAGACAGAAAAGAACACAAAGGGAAGACGTCAGTGAGGAGGACTTCGCTGGGGGACTGTCTGTCTGTCCATCTGTCTTCTGTCTACACGCATGTCCTCTCCCCACCCAATGCAAGCCTGCTTTACAGACTTGTCTTGGAGTAAAGAAAAAAAAATGAACTCAACAACATCAAACCCCAAAACAATACAACTCAACAAAATGAAAAGAATGTGCTGACTTTTACAAAGCATTTTAAACCTCAAAGTGCAGAACTGTGAAAGTAGTCTGCTCATCAGTAATTAAGAAGGCGGCAACAAGACTACTGAAGCTTTGCAAGTAATTTTTAATTAATTAATTTAATTTAGTAATTTTTAAATTAATTATTAACTTAATTTATCTCCTGAAGAGAAAAAAGCTTTGTAAATTTCCAAATTCCTAAAAAATAACAGTATTATTAATGAAGAGAAACGGTTACGTATTTAACATAGGGCTTTGAAATAAACTTTAATAGTGTGCAATCACAATTTGGTCGGCATCCATATGTGAATCCCTAGAGGTACTGTGAGTGAGGTTTCTTGAACCACATAATGGTTGGAGGCACTGTACCTTATGCTGTCAATCACGGACTTTCAGGATCCAATCAAAAGGCACTGCTTTTTGATTCAAGATAAATCATAAATCATAAACAAATTTTCTGGGTTCATGAAGCCTCAGGCTCACATCACTAAAAATAGATGATACAATGGCTCAGGGGTATGAAACCTTGGTCCTGGAGTCCTAATTTAATGTATGTGACTGCTATATATTCCATTTACTGCACAAAGCAGTGTGGCTGTCAATGAGGAGCAGAACTTTTAACCCAAAGGTTGCTGGCTTGATTCCCAAGTTGACCACTGCTGTTGTACCCTTAGGCAAGGTACTTAACTCAAATTGCCTCAAGAGCTCGAATGGGAAAAAAAAAGACACAATCCAGGACCCCGGTTGGCCACCCCTGCTGTATATGATCCACATCACAACACTTGAACACTTGTACATGATCCACATCACAACAAAGAAAATAATACAGTCTGACAGGGAACAACCTTACAGTGCAAACAATGCAGTGTATGTAGGCCTTAAAATCCACATATATCAATACTGAAATCATTTACAAAATAGTTGATATCTGCTTTCGACCATCAGTTAAAACAAGTAACTGTAACAGAAAAATTAATTGCACTATTTAACCAATCCAAAAGTGGGAAAAGACAAATGAGACACACATGGCATTATCGTGGCATAATCTGTCTGGAGAGAAGGAGCCAGCGCTGGCCAAACTACAAGAACAATAGCACACAGTCATGAGCACGTTGCTAGTTTGGCTACGCCTTGCATGGAAACACAAATGCACTGAGCTGCACATTAAGGTGTCCACTGTACTTACCGGCATTCGAACCCCTTACTGTGTCAATCAAGAAAGTGCACTGACCACCTCTGCATGTTTGTGACCGGAGCTGTGGTCACAAACCATGGGGCAACCATGGGTGCCAACGGGCACTCATCAGGGTAAGAAACTGTGGGGGATGTATTGAACTTCACAGACATGCGTGGGGATTGCAGAATCCACTTTGGCAGTGTACAAAAGGGGGACGATGCTTTTTGGTGTTCCCTCTCCTTACACCTGCGCCTTTAGCAAAATTACTTTAACCTGGCTCAGCATTTCCCAACTCAGATCTATCCCAGAGATGGTACAACTTACCTCTTCTGTAATGACCCACTACTGTCAGGAGGGCAGAATGGCACACCATCTTTGAACCACTACAAAAAACATCTATTTAAGTTTCACTTTGACTACCAGAAGCTAAGCCTGTCCTATATCTGGGACCCATAATCTGACCTGTCCACCCTTAAGTGAATCCTGATATAGAGTAAAACAGTTCTTACAGAACACTGTCATTTACTACAAGTATTAAGGCATTAAGGTCCAAGTTAACATTTCTCTTAATGGTCATTGGCAATATGTAAACACTGCGACTAATAATGCGACCATTGCTAGGCTACATGATTCGTAGGTATGTGTTGGTATGCATAGCTTCTCTGTTCACTTTAGTATGATGTAATTTATGTTTCTCTCAATTATAATTGTTAGATATTGTTTTTTTACTATTTTCACTATGCTTTTATTTTTGCACTTTTTCAGCTTGATGTCAAATATGACACATGATATGTATGTAATATCTTATCCCATACTAGCCCTGTGACTCGCTCTGGATAAGAGCTCTTTACCAGATAAATAAATGATTACAATGATAACTCAGAACTCAGAAGTAAGCCTACTTACATTCTGCCGAGCTGGGCTTTGACTAAAAGCTGACACCAACCTAAGTGCATCCGCCAGCAGACATGGGGTGGATTCAGATAAGGTTTAAATCTGTTGGGAAATGCTAATGAGCCACATCTCAGATTAACACCTACTTATTTACTGTATGGTAGCAGCCAAATGACATCTTTTAACTGGCTATCAAACATAAGCCTATCTCTGCATGTTAAGTAGCCATCATCCACCTGTGAATTTCCAGCACTGTGACAATTGAAATCAGTTAGGTCCAGCTGCTTAGTACCTGCTTAGTGAAATTCACTTGTCCAACAATATGACATAACATCTGTGGATTCTCAAATTATTCCTGGTATTTATTGCCCAAAACCTTCCCTCTACAGCCAAGAAAACTGGTGGAAAATTACAGTCCAATCAGGGACAGGAAAATTCCCCCATGAACTGAGGGGTGCCATGCAATTTCTATCCACTGGTGCCATGCTGGGACTGCTCCTGTCTGTCTGCTCCACCTCTGGCCTCAGTCTGCCCTGCCAAACTTCCAAAATTCTGCCAAAGCATCCACCTCTTTGCAGGCTCCTCGCCTTTGGTGTGGGAGAGGGAGTCGGGGGGGAAGCAGAACAGGGGGGAATACCATATCAAAACACCTCAGTGGTGCAGCACCAACAAATGGATAAAAGGAGGTTGGGGGGCACTGGACCAATGCACATATATACACGCGCACACACACGCATACACATGTGTATACAAACCTCCATGGACACAAAAAGGGTGAGAGACAAAATTGGATACTGAACTAAACAATACACACAAAAATATTACAATGTCACCAACAGTCCTAGGCACGCACACGGTACACATACAGTAACTATCTGACAGCAGCAAAGGAATGCACAAGCACAAGGTCATTATCGGGAAGGTTAAAACATGGTTGGTTTCTGCAAAAGGAGGAAGAGAGAGAGAAGCCTGTGGGGTGGGGATCAGGGGAACTGACTTACGCTGCGATGGAAATGTTAGCTGCCGACATGGGGCTGACCTCCTTCACCTCCATAGCCTTTTGGAGGGCAAGCTTTTTATTGGCTGCTTCCTCCTGTTCTTCTTCATCCTGGCCAATGTGAACAGAATGAAGGCAAGACCAGAGAGGGTTACACAATAGGAATTCTGGTTTTCACAGCTGAGATATCCCTTTTGGTACTTGGAAGCTATTAACCTTCAGGTCATCTCTTTTTAGAATACCAACACTATGGACAATTAACCAAGGAACACCCTGATTTGTAAACATCTATGTATGGAAAAAGAAGAAATCCTATATGTGAGGTACAGGTTTTCTCACAGCATATATCTTGAAAACATACATAATTGCATTAAACTGCAATTCTTAGTATACATTTAAATTTGCTTTACTATTTGAATATTTCTACAGTATTCAAGCATTTTGGAATATAAAAATGGCAACAGTAGATATGCTTCCAAATGTATGCGGTTTATGTTGACATATATTAGATATCCTAATTAAATTTTAGATCCACCGTGGACTCATCACAAGGTCAAGGCAGACGATAATGTCCACTCAAAGAGGGTGTCTTTATCGTCATCCTGCGGGGATGACCTCCAGCTGGGTTGTAGCTCTGGCACATTTGTTACCATAGCTTCCTGGGTTATTGGAGTTCACAGCAGATGGAGACAGGAACACTCTACCTTAGTGAGCTCCTGTGCGTTTGCCAGGTTGTCGACAGCGATGGCCAAGAAGACGTTGAGGAGTGTGTCTGATCAGGTCTGGGTTCAGGAAACTTCTCCATGCTCCAAGAAAGTCCCACACAGCCCATTACTGACATCAGACAAAGGGTAAACATTCCCACCCCAATGCAACACATGCACACAGAACCCAGACCTCAGAAAATAAAAATAAAGCCAAGTAACTGGCTGGTTTCTTTGTGCCTGTTTTTAAATGAAGAAAGAAGATGGGCAGCTATATCATGTATTACACGTTTTGTGCAAAAATCACTGAGGTGCTAAATGGGTCAACTATCGCTGGCAGACTTGAAGATCAAAAAGGATACAGTTTCCGAAGAGGGTGAGAACGATGAAGTAGATGGAGGAGAACATTCCCCGCCGCACACCCCCTTGAGATTCAATCCCATGATACATCACTGCATTCCAGTCCTCTCCTGTCAGAATCTAAGATGTGAGCAAAAAACCAGGAGCTTGTTTAAACGTGATCATGTGTGGGAAGAGTGAGATGACTGCAGGTGACTGAGAAAATAATTTATTTTCATTTTGGAAATGCAACTCTTAAAAATGTAATCACTTTTATTTACTTCTCTTAGAGTAAGAGTTTAAAAAAAATAAATAAATCTCAAGTTATGGCCAAAAGTTTTTGTTTGATTTTGTTCTGTTATTTTTAAAGCACAGACAGACTCAAAGCAGGGGCTCACTTGCTAATTACTAATTACAGATCCACACCCACTGGCAGATGTGGGATAGCTTTCATAGGAACAGAAGCTTAAGAACATAACACTGTAAGAAGTTTAATGAAGAGAACAGGTCCTTCAGGCTAACTACGCTAACATCTGCCTATAATCTAGAGTGTATCAAAGCATTTCAAAGCTTCTAATTTAAGAAAATACCACCAAATGCCAAAGTCTCTGTTCTGATTTACTTTGTGGGATTAACCCTATTACTCTCGGAGTACCTGGAAAACGGTGAGAATGGCAGCAGGGAAGTTGTTGAAGTTTGTCGTGGGAGTCTCCTCATCGAAGTTAAACCTTTTCGAAGGAGAGAGGACAAAGGCTCAGTGAAGGACTCTGCTCAATATCTCGACAGCATGGCTGTACAATATCCACTGACTCCCTGTAATCACTGGAGAGTACCAGACTCATGAGGCAATTTCAGCCCATGATTTCACTGGAAATCCTCCAATCGGGTTTGAGTCCAAGCAGCCAGGTGGTAACTCAACTTTGGCTGAAGTCCACACCATGAAAACAAAAATAGGGATAAGGACTTCATCACACTTCCAAAAAGGAATATGTTTCAAAATGTATGCCTATTTTTTTGAGAAATATTTTAAATTAGTTTGACAGCTTTTGTTGGTCTGTGTGCCACTGGTTCACCTGCTCATAAGGACAGGTGCTGAATTAATAAATATTAAATGGTCATAGCACTTTCATCTGTCACATGACCTTTCACAAGCATTGATGCCAGTACCACTCTGAGCTGCTGGTTAAAAGTGTCATGACCACTAAAAGACCCATGAATGTGTCTCTGTATCTGGGCCAGTGCTGACAATCAATTCGACTGTTTTAATTAAAGTAATCTGACAATTATAACTGTGTACATAAAGGCACAGAAGTACACACGCACACAAACACACACACGCACACACACCTACCTAAACATACACACACATGGACTGGTTGTACAAAAACATGCATTTGGGGACACTCAGCATCAAAACAACATATTGAACATGGACACACGTACACACAAGCTGCACAGTACTATTGCATAGAGGTTTTGTGCAGAGGGACATTTGATCCCTCAGGCGTTGCTATAGCCTCATCCTCCCCATTGCTGCAAAAGCGGCCTCAGAAATGGTGAAGGTTGTTTCCATGACAAAATGACGGAGGCATGCTACACCAGGAAGAAACTAATCACCACCACACTGTCTCATCCAACCTTCACAGCACTCTAGCCAAAGGGGGCGCTTCAACATTGCTGATAAGTAGGACCTGGAGCCACCAACCGGCTTCATTGATATAAAAAAAATGAGAAATAAAACAAAAAGAACCAAAACAACAAAAAACTGTCCAAGACAGCAATGGCAAACACAAGGTGTGCTTTGCCTCAAGAAGAGATGCAGCTCCACAGAGACAGTAAATGCGCTTGACAGGTTTTACTGGGTCATCATTGATTGCTTGGCTTGTTTAAAGAACTACAAAAAAGGGTCATCTGAAATAAATGGCAAGCCACTGACAACATACATATGGTTACAGCTACTGGTAATATTAAGGACTGATCTTAATAGGAATAAAAGGCAGATCAAGATGACTTTGTTGTTTATGGCTTGTTAGGTGACAAAACTATGTGTAATTAGTCTGGCTCCCTGAGAATTTTAAATGATTCATCAGTATGTTTGCCTGCGGGTGTGTGTGTGTGTGTGTGTGTGTGTGTGTATGTATATGTGTGTATGTTTTGGCTTGTGTTTCTGTCACACGAGTGTGTTCCATGAGTCACTCAGACAGAGAGTGTCAGTTTTAATTGCACCCCTCAGCACCCTTTGAGTTTGCCATTCTGTGCACTGACAAGCTCCCCTGTCAACACCTGTACTCCTGGTAGACCTTTTCCAGCTTGGAGAGTGAAACCCCTATAGATGTATCACACCACAATTACACAAAATGCCTTGCAGAGATCAGTCTTCAAGAGAAGAGCATGTTTTTGCTTTTCAAATGTTTTAGCAATTGACAGAGCATCATAGTTTTCTTCACACCACTTCCTTAAATTTATAACAGCAACAGTAATGAGATTAAGGAAGACTTTTTCCTGCTTTGAGATTTTGCGTAACGGTGTTGTAATTCATCTTTCACAGCACGCACACCACGCACACTCACACACACACACACACACACACACACAGTAATCCGACTGCATGTGCCCCACCCCCACACCCCATCCGCTGAATAGGATCCACCTTGCGGTGAGCGCAGCTCGGACACTGTCCTCAGACAGAGCAACACTGAGTTCAACCACCCACTCCCCACTCCCACCCGCTCCAGCCCGCTGGAGGACAAACCTGCGTGAACCTGTCTCCGAAGTCTTGGAACTGAAGAAGACAGTGAGAGAATAAAAACCGCTGAAGTCCCGCGAGACAATCACAGCACCCCACATCCCCCAAACACCACCCCCTTATCAATCATGAGTAACCTGGTATCAATCTGTCACTCTAGTACTTCCTGAATCTTACGGTAAGCTCCACACACTCCCTCAGGCTACATTAAAGCCGTACACTGAGCGACAATAGAAAAACCTACTCAAAAAAACAAAACAAACAACCCAAAAAAAAACAAGTAAATACATAATCCTTGCACATGTACACATTATACATGTGCATCAACAGAGGAGGAGAATTATGGTCTACGATAAGCCTTCCATGTTTTCTGGATATAGGTCCATGCTGTGCTCTGTGGTAAATTTAAACTATCACTGCCTATACATAACACTTAATTAAATGAACAAGATCAAATGCAACAATTATGGACTCATTAATCAATGTCAAAGTCAGAAAATAGATGGCAGAGTATCCACAGATCCATGACAGCTTTGCTCTGAATCTTGGGTACTCTTCCCATTCGCAACAGGTACAGAGGAAATGCTGAAGCCATTAGCTCAAAAACAATCCTTTTCTTTCTGGTGGGATCAATATTTACATCACATAGTTACCAGGTTTCATTGAATGATTGTATTACAGTATATTGCACATTATCATTATTTATGCATTAATTTATCTGTGCAATGCTCTTGTTTATGGTAATTACTGAGTAATGTAATTTACAGTGCACAATATAATAACCAAAATGTGGTGTTATGATCCAGCCTATAACACATGACTACCAACATGGAGCCATCTTCCCCAATTAAAACATAAATTGGTGATAATATTCTTGTTACTCCAATATAAATCATGATCATAACTTGCTGGCTGTCAGTACAATAAAATTGTGTTTTAGGAACAGCATGGCATGCTGAATGTTATATTGCTGCTAATGGCTTCAGAATAATCGAGAATAGTACTTATAAAACTTCAAAAAGAATGGGGAAAAAACATTTGAAAGGGACACCATTTAAAAGATGCCAAACACACTCTATGCCTGAAATCCCTCCGCCTGACTCTGTTGTAGTTAATGCACTGTACAGCACTAGCATTTTAACAATCAGTGCTAAATGATCATCTGTGTGTTCCACACTGCAAAAATCTGTCAGGAAAATGTTATAAGACACAATGAGTACAAAAATGCATTATAAACGTGGTGTTCATATAAAGTGGATATTTTTCATTTCTGTTTTCACACAGCGTATCAAATATTGATCAATGGAGAGTCCATCTTTGTTGAGAAATTGCATTCATGGGCTCTCAGCCTCAGTCATAATGTGAAAAAAAGGTGTACACAAAGCGCTCCACAAGCAGCCTAAATCAGTCCCTTTAAAATGTTTCTGCGCAGACAGACTTATAAAACACAAAGGGGTGTGGGTGCAGTAAAAAAGCAGGGTGAGGCATTCGGGGGGAAAGGAGCTCACCGAGTTATCATTATGACAGGCATGCAGGTGTGGATTCTGTAACTGCTACTCATGGCTTCCCAGACCAAGTCAAAAATGCCTCAGCTCTTCTCAGACAGCAAAAAAAGCTACAGCTGTCTCTCTGCCTTCCTGCTCTCGAATACCGACAGAACAGAGACTGCGCACCTGCTTATTTATTTGCACTTGAAAAACAACCAGCTCACGAGGACCACTTCACCGGGGCCCGCCCACTATCTGAACAAACACGCTTCCTCCAGCTCGCGCTCCGATAACTGTTTTGTGTAGACGCTCTGAAGGCGTCCGGAGGGACTATATTAAACCTTGCCACAGTAAGAGGCTTCTTAGATATGTAAGAACTCTGTGAGCTTATGCTAAGAGTGCAGTCACCCCAGAAAACAAGTGGATATGCACAACTGGAGCACTGCTAATCTTTGGGCCATTGTCATACTGCAGCAACAGCCCGTGGGTACGCTAGACTGACCTGCATGAAAGCATGGGAGGAGCTGTTTAAGTGCATCGAGGGTGACTGTTTGACCTAACCCTCATATGGACACCAACCCATAATCCCTAAGAGAATGGAGCACTGAGGAGCCTTAAGAGTAAGGAGTGGGGTTTTATTTTAGACCTACATTAATGCACTCTAGCGTCACCTTAAACACTCTTGCAAAAGAACACACTGGCATGTTCAGAGGATTTAATTTCCTGTGGGGCTTTGTGAACCCACATAAAAGCAGAATATGGTTTTGATATGGTTATGATTATATATAACTTCCAGCAGTCATATAGATATATTTACACATTTATGACATATCAAACCCTAACTGTCTTCCTGGAACACAGAGAGCTAAGACCAGTAAGCGTGGGCTTATTTACATTACCCATCATTATCCAGTCACCGCTGCGGGTAAAGACTGCATATGATTTTCCTGGCAACAGATTCTAATTCATTCATTTTTGCCTCTCCATGTATTGACTATCTACAGATCAGCTGAACATCTAAGTGAATGTCTCTGCATCAGTTCAATTATCCAAGCAGTAAAGAGGCAAAAATTGTACGGCACACATTTCACTGGTTTATACAAGCCCGGGGCAAAAGCAAACAGTAAAATGACAAAGGTCATAGGAACTGCAGACTCATTGCAGTGAGATACAGTAGTGTCAAAGACCAAAGACCTTGCAGCTGTGATCTACACAGACATAATGACTGTTTTTTTTTTTTTTTTTTTTTTTAACTTTTGCTGGAGTTGGTAACATGGATTTTATGCAATAGATTCAGGTTAAATGGAGAGATTTCTGAATAAGACAGCAGAGTAGTACAACTATAGTTACTGTGATTGCCCAGCCAGAACTCTTTGACTCAGTTATGCTATTGACTGCAGTGCTGTTGAAATTATCTGAACTTGACATTGAAGTTGGAGTGAAAGGAAACACTAGCTGCAAAAGAACTGATGTTGGAGAGAGTTGTACGGGATATTACTGTCCCTTCCATATCCAATTCATACGCTGTGGTCATACCATTGTGAATAACGTAGCATACAATCTCATTATATTTGTGCACAAAAAGCTCTGCAGGTTCACAATACCACACTGAATCTACTGTAGACTGAAAAACACACAGTGATCTGTATACCTTCATCGAGATAAATTTTGTGGTTTGAGACATCTGCTTCCTCCAGATGATTCTATTGTAAGAGCTAAAGATCTGAACACAAGCCTTAAACTACCACATCCTTGATAAATACAGCACATCCTTAAGGGTAGCATGGGACGCAGGATTCAGTAGAAAGCAATAACAAAGCAATCCCCTGCTGTGCTGGTGTCTGGTTAGCACCACTCTGTAGAGGGTTAGACAGGATAATGGATGAACTGTTAATGTGGAAAAAGGTTAAGAAGGGAGGAGCCAGGCTGAGGGTGGAGCCCGGGTTGGGAATCTGGGGCAGGGCCTATAGATTTGGGGAGGGACCTTGGGCAGGGCAAGAGCGCAAGCAGGTACTCACTGTCCTCCGAAGAGCTGCATGCCCAGCAGAGCGAACACCACGATGAAGAGGAAGAGCAAGAAGAGCAAGCTGATGATAGACTTCATGGAATTGAGCAGAGAGACCACCAGGTTCTTCAGAGAGTTCCAATACCTGCAGTGAGAGAGAGGGGAGAGAAAATCACACTTCCGAACCTGCTCTGGCAATACTGAGAGAGAGAGAGAGTGAGAGAAGCAGAAAAACAGACACAGTGCCAGAGAATCTCAAAACTGACCTCCCTCCCTCACACCAAAAAAATCCCTCTCCTGTTGGGAGAGGATGAAAAAATGTTCACCTGGCAGATAGAAATGATTCCTGCTGTCATAACCTGAGGAGCCATACTAAACTGATAAAAAATGAAGATATATGTTTATATGAACGATTATAATTGTTGTTTTGCATATCAATGTTTGTCTCTTTCACTTTGGCAACACAGTTTGTTTATCTTCAAGCCAGTGAGGCTCTGTGTGAATTTTGAATTGTAGAGAGAGAAAACAGCCAGATAGAGTAGAGAGGAAGAAAGCAAGTGAGACAAAGAGGAGAAAGTGAAAGCGCAAAAAAGGAGAGCAGACTCAGATGGAGCATACCTCACAATCATTTTATCCATTTATACTATATTCGTATATTATGAGAATGGGTGGAGCAGTGACTCAGGGACAATCCCAGATCAAAATTGACAGCATGGTCTCTCACACACCCATATGAAATCAACTGCCTCATCGACAGAAGAGATATTTCTCTAGAGAGGTATATACCACTCAACAAATCAACAACAAAACAACCAATTTATCCTCCCACACTCTGATCATGATGACCTCCTTTCTAGGTGACACGCTGCTCTGTCACGAGCGTGGCTTGGCTTTGAAAAAGGCCCTTTCCTGGGGCAACAGGTGCAGAGTGCTGGTTTGGGAAATGGAGTTGTACCGGGGGGGGGGGGGGCCTGCAGGTTTGAAACCCGGGTGGGACACAGCTGTTGTGCCATGTACACAAGCAAGACACTAAACCTGAATAAAATAAACCCGAATTCCATCAGCACACATCCAGCTGTAAGAGGATAGTATCTGAAATGCAAGTTATATAATTCTGTTTGGGGAAGAGTGCCTTTTTAACTTCTAATGCATTTCTGGCATTAGAGTTAGTTTCAAACTGGGGTCATCTGATACTTTATACTTTTTTTCATTACAGATGTGTTACAATATAATGTATGCAATTTTACAACAAATGCTGCAGCATGCATGAAATGCACATATGAGAATGGCAGTAATTCATATATTTTCAAATATATGTAATATGTTTTTAAATTAAAGCATATTCTTTAAATATTTTAACCAATATTTCTCTTTGTAAGGGACAGGAACACTGGACAGAATAGGGGAAAGTGGATATTAGTTTCCTGTCCACGTCGATGAAATTAACCTTAATAAGCAGAATCACAAGGTGCATGTTTTTACTTGAAATTGTTTGTATACAGAGATTGGCTTTCCAGTTTAATAAAATGGGTAAACATCCTCCCTTATTCAAATGTAATTATTAATTCAAAGCCATTTTAGGGAGAAGGTCAACGAATTAGCACAGCCTGTTCATTCTGCTCTGTCTGCTCTTTCATGCCCCATTGAAGTAAATGCAGAAGATCAAAATGACACACAGCTACCCGTAACCATCTTACACGCAGTTATCAATGTGGATTTTTGCCCACAGGCCCATGGTTACTATACTTTCTGGGAGGTGTGTTGAGTATATAAATGCAGTACTGCAGAAAACTATTGATGACGTTTTGATGGTGCCTCTCTAGGCATGAAGAGCACAATGCCTTGTTTCTACTGTTGGCTTGGCTCCTCACAGAGTATCCCCCTGGCTTTCAGGTGCACTTACTTTGTGACTTTGAAGATCCTGAGCAGGCGGAGAGCTCTTAGGACACTGATGCCGAACGAGGCCCCTGGCTTGACCACTGCCCACACCACCTCGAAAATGCTTCCCACAATCACCTGCACAGGACAGAGCTCAGTGACATCACAATCGCCCGCTGGTATCAACATTCCAAACCGTGACGGTGCTCCTGAAACAACACCTGTGCAGTCTGACAGCTGGAAATCCGCAACAAAAACAAGTCTCACACCCATGGAAAAGTGCAAGATTTACACATTCCACTTGTTATTGTAATGATGCAAAACAAGGAAACACAGGGTATCAAGAAGACCTAAAACATTAAATGAGGTGACAGCATTTACATGCATACAGCAAACAATGGCAGTTTATGCATGAGCCAGCTGTTTATGAAAACGGAACAGCAAAGCAACCCGGCACATGAAATGTGAAGATTTTCAGTTTCAGTGACTCTAGGACAAACTAAAGCCCAAGGAAAGAGTATGGAAAGGCATATACAAATTCATCTTGTCTCAGAGCCATTGCACCTCAGTGTGTTTCCTATGTCCAAGTAAACATTTTCATTTTCAAATACCTTTATTCCAGAAAATGACTAAATTAATGGCAACATCCATTTATGCAAACAATATTATCAGTGAAAGATCTGGATATCAGTGAAGGATGATTGTAAGGTAAACTATGCATAACTCCTGGCACTTTGTAGTGCAACTCCACCCTTTGAAAACCTTCCACTACTGCAATAAATCCAAACATGCATGATCCCAGGAGGAACTCCAGTAGGCGGAGCTAATCCGATGTTTCCTTACCCCAAAGTCAAAGCAGTTGAATGAGGAGTGGAAGTAGTTCCTGGGTCCCAGGCCGTACATCTTCAGACTCATCTCTGTCAGGAAGAGGCCCAGGAACACAAACTCTGCCAAGTCTGCCGGGGGGGGGGTGGGGCGCAAGCCAAGCAAACACACAGTTGTTAAATCACGGCACTGAAAAATACAGTCTACTTTTAAGATAAAGACCTAATTTCTTTGACTTGAACACAGTGAGTATTTTAGCTCTTATTCATTTACTTGGCAGTTGTTTACCCAAGGCTTACATTTTCACACATTGTACATTCACACACAGCTGGGCATGCACTGAAGCAGCTGAGATCATGTACTTTGCTTAAGGGTATGACAACAATGCTCTGGTCAGGATTTGAACTTACAACCTTCTGATTACACACCCAGATTGCTGCTCTTAATTGCCTGTCACATGGTGGTCTTTATTAGGTTGCTTACCAAAAATAAGGTGACTGTGTATTTATTCCACGAGAAATTTTGGAAAGCATATTACGCATTAATTTTACTGGGCTCAGATGATATTCAAATCTATACCACCTCTCACCAGCCAGAACTTCCACTCTAGTTCTAAGGCCAGCTTCTGGGACTTGGCGTGGCCCATGTTTCCTGTCCAGTGGAAAGCAAACTGTGCTTTGTCTGACTGTCCACTTGATTGCACTGATGCTGCACATGGAGAAGAGCTCAAGTATAAACCAGTGGATATTCTTCAGATGGGGATGGGAGGGGTGAGGAGAGAGGGCTTGAGAGTGAAAAAAAGAAAGGACTGCCCTCATGCCCTGTCCCAAGTTTAGCAGTCTCAGTTCACACTGTGGCAGTGGCCCCGGAATGTTCCACTGACCGCCTTCTAGGGCACTCTGAGGGCCAAACACGCAAATCACAAAGGCAAAGCAGGGAACTCCATGACAGGAAAAGGCCCCCCTCATTCTGGGCTGGATGCAAGCTCATGACACCGTAATGCTCCAGATCAAGCATATAATGCTCACTGACGCCAAACAATTCATCTGGGGAAAGCGGACCATCTCTCAAGGGCCATTGTATGACACTATCATACATTCAGGAAGTGAACTAGTTCTCATAGTCAGCTGATGCCCAGCTACAGGATTCATATCTACCCTATTCCAAGGAATCAACCCGACATGTGCATTAACCCGTACAGATTTAGGTGCACTGTTCGAACTCTTGTAAACCTCAGAGCTCTGTAAGTCGCTCTGAACGGCAGCGTCTGCCAAACAAATAGACGTGAACACAAAATGGAGGCAGCAGGAGTCCCCATGTTCTGGCTGCACTTACACAGGGCCTGGGTGAGCCACTCGGGCTGGTCGTAGTGGACGATGGCCACGCACAGCGTGTTGAGCCCCACCAGGAACAGCACGATCCAATAGAAGCTCTGCGCTTTGACCATGCGGCGAATGAAGAAACGGAGCCTCTTCTCCTTGCGGCGGAAGTAGGAGGAGCTATCGTTCTTGCTGCTCTTCAGGCTGGCACGGGCAAAGGGAGACCCTGGGGGCGCAGTGGGTGGGGAAGCGGGAGCACTGGCCATAAAGTCACAGCATCTACAACACGCTTCGCGCACCTGCAGTTACATTCGCTAAACCTGAAAATCCAACATTTGACAACACATGCATGAAGTTGCCACACATGAGACTGGCAAAAGGGATCAATCTGTACTTTAAGATGCAGTAGATGTACAGTATAAAAAATGTCACTCTTTTCTTCAGGATCTCATGTGTTTCATTGCATTCACTTTGCATTTACTGAGGTGACAAATTGTGCGTTAATATGTCATTAACAAAGGAACACAGCATTGATGAACTCACAGTAACAGCAGGGTAGTACATCTACACCCGTATATGTGTTACGCTTGTACAATCTGTAATCTGAAACTTTGAACCCCCATGATTAAACTGAAATGGATGAGTCTGACCTAATGATATGCTAACGATAATGATTACAATAACTACAGCAGCAGATAAATAATAATAACAATAATAATAATAATAATAATAACACTGGAAGGTGATAAGATGCTAAGAATAATTAGCATCTCATTACTGGCCCTGAAAGACCTGGGGGAGCGTTCACTCCTCTGGCTATTTCAGTCTGTTATTAAACTGGAAGATGAAGCCTAAAGCTGGGTGTGAAATCATGTGCTGTCACTCTCTGTCCAGCAGCTTGTTTCCTGTAGGGACTTCTCCCACTTCATCACATCATCAGCGTATCCAGGCTCATTAGGGCTCCTTGACGTGTATTTATTCGTTAAGTGTAAAATCGCTGGGTGGGACTATTCACAGCTCCAAGTGACAGTGATAGACAAGAGCCTGAATAGAAGAGCAAAGCCCGGTCATTTCTCTCTGTATTGTTGTCACGGTCTTCTTTTCTGCATTTATTTGCTCTGAACACTGACTGGCACCGATTAAACACACGCTAAATCTCATCTAGAGGCTGTATTTGTACTACAGCAGTTGACAGCGAGTGGTATTTAAACTGAAGCTCTGTTTCCCTGTTAGAATTTCCAGGAGTAAGACTGACCTCTAAATTCAGCTCAATACCAGTGGAATCCCAAGTGACAACCCTTGTGCACTGTTAACTTGCAGCTCATGATGACTGAGTTCAGATCTTAACAGAAGGCTGTAAGATCGTGGATCAAACAAATGTCATGAAAATGATTGCAGTCTCACTGTCCTGTGAAGAGATAGCTGGATGTGTCTGCTAGCTGGCCCACACAAAGCAGTTGTATAGAAGTGTTGTACAAATTGACTGGTGCAGTGTGAAAGCAAGGAGGAAGAAGGCGTAAGACGATGCTCTTGACCAATGACAGACACCACAATCGGCCAAGTGACAGATGCGGGGGGGTCAGGGTTGAGACTTACCTACAGAGGAGATGTCTGTGAAGTGGTCCTCTCCTTCCTCGGCATTGATGAGGTCATTCTTGCTCTTTTTGGTCTTGGCTCTCTTCAGCACTGAACAGTCACACACACAAAAACATGAAGGAGTCAGGCCATGTCCAGAGCTCTCCTGACACTTCCTCTCACAGGAATTACTGATGGGAGCATGGGGCTCCATTAGTGGGTTTCCCAGCAAAACAGCGTTGAGCCAGACATCCAAACAGATGGAGCTCTGACCCTAAGGTGAGCAGCGCTGCAGTGGAGCCAACAGACTACAGGAGTGACACCTGAAATCACGCCTAAATCCCACAAGCCTGCAAGGCACAGTCGTAACAGCCACCCTTAATTAATTAGAGAGATTATTTTAGTAATATTATTAATAAGTTGCTCACACCCTCCTCCAGAATTACCTATATCTTACCACTCATTTATATAGCTGGACACTTACTCATGTAAATTTGGGTTAAATCCTTGCTAACTTAACTGTAGTGCCCAGTCTGGGATTTGAACCTACAACCTTATGGACAAGATATGAATTTTTCCAAATTACCACGCCACACGGTTGCCCAACAGCAGAGCAGAATACGGTGCTATCTCTGTTCCACACAAAGGGTTTCACAAGTACAACAAAAATGGTGATAATTTCCATCCTAATGCCATCCGTTCTGAAATGAGCAGAAATAAGCCAGCTCTCGTGCCTGTGTGTGGGTTCCCCTCCTCCAGAGCCTGATGAAATCTACCCACTGTTCTTTGACATACTGTAGATGAAGAAACATCTGCAAGGATCTGATTTTCACACCTCATGCAAATCTGCTGTCAGTCTGCAGTAAGATATAACAATATACCATTATGTGCCTTGTAGTTTACCTTCTAAACAACTGCACT
This sequence comes from Megalops cyprinoides, assembly GCF_013368585.1. Lineage (NCBI taxonomy): Eukaryota > Metazoa > Chordata > Actinopteri > Elopiformes > Megalopidae > Megalops > Megalops cyprinoides. The sequence continues at coordinate 22,458,178 of NC_050587.1, read as the reverse complement.
GCAATGACTTAACTAAATTCATTTGTCAAAAGATATACTGTTTTACAGCCATGAAGGGAGCTGTTTGCTGGCACAAAGCTCCAGGCAACCAAGTATGTTTATATATACCTTACATCATAAATTATCATTTGTGGATTCATGTGTGTTACATAATGTGTACACATACATGTTCCTTTGTTCGTACACTTGCGGTGTGTTCATTAATCCATACGCTGGTGAAATCTCATGATGACTCATATCCTCTATTAAGATGGGCTCTGACTCCCCTCCTCTCCCCCCTTTCCACTTCTGCCCCTCTCTGCTCTCCCAGTGCATTGTGGGTAATGGTATCCCCTGCAGGCATGTCCAATCCTTCCACAGAAAACCGACCTCCAGTCACTCCACATGCACTGAGCTGTGCTATACTACCCAGCCTCAGCCTTCCCATGCTGTCCCTTTAAATCTTTCCCTTCAAGTGTTCCCTTCTGGAAGAAAGAGATAGCCCTCAATAACATGCTGTGTCTCAAAAACACACTGAATCCAACCACAGGGGTTATTGTATTAAAATTCTATTCTGCATACAAAGTTTATGCATATATCATTATATTATGAAGACTGTATATAATTATAATATGGGTTGTACATATCTAAAATAACGTATATTTAACTACATGGTGTATTTTTAACTAGCATGAAAAAGCAGGCTTCACGTCTGTGGTGATAAATTGAGGGATACATATGGAAATGAGGGCCTGATTCTTTAGGGTGGACATGTTTAAGCAGGCTGACTGTTTCAGCACAAAGACTGTGCCATGCAGGAGGACAGCAATGGCACGTGTGCCTTTTCCAGTGCTTTCCCCAGCAGTAATCCAATTAGCATGTCACCCTAATCCCCCTAATTAACCCCATCTCCCACACCAGTCCTAATTGGCTGAGATTATAGGCCCTCCGTAACGTGAGGGAACTTGGGGGGGGGGGGGGTGCGGGGGGGTTGGGGAGTGTACTGGGGACAGCGGCACATCCGCCTCACACTTGCATGCCAAAGCGAGGAGAGCGAGCAGTGAGAGAGAGGGGGAGAGAGAGAATAAAGTCCTGTTTCATTTATCATTCCAGTTGTTATTTGTTTTTTTTTTTTAGATCACGTGCTTTGGCAAAATCAGCGTACACTTGTCATGTTAATAAAGGCAACTGAGTTGAAATCATTTTAGAGAGGGAGGGAGAGGGAGAGAGAGAGAGAAAAAGAAGCTGTATTCTGTCAGACTCTGTAGACCGCTTTACTCAGAGCATCACTGCAGTGAAGCCTGTGCAAGCCTATGAGGAAGCCATGCCTCATGAGGCAACACGCCCATCTAAGACCCAATGAATTTCTGCTGCTGTGGACTACAAAGGCTGAAAATTACTGAGGGAACCCATCCATGTATCATTGTACGCAGCAATACTCATACAAAGGGCTAACAGGGACGTTAAAAGATGCAAGACAGCGGAAGAGACAAGACCGTTTCTCAAAGGCCGCTGATTTGAGGCTGATCCCTTTGGCATTCGTTCCCCAGGTGAAAAAGACTAGGACTGTGTTCACGGCACATTCAGTACCACCGTCTACCACCGTGCACCTTGTGGCGATATTGTTGTTTCGCCCCGGTTGCACTTCTGAATTTGAGTCTGTAGACAAAAAAATATCAATGACATCATGTTATGTATCATTACTCAGGTTGACGTGCTTTACTATAGGATACTATAGTAAACCACAGCCCAGTGATCACTCTAGTCCTATTTCACCTGGGTTGTTCTGTTTCCTCTTGTACCACGCACCATCCAGCGGGGATTTGTCCTCGGCGATCTTGTCCTCTTCAGCTAGCAGGACTTCCTCTGAAAGCAGGAAATCATGTTGTCATGCACAGTTCCAGGAAAAAAATCAGTGATTACAAACACACACACACACACACACACACACACAGACACACCTGCTGACACAGACAAAACCACAGATGGAAGAAAAGCTGAAAAGGGTGAGTTAAATTAAGGTACACGTTTCTTGAGTGTTTAAACTGACATAAAGATCAAATGGCCAAAGCTCTACTTGAGAGAGGGAAAATGCGTCTGCTAAAAGCTGCTTTCTCCTAGGGTGTGAACATTATGGTGTTATTAATCAATCAGGTATCTTGAGAAATGAGAATGAGAAAAACATCAGCCTTGTATCTCAGTGACCCTTTTCCAGACACAAAGTGTGACAACCAAAACCGTGTCAGCATGTCAGCACTTTGGCTGGAGACTCACGATGAGCAGCCTTTGACACGTTACAGCATATGCAAAGTGTCCAGCAGGAGAAACCTCCCGAGGGCAGCACTGTACACTTCAGGTTTCCCCAGGTGGTTTCTCTCATGTGTTTAGTGCTGACATGGGCGACAAATCAACAGAACATTTTGTGTGACAGGGTGAAGCTGAAGGTGAGGCATTTATCCGGCACATCCTGAGTGTGAGACCCTGAGGCATCATGAAGTGTGGGGCTACGAGGGTGCCATGTGAAGGGGGGATGGAGTGTGGAGGAAGGGGTCTGGTTATTAACCAATCAGGATCTGGCCTGACCTGCTTTGCATATCCACTCCAGGTAGCCCGTGAGCTCCCTCTCAATCTGCTGCTGTCGCCGCAGCTTCAGAAACTCCTGGCGCTTCTCCACCCGTTCTCGCTCCTTGGCAAACTCCCTGTGGACACACGCACGCGCACACACACACACACACACACACACACACACACACACACACACACACACACACACACACAAACGGTGAGCAAGCGAGGCGTTTTGCAATCTCTCCGAGCAAGATCATTTAAAATGCGCTCCATTAACTTCCATTGAAGGTTTTTTTTTCTCTCTCTCTCTCTCTCTGTACTCGCCTCCTGAGTTCTGGAACTGAGAACTGCAGGATAAATGGTATTTATGGAGCCACACGACACACCATCTGTTCTACAGCCACTCTGAGAGCAGGCAGCTCTCACTTACTGCCTTTTTCATAACAGGTGTGTAATGGCTATGGATGGAATACATCACATCACGATTGTTTTAATTGTATTGTAAATGTTTTGAAATTATTTTAACCCTTCAATCCTCAAAGCATAATATTAAACTAAGAACTGGAAACAGTGGTTGATGCTATCTTCATAATCCATTGGATTACAAATGCCAAAGGTCAACAACTGCTAGTCCTATTGGGGACTAAGGCTTATGACTATGGTGATTGATATTATCATGATCCTTTAGTCAATTATACCACATGGGGACAGAATAATTTAGGAAAATGTGGATTGAGGGAACATTATTACTTAACTTAACCCTAACTTTAAACCATGATGTAGATGTAGATATTTACTCTATGCATGAGCATGCATTGACGCTGTGAGTATCTGTGAGTGAGGCAGCACCCTGCTGAAATACAAGTGTTGATAATGAGAAAGCATGAAAGAGTGACTTTTATTTATTTCAGCCACGCACATCTTTATTCTTGGTGTCATTAACTTTTTAATCAAAGTTGAGGGGAGAGAGAGACAGGGAGGCAGGACAAAGAAGGAAAGAAGATACAGAGAGAGGAAAAGAGAGAGGTAGGGGATAACTGGGAAGAAAAGATAGAGGAAGGGTGAAGGAGAGACAATGAGACAGAATATGAGGGACCCCCCTCCTCAGAACCCCATTCTCGGACAGACACCATTGATTTCCCCTATCTAGAACCAGGAGAGGGCAGCAAAGAAGAAGGCCAGATTCACAATGCCCATCTTATACATGAGCACACTACACACACAGAGACAGACAGAAAGACAGACAGACACACACACACACATACACACACACAAACAAATATCTCACTCACACACTCACACAAACTCAAGCGACTTTTAAGTAAATCTGACTTGACACAAGAATACAGGATTTACCCAGCTCTGAAACTGTGTTGGTGACAGACATAAGCACATAAGCAAGTCGTTAAATACTAGTTCTGCAGATACATACTTTATCATAAATTTAAGGAATTTTGAGGTTAGGGGTTGTGCTTTATAAATTCTGAGATGAATCATCAGTCAATTCAATTAAGTCAAGTCCATTCAATCCCTTACCTTTAAGACTGAACTTTGAAAGCCAATTTTAAATGTGTATGTGTGACTATGTGTGTGCCTTGTCTATGCGTGTGTGAGTGAGGGATCAATGGGAGCCCTCTGTTGTCAGAGTCACCAACTGAAAAGAACCACTCTGTCATCCTCACTGTGCAAGATCATTAAACACTGACCTTCTACACCAGAGATGGAGGGAGAGGGAGGGCTGGACAGAGAAGGAGTGGGAGAGAGAAGGTGTTGAACAGTGTTGACCTAAGGCTCATGTATCTGGGTTTCCCCTAAAATAGCCTTGGGGGGGGGGGGGGGGGGGGGGCTCCCACCAAACACCAAACTCTGAAAATGACTATGACCATGATCATCAAAGAGCCACCCCCCCAAACTGCTCCCCACCAAAAAATATTTAGGGGAAGTACCGTGTATGCATATTTATGTTTTATATACCTATTTATTTGGATAGTCATTGCAGAGTACATGATTGCTTTGGCCACACTGCTTTGGTGTGACCTGCCAATAAGGCACTATTGAACTGGACTGAACTGAAAAAGAGAGAGTAAGGAAAAAACAGCAACCAGCTACAGCATCCTGGCACCCCCTGCCTCCCCCCACTCCCCAACTCCCACTCCCTAACCTCCAGCTGTGATGTGACTCAGACATTTAGACATTTCCCACCAGAGGTGCCCACTTCACAGAAAAGCCTTGGTGTTTTCCACATGGTGGAGGGGGGAGGAGGGGGAGGGGTGATGGGAAAAGAGGTACACCTCCCCACTGTCTGTGTCTCTGACTGTCTTCTCTCATCCCTGCATGGGGTGGCAGTCCTGTCCACCTTACACAGAGGATAATGACCTTTGACATCTTTCCTGCCCCCCACCCCCACCACCTGCTGCATTTCAGTCCTGTATGATACCCCACTGCGCCGCCCCTCGGCACTGCTCCTGCAGAGACCCAAATCACAGCGTGTGGTGGCCTCTTCTCGATAACACAGTTATTCAGACATAGGACATGACTCAATACAAAAGCCCTTTGTCATTTGGTTTTGAGGAACAAATTTAAGAAAGGACTTTATCCAGATTGACAAAGTTAGTAATCACAGTGATCACTGAATTCAAAGTGATGGGGAATCACAGGGTGAATCGATAATTGGAACCCAGGAAAGCCTAGTTCCGAGATGCTGTGAAAACCTACTCCAAATGATCTGGCCCAGATTTTATTCTCTGAGCCATTTGATATCCCAAATGTAATTCATATTCAAGGAGTATACATATGTTCAAATAAATGCAAACACATACACGTACACACATACACACATATACACAAAGAAACGTTAATCCGCTTAACATCTGACTTAATTTCCATGATAAATGTAAATTTACACCGAATGCTGGCACAAAGCATCAGCCCCAATGCATCTACATTCCTCTTTTCCAGGTATAATACCCAGACAAGTCAGTCCTCTACAATCACCTTGAATACCAGAGCGTATGTTAATGAGCTCACTTCACGCTCTGAGACGAGAAGGAGGCGAACGGAGACAGACACGTTCTGATCAAGGACAAAGAGGTGAGATACAGTACGGAAAAACCGAATGAGATCACTGTAATCAAAAAGCCAACACGTATGCGTAAAGCCAGGGAAGACCCCTAACGGTGTGAGTGTCTTTTCACTGCCCTTCCATCACTCCCTTAAGAGAAATCATCACCAGCGTGAGTCAGGACACAGGCGGGAGAAGCCATTATACCGACGTGCGTTTTATTCTTTCTCAGGAGTCTGAAAGCACCCTGGGGCGCCTGACCTGTTATCTATCGCAACGGGCTTTCAGGTCATCATGTTGGGAGGTTGGGGAGGGATAATGCCAGCGTGTATTCAGTTCTTTTTTCATGAGCCTGAAAGCATCCAAGAGTTTGTGACACCCTTTTACATCAGGCGCTCAGGCCACCTCATCAGGATTTTCTATACATCTCTGCAGATGTTTTGAGGACAAAGAGTGGCCTTACTCTCTCTGTCCAGGCCCCTAGACTATGGACATGGACATCAGGGCTCTGCAAGCCATTTCCATTAGAGAGCTACTCCAGGGCAGAGTGTTCGAAACCAGTTCTTGACTTCAAAGAGGCCTGTATGAAATTAACATAAACTTGATATTTGAATGTTATCACATCATAATGTTGAGCTAAAAATAATTTATGTATTTGTTTTGTTAATTTGGCAATTATACTAATCCAGAGCAATTTACAAAGTAATTGTAAGACACATTTAACACATTTTGCAGGAAAAACAACAATAACAACACAGAAAGAGCAGAAAAACAGGTAAAACGGCAACTGAGCATCGAGTTGAAAAAAAAAAAAACTAATAATAAAACTAATACACTAATAAAACACATAGCAGTGCCTGTATTAGCAAATACATAATACAGAACAATTACCCTTAAGAGCAACACGTCTCTGTCATTCATCTCCGTCCTGGCGTAGCTACCTAGAACTCTGTCTTGGTCTGTAGCTCTCTGCTTGAAACACTGTAAATGTGAAGGAGGTGGTCCCTATAATACATGCGCTTGATTTCTGTCTCTCACAGTGTTCCCAGTGTCAACACATGACCAAAAGAATCTCTCGTCTGGATTCAACAGGGGGTGATTAACTTACAGTAACCCAGTGGCCCCAGAGAGAGAGAGGGAACGAAAGAGAGAAAGCGCAAGAGAGCATGCAAACAGTAATTGGATGAAAAAATGAACGCCAACCAGATCTGATTTAAAAGTGTATGAAAAGAATAAAAACGGAGAGTGGAAAGCTGGAATGGAACAAAGGATTTGTAACAAATGCACTGTGATGCTACTTTGACACCTCAGAGAGCACAGGAGCCATTTGCTGGAACAGCAGTGAAAATGAGATTAGGCTTCCGAGAAGTAATCAATTCAGCTGCTCCTCACAGCAGCTACTGCTACGGCAACAGTGTACCACTGTGCAGCCACCAGGAGGCCCTCCATTAAGCCCAGTGTGTGTGTGTGTGTGTGTGTATGTGTGTTGTGTGTTTCACCCTTTCCATCCACTCAGACAAAACTGCTAGCAATGTACACGATTTCAGTAATTTGGCTTTCTCCCCCCAGATTGAGCTGAACGGATTCAGCTCTGTTTGAAACATGCTTAGTTCTGTCCTTCCCCGTGACAATTCAGGGCAAACTGGGGGTAGACACAAATGTGTTCCAGCAAACCTCTCCGCCATGGTAAATTAAAACTGATGGTTTGTTAGCGATGCCAAGTCTGTACATCGGCAGACTGCTGGCCCCAAGGCATGCTGGGAAAGGCCTTATTTTCAATGTGTTTTCTCCAGTATAGAAATTCTTTATTTCATACACAACAGTGACTCAAAAAATTTGATTTCTCATGAAATGTTTCTCAAATAAATATCACATTAATGTTATTTGTGTACATTTATTTAATGTTCTGTTGTTTTAACTGTCTTTAAAACGGACTCAGCTGTGTAGAGGCAAGCTTATATAGCTTCCTTTCAGCTGGCATTCTGCGCTCAAGCCTTTCAGTGCCTGCATTGCATGGTTTTCATCACATCCCTCTGAGAGACTGATACAGCTTCGGTTAGTGAGTCAAGATGCAGCAAAGTGGGTACAGTGCTGACAGTGCAGTGAGATCAGATGCCACTTACCCTGATAAGACTCCCAGCACCAGGTTGAGCATAAAGAAGGAGCCGATGATGATGAGGGGGATGAAGTACAGCCAGTTCCAGGTGTTCCCTGAGGCATCATTAGCCTGGGAGACAGAGAGAGAAAGATTTTTTTTTTATCCACTATTTTCTTGTCTTAGTAACAATTTTTAGGAGTTTAACAGAAGTTAAGCAATGTGCGTTGAAGGGTCCCATTATGTAAGTAGGGAATCTACTGTAATAACTTTGTAATAACACAATTACTGTGTTACTCCTTCAGTGTTATGTAAACAGAGTGCTACTCAACCCTATTATCAGCATCAGGTCCATCTTACATTTAACCCCAAATTCACCCAGCAGCCTGCAGTTCTAGACATTATCTAACAATGTGTTCTTGCATAGCTATTACTTGCATAACTAATGTAATTACAGTTATCTAGCTACAGTGTCATTACATGAGTAAATTGCCTCTAATTGATGCAATAGGGTATATGATCATAATCACGTAAAAGTATTGTTAATTCCTCCCATCACATTGACACACAGTTTAACTGAGTGCCCAGATTCTCTGTTGAGCAAGTGATTAAACCTCTTCCTGCTCAAAGAAAACTGGCCCCCAAAAAAGCACAAAATAACTAACAAATCTGATTCTAAGGACTACGCCACACCCTATTGCATCCCGCAGTGGGTAAAATGCTGACCCACTGGGGTGAACATATGGAAGCCAGCATGTGGAGATTGAAGCGTTCCGCATCGCTTCAGCTGCCAGTACACAAATTCAAGAAGATACTGGCCCATCCATCCATGCAGTTGGAGCATTAGATATGCGCTAAACTGAATGGCTACAGGTGGGAAGAGGTCAAGGATGTCACCAAAATGTCAATCACACTACAGAGAATGTCATGTTTTAGATATTATTGCCATAAAGCTACATAAGGTAAGGAAACTAGATGAAAGATTAAAACTCTTGATCATTAACACTGTGACTGTTGGTTAAATGAGGGCTTGGTAGGTGGTCACAGTAACTGAATTAATAAATAGGATATGCATCTATTAAACTATTCTTATTCAACCCCCCTCACCCCTCACCCATTCCACATATCAGTCACATTAACTACTCCAGCAGGGCTGACTTCATTTAATTGTACAACTGACAAAACTGAGACATCAAAGGAAGGAGACTGCATGACAGGCCTATTTGATTTTGCTAATCAAATGCACATTCTCTGCTTAGGGGATCCGTGAGGAAAAAATAATGGACAAAGAAACAGATTCTAAACATATGGACCAAGCAGTCAGCTCGCTGTGCTCCACTTTGATACACCTGTGTGTGTTCCATTGCTGAAGCTACACAAGTTCTGATTTGCTGGCTTGTTATGAGTATTATTGAAGGGATACAGTCAAAACAGAACATCCATACCAAGCACAGGAATGAAGCAGAAAGCACCAAAACCTATTTTTGGCTGAAATGCCATGTCTTGGTTTTCAGATCATAAACTGAAGTCAAACAAACAGCATGCCATACCTGCTGTGTCTCCTGACCAATAGAAAACAATCTGCTCAGTTCAATTAGGAATTCAGTGTGTCATCAAAGGCCTGCAGGTTGCTTCATGGAAAATGCATGGGAACGGTATAACACAATGAAACAAATAAATCTCCAAGTGGACAAGTGAAGGCATGGCTGCAATGTTAAATGATGCGGAGGAGGAAATTATGAGCAGTTAGAATGGTGCTTTAAAAAAAACATCAGTTGCTGGCAGGTCATTGCCTTTCAGTGGAAGCCCTGCATTAAAATGTAGAATATTTTTCATCAAGAAGATGACGCTTGCTTCATTTTTTGCTGCATTCAAAATCAAGTGACCAATTCAGACTGAAACATTTATTGCATACCTTATTTATGTATTTTTCAGTTTTTTAGTATTCAAACTTAACTTAGTACAAACTTGTTCACTGCAAATAAATGTAAATTGCTCTGGAAAACCACACCTCTCTGCCCAGGGTCTGGTGGCCAGTAAATTTTCTTGCTGAGTTATCAGTCCTCTTTGCAGAATATAGTCACAATACACTTTAATTCTGAAAGCTAAGCAGATACGTCTGAGAAAATAAAGCAGTTCTGGAACTGAGATGAGCCTTTTCAATACTTAAGAAAAATGGCAGAAGTTAAAAATATAAGTAATATTAAATACTTTATTTTAAAAAGGAAAAAAAAGTGTGTTGTTTTTTTTCTCACATTGTTCATCAGGTAATGATCCATAATACAGCAACAACAAATCGGTTGTGACAATTACATATTTGAACATATTGTTACATTTTTTATATGAAATGATTGATTTAAAACTTTTATAAAATTTTATGAAAGCATCTGATCTGTGTTCCGTAGCATCCCACATGGGAGCTGTTTGAAACACACGGACAGTGATGGATAGGAGATTGTCCATGGTCTGAACTAGTCAGCTCTCAGGTCTCTCGAGACACTGTATGCCTTTCCATTAACAGCTGTATATGATTGTACAAATGTTACGATTGTCAGTATGAATAGGCCTATGGCCTATTCAGTGGAGCCTTGCTAACTAGCTACCATTTCTATTGTAGTGAACATTACGGATCGAATCCTGGTCATAACTGTGTCCTTAGGCACAGTATGTGAATAGCTATGACGATATTTTTAGTAAAATTCCATTAGTGAATATGGGTAACTTGTAAAATCATGGGGACTTGGATATATGATGAGCAAATAAGCAATATAATGTGAGTTTTTTTTCCTGTATTGAGCATTATAGCTGCTTATAATAGCCACTGAGAATGTTTCTGAGATATCTTTGGAAATTCAAAAGAATATGCACCTTAGGAGAAAAAAAGTGTTCCATATAGGATAGCAGGATCTCTCCAAGTTATAGTACAGTGATAAATCACTCTAAGACACCACAATAGACTCACATTTAAAAATGCATATACAATCCTATGAAAAAGGTCCCTTGTAATGAGTTAAATACCTATTTTTAAAACACATCCCAGCCACGCTCTTTATCCTTTTGTTCACCAAAAAAAACCCTTATTCAGCAGAAGAGAGAGGCTGCAGTAGAGAGAACATAGGCATCTTAATCAATCGCATTCAACAACCAAGTGACAGGGCCAAGAACCTCCTCATTAAAAGCACCCCTGCCCCTCCCCCATTCTCCAACAATGGACTGCGCCAAATCTAATTTACTACATTCTGCTGCATTCAGCAGAAGAATCCTCTTTCTGTGGAGGGGGGTGGGCATAGGGTGTTTTTACTATCAGAAGTAATGGAACGACATGAAAGGTGATCATTATTAACAAATAAGTGACATGATAATAATCAGATCAAAAACTGAAAAACCAGAGAGATAGAGAGAGAGAGAGAGAGGGAGAGAGAGAGACTTCCTAATGCTCACGCTGACCTTTCCAATGAGCTTCTCCTCTTTTTCTTTCTTCCTCCCTCTCTCTCCCCCTCTCTCTCTCTGCACTTGATTGATTCTGTCTGTCATGCTGAACAGTACCTCCGTCCAGCGCTCCAAAGATGCTAATTCAATCACTTGCAGAATTGAATTTGACAACTATTATTCTAACCCCCACCCCTCCCCCTCCTCCTCCGCCTCCTCCTTGTCAACACCACCTCCTCTTTCCGTCTCCAATTCACCATATTAAAGTAATGGCCCTTGAGTGATCCTGCTATGAACTGTGCAGGACTAGGGGTGGAGAGGGGCTTGGTCTGCCAGGGACGGCCCCAGAGGCTTCTCTCAGGGTCTGCAAGATCACTCAGCTGGGTGAAAGAGCCGGACGCATCAATATCCCCAGCATCCCTGAGTGACGGGCCGGAAACAAGAGCGGCACACTGCGACACAACAACCCCGCTACAGCTCTGACGTTCTGCTTCTGAGGTGAAAAAAACAACCCAACGGCCCCATCCTGAGCGAGAGATGATAAGATCTGCTCTTAACGCATTACCTGGAAGGACAGACTCATGATAAACATAGCTCATCAGCATGTCATGAAATTGCTGTTTAGTGGAAACCTGTGTGCAGGAAAGGGCTTTGGGGGGATGGCACTAATTTGTTCCAGTCAAGGTCTTGCATACAAACCAAATCATTTTTAAGAATCAACTGATCTTTGAGTTAAATTGTGACAACTCACAGCTTACTAAACACTTCAAAAATATTTTATCATGAATAATACAAACACATGTACAAATGCACATATGCACAGGGGCACACAGTCAATAATCATAAGTGTATGTTTTCATGGAAGGGCATTCACCTTTTTACTGTAAAACTCTACAAGGGCACAGCTTGGGAGTATCTTTGAATTACAGGACTAACAAAACGTATTGTCATTCCCTCAGCGGAGCCACTCAGTCATCCTGTAAGTGTGGGAGGGAGATTAATGTTTATAGGATCGCTCAGTCGTAACTGAAAATAAACCTTATCAGAGACCATTGAAAGAACAGCCCCATTTCCAAAAGCGATGTCCACCTCAGCACCGGTCAAAGTCATTGTGATGGAGACTCTCATCGGGAAAATAGATAAATAAGTACACAAGTAAATGAAGTGCAGATCAAGCCAGCATCTCTGCCATCAGGACAGATAAAGGAAGCTCCTTTTGTTGGTGTCTGCAGACGCCCAGCGATGAGTGACAGGTGATAATGCCCCGGTTCCTTTCAGCACGGGACAAAAATAGCTCCTTGAATCCAAGACAGGTCAACCCTGGGATGCAAGCCCACCTTCAGACTCTAGACTGGGAGAACATACTTTCAATTACAGTCTTCTCTTGGGCTGGAAATAGACCCAGGGCTTTGTGTGGAAAATTACACTGCCGACCTGCGACATTAGATACTTGCCCTTTATGACATAATTCAGGACCAATCAGGCACCTGCTTGAGAGCTTACACAAGTGAAGAGACTTTAAAATATGCATGCATATTGTAGGTCTATTAGTTCCTGGTTTCACGATTAATTAACATAATTCAACTGCTCCAATGACAAGGGGAGACTCTTGGCCACATGAAGAGGTCCTGAGCAGTAACACTGGAAGTAAAACTACATGCAGGGTGTAAGAGGTGGCACTCTTGTATCAGAGGCACATAACTGAAAGTGAAATATACTGAGTACATAGTACATCTTCAGTCGATACTCTTTAGGGAATAATTCTCAAATATGGACTACTGTACACAGAGACATGATGGATCTGTAGTAATCAACAGGGTATTCTGTGAACCATACACACAGCTTAATCAAATCCTTCCATTGAGGGGAGGAGGAAGTCTGTTTTTAAAAGCACTGATGAATACACTGCTAGGTTACAGGCCTACATTCACTCACACACACGCACGCACGCACGCACGCACACACATAGACACACACACACACAGACACGCACGCACACAGACACACAAATACACACAAGGTCCTCTGAAAAACCTGCTCTAACAAAGAGAAATTTCTCCAACGAAAAGGAAGGCAACATATGGTCCCTTTGAGAATTCAGACAAGCTGCAAACAATCCAAGCACATGGTGGAACAGCTCCAGTGAAGGCAGGGGCAAAATCATTTTCTTGTCCCCTAAACAAAAACCTTTTAACATTTAGGTGTGGTAAAGTGTGCTTTCATGATAAATAGCCACCCAGCTTCCCATCTGGTACTGAACACTGAAACCACATTAAGCAAACAGACTTGGAGACCAAATGCCACAATCCACAGAATCTAACAGCATACAGCCTCTTTCTCTCTCTGACTCCCTCTCCATCTCTCTTTTGTCCCTCTCACTGTTTGTGTCTTTCTCTGACTCACTCTCTTTCTTGTGTTTTTTAATTTTTTTTCAATTCCTTTTTGTCTTTCCTCCTGTTAATTACTGCTCTTTTTGACAGCCGTCCAGGTAGTAAATTTTAAAAGTAAAAAAAAGTCTTAGCACTCTTCAGAAAATCATTACACACCATGCACTCACTACCTTGGATGTGTTAATCAGTCATGTAACCTGTCAATAAGGAAATTAAATGCCTCAGTGTTTCCATGGGGCCTTGGTTTCCATGTTAACAGGATTATTCCTCTGGGAGCCAGTGCCTCCATCATGCTGGAGACCCATAATCCTTTGCCAGTAGGACAGCATTCTCTTCCTATTCTTCTGGTCCCCCAGAAGGCCAAGAGGCCTCCAGGCAAGCATGAGCCCGGCTAACAGCACAACCCAGCATCCACCAGGCCTGTGTTTCATACCAGGCTCCTTGCACCCCCACTGCCATAAGGGTCACAGTTTCCTGGTTACTGCGTTCCAATAGCCATAGTGAAACAGACTCACCTTGACCCTGGAGGGAAGTGCCCTGCAGTGGTTACCCACAAGAATGTGGGGGCCCCAAGTGGCCCTGCACAGGGAAGAAAGCAGCTCTCTCTGCCACTGTGTACAGTTACACAGAAGCACATCTCAAAGCACTCAGCCCACACCTCTATACCAAGCACCTAAGCATTGTCCTCACTAGATAACAAAGGGAAGTGTGTAGGGGTGGGGGTCAGGGCCTGAATGTTCTGTTAAATGCTATACTTCTTATAGGTTTGAATTGTTTTCATTTGCACAATGTAAAAAGGAGAAAGAGGTCCTGAACATGTGCGTGTATTGGGAAGTTAGGGGGAGGGGGGGGGGGGGGGGGGGGGGGGGGGGGTTTATCAGTAATGAGGAAAAATCAGTAATAAACCTTTAATTCAATCAAACTCAATTCATCTCCTGCATACATTTTCAAAGCAGTATATAGTGGCAACAGAAGCTCACCTGTTGGTTGCAGAATCTGAGTTCAGCACCATGGACAGCAACAGTGCCACTTTACTCTCTTGCATGCATTCTGGAGACGCTCCCCCCCCACCCCCTGTTTTTACTGCCGCTCCAATTAACAAACAGCTAGTCCATAAAAGGACTCGCTGCTGCATGGGTCCCTGACACGATCCATCTCTGCTCCCCGTGCGGCTATTTTTGAAAGCGCTTAATGAGTCCTGTCGTTGCTCTAACAATGCAGGACGCTCGAGCTCTGGGTCAAGGTGCACAACTAGGTGGTTTCAGCTTAGTGACTCAACAGCCCCTAATGAGGTGTGGGACATAGGGGAGGCCATCTCTGTCTGACTGAGCTGGGGCCTCCTGCTGGCCGTATCGGTCGATCATGATTTTTCATTTGACAAAAAAGAAAAACAAAAAAAACAAGAAACAAAAAAAACCCAGTAACACTGGAAACAAAAGAACAAGCAGAACAAAGACGGGGACAATTACTTAGATCATTAGCTCAGATTACTGCAGTTAAGTGCGGTGGGAAACACAAGGGAGGTTAAGGGGACACTTTCGCTGCAGAGCGCGTGCAGAAATGTAAGGGCTAATTGGTACGTTTATGTATCGCCAGGTATGCTGTAACACAGAAGGAGGACAGCAGCCATAAAACAACACATGACACAGCATAGGCAATTAAGCAGAATTCTCATTTGCACAACCTAATTATGAAGCTGGAAAAGAAAATTGAACTCAGCTGGCATGAAACGAAGATTGCCACATTATTAATAAAGACAATCATAACCCCTGCCTCCAAAAAAAAAACACTTTCGTTTTTGAGTATTAATGTCACAGTTGAATTTTACTTTGAAAACAATGTAGATATTACACTTGGGACCCCTTGGATAATGGCCAACTCAACCAATTATTATTGCTTTTGAATTTATAATAGGATAATAATCTTCCATTCATGAACATGGTGTATTGCTTCTGGGTATGTCTAGTGTAGCCTATCTAGGGGTGCTCCTGAAAATCTCCAGCAAACTAACTTGTATTTTTAGAGCCCATCAGAACTCCAGAGTGTGTCCTGGAAGATAAAACTCAATTGATTCTGCATCAAAGTACACCAACAAAAAATTGGTGCACCTCAAACAGATTACATTACAGTTGCTAAGGAGATGCACTTACCCGGAACGACTGACATACAGTAGCTTACATTCAGTAGCCCTCTTTCTCGCCACTTATTACTATACCACACTGTTGCAGAAATAGCAGCGCTATAGAGCAGGGATATACACTTCAGTGCCTCACAATGGCCGCTAGTTTAGAACAGACCACCCAAGCCCTCAGTGTGACTCTGGCGGAAGGGGAAGTGAAAACAAGTCCGCACCTGAGGGGTTTCTCACATTCACTAATGAGAAGGCCCTGAAGAGTCACAATCTCAGGCATCCAGCTGTCTCTGAACTGTGGGATACCTGGATTAGGCTCCAGCTGCACAGGCCGTGTTTACAAGGCTAGATGTAGCTTTGCACCTTTTGATCCAATGACATTTTACACAGAGTCACATGGCGCTACACTGCTGATTATTTAAGGGAACGTTTGAGTAACAAGTACAAGAAACGAGCTGGGGAATACGGGAGCCTCATGTCCCTCAGCATCAGGGATGTGAGCGGTGGGTGCACTGCGTTTAGATACTTTTAATGTGTAAAATGCAACACAATTTTAAAGAACTGGCTAAGAGAACAACAGGACAAAAATGTCAAAACATGTCCCTGACATAGAATTGTTTTAGTATAATATGACCAGTATTGCACACCTCTCAACATCTAACATGTTACATCTCAAAAGCAACATGTAGCAATCTCATACTGTACAATTAAAGTCCACATACCTTAGAGTAACAACTGCATTACACTGCATATCATAATTACTAATGGTGACTTTCAGTACAAAAAATACAGCAGCCAGGAGTATGAAGATTTAAGTCCAGCCTTGCACATTTCAGTGTCTATCTGTACCCAGTTATAGACAAATACACAAACATGCACATACATGTATATGCGTACACAGTATAAACTGTACAACATCATATAAAATAATATATCGCAATGTAAATATTATAAATATTATAAAATGTGTTACTTTAAAATTTTTGATACATAAGATGCATCGACTATGTGCATGGTACCTTAAGGCTGAAACGCATCATCGCCCTGGTCTACACACTCATACTTGACCTCACTTATGGGGAGTGAATTTAATGAACTGCACAGGACCTAGCTGAGCTCAATCGATTCCATACCCTGTACCCCTTCCCCCCCCAGGGAAGAACACATGTCGGATCCCGTAAATCAGGCACTGATACAAGCGAGGAACCTTGGGGCCTGGACTGAGGGGGGGTGGGGAAAGTGATGCTCAGGCCACCATTAGCAAATATCCCAGAATCCCCTGGGGTCCTTTCCACTCCTCCACCCCCTGGACGAAATATCCCGCTAACGGCAGCCATTAATTCACAGGTTACAACGGGGTAATGCGAACCCACAATCTGGAAAATGGACCACAGCCATTATCCTCCTATCATTTATTCTCGTATGCTACGCTACGCCCCAGCCCGCTTGCCCCCCCCAGCTTTCCCTGCCCCCATCACAGTGTAAATGGCTCTTCGATTCCTGACCCCCGGGACACGTTCTCACAGCGACTGTTGCAGCTGCTTCACGGCTCATGTGGGCCTCTTTCACACCCGTGCTCCTCAGCGGCCTCCTGAGTGCCAGAGGTAAGGATGGATGACTTACATAAGGCTGCCTTATCAGCCCCAGGACCAACCGACATTAGTCTCATGAAGCCATTTACGCTGACACGTGTGAGGCGGGCGACCCAACGTGAGAAATCAGAAAGCTTGAAAGTCAAAGAGGGTCCGGTGCTGCTGGGGTTGTGGTAATTACACAGGAGCCCCGCTTTGGACAATCAATGGACCTGCGCTGCCCTGCAGTGAGCTGCACAGGAACGCTCGAGGAACAGGGCTGTGAACTCTGTTCACGTCCCTCTGCCCACTTCAGACAAAGCCATGTGGAGGTGAGGGGATGTCATGGCACCGCAGGGACAACAGGAAGAAACACGGCTGGAGGGAAAGGTGGGTTGAAACGGAGGCCAGACATGGTGGATGGAGGTGTGTAGAGGGTCTCGCCATATGGCGGGCACTCTCTGAACATGCAGGACAGATGGAGACGAATGCATTGTTGATCCATACCAGAGCTCACTCCTTTCCGCCCATCCCCCTGCCCCCCCCCCCTTCCCCCCCAAAGCAGGAATGTAAACATTCTGTCCTCTGCTGCCAGTGCTCCAGCAGAGACGCTGGAAGCATTCCCCGTTTCCAGGGGCAACGTCCATCTCCCGGGCACGAGGACGGTGCACAGTTGCTGGCACCACGTGCTAAGCCTGCGAGCAGAGTGGCACCACTCCACTCAGCCAGGCTGGCATCTGAAATTTCTTCACACCCCCCCACCCCCCACACCTCACACCAGGAGTGAAGCAGCGGGAGGGGCCTGGGCCATGGCCCCCAGCAACCGAGCAAGAGGAATGAGGTCCTGGTACAACAGATGATGTCATAAACAGGTGGGCGGGGCTGTTCCTCAGGCTCAGTGATTCTGGACTCTCAGGCAGTATGTATAACAGTGATTGATTCAACTCAGCCCTCTACTCTAATATCTACAGAGCATTCTGCACAGTGTAATACATCAAATGTATGGATTTTTGAAAATGAATAATATTGGAATATGAAGGTAGAATGTGAAATTATTAAAGAAGCATTGCAGCTCTTTTCCCTCCTCTCTCCTGCTGGCTCTCATTTCTGAAAAAGCAGCCCCATAACTTCTACCAGTTCTCATTGACTTAGTATTTTATGGGCGACACAGAGACCCTGAAATATCGCATCAGAAAATATACTGACTGTTACATCAGAATCTGAACACTGTTACAGTGGTAAGAATGGCTGTATTCTCTGCTTATAAATGGGGTGCCACTCCCCTCATGACTAAAAAACATACACACTACAACCTATGCACCACAGTAGTAGGGAGGAAGACAAAAGGAGATGGTTTCCTTCATTAAGCATCATGGATGTCCACCCCTAAACACCCCCAAAAATCTCAAAGTCAGGGGGTCAAGAATTTGTGGTGACATCAGCTCAACATGGGTTTTAGTTTGGGTTGGGTCAGCATTTCAGGATGGTTTTGAGGAGAGAAAAGGCAGCTGTGCCCTGACCCACTGCTCGGGAGACAGGCCCAGATCTGACCGCAGGGTCTTACATAAGCACGATTTGCATCTGTATCAACGAAACAGTGCTGGCATCACCTTGGTATCGGGAGGAAAATGCCACACGGTCAGGTCACTAAGGCCTAAAGCCTAGAACATTCAAAACCAACTGTGTCAGTGTTGAAAGCATGCAAAACTCGGTCACTGAATGTGGGATGCAGTCTCTGCAGGGAAGGAATACAAAGAGATGCATTTGAAAAATATATAAATAAATTACTTATTTTTTGTACATATGAACTCCAGCACTCTTATAGTCCTAGTGAACAGAACCACTGAGATGGAGGTAACTTGTGCCCGCAGAGCAGACAGCTGACGTCATGTTTTTAAAGGGACTCTAAATTGCGACACACGGCTTTGTGGCAGATTGAAATCTGCTCTGGCTTTTCAACACAGGAAAGCGGTGCATGGTGGGGGAACAATGTTCAAGTTGACTAATCAGGTCCTGGGTGACTTTACTGACTGCACGCCGGTTTACCAAAATAATTCAAACATTTTTATCCATGCACCCTACCTTTGGAATCCAGAATTGAACACATTAGGCTTGCCTTCACCACAGACACCACTGCACTTGCTTAGGAGTATTGTAACACAAGTACAGCCCTCTTATACGATCACAAGCAGCCAACTGTTCTTTTCCACACCACAAGCTCAACAGTACACCAGGAGACCAGACACCAAATGGACAATAGGAGCGTTTCCATGACGTCAGCTGAGTGACATCTCCCTGTAGGCTTGCACCAAGTCTTAGGGAATGTGAGCTGGTGAAATGAGCAAACCCTGCCGACATACACACCACTCTGCACGTGGTACTAGCACTTTAACTTAACCCAACATAATTAATCCGTCACAATTTGTCAGTTGTAGGCCCACAACATGAGTGTTTGCATGACATCAGTGTAGCCAGGTTATGGAAAAAGTAGCATGACACTAACTCGCTGCTTGTAGCACTGACAATCTTCCCGCATTAATTAAATAACAATTCCACGGATTTCTTTTGTGCCAGTAAAAAAAAAGGCAGAGCATGCTAACATTCCATCAATCCCAGCAGAGAACCGGCTGTCCTATTTAGGAGGAGCACTCTCCACGGCTCAGGATAAACCCCTTCACCGCACAGCGGGGAGGTGGAGTGGGAGAACAGTGAGCGACAGCAAGCCACGCTGCACTCAGGAGGAAAGACAAACACAGCTCTGCATAACGAAGCAGCAGGTTGGGGAGTCCATTACATTGCATTTCCTTAGCGGACACGTTTACCTGGAGTGACTTGCATAGCTTACAACTGTAAACAGCTGGATATTTACGGAGGCAATTTTGGCTAAGCATCTTGCCTAAGGGTATAACAGCACTGCCCACCTGGGATTTGAACTGGCAACTTTCGGCACACAAGCACTTGCTCCATGTCACCACTTTCTACTGATGTCCACCATGTTTGGCATTAGACTGCAGGGGTGAGCAAGGAGCAAAGAATCAGTCACCACAAGAACACACCCCAGAAGACAGTGAGGATGGGCCCCAGCACCTTCATTAGCTCAGGACCCCTCAGGACAAATCCCACACTTAAATGGCTCATGACACCATAAGTATCAGCTCCTGCACATTTTATAAAGTATCAATCAGACTTATGCTGCATGGAACAAAGACAGTTTCCTTCATTTGCCACATAAACAAAGTGTTTTGTCAAGAAATGTTATATATAAAACGCCAAACATTGAAAATATTTGCTGTGCATACGGAGAGACATGTCAGCTCACAGACAGGTACCTGAATGGTAAAACCGCTAGTCTCTTGCAAGCGTAGAGGAACACAGACAGATACCACAAGGCATAAGGAAGCCTTGAGAGGCTCTCCATTACTTTTACATAACACAAAGGAAGCTAGAGAACTGTCACCCGATGCCAACATCATGCACACAGCCTGCCGTTCAAACAGAAAGACGACCTCATGCCGGGGCAGTGGAGCATCAGTATTCTGCACAGCGCTTGGTCTGAATTCTGAAACTCACTTCAAAAAAAAGCTCCAGAACTTTGTGATATGCACTCCAAACTGAGTCTCATGGGCAAATCAAAAGCCCTCCACTATTTCTTTTGCCTGGCAAAGCTCCCCACAAGCACAAAGTAAAAAAAGAAAAGATAGATCAAGAAAGTGAAGTATGCCCATCTGTAACGTGGAAAACAGTTTCTATAAGGCATGAAGCTTCTCTCCGCCCCCTCCTCCCCACTGCCAAAAAAAGAAAAAAAATATAATCCTTTAATCCTGGTCCTGGAGAGCCCAGCCTCTGAACCTGGTAGAGTTTTATCCAAATTGGCTAACTTACAGACAGAGAGTTCCAACACTCCTGACAGAGAAAGCGTGACTGAAGGATTCTGGGCAACCCGCTGTCCCAACATCAGCACTGTCGCAGCCATCCAGAATCACACAAACCACAGATGGATTTGACCATCAGAGCAGAGGATTATTTTGCCAATTATAATTATTTTATTAACTTCAGTTTTTAGAACTTTATTTCCCACTCCATATAACCTCAGGTCACTTCAATTAGCTTTGATTGCTTTCTAGTGCCAACGTTCATAGCAAATGTGTCAATTCCTACATGCACACCACTTTCCTGGAACTGGAACCAATAGTTCAGAAGTGGTGGGAGAGAGAAGCACCATGAAAAGACTTTTAACTTTTAACCATTCAAAACACTTCTTTTATCCGCAGCAAATATGCTGGTCATCAAGTCACTCGTATTTTCACCAGCTGACTGATGACATTATGGTTACACCCATGTTGGAGTCCATTAGGCCTTGCTCCCCCATCTCTAAAGTTTAGCCCCAGAAATATCAGTCCCACTCAGCTGCAGTAGGTCAGGTGCAGAGGAGAAGGGGACTTACGTTGTAGAGTATCTCCACCCAGCCCTCCATTGTGATGCACTGGAAGACGGTTAGCACTGCGAACAGGATGTTGTCAAAGTTGGTGATGCCGAAGTTCGGGCCAATCCAGTACTCACGGCACTCAGTGCCGTTGGGGCAGGTCCGAGCAGGAGCCTCCAGGCCGCAGGGGTACTCGGCAACTTGCTCATCTGCAGAGACACGTACAATGAGGTGAGAACCAGATCAAACAAACTGACATGCCCTCTGCATCTAACAAAAGATAGGGCCAGAGTTTCACATGAAATATGGGCGCGCGTGCGCACACACACACACACACACACACACACACACACACACACAAACACACACCCAATACACAGAAGTGCAAAGAAACCACACACAAACACTGCACATATACACAAACAGAGCATGCAAACATGCACACACTCCACAAACACACAAGTGCACACATACTGTGCATATACACAAGCATACACTTACACACACACACACATCTCACAGAATGCACCCACCCCCCCCCCCACACACACACACACACACACACACACACCTCCCTGAGTTAACACTCTCACAAACATCCAGCACCTGCTGATGACTCATAAGCAGCAGCCAGCAGCTGGGAGAAAGTTAACGACTCTAAAGGCTACACAACGGGAGCGGTGATGTCATCTGTGCTTAATTAAACATTCTGCCTGTTACCAAAATAACCCGCATGCTCATGCACATCTACATTATCAGGTTGTCAGGGCTTCACACGCCACAAACAGGCAGTTGTTTCAACACATTGTCTCCACGTCAAATAGACAAATCAAACTCCAGCCTTGTTAACTCTTGGCTGAGTAGTCTGCTCTGTCCTGCTGCTGTCAGTGTTGAGTTATCTATTTACTGTAAGCAAACACAACACCTCAAAGCATCACATTACACTCACCCTGCACTTTCAACACACCTATTAATTGGTCAGTTACATACAGTAAAATGATTATGATAGCCTGATTTTAATAGTATTACAGAGAGAAAAAAAATGCGGTGTTTTTGGCATAAGCAGCGAAGTGGCCAGCACCTGCTGAAATCTGATCTTTGGTGTGAAAATGAATACCATCATCATCTGAATCATTTAATCTGTGATTACTGGCAACTCAGAGCTAACAAAAGATTTCACTTACCCCTACAGCTGTAACCATGTTGGTGATTCTCTATGCCTTTTTTTTGAAAGACTGATAAGTTTAGACAATACTAATTATCTTATTTCCCATCAATCTCACAGCCCCAATATAACTTAATACCCCTGAGCAGATTTTATGAGTGGAGTATTTACGAGATCATTTTGAAGATAATTGTTTTTTATGTAATTACCATAATCCTGAAAATGAACAGTAAGAACAGACGTTGTTCATTTATTTGCTTGGTAGATGCCCTTATCCATGGCAACTAACATAGCTCACAGTCTTTTACACACCGTGCACACTTTCCTGAAGCAATTCAATTTAGACATCTTGCTCATAGGTACAACGACAGTGCCACGCTCCCAACGTTGACCCAAAATCTACCTGGTTACAAGGTCAGTAACCTAACCACTTTGCCACTCTGTAACCAATACTTATAGGTGAATCATCCTGTCAAAGGTCACTGCTGGGCATGACCAATTAAAGATTTGCCTGTTTAATTATTTCCACAAGGTATCCTCAAAGATGTTCTATTTACTGAACAGAAAACACAACTCTGTGTTCCTTCTATTCTCTTTCCTTCTGGATTTAAGAATTTCTTACAGAAGGTTATGGAAGATTCAGGCAAAGATATTCAGCTCAAGCATGCCTTTGGTCCTCTGTCTAGGAGGTTTCAGTGCTACCTGCACTCCTATGCTTACCATGGAACACTTGTAGCTCCAATGATGGCAAAGCAAAATTTCAATATATAAAGAATCTGTGGGTTTTATGCATTTCTTGTGCTTTATATGAATGGTCTGTCTCAAGGATAGATTTTCCATGTTTAACATACCAAGTTAATATCTGCTCAGGAAACAGGTTATCAGGACATCATCACCATGCAACTATTGACTTCATTCAAAAATGTGTGCATTAGATACAAATCTATGGCAATAGATCCCAGGACAGGTTCATGAATGTATCAGTCAGTCTAATGTAAAATATAAATAGGGAGGGGAACATTGAGCTCTGAGCCATTCTCTGTCTCTATTCCCTGACACCATGTTGTTCCCTGATCCCTCCTCTGTGGCCCGTGAAGCGAGTCTTCTCTGACATGTTGTGATCCGTCCGGGCCGAGCGATCCGCGGGGGGTCTGAGCGCACATCAGAGTCAGGCGACTAACTGGAGGGAGCGTGTGCAGCAGAGCTCCTCCTGGACGGGCTGGCGGGGAGATGACAGCTCTCACTGGGGTACCTCTACCGGCTGAGAGGAAGGGGGGGGGCAGCTCATCCACAAAAAGGACGAGAGTGTGGGGGTTCAGAGGACATAGCCAGAGTGGGCCGAGCCTTTGACCCCGCCCAGAACCCTGAGCCATTACGTTACATTACATTATTGTCATTTAGCGGACGCTCTTATCCACAGTGACTTACAATTTTATCCATTTATACAGCTGGATATTTACTGAGGCAATTGTGGGTTAAGTACCTCGCCCAAGGGTACAACAGCAGTGCCCCAGCGGAGAATTGAACCAGGAACTTTTTGATCACAAGCCCTAGACCTTACCACTACACCACACTGCTGCCCCTTAGGACAGCTGGCTTGGGAAGATGTCCTTAACCCACACAAAGCTGAGTTTTTGTTTGCATGTTTTTGAGTGCAGGTCTTTCCATTTTCAGCTGTGCCACATTCAGATTAACATTAATTATATTGATGATACTGATGTTGTTACAATGAGGGAAGGGTTAAGAATGGAAAGGTTTTAGAAGATACCAATCATATTCAATCATATTCTTTCATGATGCTGCATGGGAACAATGTATCTATACTAGAGCAGAATGTAATTCAACTTCAGAACATAATTCAACGAAGTACAATAAAAGCTAATCAACTAGAGGCTGGACCTTGGTAAATGGCAAGGGGCTCTGCAATGTGTGGCTCCAGCATCCTGGTAATGCTTGCTTTAGATGGGACAGTGTTCACAATCTTGACACTGCGCGGTGCACTGTGCCCGGACTTGCAAGTAAAGCTTTGTGAAAACCGACCACATCAATTCCGCCCTGTCCGCCCAGCTTCGAGCTGCTGATGACTGAGAGCGCGAAAGACCAGGAGGAGGTCTGATAGTGAGCCGTGTGACGGAGAGAGATATGGTGATGAAGGGGTAGAGGGATGTGAGAATCGTGCTCCCTGGTCACCCCCCCCCCCCCCCCCCCCCCAATCCACAGCAATCCGAAATCCTCAACCCCCGAAGTCTCTGCTCTGACTGTCAGCACGCACTGTGGGGCGTCTGTGACAGAACAGCAGTGACAGGACCGTGCATGCAGTGACGCCTCCAGTCCCTTCAGTCTTCACTGCCGTCTTTATCGTTACACTCTGAGCACTCCGCATGCTCCTCTTCGGCATTACAGTAAGGGCTCTGAATTAAGCACTGATTGGGATGCGCTCAGAGCTGCCAATAGTCCTGTTTCGCTCTGAGCCGCATTCGCTTTTCCGAACACTTGCCTAATGAAACCACACTCACTGTTACAGAAAGCAAGAGAAATGAATAACCTTTAAAGTTACATTTACAAGCAGAATTGTCCTTTGATGTTTAAGGAGATATACATGGTCATTGCTTACACCTAGATGCATACACATGAACGCACATACTGTACACACAAACAAACGGTGAGAAGCTCTCAACATCTAAATACACACAGACACACATACACATACACAGGCACACACACACACAACATACACCCACACTGGCATACACAGGCGTAAACACACCCACCCACACACCAATGCAGTGCATTCAAGCACTCAGGCACACAAACCACACAAACCACACGCTGCCAGGTGCACACACACAGAGGCACAGGGGTCCTGTCTTTGCAGGTGTCAGTATGATTGACAATTCAAAGCCCCAAGAAAAAAAGCAGCACTTGGAACATCAAAAATGCAGAAGCAAAATTTCGGCAGCTTGAAACAGATGAAGTCATACAGTAATGTACAGATAATGGACTCTATTTGCACGCTTTTCAACACAATTTTCTGTGCCTGTGCTAAATATGAATGTGCTGAATTTTTGTCTAAAAATGAATCAGTTTGTTTGTGAATAAGGTACACATACAAAATGCATCACAATATTCAAATATGTCCTGACACAGTCCATTTCATGGATCTAAGAAAAGCTCTTATTGTAAGAGACAGCAGGCTGTTATTTTTCTCTCAGATTGTCAGATAGATTAGCATACGTAATGCGAGAATATTGAAAATAAGCAGAATACATATCTAAGTGTGCTCGATTCTCATCATTAATTTGGCCATGGGATGAGAGCTGTGGAGTGAGGGGAGTTGTAAATTTTTTACATAACATCTGGACAAATATTACACGCTTGTTTAAGGCACCCATCGTTGTATCTAAGTCAAAGTATCACAGTATCTGTCTAGTCTGCTTCTTTATAATGCAACCTTCTATGCCAACACACACATTCTTAATTTGAAATTTAAACAAAGCCAAATCAGATCCCAACTGAAAGCATGACACATCTCTGCCATTTATTCTCCCACCGAATAAAGAAAAACCTGAAAGGCAGAACCCTCTTAGGACAAGGGGTGAAACCCACCCATCTTATGGACAACGCCACAATAAACACATTACCACATCATTCCCCAACATTGGAACAGCATTCTCACAAGCTAATCTCCATGTCATCATAACAGTAGCAATGCATTTTCAGCATTATGTTCATTGTAACTGTGACAGAATAGAGATAGGTGCTGTATATGATGATGAATTGCCTTCAAAGTGTTTGTGTGTGCATGTGAATGTGTGAATGTGTGTGAGTATATGTACATGTGAATATGTGACTGATTCTGTGTATGTGTGTGTGTGTGTGTGTGACTGTTTCTTCTTACCACTGTCATGCTTGAAGCAGGTCTGATGGAACTTGCCCATGTAGAACTCAACGCCGATAATGGCAAACATGACAATGGCAAAGAAGAGCAACAGGCCGATCTGGAGCAGTGGTACCATGGCCTTCATGATGGACTTCAGCACCACCTGGAGACCTGCAGAGAAAGAGAGAGAGAGAGAGAGAGAGAGAGAGAGAGGAAGACGTGAAGACACTGAAACAAGAATATCGAGCTGTATAATTCACACACACACACACACACACACGCACGCACGCACACACACACACACACACACACACACACACACACACACACACACACACAAACACAAATATACACACATTTCCACACAAACTGACACAAATTCAAACACAGAAACTGTGTTATTTGGCTTCAGGCTAACATGCATTAAAAATCAGTTATGATAAAAAAAAAAATGTTAAAAAAAAATAGCATAACTGACAGTTAAAGTTACTGCCCTGAAGTTTTGTTCTGTTTATTGTTTTTTTTTTATTTTTTTTTTTATGAGAAACAGGGTTTCACCTTTTTTTGTAACTGCATTCTAACCTTGAAAGATACGGGTTTGCAGATTCAGCAGTTTGAACAAACAGTGTGCGGTATGGCTGGCTCTTTGTACAGAGGATATGGCTGAACACACACCTAAAGGATTGCTTGTTGTTTAAATGAACAGTGCTAAAAGTGAGTAGCGCTGCTGGCGGAGCTAGTTAATGATCATTTTATTACATGACTGCATGACATGGATAGAGACCAATTTAGCAACTAAGATGAGAACAATGATCATTAAGCCCCACTGGTGAGCAAACTTCTGAGCAATGAGACAGTGGGTAATTTTCATAATTTCCACACCATCTTAAAAATTTAGTAGAGTCTACCAATAAGGTGGCCTTTGACCTCTGACCTTGATGCGGAAACGAAGCAGCACTTACTGGGAATCCCTGACACCAGCTTGAGTGGCCGAAGCACACGCACTGCCCTCAGGGTCCGCAGGTCAAAGTCCGATCCCACGGTGGTCAAAATCCTGTGGAAACAGAGGGGGGAGGACAGTCATCACCTACAAGTTCACTTCCACCAAGAGAAACATCCTCAAACGAAAGATTTTGATGATGTCATTTTATATCACCAGAGAAAACACACATCACTTGATTCCTGTTCACTATATCACAATAAAGCTTGTGATGGCTGTGATTATACTGTGCTGTAGACACAGCTAAAAAAAATTTATTTTTCATGACCATCCTAATGTCCTACAGTATCGGGAAAAAAAATGAGGACAAGATTACTATTTCCCTACCAGAGTCTACTGTTTTTCAACCCACAACAACATTACTACCCACAAACAATTCATAATCATCAATTATTAATATGGAAATCATTGTCTATCATCAACAGCAACTAATCAATGGTGGAGGGCTGCATTTAGCGACTAGATACAGTCTTCCGCAGATAAACATTCGTAGTAAGTCAGATGCATGTCATTCTGTTCTCCCCCTGCACAAGCTGCAGAGTGACTTCAGTCTTTCACAGGATATGTTCCAGAGGCTATTACCTTGAGCTAGGATTCTAAACCAAAGGCTTTGGGTTTGATTCCCTGGTAGAACACTACAGATGTACCCTTTATTAAGGCACCTGAATTGCCTCGGTAAATATCTGGCTGTATCAATGTATCATATGTAGCTCTTTTTGTAAGCTAGATAAGGATAAAATTTGTCATTATTGTCACAATAACAACAATGTGACACCAATTTCATTTTAGATAAATGAAACAGGATCACGAGCAGCATGATCAAAGGAACAGTTTCCTCTGTTCTATCCCTGGCTGTTAAATGTGTCTGACACACACAAAATACTGATGCGGCACAGAGGCAAACAGGAGACAAGGTGCATTAATCTGACCCCATCAGAATAAAACAAGACCTACTGCCAGGGAAAGCATGGCCTGCGCACCCTCGCTTGCAGCAAGGCATGCTGGGAACTGGACGTGAAAGGGACTTTCACGTGCAATTCCCTTCTTTCCACTCCAGACATAGCTGAAACATCCACAGGAAAGACAGTTAAGAATGAGAAAATGCATGCCAACAGCATAATTCATCTCCCCTGATACGGCTGTGGTAAGGTGAAGGTGGGCCTCAGTTGATGTTTCTTATTTTTTTTCTGCAGAACTAACCGTGACTGTTCGTGACTGTTATTTACGAAGAACCGAAAGTTCCTGGGCCAGAGAGGGTCCACCTCCCTGAAACTGTGGATTGGCTCTCAAACTGGGGCAGTTAAAAAGTACTTTTACTCTCTTGGTTGTGGGCATAACCGCTGCCCTTCTGCTTAAAACTGCACTCCTGTCCCCTGCCCGCCAGTAATGGCCTGACGTAATGGCACTTTCTGGTTTCAGCAGGAGAGAGGGAGATATCATTTTATATAATTTACTTTGTCTTTTTTTTTTTTACAATATGTTGGTGCTTTGGCAACAATGGACAACTCCTGTCACAGAAATAAAACTATTCTGAATGCTTTCTGAAAAAGAGAGAAAGAGAGAGAGAGAAAGAGAGAGCAAGAGTAACAAGAAATGTATGGTGAGAGAGAGGCAGGAAGGGAAAGAGTAGGAGAGATGGAGTGAGATAGAGAGGGAGGGAGAGGTGAGAGTAGGGATAAATAAAGGGAGAGAGACAGAGATATATATACAGAGATGACAGTATGGAGAAGGGAGGGGTGAAGGGGGCCTGCATGTCTAACTATTATGCTGTGCCACTTAAGCTAGTCTAATTACCTGGCCCTGCATCTCTCTCTCTCTCTCTCTCTGTCTCTCTCTCTCTCTCTCTCTCTCTGTCTCTGTCTCTCTCTGTCTCTCTCTGTCTCTCTCTCTGTCTCTCTCTCTGTCTCTCTCCCCCCCCCCCCCATCCTTGCTTGCTGAGTGCTGTTGCACAAGTCAAGCGTGCCGGAGCATTCGAGTGGCTTCCCCTGACAAAGGGGACAGCGGAGCATCACGTTACCCGTGCGCCACGTCGCCCACAGCCAGGGAGCCACAGCTGGCTGCTGCCATTAGCAGAGGCACATGGAGGAGAGCTGAGTGCTGCGCTATGCCACACGCACACACACACGCACGCGCACACACACACACACACACACACGTACACAAAAACCTCGCTCTGGGCACTACTAAGACACAGTCAGAGAAAGAAAGGAGGAGCAGGAGGAGGAGAGAGGACAGTGAGGGGGAGGGGGAGACTGGACGGAAACAGGGGAGGAGGAGAGAAAGGAGAGGGGGACAGAGGAGCCTCGTTGTTGGAGCCCCCTGCTGGTTGACGACAGTCACAGATTGTGGAGTTCAACCACAGTACACTAAGAGATGACAAATCCTACAAACCTACAAAAGTATCCCTAAAACTTGGAACACCTTGAAACAGGACAGACTACATCCTCAGCTCTTTGCTTCAAGCAAACAGGCAATGGCCTGAGTAAGACCACAAAGCACGAAATGATCAGCATATGTGGGAGAACGATGATGAGGGCCAGAAAAATGATAAGTGTGTAAGACCGCTACTCAGTCTTGAATGTCAGAGCCCTCTTTCACATGTCTATGTATGTTATGGATGTAGCCTGGTTGTGGGAAATGATGTGGCAAGAGAGCAGCAGTAGCTGTAGAAGCTGACACTGGATGTTGCGCACGGTAGATCAATGTCTCTCCCGCACGGGAGCCGACCGGTGGGCCTTATCAGCGGGATGGCGTATCTCTGCACCGACTCGCCCGCACGCAGGATTTATGAAACACGACGGCACGGGCCATCGGTCACACACGCCGGGTGGGGACTGGTGTGTGCGCACAGTCTCTCTGGATACAGCAAAAGCACATGCAATGGTGTCGGGTAGAAATGCACGCTTGGCTCGTCACTCACAGCCGCAAACAGGCGCACATTTTCCTCTGCCGTTTCAAACTGTTCCAAAAGCGTCTGAGCTGGCTGTGGGCATGCAGCAGCCACATTTGGATGTTCTGTTTCATAACTTACTCTGCCCATGGCTAAATAAATGTAAATATTTAAACAATCAGCCATAACGCGACATGTTCATAAATATACAGAGAGCACTGAAGAGCTATACCAAACAGAGACACATTACACATGTATTATGTAGGCAACATTTTCAAGACACTGCTGATATTTACCAAAGCATTTAAGGTTAAGCACCTGTTCAGAAGCACAACAGCATGGGCACATGGGGGATTCAAACTTGCAATGTTAATACAACCAGGTTGTGGAAGGTGGGGGACTTTTGTTCAATAATCTGTGGAAATGAAAGGTAAATCCTTACTCTTCATTGTGCATCCCATAGACACAGATATACAGTTCCATTAGAGGCTTATGAACAGCCATCTTCATGCACGCTGTTATCCTTTTTTGGTATTACTGTGGGTAGCACTGAAAGATTCATCCCTCTGTAGAAGACTTCCTAATCCCTTCTGATACAGTGCGGTATATAACTTTACATTTTCAGGGGTCCACCGCCCAAATCATGTCTTCAACAAATTGATTGTGTAATCAATTTGCACGCAAACACAAACGCATGCAAAAAACACACACATGCACGCGCACACACACACACAAATTCACAGATTTGCAACAGAATGGATCAAGGCAAAGCAGTGTGGAAATAGATTAATCAGGGCCTAATGAGAAATCTGATAAGATGGATGCAGTCAGATCACAAGATGTAAGAAAACAATTAATTAGACATGAAATGCACCAGAGGAGGCTGTAAGGCATTTTCATTTGCTTTTGCATGCCTGAGCAGGAACTGAGCCCCATGCAGCATGTAGCAATATAGCAGAATTTATCCTGAATTTTAACATTGCTGGTGAAAACACAGGGAGCATTTTTTTTCTGATGCATTGGTGGAGATGCTCAGGAAACCCACAATATTCCTTAACATCCCACAGCAGTCTCTGTGTGTGTGGCTTACAGTCTGCTTAATCAGTTCCCAAACACACAATCTCTAGACATTGCCGTTTTCTATTTTGAGAGCTCCAGCAACTGAAGACTGGAAACAATGTGGTAATACTCGACGAGCTCTTCATCACTGTTGTGTAGCATGTCTTTAATATGATTTTCCCATTTCACATAAAACATCCTGACTTAACATATTGATGTTATTTAGGGCAGGATAGCACATTAAGAACACTGTACCCAAAAATGCTAAACATCTTGATTCATCTTGCTATTGTGCAAGATAAGATATATTAGGCCATATTTTTTGCATAACATTTCAATACACATAATAATACAACTGGCATGTGAAGTAGGGGGACAGGTTACATCATGAGTTTTGCAATGGTAGCGAGAGTGAGTTCACTCAGAAGTTAAAAGGTTAAAATGCAGTCATCGCCTTCAGTGACAAAACACGTTTAATGTGACCTGACAGCAACCGCAAGTGGAGTGACCATCACATCAAGGTATCAGTCGCACTTGCATTTTTAAAAATTCAAATGCTGGTTCTACAATGACAAAAAAGGAAAACCCTAAAATTAATATATCAGTCCATTTAATATTAAAACCAACATGCTTTTCCATCTGTCTATCTAAACTATTACAGGCAGGCTTTAATAATTAATATGACATCTAGTCATGAATATTGTTTGAAAATGCTCTATCTGCTATTATTTATTTGCATATCAGACACCCTTCTCCAAATATCTAGGGTGACTCATTGCTTTGATTTTAATATGTTATCTGTTTCATACAGCAGGATATATTCAAGGAACCAGCTTAGAGGCTTTGCTCAAGGATATAATATCATGCTCACGACTGTATAATTTCACCATTAAAGATGCATTGAGAGAGGACAGAGAGAGAGGGGGTCCATTTCCCTGGCTGGACCAAGGCCCCATGAGAGAGAAACTGTCCTGTCCAGTCAACTCACTCTGTGTAGCTTTTCCCTCAAAACCCATGAACCTGGCCCAGTCTTGAAAATACGGCCTTTGCCATTTCCAGTGTGTCGAGGGTAACGGTGAGGTCATCCAAGGTCCCAGGTTGAGGAGACTAATCACACTTTTTCACAGATGTCACCTTCTATAGTGGATGCTGATGTGCCGACTCACACTATTATTCTCTGTTGAAACACATACAAACACACACATACAAACACACACACACACACAAACTGGACACAGTGACTGCCACTCTCCTATACCTGACCAGGCCTGCAGTGTATCACAGGGGCAGGTAGGCCCATGCTGAATGATATAGAGTGTAGGCCAACCTGAGTGATGCATGGTCATGTGTAAGTGTGTCATTACACGGTGTATAAGCTTCTTTTTGCTATATGTGTTCTGCTACAAAGTTTTATATGTATAGATTAACGCCCTGTCAAAAATCACCAACCACCAACCAACCCCATTTCAACTGGGCTTCTGACAATAGCAAAGCACACTCTTACAATTCCTTTATGAAGGAGTACTTCATACACACAACATTTACAACAGTAGATACAATGGTTGAATAATTGGTTGAATGGCTGATTGGCTGATTGATTTACTGCTAACTGATGTATTGATGATGGGTATATTTGCTTTATGAACAATGCAAAACATGTGATGTTTCCAATCCAACTGAACTGGATGAGTCAGCCAGATGAAATAAAGATCATTGGATCTGATCACATGACTTGTGTTGGAAAACATTGCATGATAGGAGCATGCGGAACGTGTCTGCCTGCCTGTCCGCCTGCCAACTGAAGAAGCTGTTAAAGCTAGTGCAGTAAGGTCGAGGAGCATTAGGTCCTTTACCAGATTAAATAAAGGCTGACGTAACAGCTTTGACTGGCACCAGCCGATTCTTAAGTGTAACACCTTCTACTTACATTTGGTGCTCTGAAACCTTTTCCCAAGCAATATGCGCTCTGACTTCAAGACCCAAGGTTCCACTTTAGTGAATGAAAAATGAAAAAGACTCTTTTAAAAACAGTACATGTGTGTCATGCTTGTGTGACATACTGTAGGTCTGCCTGCTTTAGATGTCAACTTTGGTTTAACTATGAAAGGCAAAGCATAAAGGTGTACAGACAATTTTACTATGGGTTATTTTTTTCTTTTATTATTTTGTTATTTTCTTAAACTGTCAGAAGCAGAATCAGACATTTTATTATAAAATGTGATGTTGAATGATCACATCTACGGGTGACCAAAATATGAAACATAACAGAACATTAGGACCTTCAAATGTGACAGAAACTTTTTTTGTTATTACAATACTCATTATGAATACCACAAGAGGACGTGGGGGATAGACACATACACACACACACACAAACACACATCAGATGCAGGGATATTGAGACTTTCCATTCTAGATATTCCTCAGAAGCTTCAAGCAGGAATGTACAGAGCACATTAAAGAGGAGATTGAAAATGTCAGGTCAGGCAAGGGAAATGCCACCTTGTTATGCAAAGTGCTTGGTTGTGTCAGTGACATGATGGCAAATCTATGCAGACAAGCTGGCTTACATCTTACCACCTCCTTACCTCCTTACCACCACCCAACACACAAAAATACAATGACGTATGAGAATGAGAACTGCTACAATATTGACAGCTCAATATGCACTCTAGACGACCAAAGTCTAGGTTGCTAGATGACCATAGTCCAGGTTTCCTAGTTCTCTATGAACAGGATTGAACAGTAGTTGTAGTAGTTTACCTTGTTCCACGGTTGTATGTACATGGAAAAGGTTTTGTTTAAATGTTTGAAATCATTTTTTGGTTTTGCAGTCTTGCTCCCATGCAAATCCCAGAAAGCACTGCTGAATCCATCTCCAACTCTCTATCTCTACTCCCTATGAATTATCATTCTGTTTTAAATAGCAACATTTCAATAAAGAAATGATTTTTTTCAGGGCAGCCACCAGTGAATGTACTGAATGCTCATACAAAGACTAAAAAAAACAGACCTGTTGCAGGGGGTTATTATTCTTCCATCATCTGTCCATCACTCAATCTGTACAGATAAGGAATGTCACAACAGAGGATGGAAAAACAAACCAGGAAATGGAGTTCTATCTGCCCTTAATCCAGTTCACTGTTTTCAGAACAAATACCCACAAAACTATAAAATAAGGAGCAACATATTATATTTTTGATCTCCAATGAAATTACCCACTACATGAGCAGAAATCCCTGAATTGGGAGGAATTGGTTTCAATTAAAGGGCCACTCCAGTCGGTATATGTAATTTGATACTTTGTATAACATTCATGAAACAGGCTGCCTAGATCCCTGAGAATTACAGCAAAAAACTCAGATCAGTGTTCTTACTTCCAGTTACATCATTAGCAGCCATGATGGTGAGGTTCGACTCTAGGCTAACTGCGTTTTAAAAGCATTATTCTCAGACATGAAAGTAATGTTTCACACACACTGTATTATGCAACACATGAAATTAGAGAAGTTGAATGCAGTGCCTTTATAATGCAGTAATTATTTTAATTAAACTATTCAAATTTCTGGGCTGAAAGGAGCCCTCCTGGACCAGGCCCAGGACAGGTCAGTGGTCACAAAGTGGACTTTTGTTTCATTTCTGATTAAAATAGAAGTACGGCATCACTG
The DNA here is from genome assembly GCF_013368585.1 of Megalops cyprinoides. NCBI lineage: Eukaryota > Metazoa > Chordata > Actinopteri > Elopiformes > Megalopidae > Megalops > Megalops cyprinoides. Next base: position 22,422,869 of record NC_050587.1, on the reverse strand, counting down.
CAAACTTGAGTGTTTTTGGTGTTTTTTATTTTCCATTTGCTGTTTTTGTGGGCCGTGCGGCAGTCATCTGCAGGTAGAGGGAGGGAGGAGATGCCAGCGTGTTGAGGCTTGCAGCTTCTGTCCTGTTCCCAAGTTTCAGACCTCAGAGGCTTTGAGCAGCAGCAGAAATACACCACGGCGCAAATAAAAATGCCGTCCCACTGGCCTTTACACACGGCACTGTCGGGAGGCGGAAAAAACAGCCCCCACCCCGCCGCCAAGCTCTCACCTTCCCTGATAGAAGGATACAGTCTAATTACTGTTGCACACAGACGCGTGAGATCGGAATTGAATTTTTCACAAGTCTCCAGAAAAGGAGACAGGGCTACTCTCCTAGGAGGACCCGGTTTGTCACCAGGTGCAGGAGCAGTGCTGTCTCCTGTCGCATATCTGTGTGACAGCGTCACCGCTTACCTGTGCCCATGTCTATCTGTCTGTCTGCTTGTCATCTGTGTCACTGCCCGTCTGCCTCTCTGTCTGTCCGTCTGTCTGCCTATCTGCCCACTGCCTGTCTGTCTGCCTTCCTGTTTGCCTGTCTAACTGCCTGTCTTCTCTGCCAATTCATCAGCTGTGCTCCTATTTGTCTCCAGCAATGAACCACATGGCATTCACTTGTCAAATGTTTTGATGAAGGAGAGCCACAGCAGAATTAAGATCACTAGGCTTCAGTGTAATTTTTCCAGAAAGACTTTGAAAGACTAAAGGCTGTGAAAGGCTTCACTGGAGCAAATTGGTCTGGCACAGAAGTCCTCCACACGCACACACAGCTGTAGATCAGATCCTAGCAAAGAACACCATTGATTAAGCCTCCAGTCATAGAATTCTGTAATAACTACACCGGTACATCCATGAGATATTTAAATCTCTGAAGTATCGCGCAGTGCTCAAATAGCTTTTCATGAACCTGTAGTCATCTCTGTATTATGAACCTTTCCTCCTCTCCCAGCTGCCCGATACTTTCCAGACAAATTTAAAGCACAGTGATTAAGCACTTCACTCACAGGAACGCTCTGTCAAATCATCATGTGAGAAACAGCAGCAGGTATCTGAAGGAGCACTTGCTCTCTGAGAGCAGATGGAGTGAAGGTTCACATGTCTCAGGGCATGCTGTTTTAATCTGAGAGCACCCCCCACCGCTGTTTGTCTGATGTCAAAATAAGCGTCTTTGACATGCACTATATTATTTATGGTGGCTCGCTTATATAACTCGCCATACCCTGCGGTCAGGGAGACTTTGAATGCCTTCCAATACATTTGACTCCCTGCGAACTAATCCTTTTAGTTCCTCCATACCTCTTTTGACCGATTATTGCAGGTTTAATCATGCGCAGCCAACCGCTTCTTCATTATAACTGAGGAGGCACCGTGCCCGGTCTGATAGATAGGCCAAGTAACATAAGACAATCTTACTCTTATTGCACTTATTGCACTGGCCTTCATGGGTGGCGTAGCTCACAAACATCCTCGCAATTTACGCATGCAGATTTTCTGAATTACCTACAGGAAATTCAGATTAAAAACTCCAAGGTGAAAAATACAGGAATATTATCCTCAATCTCTACTGACAAGACAGAGCAATCCGATCATGTATGTCGATGATTCAAGAAGAACTTCTTTATTTGTCACATACACAGTTATAAACAGTATACAACTTGTACTGAAATGTAAAAAGCACAGTCTAAACGGAGCGACCAGAACGGCGTCCGGACAAAGCGGTGCCAATATCTCTGCCCACCCAATGTGGGGGTGGGCAGAAATACTTTTTCAATGCTTTATACCCAGTGCATCCTCATATTGGCTAATTGAATGTAGACCAGTGGATTGTGGGTTTGAAAACTAAAATTAAAGCTAAAATAAGAATAATAGCCAGAAGTAGAACAGCAGGCAGCATGCATTAAGTCACTCCGGAAAAGGGCATCTGCCAACCAGATAAACAAATCCTAAAATCTTGTACATGACAACACATATTTTCACAAGCGCAGCCATAAGGATTTGACATGGCATGCAGTACATTATTTGTGTCTGAGACACCTTTGAGTCATTCCTCAGTGACAGCACTGATGCAGAAACAGAGGAGACAACAAATCCAGACCAGAGCGGCGCTCGCTAGAGACTGAGCGCATATCCCTGCCGCTCCCAGGAGTCCTCAGAGTATCCCGTATTAATTTCAGCAGGTTTCCGCTGAATCTATCGTTAACTTTTTCAGGCACTGTTTTGTTTACAGACAGACAGACAGACAGACAGACGGACAGACAGACACGGCCAATCACATGACTGTGGCAGTGCCAGAGGTCGAGTCAGATTGCAGCTGAAGTAAATGTCTTCAGTGATGATACGCAGGGACCAAATGTCAGAACAAGTATCGCCGAGGGCCAGAATACAGGAGACACACAAAATGACAACACGTGACACTGTCCGTCACACAAACTTAGGGTAACTGTGACATAAACAACAGATACAAAAGCAGACATGAATGCACCATTAGTTTCTTAATATTCAGACGTGTGAGTAGACAGACCAGCAGACAGACAGTCAGACTGGCAGTGAGAAAGCAAGTAGGACATCAAAGAAAGAAATCATTATTGTTACCATTATTCTTACTGTTACATTTACTAACATTATTACTTCACCCCCCTCCCATTATTGTTAATTTTATAGTTATTCTTAATTTATATGCTTTAGCAATGCATTACACATAATGTTAGTCATACTAATAAAGTTGATTAGATAGATAGATAGATAGATAGATAGGTAGATAGATAGATAGACAGACAGACAGATAGAGCTGGTGTTTGGTTAAGTCATCAGTTGCATAAGGTTTGACTTTTTTCCAACTGGACCTGCATTGTGAACTCTGTCTCAAAAAAGTCACTCAAGACCCTTCGAAGTCATTTAATACCCTCCATTTCCACTCCACTCAGTATTAATTCCCACTTTCAATTTCCATTAAATGGCTTTTCACTCTTGTTTCGGGGCTCATATTAAACTCTCAGGTTCTTCATTCATTGAGGGCCATCAGAAGTCATCAGATCATGCCGACTCAGATGTGGAGTGTCAGCGAGTGAGACGGCAAGGAAAACAGGGCGGACCCGGATGCCTGGACTCACGCACATGGAGACAGAATCATATTTTTATAATGCCCATGAAGAAAAGTATAATGAAGTCCTCCTGCCTGCCATTGACTATTTGGATCAAATTTGCGAGGCGCGTGGCGCTGATTAACTTTCGGCTCGTATGTAAATTAGAACTGACTTTCGAACAACTCTGGCACAAACAAAGCAATAATCAACAAAAGAATGAAAAACAGATAAATAAAGCCCTCACCAAGCACTCGACAACAGCACAGCTCCTTTCATAATCTGCTGTTTGTCTTTTTTTTCCATTTTTGTAAATGCTTCAGGCTATGGCCTGCGTGCATCAAACCTCGTGCAAATATTTGGTCTTTTTTTGGGCCCCACGCGCTTGGCAGATTTGCAGCGCCGGCGGCGGGTCCGGGCCCGAGCCTCCCGTGTGCCGTGCGTTCAGTCGATTAAAGCAGCAAAGCGTGCAGATCTCGGCCCGCCTGCCCTCTGCTCTGCCTCCCCCTCCCCCTTTTTTCCGCCTCTTTTCCAGAGTGTTAATTAATGCTGGCCCCAGCTAATGCGTCCCCAGCCGATCTCGCGCTAATTGCAAAGAGGAAAAAACAAAAAAAAAAAACCCTGAGTCACGCATTTCCTCCCCTCCCCTCCCCCAACCCCACCCCCTCCGGTTGCCGCCCACCCGTGTGTCGCCGAGGGAAAAAGCGCACAGCACCTCTTGGCTTTGTGAAGCACACACCTCACTGGGTGTTGACTGGGACTGAGAGGAGAGTGGAGGCAGCTCACACAGCCGATCTCTCCCACCGCCTCCAATGCTCTCACTTTCTTCCATCATGGACATATATGTAGCATGGGGGGGGGGCTTTATTATTGACCAAAAACGTTATTCCACAGAAGCAACCACAATATTAACTGAGCCATATGTTTAATGTACTCGCATGCTGCAAAGGGAGTAGGATTGCAGAGCTGTAATGTGATATCCTTATGGATACCTGACTCATTTCAGTAAAGGCACAACTGCATGGATGCCTACCACAGCGCTTATCCACACAAACCCCAGTAATGTGGACAGGAAATTGCACAGTTATCGCCTGGCCCTCCTGAAACAGAAAGTCATGCAAAGACCTCAATGTGTTCAAGAAGCAGCCGTTCCTTGTTGTAGCTGCAGCGACAGTGTTGCCCCTCCCTCAGCTCAAGATTTTCAGGGAGCCAATCGCAATTGAGAGATTGCAGACCCTCACTCCTCTGGTTCAGTCTCAACTTTAGGATGTCATATGTCACATATTCAGACATATGGACATATGACAGACACATGTGGCAGTGTGGGTAATAGGCTGTCCATTTCAAAGGCAGATCACCACTCCTCTGCTAATCGGCTGCCACAGTGTGACAGCAGCAGACGACTCCTTCACCCCGTCGATGCCCTGTCTCGTTCCCCGCTCATTAATGGGGGTGAGAAAGACGGTGGTTCTGCTGAGCAGAGGAGCACAGAGAAACTGCACAGGTTTGGAGACGTCGCAAAGCAGCACGGTGTACTTCGAGTTAACATGGGTGACAACCAGCCTCCGCCTTCTGCAAAGGCCTCAAACCAATCTGCAGCAGGAGGCTTCTCTTCCCTGAAATTTCAGCAAATCTAAAAGTACATAAACTAGATATGGGTCTCCAGGCCTTCGGGGGGTTTTGCCTCTTATTTGAAGTAAATGGAGTATTGAAAGAGAGAGTGGAAGAGTATATGAGAGAAAGAGATAGAAGGGGAGAAAAAGAGAGAGAGGGAGAGGGATGGAGAATGAGTATATGACAGAAAGAAAGAGGAGGGGAGAGAGAGGGGGGAAGAGTGACAGAGAGAGAGAAGGGGAGAGAGAAACAGAGAGACACATCCTTATCTTAGACCAGCCCCAGTGGTGTAAGCACTGTGGTGATCTCCCAGTTCACATGCTCTCAACCCACACTGCCACAGTACAGACTCGCGCACAGCTTCAGCAGAATCTGTGCAACTGATTTCGGAATATATACCAAGGGGAACACCTGAGTTATGCAAAAATAAATATTTTGCCAAAAAATACATATTCAACATACACAAATCACACTCTAGGAGTCTTTAAGCAAGCAGAGGCCTCCATGCAGAGGAAAAAGATGTTTGCTGATAACCAGTAACTTCTGCCCACTGAAATGTAGCAACAGAACATCTGAGCCCCAGTTACATCATCTGCAGTCAGAGTAGAGGGTTCAGCTTTGGGAAAGAAATGTTTTTGAAGCATTCGATAAGATAATAATACTCTTCATGCCACTGCCATTACAGCATCTGGCCTGAAACCGGTGGATTGTTGGTTTAAACCCCTGTTATACACCGTTCATTGACACTAACACAATCCCCACTTGGACGCAGTAACCATTTCACCTCGAGAGCTGGAGACACAGGAGGCAGTGCGTGGCTGAGTCGGCCCTGAAGGAGGAGGCCCTGAAGCCTGGGTCTGAATCCAAACACATGGGCAAGGAGAGAGAGCGTGTCCCTGTTCCTTCAGGAACTTGTTTAACAAGGTCAAAGGTCATGGTCACCCTCGGCCCTCTCTCCCATTTCAGCCTGTGAGCGTTCACGAATGGGATCTCAGACTAGGCATGAGAGCACAGGAACTGTGTGTATGTGTGTGTCAGTGTGTGCCATACAGTGTCTCCTTCTGTCATTACTCCAACTTGTGATGCGATTTGGTTTAGGTCCCGTGTGAAAAACCCGCTGTATCTGTTCAGGTCAGTCACACAGGCTAAGAAGGACAAACACTCAGTGAGCTCACAATAGCGCAGCAGAGTGGTTAAGGAACCGTGTTTTCCCCTCAAGATTCTATGTTCAATCCTCAGGTAGACAGGACAGTGGTGCCCAAAGCTGAATTCTCTGGGTAAAAACCTCCAGCAGAATGACACTATGCAAGGGAGTCTAATCAGCCAAAATAACAAAGAAAATGTTCTTCTAACTTCTACTACAATTCTGCAGTGTAAACGTCTGTGTAATAATCTGATCACCATGTGTGATTGTGCCTTATATGCATTTGAGCCCTGGATTTTTTTTTTCTTTTTTTCCCTGCCCGGTTTTCCCTATTTGTTCATACTTGTGAACCACGAATATTTCTGAAAATGAAAAAAAAAAAAAAAGATATATCTACAAATGACTTGATGTTCTGTAACTACAGTACTTAGTGTACATGTCAAGTTGGAAATCCATTTTACACTTTGTTCATTTGTTTAATTAGAAGGGGAAAGAGAGGGTATGCATCAGCTTTAATATTATAACCAATCCCCTCTGGCCCTGGCTGCTTTAATGGGGAATAAAAGACTGTCATTAACTCTGTAAGAGTGCAGCAAAAGGACAGTGACAGAGCTTTATTCCCTTAAAATGTCACTGTCCCATTTGAGCTGCATACCCAAGGCAAGCGTGTGCTATGAGCCGCACAGCCATCCAGCCAGTCAAGCTACCAACACCAAAAGAAGCCAACAGGAGGAAGACCGAAGCAGGCCGCTTTGTCGTGACAGGACAGTAATGGATACGAACGAGAGGGGCAATTTAATTTCCCGGACGGCCTCCCATCCACAATTTGGCCCTCCATCTGGCATTGAAGGAAAACTACGTCGAGAGGGAGGGCAGGAAGATCTCATTTTTAACAGAGGCACTGCCGGATATGGCAATCCTTGGCATGAGCCGTGCTGTGCCAACCCACAGAGCCAGAGAGACGGCAGTTGGGAAAGCGAGGAGGGAGAGGAAAAGAGCTGGAAGTGCTTGGTAGGAAATTAGTTACTTAATGGAGCTTCAGATAACTAAGACAACCCTGCGTAATTAGTCCCTTTATTACACTGCAGCTGCCATCTGCAAGCAGGCACTTTAAAGGAAAGTGCTGAGTTGTTGCATTCTATTCTTACAGAGTGGTTCATCTGTTGGAGTGCAGGCTGAATTAAAGAATCACAAAATAATACATTTCTCAAGATGATCAACATCTTTGGATGATCAAAGTGTAAAAAAACGTCAGACTTTCAATGCTCAGTCTATTGGTTTGGTGCATGAAATCTATAGTTGAGAGTAAATCTATAGATGCACAGGTGTTTGCACACAGAAAAGTTTTGTCAGCTTGGTCAGCCAAGGCAGCACTACCACAAACTCTATCCTTATCAGAACAAAACCTGTGAGAATTCCCCTTAAATAACAGTCAGCAGGCACCCATCATGCATCATGGGAACAGATTTGTTTAGATCAGGTGACAAAGGCCAGATCAGTTGGACCTACAAGTGTTTAGTATTTGCAATGAGTTTTCATCATCTTCCTTCGTGTTCTGCAGAATGATACATTATGATAATGAAATGCAGTGGCAAACAAAGGAGCGAAATTGTGGGTGTCGACAATCTCTCAGGAAACCTCTCAAATATCTAAACCATTTTTGAATTTTTTTCAGTACAAACAGTACCTTGATCTGCACAGACCCACCAAACTGGGTATTTTGACACTCGTCAACAATAAACACAGCAAGCCCAACTGCAATAGACATTAATTGAATAGGGAACATAGAACATGAGGACATTCACTCTAACAAGCACTTGAATACAGTGGTTAAAAGACTTTCGGAGGCACCATTCTGGCCAGGCCTTTACAAGGTTTGTTACTGTCACCCACACATCTTTGCCTGGAACAGATCAGTTTTTTTCCTAAACAGTAACATTATTAAACTGCTTGTGACATATTTCACAAACTACCTGCAGTCGGTGTTGCGCCCGGCCACAAAAAAATCACAGTGATTTAACACATAAATAAACAGGAAACTGTGGGCGGCGGCCTACGCAGAAAAATCCAACCAAAACAAACAGGTTTCCAACCAGCGCATGAAATAATGGGCCGCTCACCAGATACTGGAGCTGCTGGTTGGAAACATTGTTTCGCATCTGTGCCAGCCAGTGATAATTCCTCCACCGTCGGAGCACGGAGCTAAAAAGCCATCCAACAGTTTGACTGACACTGTGTATTTACCGAGTTTCCAGCAACACTATATCACGATGAAGTAACAGGAGCCCTCAGGGGGAGACGCAAGGCCCGGGGATTGATGTGTTCACAGGGGCAGCATTTGCAGGGTTCTTGTTAGGCTCACTGTATGCACCGTAATTTAAGGGATAGGGCAGCACGATGTATTCTCCATCTGAACAGGTACACAGCCAACCGTCTGTCCTGAAACATCACCTTTTCCTCAAAATGAACAGGTCTGAGTTAAAAGCTCCATTCTCCTGGGTGTCTCTGCCTGTGTGCATTACTGCAGAAGCCGCTTTCACGACAGAGGGAGCATTTCATCATGAAGAAGGGTGACAACGTCCACACCCATCTGTGGGTAAAACAGTTTTTACTCCCTTTACTGCTGTATGTTTGAGTTTTACTCCAGAGCTACTAAATGCAGATACAGAGAAACAGCTGTGAAAGGGGGCAGAATGTGGTCATCTGGCAGCTGCCATCTAGCAACTGCCAGATTATTACTGTGAGTCAGCATGTGGTTACAGAAACTGCAAAAGTTTAACCTAATTGCTTTTTACAGTTCACAGTCCATTCCATAACTCTTTAATAATTATTACAGCGTAAAGAAATTTCTCCTGGCAGCCTGGCTCCATATAAATGGAGTCTAGTTCATGTATCCAGGTAAGGTTTTAACTAGTAATGTTAGTGCGTAAGGCTTCATGAACCCTAAAATGGATGGAACTACCGTGTTTTATGAGTGATTCTCTCACTGTAATCAGTAATACTGTTTGGTGTGGACAGCAAGTCTTTTGATTGGTTCACAGCAAATGGTGGCTCAATTATGTATTATGGGGTTCGTGAAGCATCACCTTTCAACCACTAGGTTTAACATATCCTCCCACCCTACAAACTGGGAATATAATCTGATCATGTGCTTTCAAAGCCACTGGTTGTTTTCAAAAGCTGATGTAGGTTTTCATCTTTCGAAACCATGGGACTCAGGGGGTTCATCTGAGAAATGAGAAATGATGTCATTTCATCTGCTAATCCTTATTTTACCTAACAGGAAAAAACAAAACAACACAACGAAATAAATGGAAAAGCAATACAGTTTAGCTCACATCAATTTCCTAACTAATCATCAAAATAACCACATTACCGTTGAGTGCAAATCAGAGGTGGAGGGTGTACAACATTTCTCTCAGCAATGGGAAATGACTGCAAGAGGGGAACAAATCAAACTTTTGGTTGTTGAGAATTCAGGATGCCACTGCATCACACTTTCCAAACCTATAATGTCTAGATAACGGTTCCAACTGAGGTTAAAAAAAACACACACACACAAACACAAATACAATAAATGTGCTTTAATGTGTGGCTAATGTGTGCCAAATCTGTGAACGACTCACTTGCATGCACAGGAAAACTCTATATCAATCTTCCTATCAGGTCTCAACACTGTCATGTCATAGCCTTAGAACAATGGGGCTGATGACAACACTGAGCTTGTTACTATAAAATATCTCTCTTTAACTCTCACAGTGGAAAGGAGGGGGGTGGACAGAGAGAGAAAGGACATGATAGAGGAAGAGGCAGGATTGCCACACTCTCAAACGCAAACAACTTAACAAACTAGCCAACTTCTGCTTGACCTACAGAAGGTATAGCCCAAACATCAAAGACTTCAATTCTGCGACTGAACCTTCGATATACACCAGGGCTCCTGTTGTACCTCAGAAGACAGGCAGGGTAATTAGCTCTCTGTGCCAAAGAAAAAATAAAGAGGGAAACACAAGTAAAGAGGGAAAGAAATAATACAAAATACAAATAGGACAAGCAGACAGGCAAGAAACTGTTGTTGCCTGTTACTTCAGAGCGAGGATGCCACAGACTTTCAGGGCTGCTCTCATTAGTGTGAATTACTTCAACATAAACAGGCAGTCTCACGCTCTGCCACAGGGGCTCAGGGGAACAGATCCACACCCAGTGAGAGGGAAAGAATGTGTGGGAGAGAGGGATGGAGGGAGAGAGAAGGAAAGCAAGATGGGTGGGGGGGTGCTAACATCACTAAGCCAATGGTGTGTGTAACCCATTACTGTGAGAGCAGTTCCAGCATTGTGCTTAAGGGTGTGACCCATGGGATGTGACCCCATGAGTCTCAGGCTGTCAAAACAATGCCCTGTCCACTACAACACACCAAAACCAAAAACACAGAATACAAATAAGCATCACAGATTTACATCTAACATAGACTTCTCTAATGTTGGCTCCCATCACAAAGTGACAGGACTTGTCCTGAAGCAGCTTGCTATTTGTTTGCTAGATCCACAGAACAGCACAAATAGTAACCAGTTTGGAGTCCATCCTTTTCAGATAGAGGAGGTGGAAACTGTCAAGAATTATCTAAAGTTTTTTGTCATGCCTCCTCAGCAGATGAATGGGATTGATGAACTACAGAGAACACCACGGCATAAAAAGTTTCCTTTTCCCATATAAATGATGGGAAATAAATTCTCCTCATACCTGTGAACAATGACAAAGGAAAGAGAGTGAAAAAGAGCACGCCGGCATGTTTGCAATTAATCTAATGCGGCTGACTGCTGGAGGTTTTAGAGAGATGATACGGCCCTTGCTTCGTAATTTATTAAGTTTCTCCAGCCGATGAATGAGACCCTTCTCGCAGCAGCTGCCATTAAGCAGGGCACTGGAGACCAGCCACATTTCAGCACACAATACGGAAAGTATGTAAAAGCCCTCCTTCCAATTTAGAGGGATCAAAGAAGCAACAAAGTTTTTGTCGCTAACATTGTCAGCTCACATTGTTCACAGACAGAGCCGGCTTTGTTTGCGAGCTCAGGGATAATGTTCGGTGGGGTTGAGGGCTTTATTTTCTCCTTACACGGATGAGTCTGAATGGACTTTAAAACAAAGGGGAATGCAGAGTGAGATGTTACGTGGATTCATCTGGAGCCTCACCAACTCTCAGGATCTGCTTCGAAGATTTCAGATGAGCTGTTTACACAGTAGTGAGAGGTAGGGAGCTCTCGGAGCAAACAATGCAAAGCGCACAATCATTCTCAACCTCAAAATGGCAAACCACTGGTTTGAGCAGAATGTCTCACACAAACCATGGAGCACATGTGTGACCAGGGTGCTCTCTAGAAAATGACCTTGATCCCTTTGCTTAGCAGGGATCTTTATTCAGGGTAACTTACAGAATCTAACATATTACCTTTTCAAGCCCCTGGCTATTTTACTGAAGAAACTGAGTTCATGCTCCTTACTCACACGTATAACTGGTGCTCCCATGCCTGGGATTTAACCTTTAACCGGCTCTCTGATTACACTCAGCTCCGCTAGTGGAAATGATTTGCAAAAGGTGGGTGAATCAGCATTCGCCTCTCTCTACGCTGTTCCCCGGGCGGTGCCATTGAGTGACCCCTGACCCCAGACAACAAAGAGGGATGTCACAAGGGCCATGGCACATGCAGCTTCATGCTGTCGGAGTAGGAGCCCACAGATGTCACTCAGTGTCAAAGCTAGGAGCGGCTGCAGAGGGAGCACCACTCTGACAGTAGCACATACTACCTAGACTAACTGCAGCCACACACAGAAGGCTATGAGGACACTTACACCAAACACGACACCCTATAACTATGCTGGACTAATGGAGACCACACACAGGGAGTTTTGATTATACGGGAAGCATTGAGAAGGTATGCAGGAAGTTATACATGCATTGGAATCAGTGAAATTACATTCAACAAACTTACGACACAGGCAGCACATAATCCACAAGCAGATAGCTATATCGATCCTGGAAGCAGTGAGACCACAGAATTTAAACTATGAATATACTGGAAGCTTTGAAACCATACACAGAAAGGCATAGATATACTGGAAACACCAATAACAATCACAATAGGCTATAAATACACAGGAAGAATACCACACAACTTTTTCTTTTCGTTCAATGAAAGAGGCAGAATGTGGTCTATCACGAGACTGTAAGGCTGTTTTCACACTTGGTCCGTTTTGCTGGTCTGAACTCGAGTGCGATTATTCCCCCCTCCTCCTGCCCCCGCTGGTCTCCTTTCACATTACATTTTTTGGTTGCGAACCCTGGTCCGTTTACGTCATCAACACGTGAGGAACGTGCAGCTTTTATTTACCAACGTCGCTAGGCAACAACGCAAAAGGGAGGCAAAATAGCATTTACTTCCTGGTTTTAGATTGGATAGCTGTCACACCAAATGCAAACCGCACTGGAGATCAGGTGAACCGTACCCCAGACCCCCGTTTTCTGGAGGACCCGGGTACGGTCCTTGGCACGCACCCGAGTTAGGAAAACAGCTTTCACATCAACAAAATGAACCGAACCAACGGCTCAAGCAGACTCGGGGGCCGCACCAAAAGCTCTAGTGTGAAAGCACCCTAAGGCACACTGTACACATAGCATCAGCGCCCTTCTGGCCTTAGTACAGGGGCCTTCATTAATCACAGCCTGTATAATGGCGAGACACTTGCTCGCGCACGATAGTTTGACAGCGAAAGCTGGGCTCGCGTGCTATGATAAACGATCGCTGATCCTGGGCTAACTTTTCCCCGTTCAGGGGGGAAATGAATGCATCTCTGGCGCTAATCAATTTGGGAAACGCGGCTCTCTTTAAGCATTTACCATTTTCGATCTTTATTACCCCGCTATTGATCCCTGCCATCCCGAGTGATGGATCACCCCTCACGCAGCTGCGCACCCTTGTCACAGTCATTTGCAAACTATAGGATAATTATGGTCTACTTCACTATGCAATGGTCTCTACGAAAGAACGAACCTTAATTAGCTTGTACATAATGAAGCTCATAAAGTCATGGAGGAGGAGGGGGGGGGGGGGGGGGGGGGGTAAAACAAATTTCCTCTGGCAGCACTACAAGTCTCTCTCCACTCAAGACAAAAATGATCTTGGTAACACTGTACTTAAGGTAGATCTTACACAGCATTCATAACATCTTTATTAGCTCCGGGTTTAGCAGGAACATTTTCTTAAGCATACATATTAATTATGACCATCTTATATTAGGTGACATAAGGTCACCTATACATATAAAGCATGTAATTACAGGCAATATGAGAGTATAGTGTCATAAGATTACAGGTCACTCTGTCTATGCAATTCAGTTGCCATAATGTGTTTTCTTACTCAGAGGGCTATTATGCATTCACCTAGGGGTTATTTTATTACATAAGAAGCTATATAATATGCGCTTCATGTAAAAACCAAATGCTAAATATATTTATATTCTAAGCTTTCATTTGAAGGCAATAAAAATGGCAGATATAATTTTAAAATAGACCTCCTTGCAAAATATATGCATTTGCAATGGAAGAGGCACACATTACATGCTTTTGCTCTGAGTGACTTTGATAGCTTACTGGTTTTTATACGTTATCCATTTATACATCTGGATGCATACCAAAACAATCCAGGTTAAATATCTTGCCAAAGTGTATAACAGCACTTCCCCAACTTGGAATTAACCAGTATGTTTTTTCAGGTTACATGCCCCGCTCCATACTACTATGCCACACTGCTGTCCCCGTTGATTGCAATGTAGCTAAAAAGATACACATATTCTCAGTATTTGCGGTGATACAGCCAATTTGAGAGCCAGCAACTGTGCTGGAAATACACTTAACGATTTTCCTCCGATAGCTGCTCGGCTTGTACACCGTCCCAAGAGGAAGTAACATAGCACTAGCTCGAAAAATACATTTACACTCGCTGGGTCCAATCCCCAGCTGAGTCACACAAATGTCTTTAGAAGTAGCACACACTGCTTCTCTGACCGGTGTGTAGCATTTTGGGGTTTAGATTTGGTAATGAAACAGTGCCCTGTCCAGCTGGTGTGCTTTTAAGTCCAGCCAAATTGCACCACAGAGAATAGGATGAGAGTGTGAGAGACCTAAGTTCACACATGGCCTCCCCAGCACTGGCTGACTCCACAGTGTTTCTTTGGGGGAAAGAGGCTTCTCCTCATTGCTTCATCTGAGTATCCTGGTTTGCTCATCTCTGTTTTTCTGAGCTCGTAACATACAGCGCAGCACTTAATTGACACAGTCTGAATGTTGTGTGGAAATGGAGAGGCGTTACACCTAGCCTTTAGGAAATGAGAGAGAAAAGAGCATATTAGGAGGGCCTGCAGTTTCATACTTCTGCAGGCACGCTTTCTCATTCTCCCTGTCTCCATACCTCTCTCTCTCTCCCTCCGAGAAATTAAAATTCAAATTGTTGCAAATGCGCATTGTTGTTGAAGCATGTCACGTGCAATATGACATGTAACGAGCTAACTGAGTGTCACAATTTAGTTAATATGAAACACCAATAAATATACCTGTGGGAGGACACGTGCAGGTAATCTTTTATTGAATTTATTTTTATGCTTTTGTTTGCTTTTTTGTCTGTTTATAATTAGTCACTTTTCTGTATGACAGCTGTTAAACAGTCTCTCATTCTCTCTCTCTATTTATTTCTCTTCCTCCTCACTCCTTCCCTCTTCTCTCTTCACTCTCTCTCTTTCAGCTACAGCACTATGCCAGTCTCATACTGTCCTAAAAATATTTTGCTTCTTATAAGGACAAAATAAGGCCTCCCCTTCCCAAAATATTTAAACCATAAAATAACAGCATGATACTGAGTGGAGAAAATGGATTTGGAGAAAACGAGAGGATTCTGTCTTAGGAGTGCTTAAAGGTGTGTCTTTAATCGCCTTTAATGTACTGATTGAGAACACGAAGATCAATTAGTTTGCGATCCAGCCATCATCCGCACCCTCACGTGTTATCGTCCGCGTTATAATTTCATTTTGTGCACAAACGAGAGCTTGCTGATGGAGTACAGCGTGCCTGCATGTTCATTTCACAGGCCTGACAAGAATGGAAATGTAATAATTGGAGGAAAATGAATGGAAAATAAGTGAGCAAAACACTCTAAATAAACCAGACCCTGTAACAGGGAAAGGGCAAATGAAGGTGCCTGTCTTTGAAGAACACTTGACTTTTTTTTTACAGAAATGCATAAAAATGCATAAAATGACTAATTTACAGAGATATCTCCCGGAGCCATTAAAACAGTCGAATCAAAATAAAAGTATTTTGAAGACCAAAGCTCATAAAATTTGCATTAAACCACTAAGAGTGCAGTGACTTGATTGATTGCTGCTTGTAGCTAAAAACCTAAAGCCACATTTCTGCAAAGCACAAAACCACTGTTCGTATCGTGAGGGGAATCTGAACGTGCTCTCTCTAAAAAAAAAAATCAGAAATGAATTTAGGAGGAAAAAAGAAGAAAATTGGCATTTCATATTTATATCTCCCTTCAGTCAAAAGACACATACAATAAAGCACCATTCCATTGAAATAAAGGCACAGGCATGGATGTACAAGCCCACACACGCACACACTACGCTATCCATACAGCCGTACATCTCTCTCTCTCCTTTTCTCTCTTTCACTTTCTCTCGCCCTGCCTTTCTCTCTCTCCCATTATACTGGCGAACTGGAGCTGAAAGAAATGGATTGGTACATGCCTCCCGATGCCCTGGGTTAGACTTGCTTAGTAATTAAACACAGAGACCAGAGACAGAAACTCTACCCATGTCACATCTCTAGAACATGAAAAAAGAATTGTCTTAACCTGGCCAAAGTTGGCAAATGATTTTGCTTGGATGCCCGTTTGCTTGGATTCCACATTTATAACACGTCTTCCATAAATAAATTTGAAAGTCAGAGAACAATGTAACAGACATGAATAAGTGTGTTTTTTTCCCCTTTTGGCTTGCTTGAGTTGCTGAAGCTTAAGATATGTATCTTCCAAAAACAGGATTGAGTCTGGCAGTTGCACATTGAATAGAGGTTTTGGGGTTCCATTCGAATCCAGGCCCATTTACGAGTTTGGCATCTGTGTCTGGATCATTCCTCAGGAAGTGCAAGGAGGCAGGTTGCTATGACTCCCACTTCACAGCGGTTTGATCCACTTTACAGAGCTGTGTATTTACCGAGTGAAAGATCAATCTCAGCCGACCAGCTTGCCTTTTTTTCCTCCTTTAACGGACATGAAGAACGGGACTCAGGCACTGATGCACAAGGGCCTGCAGCTGGTAAATCCTGGACTGACCCTCCCCTGCTCCGCCACAGGAGCCCTGCCACAAGGACTGCTGCCTCCATTCAAAATGAATGCCGACGGATCTGAAGTCAAACCCCCCCCCACAAAAAGCAGAGCTCCTCCTGTCAAGAGGAATCAGCCTCCACAGGCTGAGAGACAGGGCCTGGCACAGGAGCACCTGCTCCTCATTTTATTCATTCATGTATCTGTGTGCACGCGCCACCGAATGAACCCTGCCGGGGTTACTACAGGAACAACCAACCGCCAACCAATTTCGGCCAATCACAAAGAGGCACCAGTGCAGTCATGAATTCATGCTGTGTAATTTTTTTTCTAGGGGGGGGGGGGGGGGGGGTGTTGCTTGGAATTCATTTTAGTATTGTATTATATTACTTCCTTAGCAGATACACATATCCAGACCAATTTACATAGCTTAAATTTTATCAATTTCTACTGCTGGATAGTTACTGAAGCAACCTGAGTTGGGTACCTTTCCCAAGAGTACAACAGCAGTGCCCCACCTGGAAATCAAACCAGTAACCTTTGGGTTATGAGTTAGGAGCCTTAACTGCTTGCTTGAGTGCAAGTGGTTGTGAGAGGAAT
The DNA here is from genome assembly GCF_013368585.1 of Megalops cyprinoides. Classification (NCBI taxonomy): domain Eukaryota; kingdom Metazoa; phylum Chordata; class Actinopteri; order Elopiformes; family Megalopidae; genus Megalops; species Megalops cyprinoides. The sequence goes on along the minus strand of NC_050587.1, from coordinate 22,406,016 downwards.
GTGATTTGAGGCAATCGTGTGTGATTCTCTCTCTACTGTGCTGATTGCAACTGGACCATGTGTGGAGCAGATATAGGGTGTGAAAGTGAGGGAGGGAAAGAGAGAGAGGGAGAGAATGTGTGAGAGAAAGATAGAGAAGGAGAGGAAGGGAGAGACAGAAAAGGAGATATAAAGCGAGAAAGATATGATGAAACCACACAGGCTCAAAGCATTCTGTGCCTATTTCTCCCACATGCATCGCTGAACACAGACGCATCATAACCCATGGCGTGTGAGTGAGTTCAATGTCATTAGAGTGCTGTGATTTTCGGTCGACCATATAGTGGTGCACATGCAGAACCATGAGGATGGTCTGAGAAACAAATCCCCAACTGTCAGCACTTCATCATTTTGATCTTTTCCACTCCCCCCCGCCACCCCCACCCAAAAGCTGGATGAGTGCCACTAAAGGGGGGAAGCGGGTGGGGGTGAGTGCATGGGCGAAGTTTGGGAGGGCAACTGGTGGCTCACAGTCGCCCCCCCTTCAGGGAACACAGTGCCCCCTCTATAATCAGGGCGTGGTGTGGGTGGTCCACTCCAGTTTACGGTGCAGCATGCCGAGGGAGGTGAGAGATGCGCCCAATATGGGAGAGGTGGGGGGGGGGCGGCGTGTCTGGTGTCAGTGCGTCACCTGCGCCCTGCCTATGCCCACACGCGTCAGTGCCAGCGCCACCACCTGCACCAGCTTTGTATGCCCGCACGCAGGTGTAGGCAGATCCATGCACAGCTGCACTGTTCTGCAACGTAATGCTTTCTGCTTTCACTCTGCCCCGCTGGTGTCCCACTTTCAATTCTTTGCAAATATGTTGCTCATAAAATTTTGTTGTTTTTGCTGTTGCTATTTTGATTTTTATTTTTTTTTTTTTTTTTGCTCTGATACGGTGACACAGATGGAAGTCTGGGTGGTTACAGGAACCTGGGACTGTGCTGGCTTGCAGATGTACAGCTTCATAAGAGCACTCATGGCTACAGGAGCCTTTTTTGTGCATCACCCCAATGTCACCTTGTGGTGCATTCCTACCCAGGCTAACACAAATAATGACAAATATGTATTGAGCCATTACAGACCGATAACATTAATGTTAATAATATTAACAAAAAGGCCAGAAGAACAGCAACAATAATGATAATGATAGTAATGGTATCTGCTCTTTTAGCGAGTCTGTGTGCGTGTGTGTCTCTCTCCCTCTCTCTGCTCCCAGTGTAGTTCTCACTACGTCACCATAGTAACAGGAAAGCGGCAGGAAGACGGCTGGCCCAGGCTTATTAGAATATGACAGTAAACAGAGACAGAGAGATGGGATCGAGGGCACGCCTTCAAAAGAGGAGCAGGGCACGGTGACGAATCACGTCTGTTTGCTTCCCCCAGAGAGACAGGCTGGAATACAGCATAGCTGTACACTATAGCTATACGCATATCTCATTTTAGGGACTGATTTTAAGGGAGAATTCTGATTGAAAACCATTATCAGTCAAACCCTGATTAGGGGTTATTAGGAGCGGGTGATCCTTTACCTGGTGTGCAGTGATCTGGCGGATCCTCTCTGAACAGAAACATGAGAAACTTCAGTGCCTTGCCACTTGCATCAGTTAAGCCTGATAATCCGACTGATTGCATGCCGCATTCAGGGGTCTGGGTGAAAGGAACACTGGAAGCATCTCCATCTCCCTGAGGCTTGGGGGCCAGCAGGGGAAGAGGAAATGAAGGGAGTGCAGGGAGACGGAGGGGGGAAGGGGAAGGGTTTTACTCTCACTTTAGCGTATTGAGGCAGCCCCGGCACCTCCCCACGGGCGAGCACACAAACACGCTCCCCCGCTGACAAAGGGAGCCGCCGCCTCCTTCCACACCGGTGGAAGAGCGAGAGCCGGCAACGGGGGCTATCGGACACAGCGGCCCCCAAGGGGTGACGGAGGGAAATGGGGGCAGGGAGAGGAGCCGTGAAAGAAAGAGAAGAAAGAGACGAGAGAGGGACAGGGAGTGGAAGAGAGAAAAGGGAGGTGTGGCTTAGGAGGCTTGTATCTCATGAGCTGTCGAATGTGAGGACTTGGAGTCAGTCCCGCGAAGACACCACATCGCCAGAAACATCCCACTACCGGACTGAAATGACATTATTTGTTGAGATACACACACAGGCACAAAGCAGAATAGAGCCTCAGTGGGTCCAAAAAAAAGATGCTACATCACAGCAGCCTGAGTCACCACGTGGGAGGATACTGTGTCAAACCTACAGAGATGCTGAACCCTGGATTACTGGCCACTGGCAAACCAAAAAAGGACAGCCCCTACTCTGACTGTCAATCAAAACAAATTAATGGTCCACTTGAGTGGGGAAAATTTCTAAGCATGCACATTTTTGTTTTTGTCCTCTGTCGTTTTTGACATTTCTGCTGTTTGTTGTTGTGATGGCATATTTGCCGATCATGGTTTGACATTCCTCAGTAACAGAAATGTGTTTTAGCCAAATGAAGCATTCAGAAGGCATCAGCTGAGCTGAGACAGAGAGAGAAAATATGAGGATAAGTGGCGGGGGGGGGGGGGGGGGGGGGGCAGCAAGCGACGGAGGTGAAACACAGCATCATGGTGTTTTTATTTAGATCTAAAGTGGCGTTAACATTTAAATGTCAGGTGGGGGGACTTGTTGGTAGCAAAAGCCCCTGAGGGTGCAGGGAACGGAGAGAGCGTGCTCGGGTGGGGGTGGGGGGGGGGGCACACCTGCTGGGAGTCTAACGAGCCGTGCAGGAGCTAGGCCCCGTGTCGGAGGAAGGGGTATGGAATGCGCCGGTGAGCAGCACAAGGGCCCGCGTGCTGGCAGTTCTAGGCAGGAGCTCATCAGTCGCCCTGCTGTGGTGGATTGGACCGCGTTTTATCAGACCAGGGTTGTAACGCCTCATAAGCCAAATTAGTCCTTTAAAAGCAGAGAGATCTATAACAATGGTGACGGGGGATTTAGATGTTTTTTTTTTTTTCATTCCTCTTGACCTTGATGTCGTAAAAGAAGCACATCTATTATCATTGTTGTTTATTATTTGGCCAGCAATCTTATTTAGGTGAAAACACATAATGGGATTCAAACATAAATTTAAAAAGTGCTACACAACCCACAGCAAAGCATTACCTAAAAGGTAACACAGACATCCTGTCTAACAACTGCAATATTAATCACTACAAGGGATAATTATGCTAACCTGTGGATCTGAATGACTTTAATAACTATAAACTTGTCTTAAAATTGCTGTAGCCCCTGAGCTTTTAAAACGTATTAGACAGAACAGTCAATGTTCAGTAATTCAGAAAAATCTAGAGGAATCCTGCAGTTCTCTCCCTAAAGATAATCTGTGATGACAGTCGGTGTGATGCAAAATGTGTCAATGATTAAACATTCACACTTACTACTGCAGAATTCCTAGAGAGAGAGAGACCCTGCCGAAGGCAAAATAAGCAAGCAATGCTTTACATAAATGCACACTCAAAACCTGATCCCCAACATTAAATATCATGCAGAAAATTGTTTGTCTAAATCAGAACCACTGGTCCAGACAAAGGGATTTATAGCATCAATTTCCAGGAAACACACCCACAGCAACCACTGAATCACTAACCTGGAAACAAAGAGACGATGGCATTGAGACAGATAGCACAGTGAGCTTCACAGAATCTTCCACATCTCAGGGTTTCACCAAGAGGTCAAAGGTGTTTCCTTTCCTGCTGTGAACCCCGGACTGTGTTCATGCGAGGCAATCCTTTCAGCATGCTGCATCTGAATCCGACGTGATGATCTGTGCGTGCAACATTGCTTTAATTTTACACAGGAGAGGAAGCGCTTTTCCCGCTGCGGTCCTAACGTGGAGTGGTCACGGTCACACAGGCTGCGTGGGTTACATCATCACTCCAGACTTTCCCCTAACTGCTGGTAACAACATAATGTTCATGAGTCAATTTAATTCTGCTCTGCTCTTCATTTCTTTGGGCGGCAGTGTAGCATAGTGGTTAAGGAGCAGGACTCCTAACCGAAAGGTTGCTGGTTCGATCCCCACTGGGAAACTGCTGCTGTACCCTTGGGCAAGGTACTTAACCCACAATTACCTCAGTAAAAATATCCAGCTGTATAAATGGATAACGTTGTAAAGAACTGTAACCTATGAAAGTCGCTTTGGATAAAAGCGTCTGCTAAATGTAAATTTGTTTTTTCTTTTTTTAACAGCAGGCAGAGACAATAATAAATCAATTGCCATGGTGACTGAAGCCCCCCTGTTTCCCATGTCCTATTCCCAAAAGCTTCCCAGATTGTAGCAAGAAGGGGAAGGAGAGGCCCCCTCTGGATCAGCATGGCATGGCAATGGTATGGCACAACTTCATTCCCAGTAGCCACTGCTTAGCTTTGTGAGCTTATTTACAAATGACAGAAATCTAATTTAAAAGGATCATTTAAAGAAAACACACAAATGCACACTCAAATCTTTGTACACTGCAGCATTGAGCCACTGTACCTCTGTGCATTTCCATAGATATTTATGAGGTACACATTTAAGACATGCTGTCTTGGGACGCCTTATACCACACTGGAGTATTAGTTAACACATTAAGATTCTCTGTTAAAGTGCAGAGGGTGGTCTCTATACTGCAGCCATGTCAAGCCCTAAAATACTACATAAGTTTAGTTAAATAAGTTAAAACTAAATAGTTTAAATAAGTTTGAAAGCTTTGGATTGGTTTGATGTGACTTTAAGGTGGCATTGAAAGCATGATGGAGGGGCACAAAATACATCCTGTCCCAATGCCTATTTTCAGTGCCTCAAAGTAAAGTGAGCTCCAGCTTCAAAGTGATGGTTACTTTGAGTTTAAACACAGGGAGCTCTCTGAAAAATAATGCCTTCCACAAGCAAAGTTCATGTGAAAAAAGACCAGCGCCATTTCAATCAGACAAGACTGTCAGTCAGTTCCTGCTCAGTGATTTTGACAGACATAAAAAAAACATCCACAGCAGAAGTGCACCCATGACCCCTCTCCTCAGCGGATCCAGATGTTCCATTTTCACCCCTGGATGAGGTGCCCTCGCCTCGTCTCCTGAGGTGACGCTCGTGCGCCTGCTTGGCAGGGAACATTCTGCCAGGGCCCAACTGTGTGGCCTGCACTCCAGCATCTTTTCCTATTGGCTATCCTAGAAGCCACGCCCTTTTAGACCACGTCTGGTTTTGTGTTGCTCAACACTTGAGCCGAAAAAACGCAGGAAAATTTTACCAGCACGGATAAGGCAATACACCTCTCTTGCAGTGTCATCTGTATCCTACTGGGGCTAGGCTTCAAACCAACATAGTGATACCTACATCATAATATGATCTGTATCACAATACCTGGGCCACAGTATTAGTCATATGAATAAAATTATGAGGACTGGTTCAAGCTCAGGTGTGAATTTATTGTGTTACCATTATATATATTTACATATAACAGCTGGTCCTTAAGTACTGTGCAGAAATTGTGCAAAAAAAAACTGTTGATTCAAGAAGTGGAAGGCTGAACATTATGCACAGTATTACTGTGTGCCCTTACAATTTATTGAGAATAATATTTTATAGCAGTAATAACACCCACACTCAGAACATGTTCTATGTATTAGGTCCAGCATCTGAAATCATGCTTACAGGTGCATTGCTATTTATCCTCTCAAAATCACAATATAGATTAGACCACTATAGTGTCACTGTTCACAACACCATGATAGATTGTTCCCTTGACATATCAGTAATACAAGAGCCCGTATCTCTGAGAGGGAAAATCTGTACCCTTGTCCTCAAGGAGACAGACTGAGACAAATCATACAAGTCGATCCACCTGTCCAAAAAGCAGCCTATGTTAGCTGTGCTAACATTATTGATTTTACAGCGGAAGCTCTTGGGTGGGAACAGGCTCCATTAAGGCAGGCCTGTGTCTGTTGTCTAAGTGTGACTTTTCTTCTGCCTGTGACTGGGTTTGACAGCAGCCGTGATGAACAGGATTCTCAGTGAAAGTTCCTCGGGGCCATGGGGTATGAAGGGCGAAGGCAGGGCTCGCTTGATCGATCGAAGTGCAGTGCTGTTGAATGCTAAGAGCCACTCGGTGGGAAGTCGCGTTTGGCCCCAGACCCGGAACATAATTGAGGTTCACAAGCCCCCCACTCTGGGCCGACCTGACCCGGGTGGTTCTGGGAAACAGTCGGCGCCCCACGACTGCTGGTTAAAGCACGATGAACCATCTGGCTTTCATGCCTCCCTGCTGTTTACGACAGCTCGAGCAGGACAGAGCGCACAGACAGGCATGAGCTTGCTTGGATTCTGTCTATCAGCACTGTGAGCCCAAGTCACAGTAGGTGGGGTAAATCAGAATAAAGAGAGAGAATGACTCCTTGTCAAATGTCGATGTTTGTACCTGGTAAAATGAACAGCAATGAAGAAACCAACCTTAAAACACTTTCACTGTTAGACGGCCATGCTTGCCAGCATACTGCTGTGAAACACAGACAAAAGGTTGTGATAGTAAATGTAAATTAGATGCTTGGACAAAGCAAACATAGATACTGTTCCAGCCTTTGTAATAGATGAGAGGGGGAGCATAGCACAGCCAATGCTTTTTCACTACAAACGAGAGTAATAATAAATTTCTTCAAAATAAACTGAGATTGTTGAAGAAATAATTCAGGTGGAGCAGTTGTTCTGCTCCAAGCCCTCATATCCCAAATCTGTTATTTCCCAAATCACACCCCTGCAAAGAACCTGTGTGGAGATTGAAAAAGGGAACTTTTTCAGATTATGTATTCATTGCCATAGCCTTCCATTTCATTTGAATTCAGGCCTGAGAAGTTGCAGTGAGTTGATCGGGACTGGGCTGAACAGCCATTGGTCCTAGCTTCTATCTCCAGACCTGCTTGTCAGGGCAGACTGAAGCAGAGAATACTCGACCTGCAGTCTAGAACATGTCACACCAAGAAATGTGTGAACAACATGGCATTCTTCCCGAGAGGGGCTGAAATATTCTTACAGCTCAATATCTAAAGTACATGCTAATGTAATATGGAAGGCAGGCCACAGACTCCACTGTGTTTTTTTATTTGATGTTGGTCTGAATCCCTTCAGACAGAGTAGGTCTCCACAAACCCAATCTGGTGAAACTACTCCTAGACAAAATCTACATTCTGTTCAAAGAAAAGAAGAGGAACCTCCAAGCCCTTTAAACTCCACTCTCCTGTTTCAGCGTAAGCATTGCAAAGGCCCATGGGAAATGCAAGTAGACAATTACTAATAGGCTCTGAAGTTGTCCAATTAGACTGAACTCTGGACCCCTCCCCAGGGCCGACCTGAGGGAATTAAGTGGACACCAATGTAGACATAAAGGAATTATGGTATGAATTATTCAGCAGAGTTTGGTTTCATATCCCAGATGTCTGTTGGCCCTCTGGGCAACATGGAGAGTATCTCTTCGACATTTCAGTATCTGCCTTACTCTAAGAACATGTGCAGTCAGAAATCCATATTTCTAGGTTGCACACAAGAGATTCTAACATTGCTGATTCTGAGGACCCTCATCACCAGTGAGAAGCCCCTTTTTCATATTTTTCTAACACCATTATTCTATTTCACATGCATGGTTTCCCAGCCAAGCACTTACAGGATTATTTCTGTATGAGGGATTTAATCATTGCATGGAAAAAGTTAACATTTTGAAGTAGATGTTAGCCTAATGCACTGGCACCTCTTACGGAGGTATGAGGATGTCACCTGGGTACCTACCTAAAGGGAATTAATTCTTTAATGATGGATTTTATTCATGCTTTAACTATTCACCCATTTTTTCAGGTTTTTTTGTACAGCATAAAGTTAAAAATTTATAACTAACCCTACTCTCATGACAGCATTTTACCAATGACAGTGCTTATGGGCCATATGGGCATGTTAAATAGGCAGTTGTTTTAGAATATGATGCTAAGCATACAATTTATCAAGGGCGCACAGCATAAAAGAATAAAAGAAAGTCACAGGTTTCACCAATAATCACGAGCCAAGACTACTTTTAAATGTGAGCAAAGCATCATCCCTGGGTTGTCAACTGGACCGTTTATGAGGCAGAGCATGCTCAGTGCAGGCATCAACCGGATAACAAAACATCCACCCTAAACAACCCCAACCTATCTTCTTCACCAATCAGAGCGACCAGCATATACACCCCTTCCGGCTGCTGTGTGGAAAGCTTGCTCATTCTGGACACCTGGAAACAAAGCCAGAATACTCTCACCTCAATTCCAGCTGTCTCCTGGAAAGAGCTTTCAATGACACTCACTTACTGTACATGTGTCCTCTGTTCACCCATCATAGCTTCTGCACAGGTACACCAAACACCTACAGTACTCTTCAGACTTTTGACAGCTGCTGTTTTCATTACTGCACGCTATTCGTAGCCGAAGTCGAGAATCTCTTCGGCTGGCCAGAAAAAAAGCCCAACAAAAAACACCTACGGTTGCAATGTCGTCTTTCAGGCGACATCAGTGATGGCATTTGTTTTGAATGAATCTCTGTGACTGGACTATGCACCACACGTATGTCCACAGGCATTATGACACTAGCACCTCCTGCCTGAACTCTGCTCAATAAATCCATGACACATTTCCTCCTGAAAGAGTGAGAGTGCAATAAACACAGAGCAAGATGGAACAGATAAACTGGTGGAATCGAACAAGCAATGCTGATTAGGACTACCTGGAAGGCTTTCAAGGAGCAGGGTGACTGATTTATTTGGGAATCAAGCAGGCAAAGTACAGCCCATACTTTTTATGCTAGCCCCCCCCCCCCTGTAACGGAGGCTGTGTTTCCCAGCGTGCCCTCTGTCAAATCGAGCCTCTGTCAGCGTGAGGGGGGAAAAGCGCAGCCGAAAACGCTGGCTTCACCTCACCTCGGAGCTCCCGCGCTCCCTGTGCACGGATCAGTGCCGAAAAGTGGGTGGGGACGGCCTCCACCAGGGATCATTGTCCAGGTACCATCAATAGCCTGCGCTCTGCGAGCACAGACTGAACTCAGATCAGCAACTCCCAGCGTGAATCCCCTCCCAACCCCTCTGGAGCGTGTTCATCGGCATGACATTTGAAAGGGAACACTCGGATCAGGGCAAGCCGTCTCTGTTCCGGGGCCAGCGCAGCCGGACCTCCGGTGACATGGCCAGGTTGTGTAAAGCTTTTCATAGCTGAGTAGGAGGGGCTATCACAGGCTTCTTTGTACTGTGTGCTTTTTTCCTCCCCATGGGCCTGGAATCAATCAACATTTGTTGTTTGTCATAGTGAACAAATAACCGCAAATGTTTTGTTTTTTTTTCCATTTTAGTTTTGTATTCATTTTGGTGATTGCTGAACTCGAGCTGTGAACTGTGTCTGCGATGCAGAAAAAGCAAGTAAGCCTTGTGGTTAATTGTGAGCCAATGTTAAGGACAAACATTGGTTGAACGAGTCCTAAGTGTGAAAAACAAGCACATGAATCGTCTCAGCATCACCCTGCTGAGGTCTCAGACAAAGCGCCCAATAAATTATGCCCCGTTTCCTTTCCAATCTGTTAATGGCTTCTGCGCTGGCTCTGGAGCTAGTTCATATAAACTGCCCTGCTTTGGCTTCCTGGTAAAAGCTGCTGTCAGTCTCACCCTGGTGCCACTGTAGGAGGGGGGAAGGGGAGTGGGACAGGGAGACATCTGCTACTGCCCAGCCCATCACAATCCACCCATATAAACGACAGCATCTGCTGTTTTTAATGGCGGCCTGTCCCTGCCCACTTTACATCACCATCAGTCTTGCCTTAACAAGGCATCGATTGACACCTCTCAATAAGATCGTTAAAACAAGAGCATTACTGCAAGCATGCAAACACACACACATGAACACTGAGACACACACACATGTGCGTATATACACAAGCACATACAAACATACAAAGGCTCACACATGTACATACATTGTGCATACACACACACATACTTTAAGAGACATTTTAAGAGTCTTTCCACACATTGTTGTGGTGAGCATACCATTGTCAGTGCTCCGCCTCCTTAGCTGTTGTGTTTTTGTTTTTTCCTTGCCCATGTGCTTTTGTTTTCCTTGTGTTTTAGTCCTGCCCCGCTCCCCGCCCGGTCTCCGCCCGCCTGATTGCCTGCACACCTGCTTCCCATTCCCTCGTCTGCCCTGCCCTATATCTTCCCTGCTTTTCCCTGTCCTGTTGCTAGTTCGTCACAGTGTTTTTCGCCTGTTTCGTCCCCGCCGTTTGCGTTCTGCTTCTGTCTGCCTGTTTCTCGTTTTTTGACCCTGCTCTTACCCAGACCTCGTTTTTGCCTGCCTCCTTGTCTCGTTCGCCTGATTGCCTGCCTGTCCAGTTCCCGACCTTGCCTGCTCCTGTTTCCCGATCCTCGCTCTGTCCACGGACTGCCTTCCGGTTTTCGACCCGGCCCGTTTTCTGATTAGCGATTCTGCCTCACGATTCCATTAAAGACGCTTGGAACCCGAAGCTCCCGTGGTCCGCGCCTGAGTCCCTGCCTGAGCCCTGACAACCATATAAACACACCACAGTTAATACTACCATCCAACTGGAAACTATAGATCGTTCAGAATTGGGATGATCGAATTTTCTTGACACAGACCACCTGCTACTAAATTACCAGAACACAATAATGTTCCGGTAACCTTATGCAAGCATCAAATAAAATTCCAGCCACAATCTGACATCTGGCTATTTGTCTTTGATGCACTTTTGACTGTGATCCTGGTCATGGATCTAGTGTAGCTATACTTAGCACTGGGTCTGTTGGGTCACAATGTCTGTGGTATTTGCTTCTAGCTAGCCACTTACAGGTACCTCCTGCCATTTTTACCAATCATGGTCTTGACTGAACCATTTTAGTTTTCCTCCACTGTTCTGAGAGTCAGAGGTTTAATGAGAGCTGGAGGACCTGCTGTGCATCAGGGTTGGGTTATACTGGCCCGGAACATGAACAAAGGAAGACTTCACCCTCATAGGGCAGACAGTAAGGCCTCAATTACATCAACATTTGTTCTTCACATTGACAGATAAATGTACATGTCACTACTTTTTCAGCGCAAAGAAAATTCTCTTCATTAATTTTGGTGATCATACACCACACCTAGCTCACTACCTGTGTCTGTGAAGAATAAAACACTTTAATGGGTCTAACAGCTAGTGAACGTTAAGGACAACCATGAACTGAGTCTCTGCGCGAAGCTCCTGGCTCGCCTTTAACGAGAGTCTCGCTCCGCTAATCAGAGTGAGTAAGGGGGCCGTCGGAGAGACAGGGAGCCAAATACGGGGGCGCGGCGCCGTCAGACACGCGACACTGCTAAAAGGTGACCCAATCCCCAAGGGCAGCCACCCAGCAGGGCTCCACGAGAGAGAGCTGACGCAAATGTCACTGCCGCTCTGAAAGCAGCCCCCCTCTTCTGTCTGCCCACCCGCTTCCACCCAGCTGCGGGAGGAAGCAAAAGGAGATCTTTTATTTCGGAGTTCATATACGAGGTGAGGGGCAATCGCCCGTCACGGTCATACCGGGGCCATCGTGGATAGATGCTCCGGAAGGTGTGTCACGGTTAATCAGCCCTGATTGACGAGTGTGAAAAGGCTCTTGCTGCAACGTGGTACAGTAAGAGTGACTCTGTGCTCCCGCGACACCGAGCTCACCAGGTGTTTTGGTGACTGCGCTGCTACATGCAAATACGTGACTCTCACTCTCACTAGTCAATTTTTTTGCCAGGTGAAAAAATAACACAATACAGAAACAGAAATTGTACCTTGTCCATTTCGAGTCCCTTCTGGAACTAAAATTTATGGACAGTTGTGTTGTGTCGGGCCACATAAGCTGTGACACCCATTGAGAAACCTTTGTTAGAAACCAGTCTAGTCTAGTAAATATTTCAGGAGTGTTCTCAGGTGATTTTCCCGGTGGAAATGGTTAACACATACCTTGGAGGTTGGTGCTGCATTCCTTCTACGATTTTTTGCTTTAGATACATCTTTATAATATAGATCTTTCTTAGTTCTGCAGGCTTTGTTTAACATTGGTTTACTGCCAAATTACTGCTTTAGTTTGGTTCTGAGCTTTCGTTCAGATTAAGCTCTGTCTGACATTTAGAGGGTTTATTTCTCTTTAAGACAGCCAATGCAAAATGTAGAATCCAAACTGTGTTTTGGGCCCAATAGTGGATTGTAAGAGGGATTGAGGAGGGTTAAGCGATACATGTGGGAAAACATGTTAGACCCACTTCCACACTCACTAGACTATATACTGCACTGGCAAGTGTGCATGCTGTTATTTTGACATACTGGTTAATATAAAAGAAAATGCCTAATTGAACAACTTAACATACTGTAGGTTAGGCTACATTTTAATGAGTGGGTCACAGATAATGTATTCACTCCTTTAATGGGTCAGGGGGTTGAAAAGGCTTTTTTAACACCTGGCACACAGAAACCAGTCAGACCCCACAGACCCGAGAGGGTAACCAGCACAAACCCTCTGAATAAAGCCAATGTGAGCAGAATTCCAACACAGGGCAACACAGTCCCATATTTTTCCTGGAAAATCACACCTTAACATATTAATACACAGCCCACGGCGGTCATGGTAATTACTCTTGTTCCCTTAAATTTCCTTGTTACCATTAATTGTTTGGGTAATTGCACTTGTTCCCCTAAAAACCAACATCCATGTTAATTAACCTGGACCAGCCATGTGCAAAACGAGCCTGCCAATCAAGCTCCTCATTCTTATTCTCTTCCCTTTACCACTAGGCCTGCTGCCAGCATAAAAACCCACACGCTCTCCTGCAATCTCATCCCTGTCACTACCCTGTGTGCACTGCTCTGCTGCTCTCCAAGCAGCCAACAGAAAACCAGGATTACGGCGCCAGTGAGGTTGTCAGATATGAGATACGAGCGCAACACAGACAACCCGGAGCAGAAGTGAAATGTGTGTTCTGGAGTCTTGTCTGCGGCTACCCGGGGGACCGTACTCTGATTGGCTGAGACGCTACAACCTCCGACCTCTCTCCCTGCCAACCTGCCAGCGGCCCATATCAAATGACCCAGGTGAAAAATCCAACGGGGCCCAGTGTGAGTCTAGGTCTCATGGACACAAATGATGATGTCACTGATGTTGGCCACTCTCTGTTGAGTCACCTTTTCAGACTGCCTGGAGACTTCTCTGGCCGAGTGGTGCAAACGCACATGCACGACTTGCATACACACAAAAAGACACGCAAATAAGAATGGCAAATACGAAATAAGAATGCCAAGAAAAGGTACGTGCAACTGAGTTCATCTTATGGAAGCTTCAAAGTTAAAGCATCCTTCTTTTACATGTGCATATCCATGCTCACATATGCACACTTGCATGCATGCACGCAGGTACACAGAAAGGGGACTTATGTGATCTGCGCGACTTATGTGATATACGCGAACAAGCCATGTATCAGTAACCTCAAAGACCGTTGGAATAGCTGCCCGTGTATCTGTTGAAACTGACACCATGAGTCCAAGCCACAAAACAAAATATTTTCTGTCTGACTTTTGTTTGACAGTACGGAATGATCCTGTTTTGTCGGCCAGATAACATTCAGTGCAAGTCACTCGTCGTGAGTGCTGGTGGGCAAGCGTTTGGCAGGATCCAGTGCTGCCTTGAAAGATGTACTGAGCTGTACGGTATCCAAGGAGTACATTGGTAATTCTCCCAACACCCAGGCTGGTGCATAATCTCACTCTGACACATTCACCAGGGAGCGGATGCATTCAAAAACTGCACATACAAAGTACATCAGGAACAGCCTGCTATTTTCCTCTGTACATCTATAGGAAATGCACAGGCGCACACAGCCAGCGAGTCACACTTCTATCAAGCTTACACTGAGCAGAAACATTCAGACATCAGTGTAATGAATCATTAGAAAATCTTTTAAAGGGTATGACAATTTTTGCTTTGTTCTGTTCTCTTAGTGAGGGGGCGTTCAATATAAGCGCACTACTGTGCCCTGAACTTTCAGCAGTGCATTAAGGAAAGCATTATACGGTGTTATTCTTATGCAAGCACAGATTTGGCAGTCACTGGAATAATGAAAAAAAAAATGAAGAAAAATATGATATTCGTTTTAATAATATTACAAAAATAAAACACTTGCTTGAATTTGTTCCTCACATATATGGTCAAAGTGATGGAGGTTACTGAGAATGAATGCCCATCATAAACTTTGTCAGTCACTCAGTTTTGTTTGAAAGTATTTGTACAGAGGAGGCAACACTACATTATTAAACTAAGAATATGCAATGGATAAGCTCCTGTTACAGACTTTGATATATGACTAAATGAATCTCATTTCTTGTAGAGAACCCCATTAACACATCAATAAAACAAATGGCCATATGGTAAATTTATGTCAGAGTGTCCTACTGGCACACTGTGACATCACTGATTGAGGCATAACTCATGCTCAATGTCACACCTGTAAGCCAGATTGAATTACAAAATTTGCAAGGTATATACAATGCACACCCATGCACATCTTCTCTGTGGCAGTGGCAACATTATCACATTGCTTCAGCATCACTGTAATGTTCTGAAAATGTCATGCATTCAGTAATAAGAACTGACACATGACAGAGAACTGACATGGTCTAGCAGCTCAAAATGGGACCTAGTACTGTGTTGCCTCTCATAAAAGGGAAATCTGGACCATTTCCACACCAACAATGCCGTTCACTATATGATAAAGATGTCATTAGGTAGAGAGCTATTGCCATTGTCACCAGTGAAGGGAAAAAAGTGTGAACAGTAACACACTTTAACAGTAAGGCAGCACTGGAAGAGGTGGTATGGTACAGGTGTAAGGGGTGAACTCCTCTGCTAATTGGATTACATTCTGTAGTCACTCACATATACACACACAAACACACACACACGCACACACACAGGAACACGAGTGTACACATACAATGGATTTTGTTTCAAAATGCTACATGTTAAAACCCAGCGGTGCAGTCCATATTTTCAGAATTTTTATCTGATGAATAAACATCAATTAATGTGAACAAGTCATTCACACACAAGGAAAGACATCACCCTGAGGCTGTGTGTGTGTGTGTGTGTGTGTGTGTGTGTGTGTGTGTGTGTGTGTGTGTGTGTATGGGAAGAGCTGACTCTTAAGTCCACCGTGGTTGCAGCATAAGCCTGAAAGCGTCTCTACACCTGGCAGCCTGTGAACTCGATGAGGAAGAAGGAAGCATAGAGCTGAAGTGCAAAGTCTCTGGTAATGACATGAGAGACTCCCAACAGCAGCAGTGCAGCAAGAGGTGAGTGACCGTAGAGAGACCACGACCATACGTGGTCATCAAAACCTGTTCCTTTAAACCTGCATTCGAGAACATTTCTTTTATTGTCTTATTTTATGAGTTTTGCCACCCACAAGTTTTTGTCGTCACTGACTGGACCCAAACCAACATAGAAGATACAGCCAAATACGATCAACCGTGGGAGTTCAACTTCCTTCAGCTCATACCGCCTCATTTAATTAGTAAAATGTGCCCACCTCTAAGAGCAACAGAAGTCATGCCCAAGCTGTAGTGATAGCGAGGAACACATTATTCTATCAGGTCATGTGTGTTCACTTGTTGAGTAATACTGGTATCTTGATTGCTCGTGGTTGAGGCTACAGTGTTCAGCTCCAGCTTTGCCCCAGATGGTGTCGGGAGCTCCAGCTCAAGCTTTCAGGCATAGGGCCACGCCGCCCAGGCACCGGAGAGAAGCAGAGGCAGGCGGGCTCTCCCTGGAGCACGCAGCACAGCTGTGGAGCAGGGAGAGGGAGGAGCTGGTGTCTACCCACATCGGCACGCGGAAAAGTCACTCCGCGCTGGCAGATTCAAACTGCTGATCCAGAACGCGGCAAGAAGAGCTTGTGTGCCTTTCAGGACAAGATGTACCAGTGTGGAAACGATGCTAGGCTGTGCTGTTGTTGATGCTGATGTGATGTCTGCTGCGTCTGCTGCTAGTGCTGTTTGTGACCATGTTTATGATGCAGTTGCTGCTGCCATTATTGTTGTGACACCGAGGTTGTTGCAGTTTTTTTTGCTGCTGTTGTTGGAGGTGTGCTAGCTGCTTGCTGAGGATGTTGAGGCTACCTTAGTTACGCTTGCTATCGTTGTGGCTGTTGTACCTGATGGTTTGTCATTGCTGTAGCCGCTGCTGTTGTTATTGTTGCTACTGCTGATATATTGTATGTGTTGTTCTTATTGCTGTTATTGTTGTTGCCATACCATCGCATCATCATCATTACATCAGGTAACAGAGACTCTGTAACAATCCTCTCCCACACAATTGGACAGCAAAAATACTGTTGGAGGCCTAAAATCAAATTCAATGTCTGCCAAGACACTCAGGCCATCCTGTATATACAATTCTGGTGCAAAACTGCACTGAAGTATCACATGGACAGCACTGCATATCACATTATGACTCTGACTAACAGCAGTCTTCAATTACAGCTCGGTTTTCTTGTTTGTCTTGAGTTTCCATCTCCTTTCCGTTCATGGAGGTAAATGTGGTATATCGCAGCAGGAACAGGAACTGGAGTGCACGTTTATATTCGCCAGCTTCCTGAAGGGCAAGCAGCATTTGAGAGGCTGCAGCCCTGCTCCAAAAGCGCAGAAAGATATGGTGCGATTCCTGAAAACAGGACACAAGTGCGCTGCAGATGTGTCCCTAGCATCAGGCAGGTTGATGACCGCAGCTGAATCGAGTCGAAGCAGACGCACAGTGGTTTGGAAGTCAGGGATCTGGGAATCGCAGCACGCGTCACCGACTCAGGATGTGGCTTACGAATATTATCAAACCGATGGCCCGCTCAGATGTTTGTAAGTGCAAAACACAGCGCCAGAGCTCATTAAATCACCAGCGAATTTCACCGAGCCAGTCTGCTGTTTCTTTCAACTCATCACGCTCGCAGTAGGTCTCTGTGGACAGATCTACTAAACACTCTCATCACAGCCCACTCTGCTCCTCCATCCTCCACTCTCATCCAATGGTGTGTGGTTTTGCCTAGGCAGCAGCTGATGGAGTGGTAAGGAGTGTATTTTGTAACCTAAAAGGTTGTCAATTTCCAGGTGAGCCACTGCTGTTGTACCCTTGAGCAAGGATCTCAACCAGTAGGTATTCAGCCTCTTAAACAGATGATCTGTGAACTATATAAATCATTCTGAATAAGGGTGTCTGCTAAGCATATCAATAATATAAATGTAAACAGAAAACAGTTAGCCAGAAACAGCTGGGTTTACATTACATTTCTGAATTGCCATTTATCATTGGCTGTTTTTGTAAAGCACTGAATTTGAATCCCACAAAACTTTTCTGACTTGCCAAGAAGTGACTCCTACTTTGTAGATACACCATCAAGACACCATTGAGGTGAAGCATGACTTCAGTGAGTATGCAGCAGGTTTAACCATCGTGTAATGGCTATTATCTGGCCTAAATCAAGGCTAAAATAGCACATGTTTGCAAGTCTCAAGATATCATGCATGCTTGACTTAAATATACATGGATCTCTTAACTGATGCATAAAACTGCATAAACTGACGTAGGAGACATATGTGCTAAAATATGCCTGACAAAAAACTCTGATTTCCCTTTTGATTATGCCCAGAGAACAAGTGCCCAGTGAGGAAAAAAGATATAAAAAAGCAAGATAACTATCATTTCACATCAATAAAGCACACACAATAAACCCAGGCACAACATGAATGAATGAATAAAAGCACAGAGCCACATTCTACCAATAATATCTTGCTCATCAGTGCCAAGAATGATGCCCTGCGACAAAGTATGACAGCATTACCTTGCGCACGTACACCCACGCACAAAGTTACCACAAAACGCAATCACTGAGCCACAGCAGAAGGGGGTGATGTTTGTGGCATGCGTTCAAAGGGACACCCAAATCCATTCATGCCATCAGAATAAGCAGGAGAGGAGAGCTCTCGTTTCAACAGCTGCTTTGAAGCCCACAATGGTTTGCTGTATCACAGAAACATGAAAGGATACCAAATTAATGCATTCATTTGAAGTCAACACACAGGCAGCCTGTTTCAATAACCTTTACTGGGGTTAGCTGAGTATATTTGCAGGTTTTTTCCTTTTTTATGTGTCCCCACTGCATGAAGATAAAACAAGATCTAAAAAGAGGGAAAAACGTAGCTCAGGTACCAAAGCAGACAAGAACCAAAAAAATGGAAACAATGAGACAAGGGCCCTCAATCAATTCCAACAGGAAGTAGAAATGTAACAGGAAATGGAGGTGAGATGGGACATCCCTCTGCTATGTAAACTGTAAGAGTGTCTAAGAGCATCTGCTGAGCAAAATGTAACAATAACTATAATAGTAAAGGCATCCAGGTCCAGTTTAAGTGATAAATCACATCTAAGGACAAGGTCTCTCAGTATTATGCATCAACACACTTAAACTTTCTTCATATCATGCATCACCTATGCAGTGAGTCTGAATAAAGTCACGTGGGTTCACCCAGGTTGTTTGCAGTATGTGGTGGATTTCAAGGTGCAGCCATTACACTGCTGTGGCACAGTGTACTGAGTCGCTCCCTAGTTTCCAGACAGAAACTCGCCAGTGTAATCCAATACATACACGCTTTTAAACACCTAGTTTAACTACATGGGACTGTTAAAAAGGGTGAACTGAGGTCACACAATACTGAACAAGTAAATATCAGCATGTGGGTAACCACGGCAACACAGGCATGCTGAAAAAGGCATGAGCGTTCTTCCTGGTAAACTGCATGCTACACATTTTGTGTCTCCATAGATCCTATGCTAGATATTCAACACCCTGAAATGGTCAGTAAATGCTTTGACCATCACATTGGCTTTTAAATAAAAAATGAAGTTTAACTGCTGTTGCATAACTGTTTCCAGGGGAACCTGGATCGATAAAACAATGCCAGTTTCCCATTATGATACCCAAACAACAGTAGAACCCCACGAACACTGATTCCTCCTATGTGGGCATAAGCAAGACAGAAAAAATCGACGTCTTTCCTCCCCAGAGGATGGCCACAGTCCTCTCAGCCTGACGCTGACAGCCTCGCTACAGTGGCGGCTACACATGCTGCACGTGACCCAATGCGTGCCAATCGCCAAAAACCTCTGTAAAGATGCAGCCGGGAGAGGGAGCCCTGAATTTTGAGAGACTGTGTGAGCACTTTGACGCTTTCCTCGCCTGGATCTAAGAAGCAGCCGGCCTTCAGGCGCTGGTCCGCTCCCCTCTACGTGTGGCTCGATGCGCCGCATTGATCTGGGCGTGAGCGGAGAAGGGCAGATTTATTCTCTTATTAGCGGCTCCTGATGTCTGATTGGGACGGATTAAAGGTCTACCGCTGCCTAGAGGAACAGAATTATTTAAGCCCTTTCATTAAGAAGGCAGAATATCGAACTACCCAAAGGCGAGGACCGTCGCCCCGAAATGAGAAGCGTGTGACTTGGGCTGTCTGAGGGAGAGGTGGAGGAACTGCTGAGGATCCCAATATCTTACCCCTGCCACTCCTTTCAATAACCAGCATATGTGGAAAAACGTTAACACCAGCATGGAGTACAAGCAGTTTCCATGGCAGCCTTGAGGCCTTTGGTAAAGCTGAAGTAAATTTAATTTAAAACAGTAATTACAGTGATGATTTGATTCATAGCATTTTAGTTTACTTTTTCTCTTCATATTAAAATTATATTATGTCAGAGTGATTTAAAGAACTTCGAACCAAAAGAAAAATGAACAGCAAGATGAACAGGGAAAATGTTTCTGGAAAAAATGTTTCAAGAATTGCTCCTTCCAGGAATCCTTGGCTCATCATAATTTTGAAATATTAAGTATGACACCAGTAGAGATAGACCGTTACTCAACAATCACATCCAGTTGAAATCAACCAAAGGGTATTGACCAGAGGACTTTGGCAATCTGGGTGTCTGTATTGAGTTTCTTGGCTCATTATCTTCCCCAAGCCCCTTCGGCTGAGTGAGGGCATTTGAAATCCACTGGGAGATTTTTGTTTCCCATTGTTTGTTTAGAGCAGGTCAAATGATAACCAATGATTCAGTGGTAATTAGAAAAGCAATGTACCTTATGCAGATGGGAGAGACATCAGAATCAGAATCAGAGTCAGAATTTAGTTTATTGCCAAGTAGGTTGCCCCTACAAGGAATTTTTTTTTTGGTATGATGGTGCTCCATACAAATACAACACTAAGGTACAATGAGTAATAAAAGCAACAAGTACTGAAAAACAAAGATCAAGAAAAAAAAACAGTGCAAAAGCTGTACGATGTACAGTAATACTATGAATATAATATCAGGTAACCTCCCTGGTTTTATGTGCGTGTGTGTGTGTGTGTGTGTGTGTGTGGCCATGTGACAGTATAAGATTGTGTGAAAGTGTGTGAGCGCTTTAAGTAGGGATCTCAGTTGGAAAGCTGTTGAAGCTTAATGCTGTGGGTCGATCACTCCCCATGGTGAGGGTCTGATGTCATTACACATCTCCCTTCCACAGGTGGGCTTTAATTCTGGTTATCATGTCAGACTGCTCCTATCAATTCAATCTACCGCGCCATAGCTCCAATCACTTCCCAGCTCCATCCTCCAGCCATTCCCACAAAAATACAGGCCTTTTATGTTCATCTAGGAGTGAGCTAAGCAGGCAAGTATGCTGCAAGGCAAGGGAGGAGTTTGCCACATGTCAGCATATGATACTGAATGTGGACTGACAGTCTATTGACAGCAATCATAGTTGTTTTTCTGTGGTCTATCAGTGTGTAACCCTACCCAGATTCACTGACACTCTGCACGCCACTATGGGCATGCACGATCCTGAAGTTGATCCAAGTGCCTGATCAGCATGAGTGATTGAACAATCTGAAGCCACACTTTACAGAATTGGGTCAGGCATGAGAAGGATTTAAAATATAACACTGGTGCACTCTCACATTTTAAATTTGCTCTTGACAGTCAGAGGACTTCATCAAGTTAGAAGATAATATTGTGTGAATTATTGTATTAAAAAAGAAACCTGTGACATTATCACTGTGGTATTCCTGGTACTAAACTGCCACACTAATGTAGCTGATCCTTTGATTACTGTGGCAGTTTGTCTGTATGTGCTGTTGAGCATGTGGCCTTATTATTTACCAAATTGATAAATGTATGATGCAAATGTTCTGTCGGTGCTCCACCACGACACCAATTATTCAAGCAAATCTCTGGAGACCAACCAAGTACCTCCTCTGGCATAAATTCAGACACTTTCAATTGTCTCCTGTGTTGTGGCATGACAGAGCAAAGGTGACAATAAGTCGCAGGAGGAGATGACTTATCAGAAGGAACCAGTAATCAATCATGAAGGACTAAAAGGGAGGACACTAAAACCATCCAGAAAACTCCCAGACACCCGAGTGAGGACTGCTGACTAATCAGAAACGCTAAAGTACAAAGAGATGACTGCTTATCACACGCACACAAACCTTGTGTAGACCATTGATTAATTCTGCAGTTATATGCTATAGGAGAAGCAGACCTCTGTCCTGATGCAACCAGGCTGGGTCTCCAGAGCTTTGTATTTGCTGGTACAGACTGATGAAAAAAAGATTCTGAACTTTATTCCATGGATGGAAATCAGTTAAAGGTAAATTTCACACTAATGCTGGGAAATATTGGTTTTCTCTCTGAAAGTTATTCATGCTTAGAATAACACACTAGGATTCACAGTGGAAACAGACACCCTTTGGGTGTTCAAGATCAGGCTTGGTACAGCAGAGATACACACGAGACTATCCGTCCCTGACCACTACACTCTGCTACTGAACTGCATCTGGTGGTTCCATCACATCGCTGCGCAAAATCTCTATCCAGAACTTTCTCTGCTGTTGTCCCCCAATGGGGGAATGAACTTCCATACTCCATCCATTCTGCTGAGTCCCTCTCCGTCTTCAAGAAACATCTAAAGACACAGCTCTTCCGCTCTCACCTGAGCACCTGAAACACTACCACCTACAGGCATTTCTCATGTCACAAACTGTTTCCCTATCTTAAAAAATGTAATCTAATGGTTTAATGCACTCATTATCTCCACCAGCTAGCTTGTACCTTGTCTGGCCAACCCTTGAAGCCTGGTCATGCAGCGCTTCTAATTTTGTTGATTCTTTATGGTTTTTTGCTTGTGTTGTACTCTGTCTCACTTGTAAGTCGCCTTGTACAAAAGTTTCTGCCAAATGAGTAAATGTTAATGCAAATGTAAATGGCAGAGTGATGAGTCTTGCTGGGCTGAATGGTAGGCCCTCTTCATCAGACTTATGTTACAATGACATCGACAGTCCTGATCAAAGCTAAGAATTATTGCTGCTTATCACAGGATCGGTGGCTCCTGCCTTAGCAAATGTTCAAGGCTCATATGTTCCCTAAATCCATTCTGCCTCAGGACTCCTGGTGAAATCAATTGAAATTCACCACAGCACTCCACCTGGCGTCCGTGCCAGCTTGTCCACTGCAGTTCGGAGTATTAATCACGATTTTACAGAAATCTAAGACCGGTGGAGGGGGGGTCATTCCAGTTCACAGATTTGACCTTGCCGTTTAAATATAAGGGGAGGCAGGATGATGAAGATGATGTCAGCGTCACCACAGCAGCGCTGAGAGGAGGGGCAAAGTCATGCTCAGAACACACTGAGGTAGACAGATACCATGGTAACAAAGACAGAAATCCCTCACCTAAAAGCTTCACATTTTAAAACCATAACAGCCAATCACTATGTAACATACAAAATATATTACCCTCCACACATACAATGTGATGCTCCTGTACACTGTATTATAAAATCATGTTATAAAATAAACTTAGGTACATGCAAATAGTTGTCTACTGAAAGGGACAATAACTGATACATTTCAAAAATAACTCAGTATTTTGACAAAAAAATGAAAGACATTTGTTTTATTTTAGATTTTCTTTCAATATGTGAACTCCATATATTGCTTTTTGATAAAGGACTGCCAGAGCATGAACGATCACAGAGTAAATGAATGTGCCAATCATGAACAAAGGCAAAAGCATCAGAGTAGCCTGTATTAAAGGGCAGGCAGGTGATGTGCTTGTAACGGGTGTCTATGTATGGAAGCATGCCATGCAATGGCCTCAATTCACTCCCTGATGATATAATTATGCCCCGCCTGCTCCCTGCCCCGCCCCACTCCAGAGTGCCTGACACTTGCACAGAGGCCTGTGAATGGAGCCAACTCCTGTTGTGCACCGTCTTAGAACCACACAGAAAAACTGAATACCAGCCAGCTTTCTGATTCCACCCTCATCCCATACAGCCAGTCTTGAGTTCACCCGGCTTTTGCTTTAACACCATCCCTGACCCTCTATTTCAGGAATGTCTGTCACTAGAAAAATGCAGCTGTGACGCTTCTCTGGGGTCTCTCCTCTCCTACACCCCCAACCCCTTTCAGTTGTCCCGTCTCAAAAAGGTACATCTCCTCCCTGTGTGCACGTCCCCCCGAACCCTCCACCGTTCCCCCTGCCAAGAAGCCTGCATTTGTCTGAACAGCTTTTGCCTTTCAACATCTCCCCTCCCTATCTCTCTCCTCCAATTCAATATTCACTTTGATTTATTTCTATATTGACTTTCCAGAATGGTTATTATTTACACCATAAATCCAGTCCAGACCCCTTTGTAATAGCCAGCCTGAGGATTACCCAGCCACCAGCAAATTGAGAAAGCAAATGGTGCAGTATTTCATCAGCAAACACAACCAAACAAAATAACAGCCATATAACATGTCTTGGCAGACAGCAATGTTCATTTCTGGCAATGTGTTCTAGGCCCAGAACATCCTAAAACATGCATCTCCACCACTTTTTTGATGAATCAAAGCGTACACATGAGGATGACCCTCAAAGTGGAAGATGAAATGGGGTTTTGCAGAAAACCCAGTCCACATTCTGTTTCCAAACCACAAATGATTCAAAGCCTAAAATCTAATCAGCTGCGTATGCATTGCATGCTTGTGAGCTGTAGGTCTTTCAGCCTCTCACACATCATTGACAATTTTACCCACTGACATTTCAACCCCCGAACTGTTATACTGTGACCCCCGCGTGCAAGTGAGCCTCTGCAACATCACAACATTCCACCACAAAATGAACAGTAGGCAACACAGTCGAGGTTCGCAGGTCGCCTCTCTCTCCCTTTTAGTCTCGCGTCACAGGCGCTCACTCACAACGGCCTGGGCTGGCTGAGCGCTCAATGGCACCTCGAGATGCCAAGCAGAGAGACAAACTCCCTCGTTCAGCAGATCTCAGTGGACAGGTGGAGGTAGCGTTCCCCACAGCCTGTGACTCATGGCCACAGTCCGACTGCACAGACTCCATCTGCCGAAATAATACAATGTGCTGACATCCTAAAGCTGCAAGCAGCACAGCATAAAGCCTCTTTCAGCTGCTTGCTCCCTGGCCTTCCCCTCGCTGGCTCCGTTCTGTCGCTGCGATGTGGGTTATCTGTTCTATAATGCACACGGTAGCTGGGGGCAATGTTTACATGAATGGAGAGAGAGAGATCCGTACACCATGTCGCAATTATGCCTCAAAGGCAGAGGTGGGGGGGTGGGGGGATGGGGGGGGGTGGTATTTCCTTCGCGATTTCCATCAGTCCCAACATACACAATGCACACACGCATCCAGTCCAGTCCACCACCCCGCTGCCTCCAACTCACCCTCCACCTCTCAGCCCCGGGTCATTCCAAATGGACCATTTTCACTTTCTGCTTTTTTTTTTTCCTTCTCCTTTTTTTTCAGGACTCACCCGGTAAGGACGACTACGAAATCCATTACGTTCCAGCCGTTTCGGAGGTAGGAGCCTTTGTGGAACGCGAACCCAAGGGCGATGATCTTTATGCCGGCTTCGAAACAAAATATTCCAATAAAGTACGGTTCTGTGTCCTCCTGTGGAGAGAGGAGAGGGATGAGTTTTTGTTAGAAGGGAGAGTGAAGCTAATGAAGTGTGAATGGAGAGAGAAGGGGGGAGAGAGAGAGAAACAGAGAAAAAGGGAGAGAGATTGCATTCTCTTTTCCATCTGATATGAGACACATACACAGTACCAGTTGAGAAATGGATCTCTGTAGGGCAATGAAAAGAAGAAGCAAAAAATAGAGTGTGTTCAGTGAGAGCAGCTGAAGCTATTAAGGCTGCTAAAAAGCAACCATACATCGAAAGAATTCAATTACAGTGGAGTGATAAAGAGCGTTTGTGGCCATATTACTTTTATAGATGTCAGCAAACATTCATCTTTTTACCTATGTGTGGCTGTTTTTTTTCCTGAATCTCCTAATGAAAATTCTTTAATGCTTATACACACAGTGAGATCCGATCCACAAAGACAAAAGCCATTTGAATTTACCCATGAGCCCAAAGAAACCCTCTGTGAAAAACCACCATGTGGAAATGTAGAGATGACAATGTTGCGTCAGATGGGACAGGGGGCCCCGTTACCTTGCAGTCTCACTCACTGCCTTTAAAGTCACTCTATTACAACCAGATATTGAGCTTCTGTGTTCCTTCTGTCCACTGTCTCAGAGGTTACAATTGGTATCACAGTTCCCGTGCTGTCAGCATTCCTATGCTGATTATGGATGCTCTGTTTCAGACCACACCCCTTCAGAAATGTTCATAATGAGGCAGCAAATCAGAATATTTTCAGCTTCAACAATGGCAGTGACAGAAATATCAATGCGACATGCACCAAGCTAACCATTTGGTTAATATACAGAAAATCTGTCCTTCCTGCCTGCCCCGCACCTTTCTTAGTGCTCAATAACATAAAAGAATCCTAGCACCAAACAGACAGACATGAGGCAAAATCCTCTCACAGGATGCAAAAATCCACCTTCTCTGTTAAAGTAATATTTGCCAGCACATTTCATTACTGAAATAGTTACAAAAGAGGTTTTAAAATCAAATAACTGACTGCAGACTGGTAGGAGTCTGTGAACTCATCCCATTCTTCCTGGGGCCAAGATCTTTGGGTGCACAAGTCGCTGAGTGTCCTTACTGCTTAAGGTTGAGGAAGAATCTATCATTCATTGCTATTAGAATACAAAGGCTGGTTAGCTGGGGCCTTTGAAATTCAATTATGTCAAGATAAATTAAAGTAAAAAGACCTTAATTTAAGCATTATTCAATTAGCAATTAAGGTTCAATTTGCAAGCATAAGTCTTAACATTCACAGCTGGTCTGTGGATCTCAACTGCAGGGCTTTGTGTGTGAAAGTGAGATTTTAGCACCTGTTTTCTGCTAGTTGGGTGGCAGTATAAATGCAGCAACTGGTACTAATATGACTCTAACTTGGAATTTATGAAAGAAAGTACCATTAAAAGGGGAAAGGCAACATACAAATATGAGCATTTATGTCAACATGCCCATATTATGGGCATCAACATTTATTGCTTTTCCAAACATTATGTAACATTACTCTATGTCTGTTTTTGAATTCTAAGCTTTCCTTATCTGGACTTTTGCACACTATAGTTCGTTGTTCTTGCAATGAACTACATCTGCCTGGAAGCATATTGAAAGGACAGCATGTTAGACTGACATTGCAGCACCACTGCTATATGTTTCCTGGTGAGATGATCCATACTTAATATTAGTACATCTAATATA
The DNA here is from genome assembly GCF_013368585.1 of Megalops cyprinoides. Lineage (NCBI taxonomy): Eukaryota > Metazoa > Chordata > Actinopteri > Elopiformes > Megalopidae > Megalops > Megalops cyprinoides. The sequence goes on along the minus strand of NC_050587.1, from coordinate 22,379,214 downwards.
CACACTAATAAGGGATATGCATGCTTATGAAAAGTCCCAAATGGAGCCCTTGTGTGATGACTGTGCTTATTAACAAAAGCAGGTGGCAACAAAAGGAAACCAAATGAATGAAAGGGGTGGGAGACTGTTTTTAACTCTATAATGAATGCTTCTTAAAAGCCTATGACTTATTCATGGGCTTTGTACAAAGCATCTAAGGGTGACAGAGGGGCTTTCAGGTGGGATAGACTCCAGCAAATAGCACTGGATATGACACTGTGTCTCAAGTGACTTTATTCCTCTGTTATTGAAGGGTAGATATACTGCAAAACTCTGTGTAGTGTCTGGTCAGTTATAACAAAGGGAAAAGGAGTTTACGTACAGACACATGCCTTGCGATGGCATCTGGATACCTCACTGTTTGAAATGATACAGACTGTTGATGCCTCTGTGGAGGAGCTTAATAATTACGTAAATTCATAATACTGAGAAATCAGAATCCGCCCAGGGCTGTTCCTGGTGATATTGTTGCTTTTTGGTTTGGTTGTTGGGTAAGGACTTATCTACCTCACATTATACGGGATGACAGTTTCGATCAGAGTTTCCCAAACCTCTCCTGGAGGACCACTTGTCCTGCATGTTTTAGATCTCCCCCTGCTCCAACACAGCAGATTTAAATGATCAGTTTGTTATTAAGCAGCTTCAGGAGTTCATAACGAGTTGATCATTTGAATCATGTGTGGGAGCAGGGGGATATGTAAAACATGCAGGACAGCTGGTCCTCCAGGAGAGGTTTGGGAAACGCTGGTTTAGATTATGTGTGGTGCTGATGTCAAATGGAGCCTCACCACACAAGTGCCTTGCACCTACCCAGTAATATTTTTGAATGCACCACTTCACAGTTCTCTGGGTTTATCATTGTCTATTTTGACTGATAAAGACAAGCTTGATGTAGAGGATATCAAATGAGCCTTCAGCAGTTAGCTGATTTTGTGTACACAGTCAACGCACACAGCCCAAAGTGGGATTTAATTGTACTTTGAACCTCAAGAACATGGCCACCTGACTCCAGCCCTCAGCCCAGTGAGTACACTGAGATAAGTGTTTTCCCTAGCCTTCCAGAGGAAGTAGCTAAGAAATACTGTCATGCTGGAGCACAGCACAAACAGAGTAAAAAGCGATCAGTGGGTGAGGACCATGCCATTCTCCTCTGTGTCTGGTTTAAGAGAGCTTTACTACAAGATAAATGCTGCTCTCTTTTCCTTGTCCTTCTTCACTGAATGACAGTTGTGGAGCGCCTTTGTGTTTTCGGTTCTACTGGTTCACAATGCTTTAAGTCACCTTAAGATGCAAAAGGTAGATTCACACAGACCAAACTACACTATCGGAGCTCTTATTAGGATTCCTTGGCCCGTAATAATGGAAACCCCCTGGTGAGCATTTTCTTGCTGACATGCTGTGCATGATGACAGTGAAAAACAAAAGATCGATTTTAAAAAGGTAACAGCATTAAATCAAGAAGATCCTGTTGCAGGATCGCAGCTCATCCCTCTTAAAAGGGCCTAACCACCAGTTGTACGGCCCAGAACACTTCCCCGCATTTACCCTTTTAATGGCGACCCGACAGCAGGGTTCAAATGGCAGTTTAAAGAAGCGCTTGTGAGCGGAGGGGGGATCAAAGCGAGCTCAGCGGGGTTCTGTTTAAGCTTACAAAGCAACAGCGGTGAGAGCAGGCTCTCTGCCCCTCGCTGCGGTGCCGCTAATGAGAGAGGGATGTATCTCATTGACTGGAGAGAGGCCTCTTGGGGGAAGACCATGGACCTGCTAACCAGGAAGCACAGCCTGGGGTCTGGGATTCTCCACTGCTAATAACACCTACCCTCACCACATTGTCTGTAGCAAAATAACTGCTCTGGCAATCACCAGTATTTTTAGTGAATTCTATTATGGTAGCACATACAGTAGAAGTGTGGGGTTAGGCAGGAATAAATCATTTTTACACGATGTGTATTCTCCTCCATCAGCCCTAATTTCTTAAAAAAAGTTTTTCTTTCTATTATTACAATTAGGATATAATGCAAAATATTTAATGGGGTGCCTCTGATTGATTTGATAGTTATACATTTCATATAAAATGACACCATGGCATAAAATGAAAGGAACTACCATGTTTGTTTATCTATAAGGTAATAATAATGATCTTGTTTGTGCTTCTGAATTTTCTGATAGGGTGAGGTCAAACTTTCTGTCTTGGAAACACATTCAATACACTTGGTGAGCTGAAGGGTTCGAGCATGGACGAACAGCTCCAAAATGAAAATCCCTGAAGTGAGGCGAACAAACCTCATTGAAATTCCCATGAAGAGTTACTTGATATTGCAAAGCTGACACCCTTACCGAGAGTGACATTCACAGATCCCAGCATCACCCGTTTATACAGCTGGATATTTACTGAATTAGTTCAGGTTAAATACCTTGATCAAGGGCACAACAGCAGTGCCCTACCAAGGAATCAAACCGGCAACCTTTGAGTCACAAGGCCTCTCTATACATTGAGTCACATTTCTGGCCCAAATCATCAGACTTTATTTGAAGTCAACAAATGTTGTTCCAATTCATAAAGCTTTGCCTAATGAAAGTAAACAACATAACTTCATACGTTCATGAGATATTAAGTCATCTGAACACAGGACATGAATTTTAAAATATCTAAAGCCAGTCTTTCTGTATTCTTTAAGAGACAGATGCAGCTGAAAGTTTTCCACATGTGAATTGCAGCATGGTGAAATGAAACGTGGCTCAAGCACTTACCAGACGTTCTGACAGTGGTGTCTTGTCGTTGGATGGTAGATGCTGCTCCAGGGCCAGGACAATGCAGTTTGCGATGATGGTGGCGAGGATCATGTATTCAAATGGAGTGCTCAGGTCAAGGAAGTCAAGAATTGCCAGAGCGAGTCATGTAGCAGTTAAGCCATTCGACAATGAGAAAAACATGTAAATGAATGCAAGCTTATTTCCTTTGTTGTCAAAATATTAAATTGTTCTGTTTACAGGTGGCCTCGTATGAAAAGCACCTTTTAATTTCCTGTGGTCTCAAAAGCATAGTAGGCACATTAAAATGAGCATCGCACTGAGTTACACAAGGTAAAGAAAACACAGCCATATTCGCAGCAGTTAGCACTTTTAAAAGGTGCAAAATTACTTGAGGCATTTGCCCCAGTTCAGCGTCAAGTCAAAATATTGAAATCTCATCTGTCTAATTGCACTGGCTATTCCTTGAGCACCAAGTATGCTTAAATCCTCAGTTTTACATTTCACTACATTTTAATCTAATCTGAACAAGTCGAGTGCAAGAGTGCAAACATGACATTGACTACAGAACACAAACTTAACAGCCAAGTTTAAATAAGCCAAATCCATTTGATGTGCACCTTGGTCGATTTTACAACCACTTTCAGTGGACCCTTGGAATGTGGCCAAAGCACACTCCGGAATAACACTATCTCTGTACAATAACTGTCAGGTATTGCAGGGAGAACTGCAGTTGAAGTAAAAAAAAAAAAACACTTTGTCTTTAGTTCCTGAATGCAATGAAATTTCTTTAAATTGATAGATATGGACATCTCTTAACTAATGGAATTGATATTTTGCTGCAATTAACTGCAATGCACACAAACTCCATTTTCCAATGGTAGCTCATTGAGACCATTGTAAAATTATGTTTATGAGGTTGAATATCTGCGCATATGGCAGTTATCTCACAACTTTGATGTAACCAATATGGTTCTATCAATATCTGGAGCCATGTATCTCATAATTTTGAGATAACCATTTTGATAATATCGAAACACTCAGATTTTTATATTGCGATCTAGGGTTAACATTAAAATCTAAGAATAACCATCTCTTGATCTCAAGATAACGAATCTCTTTAACATGAACCCCCCCCCCCCCCCCCCCCCCCCCCCCCCCCCCCCCCCCCCCCCCCCCCCCCTCAACAAGCCACCATATTTTTCCCCACCCTTCCCTAGTGCTGCACTAACATTTCCCATTATTATCAGCATTGCCCCTCCCCCATTTTAATATAGCACCTGTCACAGGTACCTGCCCCCTCTGGGCTCCTTCTCTTTCTCTGTCGTGTTCCCGGGAATGGGGTCATTGTGTTGTTGACGGAAGCTCTTTTCACAGAGCAGAGACTCGTGGGGCGAAGCACGGCAGCAAAAGGCTACCTGCGCACCGCCTGGGGGACCCGGCGAAATCGCTAAATCTGGAGACAGAGCTGAGCTCTCAGACAAGTATCAGGCTGGTCACGGCTCTTAATTATCTCCTCCAAATTTGCTCAGGGATAACAGCCTGCTACTGAGTCTGGCGAGCGGAGCGACAGAGTTCAGCAGCCCCCCCACACAGGTTTAATTTCCTGCCCTTCGAGTGTGGCGGTGGCCTGACATCCGGACTCTCGATGCCATTCCTTTCCTCCCTTCATCTAAAATATATGAACAGAAATATAACCAGGAATGACAGGAGGGACACAACCAATAGATCTCTGTGTTTTTTTTTCACCCGGACAGAAAAGGCGAGGATGAGGTGGGTCGGATTACTACTCATCAATTTCTCGATTTAGATGAATTCACTGTAAGATTTGTCCACTTTGTTCTCATATGTGAACCACTGGAAGCTCTGTGTAGATTACCCTTAAAAAGTCTTACACCTAAGGAGGTGAGTATGGCCATAAATTAAATCAGAACTGTAAAGGAACAAAAACCGTAGCTGCAGTGGCTTCAGAATGGGCTGTGTGTTTGACAGGAAAGTGAAAAGTCGTGTTCGTTTAACCATTCCCTACAAGTGTGCTCCCAAGAGTGAAACCACTGGGAAAACACGCAAGAAGACCGTGTAACATGTGTAAGATGTATGACTCACCATATAATCCAAAGCTGCAACAGCAACAAAAAAGAAACTCTCAACATACAAGCAGCCCGAATAATGGGAATTTCACTTCCAGACAAATGATACTGGCCTGCAAATTCGATCATTCAGAACTGTAGCTACGCATCTGTGTGTTAAAGCTGCTCCAGGGATCTCAAAGGATACTCAGCAAAAGAGGATTTCTTGGAATACTGCCAAAACCTTCCACATTTTTAAGCACTTAGTGTCACTTTGCAAGGGCGAAATGAACTATGAAGTGCAAAAACAAAGTAAAAAAAAAACATTTTCACCACACTTATCATTAAGATAGAGACGCAGGCTCTTGGTTATTGATTGCCACCAAATCCAGCATGAGCCCATTTGTTTTTCTATTCATGCACATCTCGGCATTTTGGGGGCTTTTTGTATCCTCAGCAGCAACACGTCTGTCACACCCACCTGTGCGTTACTCAGTCTGTAATTTCACATTAACACCTCAGCAGCGAAGGGGAGCTGAAAGTCAGTCCTGACAATGAAAACTTCAGCCTCCCTGCTAGGCTCGGGAACAATATTGTGGGTAGTGGCAGAAATCCATCCCAGCTCCATTCCAAATCATTAACTATTTCAATGCCATTTCATCCACCAGGTCAGTTGGTATCACGGAGAGGCCTGGACTAAGCGGTGCAATGGGGTGAGAAGTGGGATGATTCTCACAGGCTGTGGTACACAGGCCATGATTAGTTTCTGCTTGTCATATTGCATTTTGCAAGTGCACCAGGGGATCAGCTCACCAGCTCACCAATCTGCGTACACTGCTTGCAATTCCAGTGGCCAGTGACAGGGGCTGACACGATGTGGTACTCCGCCAGGGGCTAGTGTACTAGTGTGCAGAACTAATGTAATGGTAAGATCTGGGCTTGGACCCAAAGACTTCCCATTCAATTTCCATGTGAGTCATTAGTGAATGACACAGCAGCTACATAAGTGAATGATATGTAAGCTATGTCATTCACTCTGGATATGAAAAGCAAAGTAATAGTAATAATAATAACAACAACAATATCTATGCCTAGGAAATAGCCTATCACAGATCTCCAGCTGAGAGAGCCCAGGGGTGCAGTGCCGCATGGACCTAAAGACGCATCCCCTAATCTGCAGCTATGGCAACATCCAAATGCACAGGCTAGACTCATTCACCTTCCATGAACAGACTTTCCACAGGCCCTCTTTAGATGAATGACCTAAGAGTGCAACCAAGCAGTCTACATGGGTGCTATAAAAAGTACAATAAACATGTTGATTTTTCAAATCTCATAGACACTGAAATTTCAGGAAATTAAATTCATTTGGTCAGACAAAAAAAAACAGTAATATTACTGTCACATCACACGCTGCCAGTTTATTTTTAAAACTAAGAGACTATTTGAAAGAGTTGGCGTGGAGACATAACATGAAAAAAGTGCTCAATGTTAAATCAGTCATCCTACATATTTTGTTCTCCATGGTGCGGCCTGCAGTTCCCCGACATTGAAAATGGTATCTAGCACATGTGTTGTTTAAATGAACTGTGAAACAAACTGTAGTCTATGTCATTCATTTTTAATAACAACTATCCTCACTGATGAGACTGTACGAAACATGCTTGCAGGAAAAAAGGAACATGCTAGGAACACGCTCTGGACTGTTTAAATGTCCACCTCTCGGTTATTGTACAATTTATCTGCCCAAAGCAGCTGTCTGCCTACGTTATCAAGACTTGGCTCAAGATCACCTCAAATAAATGTCTCCTCTTTGACGGCTCAAGGAATCGATCTACAATTTTATTTATTTGTTTATTTATTTAGTGGGTGTGCGTGTGTGTGTGCGTGTGTGTGTGTGTGTGGGGGGGGGGGGGGGGGGGGGGGGTAGCAGCTTAGCTTTAAACTGACTCCTACGCAGAAAATCTTGCTGCCTGACCGTGTGCTAGGCAGCCCCTCTTCTCTACATCGCGCCGTTCACGGTTGAGGGGGGCTCGGGCGCGTGGGCGAGTTCAGGACCCTGGAGAGGGCTTTCGCTGTCGGGTATCAGGAGAGCGGTGACAGGAGTCGCAAGCGCCGCACCGGAACTTTGGGGTCCGTGTCAGTCGAAGGATTTTTTTGAAATGCATCACAACAAAGGAAACTGGCAGGCTTTTGCAGAAAACAAAAAGGCAAGCATGAATCAGAGCGTTCTGAAAAAAAAGGAACAAAATAATAACCGACGGAACTGGGGAACGCCAGGAAAACCAAATTGTTTCGAAAATACATTTTGTGTCATCAGCACCACTAAACGGTTCAATTTAACCACACAAATTGAAAAGTGCAATAACCTACCTCCTTCCACCTGAAGCCAATTCTGAGTTTTTCTAAAGGTGACATAAACCTGTTGTCTTATTTTATGTCCATGGGACAATAAAATAAAAAGCCAATTATGAATACAACATTGATGATATAAAAAGGCCGACGTATATTTGTTTAGCTGCCATCCAGGTGTACATGAATGATACACCTGGCTATTTACTTATAGTCTGTAGAATAGGCTTAAGCCACATTTAACCCCCGTCTTTTCAAGATATAGGGATCCATCTTAACAAACTCGCTGTTTTATAGTGCCTAAGTGTAGCATACAGGAACAGACCAACTCGTCGCTCGAAACAACAATCAAGAATAGAACTAGCCCATAATGTCTAGGTGCACGGAAGTGAAAATATACTAGTAGTAATCTTCGGTAGCCTACATGACAGCTTTCATTTCCAGTGTCAAAGCAGAAAGCATTGCAAAGCTAAACTGGTTGCTAGGAGCCGACCGGAGACCCACTACGTAAATGTTTCAGCAAAATATATACGTGTGATGATGAAGCCAAACGTCATAAATAATTAATACACGCCTTGTAAATGTCAATTAAACTGCACATCTTGCCATGTCTTTAACTTTAGGCTAATGTCATTTCTTACAAGGAGAAACTAACCCTGTACACGTCTAATGCAATTTGCGATGTCCATTAATTTCCCTAACACCAGCCACAGTGGCGGGAGCAGTAAAACAAAAAGATAAGCCGATAGGTAAGACACCACCCAGACAATACTAACGATTTCTGACTCCTCGGCACTGGCTTTTGAAGGAGATGGATCAGGGAACGCAAACTGTGTAAAGAATTAGGCAATGCTTTCAAAGGGGAAGACACGTATTTCATAAATCTTGCTTTAAAAAAAAGATGTGAAAACTTATAACAGCCGTGGTTTAGTAAAAGGACTGGAATGATCTAGTGAGGAAGCATATTAGTTTGGTGAATGCATGGACTACTTTTCGTTAACATGCTACTCTGTTTAAAGACCAAAGGATAAAAGAAAACATGTTGAATGGAATGCCATATTGAATATCAAGTGTTAGTTCTGAAACAATCACAAAGGATATGGCCATTCGGTTATTCTTTTAGCATATTTCCGTATGATATTGTCTTCGCTAAAGATAAAAAGGGACCGGTTGACAGTGAAGCAGTTCTGTTTGACAGGAATGGGGTTGTATATAGCCATTGTCCTGGCTCTCTGGGCCATCGATTGCTTGTACATCCTCTGGCCGCCTGGGGGACCTCCCTGCCGGGCTGCCCCTCTTCCACCGCCCGGTGGACCTCCATAACGGGTTGGTAGATCGTCTCCGAAGCGAGCCATTCTGAAAACGTGCATACCCGAGAGAAAAAATCCAAACTGCCGTCAGATTTTATGGAGAGAAGAAGCATCACAACACATACAGTTATCCCAGCTAAGAGTTTGCATTGGTGTGTGTCTGTCTGGATAAGTATTCTATTTAAGAAAACGCTTCAGGAAAAAATAACAGTTTCCGACAGGTTAAATCCCCTTCTTTCTTCTGCCTTTCTTCTATTCCATCTTCCAAGTCACGGGGAATGTAAAAGAGAAAGTTTCTATTCTTACGTTACCCAAGCCCTTCGAGGAAGATGCACTTCAAGCTATCGATTGTTGATACATTTTCCGATTCATTCCTGACGTGAGATCAAAAAAGCCATTTCCAAACAAAAAGATCATACAACAGAAATAAAAACATTCTTTGGAAAAAAACAAACCTGCCCATACTACACGAGAAAGTCACTACAGTGATCTGTATTGCAAGAACAGGGACAAAAATCCAGTAATTTCCCCTCTCTCCTTTGACTGATTTTTAAAAATCGTCTTTTTTGTTTTATCCACAGCCTTGTTTTGCCACACAAGTTAAAATCAAAACTAAACGGCAAGAGAAAATCCTGGGTTGTCGCCTCCCCGTTTTCCTTGACCACCAGCGACGTGAAAATCTAAGCTATTTCAACAGCCACGGCTCCTTATGAATCAGCGCACGTGATTAAAATGAGCCTATCTGCAACTCCACCTGTACCGTAATGCCAGCGTTATGCGAAGGACAAAAAAAAAACTCAATCTGATCAATAAAGGGGTATTTTTGATATTAGGTCATTATTTTTTTTTCTAGTTATTCTTGTGATATGCACGTGAGCTGCTGTCAAAAAAAAAAAAAATTCCAGAGTCCTCATTTACCCGCCGAAACAGCGGGGCGGTTATGAATCCCTCCTTCCGTCGAATTACATGACGAGAAGGGTGAAGAGTGCTTTCGACTGAGCGAAGGGTCGGGGTGGGGTGCCTCGGTACAAGTGGAAGCTTAACTGTCGATAACGGTGGCTGAGATGGAATCATCTTCTGTCCCTTTTGAGAAAGGCAACATAGGCAACAGACATAGGCTACAGTTGGTACAATTTGTTAGTTGTCTATACTATGAGTACGAGAAAATAAAAAAAATAATAAAAAAAAACATTAAAGTATGACTAAATATTATACGATATCAAATGATTACAGTGTACATTCTTAATACATTTTTCATGTTTGGTTCGTAGGCTACTTGTATATACGTATGGATTAACAGCAAGCATATAAGCAAGATATATTTTCGTATAATAAACTGCGTCGGTTATTATTATTTCAGTCCGGTAAACCTTCAAACGAAGTTCTTCCAAGTTTTGCTCACCTAGCATTATGTCCACGAATCTCTAGGCACGAGTGCAATAGGCTAATTCGCCTGTAGAGTTTTTTTTATGGTATTATGCAATTATAAAGCTATAAAGACTGGGGCGGAAATAAAATGTACCTTCCGAACTTTAGTTCACTGGATATAAGAAATAAATAATTAATTCCAAAACTAAATTCCCCTCTCTAAATGAGTTCAGATCCCTTGGACGTACGACGGGGACAAATGACTCAAACTTCCCTTGAGCAGCTATAAATAGCACGTGTTTTGAACCTTTACGCTCAGAAGTGTGGGTCAGCGCAGCGCTAGGTCAGTGTGATTTCGTGGTTGTCAGTCTGCGCTTGAGCTCTTTACTGACATATTCACGGCCTCCATCTAAGAGGCTCGCAACGGTCATATTGCATGCTTCCCAAACAAATAAAGCTTTACTCTCTTTTTACTCCCTCTGTCTGTCTGTCTGTCTGTCTCTCTCTCTCTCTCTCTCTCTCTCTCTGTCACACACACACACACACACACACACGCACACAAGTATTACTTGGACATCATCACACAGTAACTTTCCTCTGGAACTTGATTACGTCAGAGGCTTGACACACGGTAACTCAATAAAGAGTTATCTGCTTCCAGATTTGGCGATAACCTGGTTGAAACAGATGCACGGTCTGCCCAGGGTCGGGACTTCAAGCTTTGTGAACCTCTGAAGTGGGGGAATGCAGTCCATTGAAACAGCAAACTTTGTATCTCTGCGGGCAGAAACACATTGCCTCATGAATCCATTGTCACACTTTCATTCAGGACTCGGGGGCAATGAATCACCCTTTGGATTCAGCACCAATTCACGGAATTGAAAATGGAAAACTCGAGAGGTTTGTGGGGTTAAAAGCGAGGCAAGGAACATCGGAAGTGCGTAACCATCGATTAATAGCGCAGAAAGACAAAAGTAAGTTCACTTACTTCATCGCTTTTAGTACAGGTGAATCACTCAGAACGCAGCATAATTCATTCAATTACGTTGAAGATAAAACATCAGTAGACTGTGCGCACACCCACAACGCTACGGAGGAATAGCCCTATACCATGAGAAATTCTGTCAGGTAACGGTAGGAATTATATCGATTATAATAATAATTTGCATTGTAATCATGAGATTTGTCGTTAGACTCTCCTCTTGATAATCATCATGTATTCTATTTTGTTTGTATTATTTCTTCAATTTTGCAGTGTTTATTTTGTTTTGTATTCCCTCTGACCCTTCATTTCCTCTCTCAGAATCTGTCTGTTTCCCATGGCGACCGGAAGGCCGTTGTCTGAGCATTATCCCCGTCAGAGAGTCAGACGCATTTTTCACTATTATTCAGTTAGAGGAGGACTGAGAGAGACAGCGGAGATGACTGACCAAACCTGAGCCTGAAAAAATTGTCTTTATCTCTCTCATATGTGTGTGTGCGTGTGCGTGTGCGTATGGAGAGGAAAGAGATAGAGAGGCAGGCGGATGGATAGGTAGACAGGCAAAACAAATCCTTATGAAATGTTTTTACATACTGTATGTATACCATGCAATATTGATCTAGTTCCACATCCCTCTACAGTTCTTTAAAACAATGGTTATTCTGGTATTATGTAATATCAAACATGACTTGCGCACATAGTGTTTCCGGCCAGTTAAATATAAATTCATGTATACAAAGAAATGACCGGTTTACTGCCTTTTTTCCCCCAAACAGTGTGGCCCTTGTCTGTGCGCCAAGGTCATTAAGTGAAGCGTTAACGCGGGACGTTCCCCAAAACGGTCCGTGTTGATTGGAGAGCGGGAGCCTAAATGATGTCAATGAGAGAACACTTCGCGAAAGCGCTGTGTAGCGCAGGATGACAGCGCATGCAGCGGCCACAGCTGGGTTCTGATGGAGTATCTCTGAGAGGCTGCTGTGCTGCTGCCTGCAGAGCTAATATCAGCACATCACGCGCCCGCTAGGGCAGTCGATCAGGAGGACCTGTTCGACTTTGCCTGAAAGCTCCACCAAATCCCTCAGTGTAACAGTTCACATGCTAGCAGTGCAAACACCCCACCACCCCTGTTTTTTACATCTTGATTTTAATTCAGTTTCATATGCCACGTGTCAGAAAAAGGAGTTTTGAGTTTGAGTCAGTTTCTAAATGGATACTGTCTTTCATCATCAGTTGGTAAGGGATATGAAAGTTTGGGTTTGAGTGCAGGCCCTGCATCCAGAATGTTAGAGGCTCATTATTATGTCATTATTTCTCAATTGTAGGCACCATTACCTCAGCAAATCACTCACATCCAACGCCCCGGCCACCCTTTCCAACACTGCCACTGTGTTTTGAGGGCATCAGTGTGATCTCTCGGTATGACATAGGGGACCCTGGCTGGCCTTTTTGTGGGTCTTTTTGAGGTTGTGCTGACACCTCAAAGGCACAAGGCATGTTTGAGCCAGAATGGCTTCAAGGCCTGGCAACCCAATGCCACTGCTGTGGGCTCTGACCTTTAGTGGCTTGATGTGCAAACACACTCCCTTCCCAAGTGTGGGACACCACTTAATCATGGGATTCATTTTCCCAATACAGCACAGTGATCCAGAATGGCAGGTGAAGATTCTGTTGGCACTATCAAGCAAGTATTCTGTTTAATCCCCTTTTGGGGGCTCAACTTTCAGGAACCCAGGTCAGGGGGTATCACCACAGCCCTGAGTGCCTGGATATGATGAAAATGGGCCAATCACTGTGCCCCGACACTGGATTGAAGGCTTGGCTACTCAATGGCATTCTGTGGGCTGTGGTCTTTGATATATAAACATGTAGGACAGCAGTTAATCAAGTGCTCGGTCAGGGCAGGGATGGTGGAGATCAGAGGGGGATGGGGCACAAGGCCGTTGTTATGGTTACGTTATCAGGCCTGATGTAACGTGACCCTGCATTTCAATGGAAATCTGACAGGCCAATCCCTTTTCTTAGGAAGAGGGGAGTCAGTCCAGTCAGTAATCCTGTCACTAACCCCACCCATTCAGCCCCCAGGGTGTGTGCGGTTAATGCCGTCACACAAGTCTGCCCCTGCCTCCACCCCCATCCCTCCAATTACTCAGACTTGACAGCAGGATACCAGCATCTTGATAATTCAGCTGGATACCTATGGTGAGGTCCAGCTGTCCTGCAGTAGCATTTCAGCATAGTGTTATAATGGGATATTCGATCTGTAGGGCATTCATCATACAGAACTAAACAGAAGTTACTGGCGCATGCAAAATTCTGTCATACATTGTGTTAAGCACTGGGCACCCCTTACATAAATTTTGTGTGTGTCTGTGTGTGTGTGTGTGTGTGTGTGTGTGTCTGTCTATCCGGCAGCATCAAAGCTGAGAAGTTATTTATTATTCTGTTTTAATGAACAGTGTACCGAAGCTCAAAGTACTTTTTCAAAAGCTCAATGCCAACACATAATACATCATAAATGACATTATTTTTTTCTTTGTTGTTCTTAAAAATGGATTACCACAAAGTGAAACAACATGACAAATAAAATTTAAAGCAGCATGATCTTTAACCCAGGTAAAATATGTGCATTGTGCTTGCACAATGCATTCAATTGCAGCCTAGCGATTGCAGGAACTAGTTTTACTGTGCATGGGCACCCTCTCCTGGCAACATGTCCACATTGCAACCTTTCATAATTTTGCTGCGGTTGTTGAGGGAAAAATACCAAGATCAAAATAATCGATTCTGGAAGAATACAGCCACTCAATTCAAAATAGTTAGAGGGTTAAAATAAATAACTAACCTGCCACAGCATTTGTCCAAACAATGATTTTGTTAGTGTGGAGCCTTCTTTGAGGTGACCTCTGATGACCCTGACTTGTCAGGGGTCTTAGACAATGATAACTATCAGTGGCTTATAAGATACAAAAGTAGACCTTTAAATGACCTATATTGAACCTTGGCCTTTAAATCACCTATATTGAACTGTACTTTTTATGATTATCAAGCTTGACATTTTTAAAGGAAACACATACTATCAGCTGATCAATCTTTCCTTTGTTGCATTTAATGTTGTAGCACCTCCTTGGCGACCTTTGTCCACTCAACATAAACACATGTTAATGATAATTTTATGTTGATCTTTTAATTAAGACCAATCTGCAAGTGATCTTCTGATACGGATCCAACAGAAACTGGACCTCTGCTCATTCCTCTCAGGGTGGCATAGTACTGCCCCAGAGGATTGGTCATTCGCTATCAAAAAGTGCCAAGTACATTTGTACAATCAAGTACAGGAGAGTCAAATGAAAGCACCCAGATTTTTTTGACAGATCAGACAGTCAGCCCTTGCAACTGTAATATTAAGAAATGAAGTGCTGTCAGTTCAAAGCCTATGAAAAAATACAATCTCATTGTGCACTGTCTCACCTGATCGACCAAGGCACACTGGCGTCGGAGATGTCCTCTTTGAACGTTTCGTGAACATCAACGATAGACCGTGGGCGGTCTGGTCCCCCCGGCAAACAGGGATGACGGCTCAGCTCCGCGGCCTCTGCCAGCCGTAACACCGAGTGATAATGATGCGGCACTTCCTCCTGCTCCCTCCAATCCGGCTCCTCCGCCACGGCGAGGTTGCCTTCGTCGAAGGCGTCGGCCACCGCACCCCTGCGAGGCCTGACCGAGGCGCCAGGGCTGTGGGACCACGAGTTGTACTCAGCCCCAAGCGTCAGCATCTTCCAGGTGCTGAAGGTGGCCGAGCGAAGGGCTACAGAGTGTTAAACATATTTTAAAAAACCATATCTCCTTATCTTTGATCATCAATTCAATATAAGTGTTACCTGTTTTCTCCTCAATGCGAACATAATGTTTTATTTCAATTTGTCATAAATTTAAATTTTCATAATTTTTTTTTATCAATTTGGGTGATCGCTAAATGTGGCAAACTGAGTTGGTGATAGAATATGGTAAAACTTTAATTGTTTGTTGGTCAAAGTTAAGGGCAAATGTTCATTAAATTCAGATTTTAGTCCTTTTCTCCTTTTTCACCAAAGAAATTTATGTAACTAAGAGAAGGAGGGGGGCGTCAGCATTCATATCAGATCAAAAGAAATGAGCAAGTCAGTCGAAGCTGTGGCTGTAGTTCCCATTCACTTGAAGCTGATCTTATGTCTGTTTTTAGAGTCATGTGTTTCAAGCCAAATTAAATCACTGCTAGAAATGGGAGAGTGAAGCTTCATGAACTTCATGAACATGGGCTTCAGGAGCTATCATTATTGCATTTGTTACCAGTGACTTGAACCAATCATAGTGGTTTACTGTGGAGAGCAAAGTCTTTTGATTGGTTCATATGAGTCGGTGATTGAGAGCACAAATAAGTTTATAATAAGGCACAAGTAAGTACCATTATGGGGTTAATGAGGTCTCATTTGCCACATTGCAACATTAAGGAAACGACAGTTTGTCTACAAGGAAACAAGGGTTCCCAAAATTACTAAGCCAGTTGCTCAGGTCTGAGCTGATCCAATTTTTTTAACTCTTTGTCCTGATCTAGGTCTGCTCAATTCTGTAGTGTGTGGACTGTGACCCTCTAAGACTGGAGTGCAGTAGATGTGTCCTATTATTTCTCTTAGATAGCCCCACTAATGCAAAACACTGAAATTCCAGCCAATATGTCTGGTCCCATCAAGTGAGTGCATCAAGCCATTTCTAAATGTACAATGTAATGGTCCATGCTGAAAACTCAGCTTAGGGCATTGGTATAGCTTGACCAGCTCAAGCAAAATATTGTGGAGGGGTAAAACACAGTTCTCAGTTCATACGCTAAAATAGAAATTGTAAAGAACAGGTGAGTCAGTAACTGGTAGCTGGAAAAGGTGGCGCAAAGCAAAAAATTAAGCAAGCAGTCATTCCAAGACAATGACACAAACAAATACAATGCTAATTCATTAAAAAAAGATTCAGAGTACACAGCCACAGAGTGCTTTTCACAGCCCTTAGACTGCCGCACTATAATCCTACCGTAAACCACAGTGGATCGCCTCTCTGCCCATTTGGAGTAGTTCTGAGGTGATCTGCTCATCTCGGCTCCTGCAGTGAGATTTTCAGGCTACGAGTGATGGAAGGCCTGAACTGGACTCTTCTCCGTGACCCCTCTGGCGCTGTTCAGGGGTTACTTCACGGGACACAGCAAGCGTGAGAATGGAATAGTGGAGGACACATGCCCAATATCCCCCCCCACCATGCACCCCACCCGAATTGGGCCCATGGAATGCAGAATGTTAGTTTCCTGCCCTACCAGCCCGAAGCCTTTTATCAGCCTAAAAAGTCCTATCATAAAAGAACTTTTTTTCTGTCTCTCCCTCTCTCTGATTCAATTACCAGCTTCTTTCTCGGCAGTCCGGAAGGGAGCAATCAGTGCACAGTTTAAAAGAGAAATGTAGGAGCCTGCTGATATGCAATCAGAGACCTTCCTGAGCCTAGCACTGAGAAAACAGCTCGTGCCTTAACCCTGTGTTCCCTCGCTTTCACAAGTGTGCCCTCACCCCGAGACCATAGCAGCTTAGCCACTTTGACAGGGAACTCTCTACGAGAATATATTCCAACACCTGTCTACGGCGCTCTATGTTTCACGGGTGCATTCTGAAGCTCTAAACTTTCTGCCGCATCTTGCGTTTAATCGAATGGAGGGCAGAATACATTACTGAGAGGGAGAAAGGAAATCTGTCCGGTCTTGTTACATTGAGAAGCTGGAAATGTTCAGGCACGGGACCCTGTTTACGTCTCCCACCAAAGCTACTGAGCTGTTCAGTAATGGTGCCTCTTGGCCGTCTGCAGGCGAGATTGGAAATTGTTGGCAGCACGGTTGAGGATGTACACAGTTTACAAGAGAACCACTCAGAGGAATGGACAAAAAAAAAAAAAAAAACATTCTCCTCCAGACTCAGGCACATGCAATATGCCACCACAGTCAGATAATACAAACTGACAGCAAACACCCTGATTAAAGCACCGCCTGGAGAACATGTTTGCCACATTACTACTGTACCTTTTTTATGTCATCAATTTAGTCAAGTATAGAACAATGAATAGAACAACCTTTCAAGTCTCCCTACAGTACGATAACGGACAACACTTGCTAGACATTTACCCTTCTGACCAAATGCAATGTCCTATGCATGGCAATGTTATACGTGTAGTTACTTTGACACTTTTCTATTCAATGTAGGAATATGATACAAACTTATAAAATATAATACATCATTTCAAAAGCCATCATTAATAACAATATAGCCAATCACAGTCACACCAGCCTACAGGACTTCAACCTGTATTATACCTTCTAATTGGCAATATTTCATTAACGGCAGCTGGAGTGGACATTTATGTCAAAATCTTTTCTCTCAAAACATCTTTTTTTCCTGCCTTTTAGTCATGGGGGAGGGACATGCCGCACAGGTCAGGTCTTGGTACAGCCTGTCTGAGATACCAATTAATCACAGTATGTCGGGTATGCAAAGTGCTAAGATGGTACTTTTTATATAACTACAGTATTCAAGAGCAGATGCAGTACTGGAGTTTGCCAGTGAGTGCAGTGATCAGCGAATCAATGAGCAAATCAGAAAATAAAGACAAGTAGAAGGTCAATAATCCCCTCTTGTGAAAGGGGATTAATAGTTCTAGTGGGACTAGCCGTCAATGGGACTTAATGGGACTAATAGTTCTAGAAGAAGGCCTCCCAAATTCAGTCTTAAGACTTACCAGTGGTCACTAGATCTCATTCTAGCTTGCTGATCCTTGATCAGTTACAGTTCTTGTCTCTTCTCTTTGATGACTAATGATGACAGCCATTGTTTTCTGAAATATTTTAAAAGGGGAGAGATAAGTCTAGACACCTCATGCTGCACCTTCACTGAATCCACTGCTGCCTTCATTCTGTCCTTTGCACACATTGGTTTCCTGGCTCTTCTACTGCGAGAGGTCCTGAATTGGCTCCTATGATGAAACGAGGGGAAAATAAATGAGTCCTGACTCACTTTCACACTTTCAGCCTGGTGACCTGAGCTCTCCGACAGAGAATTTAACTTCTCGAGTTAATCATAATCATTTTTCATTTGTTCGCTTAGCAGACGGCCTAAGACAGCATGACCAATGCAGCTTGCATTTCGCCTACTTAAAAAGCTGCACGTATTGATCAATTCGGGGTAAGTACTTGCGCAAAGCACTTTAAGATCCGTCTTTGGGACGAGGTGCCAAACCACGGGCATGAAAGATTCCATGGCACTTAGTACAAAGAGCAGAGGGGCTGCCCAGCATCTTGGCTAAAAGCCCAGTCTGGCTCCGTCTCTCATCTGGCCATCTAATCAATCCCCATCTTAACTGACTAAATAAATCCCTCTCTCTCTCTACCTCAGCTGATGTGTGGTGGTCACTTTGATGAGACGTGGCTTTTGTCACTACCCCAAGTGATGGGCGATGTGGCTCGCCCTCACTGTGCAGCACCTTGAGATGCATGAATTGGTCACAATAAATGCCACCCATCAACCTCACCAAAGGTACAGCTATTCCCCATCTGGGATTTAAACCTGAAACCGCTGTTTAGCCCTTATTACAAGTTAAAAAGCAAGTCCGATACATTAGTAGAGCATTTGGGTTCATGTCAG
Source organism: Megalops cyprinoides (assembly GCF_013368585.1). NCBI lineage: Eukaryota > Metazoa > Chordata > Actinopteri > Elopiformes > Megalopidae > Megalops > Megalops cyprinoides. The sequence goes on along the minus strand of NC_050587.1, from coordinate 22,360,643 downwards.
AGATAAACACAATTAATCGTTGCCACCACTGTTTTAAGAAATAACACAGTCAGTTCATTAGTAGTAAATTTATTGAAAAAAGAAAGATACAACCAATGTGACAGAGCATATTTCACTGTCCAGAAATATGTAACAGAAAGTAAAGAAATTTAATGTTGTCTTTTTTTTGTCTTTTTCTCCGTATTTGTCTCTGAGAATCTGCACAAGATATACTACCATACTAACCACATTTAAAAAGACATGGGAATAATGAGGTTTAACCATCATCAGAATTATGAAACGAAATTGACTAACTACGCTTACTACAGTTAGAAAACTGGAGGTAAATTTAAATGTAAAAAAAGAAAACCTTGCTGCTTCCTCTTATTTTACAACTTGTATTCACTTGGTGAGTAATACAAAATAAAACAAAACAAGAACACCTTAGTCAGCACCATTTACTTTTGTCCCCAGCAGATTCGGACCCCATACTTCAACTCCCCAGAATTTCATTGTTTGTAATTGTACAATTTTTGTCTTGATAAAAAGAAAAAAAAAATTAAAAACTGCAAGTCTGTGCCTCACAAAGCTTGCCTTCCTGGATGTGCCCTTCATGGAAATAACTGCCGTGTCTCACCTCTTGATTTCATTTTGTGTCAGTCACACACACACACACACACACACACACACACACACACACACACACACACACACACAAAGCCAGCATCCTCAGAGGGCAGGTCTCCTGTACCATTTCATACTACTCAAAAGGCTGTCTTTGAACTTCCCTGTCCCGCATCACCAGCCATCCACTCTTCTGTGCAGCAGGTAGTGGGAACCTACTGGAAGGTAATTTTTTGGGAGAGATGACGACCTTGCGGCAGACAGAAACTAACATTCAGTGTGGGACATGGGCAAATTCATGGTCAATAATGACATTTACTGAACGTGGCTGTGACACTCTGGTTTTCACCCATGATCATGTCCTCCGGAATGATCTCAGAACACGGTGACGATGGCATGGCGACTTCCACCGTTGAGTCTACTGCTCATTTCCAAAGATCACCCAGACAACATAACCGGTTATACTATGGACAGCTTTCGAAAAATATCTAATAACATACTGAGTGGCTGGAAATTTGAAAAAAATCTGAACAATTCAAACGTGATTCAGAGGAGGACACGATTCCAGAATGTTGCAGTCACCAACACTTTTGCTCTCTTTGTCCTGCCATCCAGAGACTTCTTCAGAGGAATGATTGTGAACAAAAATAATGTGAAATTTGAGCTTAACATGTCCTACTGTTTCCCCTTGCACTGATAACACAGACCTGATGATGAGGTAAATAAATCAAACCTTTTTTTAAAAAAAATCCATGTGGTCATTTTGTTTTAGTTCCAAAGGAATTAGTTGGAGGCCAAAGGGCATCAAGATCTACTCATATGCTACAGATGCATGCTGGGTAATTTACAATCCTTGTTGATTTGCCTCTTGGGTGTAAATGCGCACCGTATCTCTGTTCAGACTCTGCTTTGCTGAACAGCTGAGGGACTCCCATTATGGGACCGATACCCTGGCTAGAGCTTTGAGCGCAAACCCAAATGAGGCTGTGGATTCACAAACCAGGTAACACGTGAAAAATAAAAACTGCAAATTTCATAGAGTCTCCGCACCCCTGGCCGGTCAGCGCACCGTCGCCCCGGGGGCAGCTGGGGAGGGCGTCGGCTCCTGGAGCTTGGGGCATGTACAAACACCCATCTGTCACTGATGCACACACAGGCGCGCGCGCACACGCGACACACTCCCATCTATGTGTAAAGGCTGGCTCTGACGGCGGACTGAGTGCTGAAAGGGGTGGCCCGGGAGGGCGGGGTGTGGAGGGGGTGTGGTTTATGCTGGTGTGGTGTGGTGGGGAGTGAGTGTCATGGGGCTGATGGCTGGGTGTGGGGTTGGGGGCAGGGGGGTGTGGGAGGCCCTCAGCAGGGGCTGGAGGGCGTGGCGGGGGACGAGCTGGTGTCGGGCAGCGTGGTGGGCTGCTGCCCCTCGGGCGTGCTGTCCGCCTGTCTTTGGGCGATGGCGGCGGCAGAGTGCCTGCACTTGGGCGAACCGCACTGGCAGCTGAAGAACTTGCCCTTGATCTCCCAGAAGTGGTCGCCGTAGTCGAACCTGGGTGACAATTCAAACAGCAATCAGCAGGTGGACCTGGGCAAATGTGCCAGTAACAGTCAATGAAACCAAATCCATATGTACATTTTTGCCTTGAAGATACGCTTGACCATGGTTCATTCAAGTGGCCATCAGATTTGACCGAAATATGATATCAAGGGCTTCGGCTGTGTAAATACTGTAGAGATATGGTAATGTGTATAGCATCACATGACACTGAAGCATGAAAAGAAGAAACAACTGAGAAATCTTGTCAGTGTGCCAGACCCTGTGGTTGTGGTTACACAAACATCTACCCTGCATAAGCTACGTTCCTGTTTCTGAATCTATGTATGATCTCAGTTATATAACACGTATATATGCGCTCTCTGACACTGCCCCCATGCCCCTCAAACTCTTTAGCACAACCCCCCTACACAAAGACAGATAAAAAGTTTGTTTGACTTTGTTACACATCTATATATATAGTATTCTTATGTTTATTTCAGGTTTTTATTTGCAAATTAAAAATGACAATGGACATCTCAGTTATTGGCCATTCATCAGTGTCAGGTATACATGCAGACCCAGCAGCTGATAAATTTAAGGCCATTTTGTCTCCTGTTGAAAAATAGACAACTATAAAAAGAATGAAATCTTGTACAAGTATTTTTTGGTGTGGACCTCTGCAATGCTTTGCAAATAAAAGAAAAAACAGTGACACAAACAGAAATCAAGCTGCATGGCCAAACAAAGACTGATGCCACGTCCTTCGGGCGGAGGCCAGCGTGTGGGGGCGTGGCCGCCCCTCTTACCCGATCTCCTCCCCCGCGCTGATGTGCCGGCTGGCGAAGAAGGCGACGTGGGGGAAGCGCAGGTCCTGGTGGGTAGTGAACACCCGCACGGGGAACAGGTTGGGCTCGCACATGTGGTTGATGAACCTGCTGATGTTACCGTAGAAACGGGCGTCGATGCAGTACACGTCGCCCACCTGGAACAGAAGCAGACGCACAAAAGGGGTGACACACCGCCTTATCCGTCCGGGGAGAACCAAGGGACCATTTGGAGCTAAAAGCCGCTTTTCTAACAGGGCTGTTCAGGGTCTTAACATGCTCCAATTAGCTCTGATCTCCGACTAAATTGTTTTTATGTCAACTGCCAATTTATACGTCACCTAAAATAAGAAAGAACCACCAGCGGCCAGCTACTAATGGGGGTACAAATAGAGACCCAATGCCATTCAGACAATTAGAGCAATCAAGCGTCTACAGTCGGCAGCTGCGGCCGATTCTACATTCCAGGTCTTCATTTAATCTACTGAACGCATCTGATCAGACCTAGAGGGAATACTAGCATGTCCTGCCAATCTAAATGTTTGGTTCCAAAAACCACTGCAGAGCCCAGTGACAAGCAGTTGATATTCAATTCGCTATCTCTGCCCCCACCCCCCTCACAAACAGACTCTGGAGGTCTCGGAGGAAAAGCCATGACAACACATTTATCACCATGACGATCGGCTGAACGGCGGGGCTATTTTTAGGCCGCGGCGGCAGAGGCTGAGAAACAGCGAAACGGACGTGCAGCGAGCGAAAGCAGCCGGGGAAATAAGCGAACGGCGCTGGAGCCTGCCGCCGTCCCTCACGTGCGCCAGGGGCATCCTCCGTGAGCAGGAGTCCCCCGCTTTATCACAATAACAGCTGCTCTGCAGGTGAGCAGAATCGATTCCAGGCCTGCCCTACCGCACCGGCACAGCAGCGTTCACAAAGTGGCACCTGGCATAACAAAGTGGCTCCTGCACAACAGCCCTCACCTGATCAAACCCACCTAAGTGAGCTGACCTTCGCTTTGGCTAAAGACTTTTTCAAGTTCTGTGACCACATAAGACAACACTTACCAGCTCACTGGAAATGCAGTTAGACCCGCTATTAGGCAAAAAAAAAGTACTGTGATTCACTCATAAGGCACCACAACAGGTACATGCATTAACTCTTCAGCAAGCTAATGGCTGCCAAGCCTGTGAGCCAGATCACATGTCACATGTTCTGGGCCCAGTTTTGCCATCCCATCAGATCAGGAACAATAAGAGCATTTTCAGTGGAATCCAACACATATTTGGCAGTGTAGCATCGTGGTTCATAACCAAAAGGTTGCTAGTTCAATTGCCCACAGAACACTGTTGCTGTACCCTTGGGGAAGGTATTGAACCAGGAATTGCCTCAGGACATATCCAGCTGTATAAATGGATTACGTGTAAAAACAGTGACCTATGCAAGTCACTCTTGATAAGTGTGTCTGCTACACAACTGTAATGTAATATTTGTACATACAGACCATATATTTAGCTCCGTATACTTCTCATTTACAGTTGCCTCTGCCATTGCTGAAGCTGTAAGTATGCCAATTTGATGGCTCACTGTGAACACTATCGGGGACACGCTCTCAAACAGAACCATTACAGAGCATCTAAAACAATCCGCAGCTGGCATACAAACACAGACAGCGTCAGAATCTCTCATTACCGAACGGAACCTTCTGTGCCAGGAATCATGAAGCACAGCAGGAGCACAGCAGCTGAATATCAGGTCAGGATACACAATATCTGTGTGACTACTATCCAACGGCAAAAGCTCTGCACGTCTTACATAACACGCAGTTCAAGAGCAGTGCTGCAGTCATCATCTGCACATAAAACGAAAAGCAGTGAATGGCCTGTTCTGCTTGATGTCTGACGTCTTTCAGTCTAGCGGAATGAGTGTGCTTTCTGCTTAGAACGGAAGCCTTCAGTCCAGAGGAATGAATGTGCTTTCTGCTTAGAATGGAAAGCATTAATGGCAGAGACACTTCTGCACTTTGCAGTTTACAAATCCTGCTTCATTCACAAACTCTTCTTAAAATAGATGAGTAAAAGAAAAAAAAAATCCAAAAAGGAACACATCAGCAAAGTGAACATAATACTCCAGGTTGCTGTTACAGATGACACCTTTTCCTACAAGCTCTCCACACCACACTCACACGCACCCGCACACGCACACGCACACGCACACACACCAGAAATCATATAAATACACCGTCACCACTCTGAAGGGTATTCCAATATATACACCACACTCTTTCAGCTTGGTCTCCCCCCTCTACAAAAAGCAAAACAACTATGTGCCAAAAGCTCAACTTTCACCTACTGACAGAGTACATGTGGAATACTGATGCAATTACTTGCTCAGCTGACATCCTTACCCAGACCAACTTACATAGCTAACATATCACCCATCTACACAGCCAGACATTTACTGAAGCAATTCAGGTTAAGTACTATGCTACGCTCAAGGGTACAATGTCAGTGGCCCAAATGGGAAGTGAACCATCAACCTTTGCATTCCCTTGTGTGGTATAAGACTACGCCACACAAGGGGACGCGATATCAGGCACCATCACTCAGGCAGCGAGCACTGTCTAATTAGACTCCTGCCGGGGTACAGGGAGGACAGCAGGGGGAGGGGCATTACCTTATTGTCCAGGTTGAATAGGTAGGAGTCGTTTTCCCTGACGTCGGCCTCAGCATCAGAGATGATCTCCCCCACATACCTGTGCAGGAGGAGGAGGGTCAGGAACGGGACATCAGAGAGAACCTCACAAACTACTGCCAAGGTGAGAATACAGCCAAGGTGACAGTCTGCGGCAAGAGAAGGATGTGGAAATTTATGAACCGAAAGGCATCCCGAGAAAAATAACGCAGATATTATCGCTGTTTGTGTGTGGTCCGCGGGCAGTGACTCATGACAAATTCATAACGCCGAGGCCTATCGGATCCTGTTTGTCTTTCTATCCGCGCTGCATCTGAATGAACTGTCCTTTCAGAAAAGATCTGCAGCCTTGCACACAACACAGACAATAAGAAAGTAACTAATGTCTGATGTTTTCTGTACTCTATTTTCTGAATTCAGCTAATCAAATTCAACATTACATTGTGTCATTCGGCAGATGCTCTTATCCAGAGACCTACAACGTAAGAGAACAAAGTGCATCTGCATTTAATCATATTTGTTCTAATGAAAGGGGTTTGTTGGTTGAATGTCTGGCAGGTGATTAAAAATCAAAACCAGGCAGTTACAGTCTCAGTGAAAGACGCAGAGGTTGACTGAAACAGACCCCACCACCTGCTGTCTGGGTTGTGTGAGAGAAGCACTCACTCGCACACAAAGGTACCCTGGGGCACGTCCTGCAGCGTCCGCACCCCCCAGCCCATCTTGTGGGTCCGAAACAGCTGCAGCCGGGTCCTGAGGGGAGAGCGTGTTAGAATCACTGGCCCAGCCACACCCCGAACGCGCCGTCACACAGCACACTACGCCACAACGATCCATTCGCATGTACACTGCCCCGTCACGCACCCCCATCACTCAATACCACCCCTTCCACAACTCAAACAATAACAGCAAATGAGTAGTTCAGCAGCGTGTCGATTTCACAAGCTGCCTGGAAACATGCCACAAAAAATGCAGAAATTCCTGAAAATGAATTTTGCAAGGAAGCACGTTTACTGTTCAGCCCGTATGACCTTCAAGACAAATAAATCTGATTTCTTTTCCAGAGGTCCTATCTTGAAAAACTATTTTTGACAGCCTCCGACTGCCTTGCAGGTGCAGAGCAGTAGGCATTCACTGGAAGGATCAAATGAGACACTGACATGTTCGCGTACAGGGCTGACTGGAATATTGCCTGACGTCTACCGTGGACTTGCATGTAGCAGAAACGGCGTGTTGGTGGTGGTTTATGCAATATTTACTGGTGCTTAGGCCAGCGGGTGTGTCTCAGGGTAAACTGCAGATGTGGTTGTACAAGAAAGCAGGCACACACTCTCTTACAAGCTGAACCACTCGTGGACTTGTTCGCCACACTGTTCATTGTGCAGCTACAGCGTTGGGGTTTCCATGTGTGGGAGTGTTGCTTGTGCAACGCTGGTTGCAGGCTGACAGTGTGGTCGAATGGGCTGTGCTGTGGCGGTCAGGTGGGGGTGGGTTACCGCAGGCCGTTCTGCACCACACGGTTCTTGCAGGTCCTCCAGCAGGAGCAGGCGTGGTTGCACTCGAAGACGAGCGGTGGCTCCTCGCGGCAGAACTCCGGGAGCAGACGTCCCTCCTGGATACGTGCACACACACACACACACACACGCACACACACACACACATACAGACAGACACACGTACACACACAGCGACCTCAATCAGCCAGACTAAGTATGCCGAGCTCAAATCAAGGACAAAGGCAATGCTATATGCTGCCTTTGTAACACAGAAAAAAGGTCAACCCATATAAATGATCTAGAGCCATTTCAAAACTAGCACACTGCTACTCCACAGTAATAAACTCATTTTCTAAAATTGCAGGGTCTGACCTGCCATTGGAACTAAACATATACATTTAATGGCCAGCAGATGTCACTATTCTCAAGAGATACACACATTTTGTCTGTATGTACTGCGTGTAGCTTACAGTATCATATATTGTACGTCTGTAAAATATCAAAGGCTATAGGTGCAAAACAAACAGCTTTCAGCTATAAACCATAAGGAAAGTTATGGAGAAAAATAGCTCTGTTCACTTATATCTCATTATGTCCATTCATCATTTAACATTTATCAGACTATACACACGTGGTTGTATTAATATGCACATTGCAAAACATTTTATTGATCCTACAATGAGCAAACTATATATGCTTTTTACTTCACTCTACGCTTAACAACACAAACTGGTGTACATGTATTGTTTGAGTTTGTTGAATGTTATGATGTTCCGTGCTTTTGTAAACTGCACAGGGACAGGAAAAAAAAGTAGTTGTTCATAAGCTCAGGTAGGATACACAAAATGTGTCATTGTTTACATTAAACACTGCACACAGTTCCTGAAAAACAATAAAATAAAATGAATCTGCACTGGCAGATGCCTTTCCGCACCTTTACCTGAGTGAACTCTAGAACAAAGTGTAACTCTAGAGCTCCAGCGCACGGCTGATAGCAGTGTTCCCACTGTCAGATGGGAAACGCTCTTTTGTTTCTTTGTGGGACATGTATACAATTTTGGCATTTAGGAATGTGCTGCTGATGCCCTACCCCTGTGATACAACCTCTTTTCCCTTTTGGTGCAGCAAGATTTTTATCACTAACTTCCAAGACGACAATTTTTAAGTGCGTAAGATACAATGATACTAACAATAATACATCCAGGTTATAACCTTGCTTATCTTTGGCTTTAACCATTCACACACTGCCAGCCCGTAACTGAGAGCAAAGGCAATATAACATTTGAAGGAAAGGCAGATGACAGTTTACCCTGCCAAAAGAAAAAAAATCATGGAGAAATTAAAATGCTTTGCTTCTCTAGCAAATTAAGGTCACAGCTATTTTTTTCTCCAAGGCTGACACAATGCCCATGTCACAAACATGTTCAGCATAGGAATTTTTTTAATGACCTTGATTAACATCAGAGATATTTAGGCCATCTCAAACAGATGGTCCCAAATGGGTCAATGCGACGACAAGCACCTTTTAGATAAATTAAAAATAGGCGGTCAATTTTTTAAGTGATTTATACTGACCCTCCTCATATTCAGCACTCATATTTAACACCCCGGCAGAAAATGCCCCAAAGACTGCCTCTGAGAAAATTTACTAACTGTGCGTTATCAGACAAACCAAACACACCGAGCCCGAGGATGTGTGGCGGAGAATGTTTGCTCTGAGGAGCGGAGGTGTCTTACCTTGTCATACCAGCAGCGCAGGCTAAGCTGTCCACACATGCAGTTACTGGAGGAGCAGTCGTCTTTGCACACGCAGTACTGCCGGACACAGGCAGGGGGCAGAGTCACAATCATTTCGGCTTCAAAAACCGTTGACTTCATTAGTAGAAGTCATTGCTGTCATCATCATGGTTATTTATGATCATCCTACAGGACACTGCCCTTGGCGAAAATGAGACATTGTAGACTGTAACCCACAGGTGTTGGTTGACACAAATCAAACTGACTCCGGTCGCTCACCTGTAGGTGTGTGATGTTCTTGTCTATGTTCATGGGGGAGGTGACGCAGTTGTCTGGGACGTATTTGTAGTTGTCGGGACAGGGCTCGCTGTCCACCCCGTTAACGCATGGGACAGGGACCCTCTCGTATCCCCTTGCAATGTCCCTGAGGGAGAAGAGATGCCAGAGTGAGAATCAAAGCCGTCATGAGCTTTCAGACCACTTCAGGATTTCCATGCCTGTGAAATGATCGTTTAAGGACACCCTGGTCGCTGTTCTGTCCAATCAAGGTACTCTTAGTCCTTCATCATTACAAAATGTGCCATGATGAGTTATGCAGTTGCTAAAATCAACCAAATTTATGTGAGTATAAGAGGAAATTATAAAGGAACAAAAAATAAACTAAATTGACACAAAAAGGTTAAGGACAAATCACTTTGCATTGAGATGAAATAAAGGCTATAGCCTAAATCTCAGGGAACTCATGGGCAAAGCCATTCAGGAAAAGTTTATTAGCTTTGGCCTCTTTGACAATAGAACACAACACTACACCTATTTAATCTAACCACAGTATGCTTGGCCCTTCACTTTGAGTAATTAATGAAAACACATGCAATATGTTTCCATTTCTTCCATGCTATTATGAGTTTAGTGTTCAGTACAATCAATGAAAAACATTGAGTCTGAAACAAAAAAAATACAACGTGGTCAAAGATCAATGCCGAAATTTGTTGATCAAAGTTAATAAAAAGTGTCCTGTGGTTAGGATGAGCAGAGAATACAGTACCCAGCACTCATGTGACAGGAATAAATCCTCTACAAAAAAACCTATCAGCTATTTGATATTGGATTTAGCTTAAGCTTACAAGCCTATGTTGGACTATAAGTGTATAAGATGCCCTGTAAGCGAATATATCCCATTGGATCCATTTGCAAGGGTACTGAAGGACACAGAGTATCCCTGCAGGAGACAGATAGCAGCAAATTAATTCCCTTAAAGACACCTTCACATACAATCACTGTCCTCACTCAAGCCAGCCTACATATGGACCATGGTAACTGTCAGGGTATCAACCGCTTACTCTTTTTGGTCCCTCAACCAAAATGCTACTACTACTGCTACAGCACAAAAAAACGAAATAGCCACACATTCAATCACATGACTATGAGGAATGCCAGCGGCCCCATGGAGGCACACCCCGGTGGCCCCGTCCTTACCTGCTGAGGATCTTCTCGCCCTGGCTCGCCCGGTTGCCCCTGGCCTCCCTCAGCTTCCTGTTGGCCTGCAGCGCGCTCCACACTTTAGAGCTTTGGCTGCAGCACTCCAGGGGCGTCTCCCCCTCCCGGTTCTTTAAGTTCACGTCTGCCCCGCGCGAAAGGAACAGCCTGGGGGGTAAGGGGCACATGAATAACCTTTCAACTCAATCTATCAACACCCTTGCAGCCACTGTAGTGGTGCCCTACTGACTGCCCTACTGACTACAGACTGGAGCTTAGGCTTTGAGGCTTTGAGGTTCTGAGGGCCAGGGACACCCGCAGCATGGAACAAACCCACTGGGTCTCCAGCACGTATATAGTATACAGTAGTAAAATCCTCAATGTTTTGCTAATGGTACTTTTGAATGATCAAAAGCTTTGCACATTCCTTATATCTGAGTCAATTCCCTTAAAAACTGCACTGATGCACCAGCTCAGGAGAACGCTTTATTCACCACTAATGCTGCATAAAAGAAAATGCCAGAAAATGAAAAGACCAGAAAATGTTAAACACATGAATAAAAATCTGCTCAAACACACTCTGGCATGTTTTCACAGAGCAGGATCGCATCAACATCCTTCACTATGGTACTATAAACACGCTGTTCAGTTTAAGGCGGCGCAGCATGTTAAGTCACATTTTAGTAAATTCACAAACCGATGCACTAAATACTGCTTGTATTTCTATATATTTGAATGTTAAGGTAGTTTTTAACACTGGATATTTCTGTGTTTGTGTGTGTTAATTTGTGATTCTGCCTGAACACCAAATTGTTCACTGGGAATAATACAGAGCTTGACTGACTGTGGTAGGAACCTGAGACTGCCCTGACCCAAACATCTTTAAAGCACTCTTCTCCCCAGTGGGAGTGTATTTTATGACAGTCCCCCTTCCGCAGCCCCCCCCCCGCGAGGTTGTCCCACACTCACGTCACGCAGTCGAGCCGGTTCTCGCGTGCGGCGATGTGCAAGGGCGAGTCGCCGTGGATGTTGACCGCATGCAGGTCACAGCGGGCGTCCAGCAGGATCTCAGCGATGCCCACGCACCCAGAGAACGCTGCCCAGTGCAGGCATATATTCTCCTCCTGAGAGTGTAGGCACACAAACACCACTGTCATTAGAGGGGGGTTGAAATGGAGAGGACCTTTCTCCAGCAGCCAACACCATAGTAACATCTTTGAACTTTGCTTGTATGCTGACTTAAAATGGCTTAAGCCAAAGCATGCAAGAGCTCAGTGTATTCTGTTGATTATTGGGGAATTAAATGACTTTATGACCAAATGACTTAAAATGAAGGATTAAGATTTAGCAAGTAAGATAAGAATTATTCATATATTAAAGCCATATGTTCTTACTGTTAAATTGCTTGGTAGGCGAACATGTCAACACTGGTGGAGCAATTTGCTGCACAACATTTAACTTAACTGCTCAAAATATTTCTGTTTTACAGTGTTCTGATGCCATGAAGGGAAATACATGCACTTTAGCAGGAAGGAAACACATCATCAATACTTAACAGTGAAGATATGCTTAAATATTTAATTATCAGTCCACATAGTAGAGCCCCTTAAACTAAACTATTTCCAGGGCTTACACTTTATATAAACAAAACTGACTGACAGAGCTGTGCATATACTGAATCAGAGCTGGTCATTTAAGTTGCACAGCAGTGCTTCACCTCAGATCAGCGCTCTGACCACCACCCCTGTATAGTTTGCATTATCAAGGCCATGGGCTGCCTGAATCCAGCGCAGAGAATGACCTTCAGGCTGCCGACCCCAAGGGTACTCGCCAGTTTGATTTCCACGTTGTACCTTGACCAAGATGCTTAACCCAGATGCCTCAGTAAATATCCAGCTGTTTAGATGGACATCATGTCTTAGTTGTAAGCTATGTAAGCGGCTACGGATCAGAGCATGTGCTAAACAAACATAGCATAGTTCGGTGACCTTGTCTCGGATGTTGATGTCAGCCCCTCTGGTGAGCAGCAGCTTGACCTCATCTATGTGCTTGTATTCAGTCGCCCAGATCATGGCTGTCCAGCCGCCATCGTCCTGAAACCAGCGACACTGTCATGTTACATCATCAAATTACATCACGATATTACTCCACCCAGCGACACCATCACGGCGCACCACCCAGCGGCTTCAGCCGTTCCTACTCCGCAGCTCACAGGACCTGCGTGTCTTGTGTGACCTGTGTGGCGACTGCCAACTCACATTTCCTGCTGGAGTCCTGCGCCCACACAATCCCTGGTGTGGTGATTTCACTTGTGAATGTAATCAGAAAAAGCAGCCTCTGACTGAACGGAGAGGAAACGCAGCCCTGTGTTTGCAAAGCCGCACAGCAGGGTGTGTGCGCAGCACTGCGCAGGTCCGTCCGATTCCCAGCACACCGATCTCGGCCATTTTCACTGCAGCTTATGAGGCAGACGAACATGTTCGCAATAGCTTCGACACATTCATCCTGGTTCACAAGGTTTGAACCCTATGGCCTATGACTCACACCAACCTTTTAGTGATCAATTCTTCATTCTATTATATAACATAAGGTCTATAAGCTTTTTCTGTTCAGTGTTAGTCCCTATGAGTATGGAGGTATGATGCAAGTTAATGCCATACCTCGGAGTCATTGTTCAGCACCATGTAAACACTACGATATAAGGTAATGTTGCTATTATAGATCATTGTAATGCTCCACACTCATTTAACCACAATATAAGTATGTTGCATGTGTGAATAACTGTTAGGCACTATATTTTCACAAGTTTGATACTTTTACATGTGCTCAACAATGAAAAGGAAATGTCTAGAATTCCCAGCAGCTTCTCCCAGGTGCTTTCACGATGATTTTAAGCCAGCGCATGGCCGGATGAAAGGGATATGGGAGGAGCTGAGCAGTGAAAAAGGTTATTATTATTGCTATTATTATTCAAAAGCCTGGGACATTCTAAGAAGAAAGCATCTCCTCCATGCTGACATGCGGGAGACATGCAGGGCGTCCATTCGATTGACACCAACTGAATCCCACACAGCCCCCTTGACATCTGACTGCCTGGTTCGTGGTTCCTGCAAGTGTGTGCAGGATAAAACGGAGCCAAGGTCTATCTGACGCACCCTCTTGCATCAACATGATGGACGCTGTAACACAGGCCGCTGAGCTTCCACTAAAAAATAACGAGTCCCAGTTTGACGCAACCCAGCAGGCTTTCGCCAGCGCTAATCAGACCTCGGCTGACACGCTGGTGGCACAGGCAGCTGTAATTAAATGAGTTGCCTCAATCACAGTCATGTACTATTAAGCTTGACGTACACAATTAATGAACACCCAATCTCCGGGGAGATTACTGGGACGAATGGCCAGGGCGTCCTGCAGCACACGTATTAATATCAGGGCAGGGATCTCCTGCACCGTCACTGAGGAAAGACCTGTGGCTGGAGCTCGAAAATACACACGTTTGTAATAGACAATAATCTTAAATTAATATGAATGACTGATATTCCTGCAGGCATCATGTTCATTCGGTGTCTCTATCATGCCCTGCCTCTCTCAGTCTATCCAAAAAGTAGTGACTGACACCCTCAACTGCCAATGACATTGCACGATTACCAACATCTGGAAAATGTTAGGCCAGACTGTGATCAAAACTAATATGGAAACAGGTGTGCCCATAACACACTAACTAATAACTACAACCCAGTGATGCCACAAGTCCACTGATCTCACTACATACAATACCTCAGTGTTCCTGATGTGGACAGAACAGAGACACACTCACCTGGCAGTTAATGTCTATTGATCCTGTGGAAAGGAGGTACTTCACAATGTCATAATGTCCTATTTTAGCAGCAAGGTGTAGACAGGTCGAGCCGTCCACATCCTGCGGGGAGAGAGGATGGTACAGACATGTTACTGCCATCAGCCTCTTAAAGTCTGCCATTCACACACAGGAGGCCACAAGTGGGAAATACCAGATATCCCCACTAATGAGGAAATTTACCAATACTACACTATACTGACAATAAACACTTATGCGCTAAGAGGATTTGCTCCCAGCACAAAGCAACCACGGTATAAAAGCAGTATAATAACACAATGAACCAGTCATTAATATGTGTATTTATGCAATAACTCAATATGTTATATGCAAAAAAATGTTAGAGAGCATGGGCTAACACAGTCTAATTAAAGTCTAGATCTAGAACAGAGAATGCTACCTGGAATAAACACTTAAAATCATAATTTGGAAATCGCTGAATGGTGCAGAGTTGACTGTATGACACACTTTTATACAGCAAGCGATATTACTCAAGGGGGTCAGGCAGCAGTAATTCAGTGGGGACTGATTGAGGCAGCAGTGCTTCAGTGGGGACTGATTCAGGCAGCAGTGATTCAGTGGGGTCCTACAATGATGATCCAAACACGTAGCATTCTCAGAACTTAAAACACAGGGACGACCCTACAGTCCCTGCACTACTCAAGGTTCAAATGAGACATCAACGATCTGACAATACTTTCACTCTCTGATCCATCAGGTTATGGTGATCCATTACAGAGTCATGATGCTTATTCTCTACACGGTACCACATGTGAAAGCCGGCACTGCCAGACTGCCCTCTCCCAAAGGTCACTTTTGTGGATGTGTGGTTTCCACGGTGAGGGGAACCGACCTTGTGGCTGGCGATGGCGCCCGCCCTCAGCAGGTACCGGACGGTCTCCAGGTGGTTGCTCTCACAGGCCTCCATCAGGGGCGTTCTTTGATCCTCGTCACACATGTCCAGATTGGCACCAGCCTGTGGTGGAAGGGGTATGTGGTCACACACTCACCACAGGACCGCAAGAGTTTTCCAGTGTGTGGTGTCAACAGTGTGACAGTTGATAAGTTAAATGAATTCCCTTTCTGAGGTTTTACTGTCATTTAATGAATGACACAACACGACTTAAAAAGAATGAGACATTAATCTGTCTAGGTGGCGATTCAAACATTTTGTAACATTTTTTTAATATTTTGCATGACTGATTACTCAGTCATAAAGTCTGAACATGCACTTACTTACTCGGATTAATGTTTACTTGTTATTCATAATACCTGCTCTGCACCTTTGGATTACACTTTTGGATTGCCCCCCTTTTCCTTCCCCCTCCCTGGCCTACAGCCTCAAGTTCCCACCCCCAGCCTAGAGGTGGGGTATTTTAATACAGACCATAATGCAAACAGCAAATAAGCAAATCCCTGAATCACATCAATATAAATCATGATCTCGATATAGTGGGGCGGCAGAGTAGCATACTGGTTAAGGAGAAGGACTCGTAACCGAACAGTTGCCGATTCAATTCCCCATGATGGCACTGCTGCTGTACCCTTGGGCAAGGCACTTAACCCACAATTGCCCCAGTTAATATCTGGCTGTATAAATGTACAAGGATGTAAAAACCTGTAGTTGATGTAAGTCGCTCTGGATAAGAGCGTCTGCTAAATGCCAATTATGTAATGTAATGTAATGTAGTGTCATAATGTTACTACTCCCTCATGTCCTGCACCAAGCCCAACCCACACTACCCTAGGCCCAGCCCCCACTCTCTCAGGCTCCACCCCCCACTACCCCAGTTGACTGTCTGTCCAATCCAAGGCCTCACCTGGACAAGCATGTGACAGACTTCCTGGTGGCCCCCCTCAGCTGCCACATGCAGAGGGGTACGCTTGCTCTGGCTCTCCATCTTGAAGTTGGGGTCTATCCCATCCACTGTAAAGCAGAACACCCGCATACATTTACATATCACATGCACACAAATGTACATTGCTATACACCACACCAACACTTTATCACTCAACGGCCTATGGAGCCCAGAGAGTCTCTTACCCAGCATCATTAGGACCTTCTGCAACTCCCCCTGTTTGGCAGAGATGTACAGCTGCTTGGGATGGAACCTCAGCTTCTTCGGCCTGAGAGAAACACAAAATGGACAACAATCAAGTCAAGCTTAAAACTACACATTCCATGAATTTCGCTGTAAGTGAAAGAGACGCGTTCCTCAGTAAGCCGCAGAATCTCCAGCGTGAAACACAAACCAGGAGCTAGCCTGTTACACATGGATCACAAAGTATGTTCACCGCACAGTCTTAGGGAATCTCTGACACAGAGAACAGTGACTTAGAAAAACACCACAAACAGTCCTAACAAAACTGTGGGTGTTCGTACTTCTCTGCATCTAGCGCCAGTAAGATGCTCTCCAGTGTCTCTTTGGCCGGTCCCAGCTGGGCCCCCACTCCGAGCCCTGTCCCCACCGTCTTCGACCCACCAGGGGACACCTCCAGCGCTTCTGCGGTTCTGGAGAAGGAGCTGTCCACTTTGTCTTCACTCGACAGAGAGAGGCGCAACGAGCTGAAGGACAGAGACAAGGACCCGTTGTCGCATTTCTACCACACAGAGCAGCAACCGATAGCGCAGGAAAGAAACAGGAGGAGACCCGCAGACCATTTCCACAGCAACAGACCAAAACTAAAACGGTCGCCATAATACATCTGTGTGAACACAGTGAAGCAGAGAGGAGAGAACACAAACCACATCTACTGCAGGGCATTTAGGGGAAATATTCACTCCTCCACACTTCCACTGTAAGCAAATGCCTCTTCCTGGTTTCCGTATGTCCTAGGAAAATCTACATTCTAAACACCAGTAGGCAATAATGAAATATAAAAGCTGCCCCCATCCCCCACCTCACCCCAACATCACTGCTTGCTGGATGTACCCCCAAGTTTCCATTAGCAGCATGTGCCAGTAGTTGGTTTCATGGCATCCCAGCTCACAGAAGATGAACCAAATACAGACATAAAAGCTGCCCCTTTTACACTGTCCCCAGCCACTGTGCCATTGCCAGTTATTTGGACATGCCTGCCCACTTTCCATTATCCACACATTTCACTTCCTGTCCTCATGGCAGGTGTAGGTGTACAGTACCAGTCAACACATCTGATACCACTGGACACATCTGATTAGGATAATGGGAAACATGCATTCAAAGACATTTTGACCGAAAGACTTATGCTTAAATGCTTGAAATTTCTTTCTTAGACACATATAAATAGTGAGGTTAATGGCTATGTATGTATGTATGTTTCTTTCCAAAAAAAATATTTTTAAACTATTTTTGGGCTATATGGAAGAATCTAAAATATAAAATAGTTTTGACTTATTTGAATTATTTCACTTATTTTTTGTCTGCATAATTCCATTTGTGTTATTTCACAGTCTTGACGTCTTCACTATTATTCTAGTAGTAAAAATAAATAAAAACCCTTCTATGAGTAGTTGTGTCCAAACTTTGGTTCTGTATGAGGATGAGTGAAGGAGAGGGAGGGAGAATGGTAGAGGAAGGGAGAGAGAGACAGAGGAAGGCATGCAAAGAAAGAGAGAGAGAGAGAGAGAGAGAGAGAGAGAGACAGAGGAAGAGCAGAAAGTAGAGAAGAGAGCAGGAGAGAAAACAACAGCCTCAGACAGAGGGAGAAGAGGAGGCAGAGCTTGAACTAGGACTGGACGTACCCCCCCGTGGTGGTGTCGGCCCTGCCCTCAGACACGGTGGCCGCCCCGGCGGCGGGGGCGAGGGGGACCCTGGAGGTGGTGTCGGCCTTGGCAATGGTCACCTCCTTGGCCTTGCTGGCGTCCTCCCCGCAGTGGGGACAGAAGCTCTGGCCCTTCATGACGGACGCGCAGGCGCGGTGGAAGCGGTGCGAGATGTTGCTGTCTGGCTGGCACTCCATGAAGGTCCCCTGTGCCAGTGACAAATCAGCCATAAACAGGGGGGGTTGAAAATCTCCCACCAGAGATTCCCCCTTCACCTCTAATCCTGACTGTGAGTTTCACCGCCTAAGAAGACTACAAGTCAATGGCTTGCAACTTGGAATTCTCACTTTATGTAATTATGTAACCTTATGTAATTATGTCATGAAGTGAGCATCTGTAATAGCAGATTAAACAATGACTGACAGATTGAGCTGCTCTCCATCCAGAATCGTAATTCTTATACGCTCCGACAAGTTGCCCCTCATTAATTCTTCTGGACAATCTCAACACCGGAGCCAAATTGTGTAAGTCTGGGTCTGACCCTGGGGTGGTGGCCCACTCACCGCCCTGCAGAAGAAGCCACAGCCAGGGCAGCACTGGTGCTGAACCATGCCGGCCCGGTGGGCCTCACACAGAACCAGCAGCTGCACTGTGTTGGAGGGACGCATCATTTCCTGTTTCAAAACGCCACTCTGACACCGAGTCAGCTACAGCACAGAGGGGGAAGGAGAGAGAGAGAAAGAAAAAGGGATTAGCAAAACAATATTTCCCAGGCAGTATGTTCGGATGAAATACTGCCTGGGTTCTTAATGGCCTAACTCGGACTGTGCTCATGGCTCCACCCGCAGACAGGCAGAGGAGGCAGGGCACTGAGACCACAGGTGCGTGACGGAGCACAAGCTCTACCTGTCCGTCCACGCTCTCAGTGGCCATGCACTTCCTGTCCGCCAGCGTGAGGATCTCGCGGCTCTTTGGCGTCTCCATGCGGCAGCTACATAGGGGGAGCTCCTGCACCATGTCCGTTTCCATAGCACCGCCATCCCCAGACACACCTGTGTAAAAACAATGGCAAAACCATTTAAAGGGTATAAATTTTGCCTTTTTAACCCTACCTCAGTTAACATCAACTATAACTGGGAAAAACCGGGAGTTTTATAGGAAAATTACTAGGAGGGGAAAAAAATTATTTCCTTTATTTCCTTTTGAGAGCAATGCTAGATACTCTACTGTAAAACTGCATTTTAACTGCAGCTGGCCAGTTGTGCTTGGTTCCACATGTAAAAATTTAATAAAGCATACATACCAAAACATACCAAATATAAATAGCTGAGCTATCACCTCCAAAATTCACCAGCAGATATTAGCAGATTATAGAGCATTCACTGAAATAAAACCTGAATGAACTGTCATGCTACAGAACACATTTAGTCAGACTATAATATTGCATAAACAAGATAAAAATATGATCCATCACACTGCAAAGATTGCAAAATAGATGGGGCCTTTATTTCAAAATGAAGAGAAATGCTCTGAACTCAAGTGAAATGGCATGCAATACCAGCATGTCAGGTTTCAGTTCTATTGAGCTGATGTTTTATCAAGAACAAACCACCACCAGGGGGAGCTCTTCAGGTCCCTGCAAAGTCCATTTGTGAGAAGAGGACAGCTGTGATGTATGTCCA
Source organism: Megalops cyprinoides (assembly GCF_013368585.1). Classification (NCBI taxonomy): domain Eukaryota; kingdom Metazoa; phylum Chordata; class Actinopteri; order Elopiformes; family Megalopidae; genus Megalops; species Megalops cyprinoides. The sequence goes on along the minus strand of NC_050587.1, from coordinate 22,341,005 downwards.
ACTGGGCCACAGTTACTTCCATTTCTTTCAAGTTCTTACCACCTTATCTCCTTTTTGCAGATCATATCAGCTTCACTAAGGAGCAGACATCCCATTTACCAGTCACTCCTAGTATGCCTGCAAACCTGAGAGATCTACACCATAGAATTTAAATGAATAAATCCATACACTGCTGCAAAGCTCCCACATGAGAACATTATTTAATAGTCAAATCAGAAAAAAACTTCAACCTTGAGTGTCTTTGTCAGAGCTTTCACCTGGCAGCATTAAAAACGCTAGACAGTACAATCATTTCTATGCACCCCCAAAATCTGCAAGCAGCAGAGGTGTGGATGACGATGTGTGAATTGTGTACCTGAACATGTGTGTGGTGTCATAGTTGGAGCACCAGACATTGAGCTGGGTGGTTATTGGTTCAAGACCAATATGGTAAACTACCCTGGTGCTCCTGAGCACAGTGCTATGCCACAGTTCCATTGCTCCAGTAAAACCCCTGCTGGTAAATCATTCAAAGAATTTACAGAATGATAACATTGTGAGCTTTGCAAGTTGTCCTGGAAAAGGGGATCTACTAAGCAAATAAGTAATACCAATCAGTCGGTTTTGATTGTGACCTAGCAGGCCTGTACGGCTCCCTAAACACAACAGTACATTTAGTTTTCCACAAGACGGCAAACAGGCACTGACAAAAGGATCCACCAAAGTAGTCTCATCACCCACACTCATTAGCTCTGCCGGTTTTTGTACCTTCCTTTACAAAACAGATATAACCAGATTAATATCCTCATTAGCTATTAGTAAACAGAAAGGATCCCACATCTGAGAGAAAGAAACTCGTGCCAAAACCAAGGAATGAAGTCTCCTCTCACCAGCGCCAAGGAGGTGACGTAACCTTGCACATATGCATCAACCAAGCCAAGTCACATCAGACATAAATGAGCACACACAGTACTAATGAAGAGTACAACTGTTACTTATATTACAACCAGCAGGAGGTTATCTGTATACGGTCTAGCAATGTCCTACATTGTCTGCTGATGTTCATATTTCCTTTATCAACCATAGGTGCAAAGGTGGAGCAACTTGAAACACCCATTCCGGCAGTGAGCCGGCTTTTGATTCTGCTAAAGTTTAAGCATTCAAGGCAAAAGGACAATCCTGGCTCAGCAGGGACCACTGATTACTCCCATCCTGAAGTCCAGAACAAGAAGCAATTCCAGGAACCTGCCAGCCTGAGGCTTTCAGGTTCCCCAAGGTCTCGTCCTCGAGCCCTCACCAGAATGCTGTGACGAGAGCAGCTCCTCTTGGGCCTTCAGGTTGAGGGAGTCCAGGGGCACCTCTGTGTACTCCTTACTGATGCCCGCCTGAGCAGAGGCCTCTGTCTGCCCCTGGGGCTCCGCCTCGTTGCCTGAGGAGGGAGAGGCAAAGGGGAATGAGAAACAGTTTGAGAGTATGTGGAAAGACAGTGATGATTTGAGAAACAGGGCGAAATGAGACAAAAAGAAGGGAAAGAGACACAGATGCAGGGAGAAGAGAGAGCACAAGGGGAGAAAGAGACAGAGAACGAAAAGATGCAGGCAAAACCATACAAATGCCATCTTCACAGTGCAATAACTTAAGTGGAATTAAGTGTGAAACCTCTCACGTGCAATAACCATCTAAGTGCAATAAGCTCACAATGCAATTTTGCAATATGTTATTTATTGGTGCAGTTGCATTTTTCTTCCTTATTGTCTTATTGTTTTATGTTGTGTGCTTCTGTTTTCCCACATGCTTGACTGTTGGCAAAGCAATTTTCCTTAATAAAGTACTATCCAATCTAATCTTTAAATGCTGAACGAGAGACCACTCTGTGTGGCATTTTCCTTTCATCACTGAGAGGAAGAGTAAGTGGGCAAGACTTCAAGGAGGAAATGGGCACAAACTCTTTCAGGACATACTCAGCAACACAGTTTGCCACTGGCAGTATGCTATTCAATGTGACAACCTAACTAGACAACCTGCTATGGTCAATTTCCCAACTAGATATGCTCAAATTATTATTCAGTCTGTGCTTCAAGCTAGCTAGGTGCAACATTTTATGCAGACTGAAACATCCCAGTCGGAAAAGTGCATTTGAAAGTCAGCCATGATTGTGAAATCTCCTCCAACTCCCACCCATGTAGCCATACTGGTCAGCAATGGCACTTAGCCTAGCTGGGCCATCCTTGCCCCTTTGTACTGAACCACAGTGAGCATAAACTTGGCCCCATACAAATCTGACTCTTTTTGCACAAACTATTACCTAATTTTTCTCTGTTTTCATCCTTCCTCCAAATTCAGGTAGTAACTGCCACTTTCAGTTTAAAAAACAATCCTGTTGGCAGTTGAGTGGAGCAAATATTTATATATCACATTTTAACATTGAGAGTAGGAAAAGAGGGTTTCAGCTGCTTTTGGTCTTACAGTCATGGATCTTGTGTACAGTTTCTGGATTCTCCAGGGACTCTGACATTGCACTTTCAGCCACCATCTCCATGGTAACTTCCATCCTCAAGCGATCTGTCCACCTGATAGGTCGCTGGCTCAAACATCATGATAAAGCAGAGCTCAGTGAGAAATTTCAGGGCAGACCAGATCTGTCAGGATTTGTTTTAAGGGGGGTGTATGTTTGGGGGAGGGCCTGCTAGACCTTGGTTTGCTTCTGCAGTTGAACTTCTACTTTATGTAGGCGTGCAGATAGCATGGGTAGGAGGGGAGGTGTGCAGTTTGGGATGCAGCCAGAAATGTTATCACGTACACAGGATGCAATACACCCACATCTGCGGTACAGTAAATACAGCTTACTTCAGGGCAGACAGACAGAGTTCAGGCCCAGAGGCAGAGGCCCATTCAAAAAGCTGTGCCTCAGACACACAGCCTCATAGCAAATGTACTTCAACCTTCGGACTGAATCTGAGAACTTGTAGTGGTGACAAAAGAGATGATGAGACGAATTATGCATGAATTTACTGCTTTGAAGTATTTGACCAGTTGGAGGAGGTCAGAAGTGGAGTCTGGAAAGAACACAGGGGGTTATGTGAAAAGAACACAGGAGGTTAACATGCCTCGTTTTGGACCTGGACAAAATGGACCGCATAACAAATCACCACACCTCAGTGCAACCGACAGTGTAGTGTTTCCATTGATGAGCTAAGGGCGAATATTGTCCCCTGCTCTCAAATCAACACCATTTCAAGCAGCATACTGGCCTTTCTTGGATGGCTCCTCTCCAAGTTACATCGTAATTTTTATATATTATCCATTTATACAGTCGGATATTCAGGTGAAGTACCTAGCCCAAGGGTCCAACAGCAGTTCCCCACCCGCAAGTTGAACTGCTAACCTTTACTTTATGAGCCCTGGTCCATCTCACCCTGCCATGCTGCTGCCTGAGGTTCTAAGTGGGCACAGCAATGCTTAGGCTCTGAGATCCTAGTGTAGGTGGCTTTAACATGGTGTGGGACGATGATGCTGGGTACCCATGAACTGTAAGTTAAGTTTAAAAAGAAAAGGTAACAATGTACCCGAGAGGGCCTCCGTCTTGGATTTCATCTTGCGTTTGCGTTTCCTGGAGGGTCGAAGCCAAGGATTGTCACTCTTTCCTTTCTTCTTCATCCTCTTCTTCAGGCTGGACTCCGAGCTCTGGAACAAGAGCAGACACGGTTTACACCATCACAGACTCTGCATTTTCCAGAAGTGACAGTAGTAATCTACCGCATGTCTTGTTTGCTTTCACCATCATCTGCTCTGCAATGATAAAACCAACAGATAAGTAATGGGAGCATGCCATGCACAAGATAGCTATTTTAATCACTGTTTTTTTTTAAGTCGGGAAGATATTTTTATGACTGCATTCAATGGAGGCCATTATCCCCATAATTTGGCACCGGCGCCTGCGTTCCACTGGTAGTTTTCTCCAGCACTTTCAAAGAAAGCTTGCAGAGAGCTGCTGAGCTCTTACCAGGTCTGAGTCATTTCCCTCTTCCTCTCCTTCATCATCACCCGACTCCTCGGATTCCTGCTCCTCCTCTACCTCCGCCTCCCCCTGGAAACAGAAAAAAGCAGCAAATTCATTCAGCTTAAGGGTGTTATTATCAATACTTCAATACATCAGAGGGCTCTGCGTTTCATAGCTTCTTGAAACAAACTTGCACATACAGTGTTTTAATGCTGACTCTCATCTTGCCAGTACCCAGGTCAAAGCACTAGAAAATTAGGATTAATCTGCAGTAGCAAACCATGTTTTCGCCAGTATTTCTGTTTCAAGGTTAGTTCATTTTCATGTATCATCCCAAATGGAAGAGATTAGACAAGAAACAGTCACTTCCTATATAGTAGAAAGGAGTTTTTTTTTTGTTTGTTTTTTTTTACTGCAGAGGTCGACCAAGACCACAAACACCCCTTGTGATACTTCACAGGGTGATATGGTGGTTCTTAAACTGAGGGGGCTTACACTGTAAAGAGGTTGAGCGAAAGCGTAAATTCCAGGATGCAGGTGAAAGCCCCTGTGCTAGAGCCAAAATGGGTGACAAGAGGAGCCATGCCCAGCAGCTATCACACACACTAACACACTGGTCCCTGCAGTGCTGTTGGAGTAAGACCTACCTGAGGGGTGCTGCTATCCCCCATCCCGCTCTCATCCTGGGGTGCAGCCACGCCCTCCTCTCCCCCATCGCCGGCCTGCTCATCCTCCTCCTCGGAGTCCTCTCCTTCCTCCGACTCCTCCTCCTCCGACTCGTTTTCCACACATTCTCCATTCATATGCAGGCTCTCCTTCTGTGAGAGGGGAAACAACTGGCAACTGTCTTCACGGGCTGATCCAAAGGGTCTAAACACGCTTTGTAGCAATAATCTATTCCTTTTTCAGAGGTTTCCACTACTACTGACATTAACGATTAAGGAGCTGGATCTGTAACCAAATGGCTATAGACCTGATTCGAAGGCGGGACGCTGGCATTGTACGTACACATGTAGGTGCCTGGATATGTACGTGCATGTGCATATGTATAGGTGTGTGTCAGTGTGTGTACATGTCCTGTTGTGTGTGGCTGCGAGTCTGTGTGTGTGTCCTGACCTGTGCGGTAGTGGATGTGTGGCTCAGGTCCTTGAATATTTCCAGCACCGAACGTTGTTTCAGCACTTTGGTTTTCTTCTTGGGGACGAGGCTGTACGTCCCCATCTTCCTCTTCTTTTTCCGGGACACGGCCGCTGCTGAAACCGGGGAACGGGGGGGGGCAGGTTTTTAATCACAGACAGAGGACATCATCCTCAGGAGTGGCGCGCCCCCCTCTGGTTTGTTCAAAACCACACAACCAACCTCCACCTCTCTAAATGGGCGGTCAGCCTGACTGGCATCAGCCAGCGAACACAGCCTGCAAAACAACTGGGATGAAAAGACCCTCCTGTTAGCAAATCCAAACGATCCTGATGCACCACTCATTTTTGCCCACGTTTCTGATCGCCTTTTGGGAAACATGAGTGAGCGAACCCCTTGGGAACATATGATCACGCTCCACTGGAGCCTGACCGACAGCTAACACGTGCCATCAGCACACTGGGCAAATGTAGTAATGGAGAAACCACAATGATTCTCAACACAGTGATGAACCCACCACCACGAACATCCTAAGATGGAGGAAGATGCAATTCTGTCTTTTGTGGCAACAGCAATGACCAATATTTAAAGATTCACAAAATTCAAAATTTACAAAAAGAAGACAAGTTTACTGAAGGACACAGATGGAATTCATTTGCCTGAGTAGCTCTTTTTTTTTTTTTATGAAAAGCTATTTTTTTTTTTAACTCCAGCCAAAACCCTCTCCTGGGGTATGGCTGGGACGGACAGGCCTGTAGGAGCTGCACCTGTCTGTGGCTTGGCGGGGGCAAGGGCCGTGTCATTTTGGCTCTGAGGTAGCTGGTTTTGGGAGGGGGTCATCTGCAGCGTCTTCTCTATCTCCTGTGTGCTGCGGTTCTCCTCTTTCCTGACATTTGGTTCTTTTAGATCCCTGTTCAGAAGCTGCAGGAAAACAAAAAGGTAAAATTTAAATAAACAAACTAACACACATGGCATTTTTTACATTGTTTAACACATTTTGGTTTCCAGGCAGCAGTTTCAACACAGGGTCAACAGGGGGGTGAAAAAAGAATTGTGAGTAATATCAACAAGTTTAAAGGAAGGTCAGGAAGTGGCAGTGCAGTGTAGTCTGAAAACACGACTGGCTGCCATAAGGTTGCAGGCTTGTTGTTGTACCTTTAGGCAAGGCACTTAATTGCCTCGGTAAATATCCAGCTGTACAAACAGATATCTAAAAGTAAGGTACGTTAGCAGACACACTTCTTCAGCGTGACTAAGTAAATTCTAATAACAGAGCTGCACAAACACAAAGGTAGGTTCTTCTTCATATTTTTTGGAATGTGACTCAACGCACTGCAGTCCAGGTGTATCGCAGGTGAACTTCCAGTCTGAAGTCAACCACTGCGATTACCGACAGAGCTTCCACAGCCTGGAGTGGCCGGCATCCCAAAACATTACAGGAAAGATAATGGTCTCATGGCAGTTCACAAACAACAGCTGTTACGGATACCTTTAGTGTTGTCTGGTTGGAGGCTGGTCTGGCCATGGTTTTTCGTGCCCGGTGTACAGTGACGGGCCGTGGGGGGTCCTGGGCAGTGCCATTTTTAGTCTCTGTCTCTGCCCTGCCCTCAATGGGTGCCCCCGTGCCCGTGTCAGTCTTTTGGGCGCCCGGGTTCCGCGTCCTGGAGGGGCCACTGGAGGACGGGAGGGTCTTGGCGGCGTGCCCAGCCAAAGAGGTGCCCGCAGGCGACCCGCTAGTCCTGTGTGGGCCCGCCCCCTCCTGCTGCTGCCCGCTCAAGATGAAGCCGTTACTGCCGGTGACGGAGCCGTGAGGGGGGTCCCCTTCCGCCACCCCGTTCTCGGTGATCCGCGGCTGGCTGCTGGGCTCGACCTGCTTCGACGCCCTGCCGTCCTGGGACGCCCTCGGGCCGGAGCTGTGAGGGCCCTTCCCCGCCTCCGACCTCTCGTAGGTCCCGTTCAGCTCGCCCTCTCCTGCTGCGAGGTCCCCCCGCCTGTCCGCGCTCCCCTCGCCGGCACCTGAAATTAACCATTAACGACACTCAATCGGCTCAGCGGGAACGCACACTTGGTATTTCACAGGAATGACCCCCCCCCCCCCCCAAGGGCACTGACAAGATTATAAGAAAACAGACGTACCAAAAAAAAAAAAAAAAGAAAGCAAGTGAAATGTACAAAGAGCTGCCAGCTGCTGTGAAACAGGAAGCAGGCCATTTTGCCAGTGTTCTGTAAACATGGATTAATTTATGATGCTGCTTCACAATAGGACAGTAAACATCATGTGTTGAGAATAAGTACTGCCCTCCTAGTTTAAATCTATTCTCATCTGAGCGGCTTTTACTCTCCAGTCTGTACGTTTTGAGCGATATAAAGTGGCACCTGCAAACATTCCCCTTTATTGACGTGTATGGTAAGCGCGGGTCCAGTGTGCTCTGGGTGAAAGGCTGCGAATGGACCAAATGACAAGCTGGCCACTGACAAGTGAATGAGGAAGCTGAAGTAGAACAGGAGAGCATCCGCTCAAGTACGTTCCACATTGACTTTGAATGATCTGGTCCAATTCTGTCTGTCTCACCTTGGGCAGAAGTGTGCTCCTATTGCTAAAATCTCCAGCCAGCTGATGCCAGCCTTCGCTTGCATTCCAAATACAAAGCATTTTCTACTGCTACAACACATTAGAGAAGCAAATACCATGTCCTGAATATCTAACTTGACATTTAATACTTAATAATCTTTGCCCCTTCTCCACAGGTCTTAATCATTACTTTTACTTTATTTGTTTTGTCATCTAGTTTGGCTATTTGTGTTTCTTGTTGCATTGCTTTTAACCTCACATTTATGGTGTTGGGTTTACCATTTTCTTGACATGACTGTTCTGGATTTGCATATGTCATCCAAATACACTGCACCCCCTGCCCACAGTCATTGAAGTGCATTCAGTCTTAGCACTACATAAATTAAATGTTTTATCATTATTGTTTTTATCACTGCTTTCACTTACCCCCTTCTCTGGTGCCAGGCGACTCCTTCATCCCCTCCATCTTCATGGGTTCTCCTTTCCCCACGACGGCCTTCACCACACCTGCAGGCTGCGGGAGACACAGCAGCTCAGTACGAGAGCTCTCAGAGGACCCGATCACTCAGGTAATCTTTACTGGAGCAGTGGAGCGGGATGCCATGTGATCCTACACCTTATGACGGACATCCCTTGGATTACAGTTGCGCTGGAACAAGGGCAGGTTCCAGAAAAAAATTCTCCTTTCTAAATCAGCATTTCTGAGAATCGCTCCTATACCTGTCTTCCATCAGTGAGGGTTAAGTCTAGCTTAAGCTCATCTACACTTGCAGGTAAATTACTTCACTGACATCAATGAGAAGCTGCCTCAGCATCACGGTGTCTATTTATTTTATGAAGGAAACAGCAGAGGTAGTCGAGGGTAGTTTATACTGGATGTAATGCTTTTCAAGGGGGAATTCCAGTTTGGAGGAAGTCTGAATGGGATGTAACCATACACCATATTCACAGAGGTCTGCTACAGTAAACAGCACATTAAATGACAGATTCATGAAGAAATTCCCATATAATACATAAACCAGCAGCCAAATTACCAAATTACCAAATTACGTGAAACTCTAGGAATTAGACATTGAATTTTCATTTTTTTAAAGGACCTAACAATATACCCAACAATATACAGCAGACCAAGGAGAAGGGGAATGCCTCCACGAACACCAAAACTGATCAGACACATTCACATTTAGTCCACGGCCACATATTCCACAGAACACTATCTTTATCAAGACAGCATAAAGCACACTACTGCAAACACACTGATTACTGTTGCTACAAGTCCCCTCTGCTGGTACATTGTCAGTCACTGTTGGTTTCTCACTGACAGGTCCAGAAAGTCCAGAAACAGGGAGCAGAAATCCAGCAGGGGACCTTGGAGAGAGTCTGTGCTGCCAGAGTTACTCTCAGCTCTTGTCCACAAGGGACTAGAAGACGGTTCCACCTCCCTGCACTTTTTTAGGTGGTAGTTTATAGCTCGAAAATGTTGAGCATTCCAAACATTTCAAACCGTTCTACACCCGAGCCACACAGCATTACAGCAAAGCATGAATCACCACGGCAGCCAAAATGTCACACGCATGGGACATAATGAAGGTGCTGCTTTCCAGATTTTACCCATTGAGACGGGACAGTGAAGTAAGCCTTTTATTAGAAAACACATTCCTTGCTTTTAAAACAACTGAAACATGTCCCTCTCTGTGTTAACCACAATCTTGAGTGTTCGGGTCTGACCCTGATGGAGAAATACAACATCCATGTCTCAGCAATCCTGAACAGACTGCCGCGGAGACCAGATGTATTGTGCGCAGGCTGCATTAAAGTGCCAGTCCAAAAGGACTAAGCAGAAAGCACATGCTCAGCTCCAAGAGCTTTTTTTGGTTTTTTTTCGTTTTTGTTTTTTTTATGTATTTTTCCCACTTCTACATCCAACTTTGGTTTTTTCAGTGTGCTGCTTAAGCTTATGGCAACCGCAACAATATCTGCAAAAAAGCAATCTAAAGCATTACACACACATGCGGTTATCTTTCCACAATGCACGTCCCACAGTGCACCACAGTGAAGTGGGTCCTCATGGGAGGATAGGGTATACCCCACTGACATCATCTGGGCGACCTGCAAGTGCCCAATGGGTTGCAACCCTGGCCAACCTACACGCCCCTATCCCCGGAACAAAGTCTGTGTTGCCGCTGTGGGTTCCTTCCCATATTTAGCCTGTCCTATGGCATTTACATCACCTTAATGGTACTTAAAAAGTATACCAAAATGCACAACAAAAAAAACTATATCCAGCACGTGCAGCAACCTTGACGTGATGCATTTTGACCTTCACAGTTCACACTGTCTTAGCTGGAGAGCGAAACTGAGAGGAGGGACTTAGGAGAGATGGATGCGTCCAGCTGGACCAATTCCGCAATAAGAACGGTGTCGGGGTCGCCAAGGACTGACTGTCACCATCGTCTCTGAGCCGCCTCTCTCCTGGATCTTAACAACCAAGGAGCGACGGATTTAAGCAAAACCCTTCTATCATCCATCTCTGCAGAGTGACCTCAGCACAGCTTTAGGATTTTATTAAGACAGAACAGCAATGGAAATCAATCACAATGCCAGTGACCGGGGCAAATAAAAATGGAGGTCTCCAAAAAAAGTGAAACAATTGCATGTGTGTGTATATGTATATAACCACTGATTTGACAAGACAAAGTGAAGTGTTATTAAAGCTTTACATAAATAATGAAAACAAAGGAACCAAGTCAGCACAAGGGTATACAGTTTCCAAAGGAGTTGGTGCCTTTAAGCTTGACAAAGCCAGCCACAAGAGTAAGGCAGACTAGAAAAGGGAAAGCAGAAAAAAAATTGTCTCTCAGATCCCAGAGGTGCATAAAGCTGACATTCAGGTTGTTCACAACAGTGGCGGAGCGGAACACTCAGCTCCTAGGCCTGTATCCTCTGGCTTTAACTGCCACATTGCTGCATAGCCATGTTTGGCTGCCGGCCCACTTTTGAAAATGGATCCAGCACTTCGCTGCAGCCCAAAAAGCTGCTCTCCACAGAAGGCAGACCCTCAGCTCGATCTGTGCCCGCATTTCCCGTTAATGAGTGGCTGCACATTGACACAGCACAGCATCTGGGTTCTAAGAGACCTCGCAAAAGGGTCCCTCAAACAAAGGCACCTAAAGGAGATGCAAAATGAAGAGCTAGATGGAAAAAAAAAAAAAACAGCAAACAACTGGGAAACCGAGAGGAAAGCCTTCCCTCTAACAAACGACGACAGCTAACAAGCTTGCTACAGCAACCGCCTGGTAAAACAGCCCAGTGTCCCCATGCATAATTTATGTCAGGTCTGGCCCTCAGCTTCTCAACTTTACCAGAGTATTTCAATATTACTGACACACAGACAGCCCTTCAGACACGTTTCTCATTTTGAAAGTAACGCAGCTACCAAAACCCTTCAAGAGAATGGCATTTCACTGGAACAACATTTCAAGCAATAATGTGCAACAACAAAGCAAAGAAAAGCCTACCATTGTGCAATGAAAAGACAAATTTTCTCACACTGTCACACACGTGCCCTTCATTTCCTCATTCTTTGCAGAATCTCGAACGTGCACCATGTTTCCTGGGACACAAGTGAGACACACAGACACACACACAGGAATGCACGCAGACATGAGCACACGCAGAAAACCCAAGATCACTGCTGAGTGTGAAGACAGGGCAGGGACAGTGTGTGCAAGCACACTGTTCCATAAATCAAAGAAAGCGAGTCACACTGAGGGCCTTCTCATGAGCCTACTGACCTCCACCTGGTTGCATCTCAGTCAACTTTGCATTTATAAAAAATTCTGATGACAACAGTAGAATAATAATCCTAATCCGGCTGTTTATGATGAATACTGCTCAAGTTTACTGAAACTGACTGAAGCATCTTAAGTTTCACGTTGATATTTCACAGGTTATCAGGGGGAGAACTATATCATCCTGTTCTCCACTCAGTCACTGAATCTGCCAGATACAAAAGGATACAGGGCAATACAGCTTCAGGTGGAGCATCAGCTTCAGACAGCTCACCAGTATCAGACACACCAAATGCTTTCATTGCAGCTCACCAGTATCAGATATCAACAGCATCAGATGGAGCGACAGCTTCAGAGAGTGAAAGCTTCATAAAACAGCAGTATCTTAAGAAAGAGCAACAGCTGTTACGATCCTCACAAAACAAACTGCCATCGTCTCTGCCTAATGAGTGATACCATCCCTTATTTACACATCAGACGCTTCAATCCCACGCAGGGTACTGCTGCTGTACCACTGAGCAATATGCTTCAGCTTCTGCTAAAATCCAGTTGTATAATGGGGTTATATAATGTGTGCATCCCTGGTTCAGGACCCCTGATAATTAATGCAACACTATGCAATGAATGCCCAAAATTGTGACTTAGCGGTTAACCACGTTCACAGTTCCTTCAGCTGCTGCGGGGTTCTGACAACCTCTCTGCTGGCACCTGCACTATTGCCCAGCTCTGGAGAACACTGTGCGTTCTCGCTCTCACTCGGGGGAGGAGGAAACCCGAAAAGATCAATTATCTCGACACCTGCATCTGCTCCTTGCTTTCTCTTCAGCCTCTTGCCTCCGAGCCATCGATTCGGAAACAAAAATGGGAAAAAAAAAGAGGGGACGGCTGCCCACTCGAAACAGAGCCAGCCCAAAGGGGCGACTCATCAGTGACATCACTACCGTGTCACTTCCTGCTAACACATGAGTTGAACTGAATTGATAACACAGGAGTAATACAACCAACAGGCGCTCAAAAGTGAATGAGGAACTCTCAGCAAAAAAAGAGATAGAAAATGAAAGATGAATATAAAATGAAAACCACACTCTTGGCACAAGCACACACATAAACACACATATCCACAATCATAGCTGCCAATATAAAAATTTATAACCATCAGTCCAGCACAGGCAAAGTTAATGGGGGCAGGAGAAATAGCTACAGGAGATTCCGCCCCCTCCCCAATGGTTTGAGGCCACTGTGTTACAACCCCAGTCCCTCTTCTTGCCTTCTGATTGGCAGCCAAAGTGGACACCCTTCTCAGCTAGAAAATGTCTGCCTCAGAACGGCTCCCCCAACAAAAGCAGACTCGCTGGCAAGGGAGACACTTCATAATAAGAGTCCCCCTCTCCTGCAAGAGCAGAAATGTACCTTCTGCTGCAGCAAGCATTCATGGCAGTGAATGGTCACCATAGTCCCCACACTGCAAGCTCCTCCGCCAGCTGTCCACCTTAATCCCCCCTCCGCTAATCTCCATCATCACTGACCGCTTGGAGGACAGTGACCTCTCCCTCGGCCACACGGCCATCTGTAGACACAGTCAGCTCGTGGGCTCCCTCGCTGCCCCAGGGCTGAGCAGAGTCCAGGAACAAGGGAGTAGGATCGCATTCAAAGACCTACCGAAAGCAAGCCTGCAAAGTCCCCCCAAGGGTAGACTGCCGCTTGTCTCTTTGTTTGCGGCAAGCGTGACAGTGTTCTAGCATTGTGTGTTGTTTTCCTTAACAATTTCAGAGCCACGAGCTGCTATTCTTGGTGGCAAGAGTTAGTTGACAAGCTCTGCCTCCTACATCCCTGTTACCAAGATCATTGCATTTTAATTGTCTTTTATTTTAAAATGCAATGTCTGCCAAACTGTTGGTTAAGCTGTATGCCCCAAGAAGGCGATATGCTGACTTACTCAAGTATCATCGATGGCAAACACATAAATTGCCTCATTAAAAAGGTGGCATAATAATGCTGTACACTGCATGTCCTCAAACACATAATACTAAAATATTGTAAGTTATGAAAAAGAAATAAACATGGTAACTTCCATTTTGGATTATAGTAATCCAACATGAGGCAAATATTATTAGATTACATATTATCTATTATCCGATTATGCTTGCAAAGCACCTCATCTTGAATTACTACATAAACATTCATTTTCCATGCTTAAGGACTCCTGCTGGTACTTGATGCTGGCCATCGACTACTACCAGCAGTGTGACGCATCAGGCCTTGAATAAGAGTCAGGTAAACAGAACGAACACTGAATGATCCAAACTCGATAAGCAACGACTCAAATCACAGTCTGAGTCAATGGCGAGTCCCTGGCATGCCCGTATTCAAGAACCATAATCTAGAGTCCAGACTCAAGTATAGGTGACGTTCCAGACTGAAAATTCTCTCCTTCTCGTAAACACGGCCCCTCTGTGGTAAAAAGCGCTGATTCTGAAACATCTCCTTTTAATAGGGTCACACAGGATAGGACACTTCTCCTGAGGAGCCTATGGAACTTACAGAAATTCCACAGCACATACAGTTTTAAGGACCCCTCTGGCCATCAGTGTACAATGGCAGCCCATGGGGAAGCCATGCAGTCTTTTTGGCTTTGAGGTGAACTCCTCTCACAGGAGCAAGTGCATCACTCATACCTCCAGGGTCTAAGACTGCAGAGAGACCATACCATACTGGCCCCTGGAAGAGATCGGCCAGACAGCCGATCAATAAACAACATATGTACCATTTATGCTTGTGTAAAGGACTAAATGTGTGCTGTGCCTATAACTTTCCGCTTTAACATACGTTTCTTATACACGGTACAAAGGTTTTCTCTCGACCCCAAATGCCGGCAGGATTCAACTCGCCAGCCTTTCCAACACTGGACAACATTCTGAAGTTCGTCTTCACAGTCATGACACAAATATCAGACCGCTCGTCTTCACTTCGCAGGGGTTTGGAAATGGGGTTTTGAACAAAGCCAAAGCATTCAAGCCTTTTATTTGTGACTTGTGCAGCTCAGTACTCCATTTGCTTTCTCACAGAGCATAAGTTTGCTTACAGAGGTGTATTTAGTCCCAACAGAAATCTGTCCTCTTCTGTGTACCATGAAATTAGCACAAAGCCTGGGCTTGTAAACACAAAAGGTTGCGAGAGGGTAACTTCAATGCATAGACCCTGAAATTATAATGCAGCAACCTCTTCTAAACTCATTAACTGGAGAGCGCTTTCTCCGGGTGCAGGTATTTTATTTGTACAAAGGTCTTAAACAGTGTGAGGAGTATGGATCCCGCACTGTATTGAGTGTGTAAAACCCAGGAACGCAGACTCTGACTGTGCTTATGGGGAAATGAATGGAAACATGCTTCCTTTCTTCTTCCAGCCTCTCCCCCTGCTGGCCAACCAGGGAACATGCCCGGATGAGATGGGGGAGGGGGCCTGCAGATCACGGCCATTTCGTAACCAGGATGTTTACTGACACCACAGATGAGACTCGGGATTTTTCCAGGGGAGGAGGAGGTACTGCCCATTGGGGGAAGGGCTTCAAACAAAGACCCAGAATTCCTGAGCAATTCCCCAGGCCAGGTACTTTAATGTACAAGAACAAACAGAACAAATAGTATAATCATGACAAAAAAAAACAATAGCCAAGGAGAACCGATGAGACAATAAATGTGTCATCCTGTGCTGGATACAGGCAGCTTAAGCAGAATCCAGCTATCTGCGCATTACAGTATTTGAATAATGTTGATTAGAACAACTTGCTCTTCCACCTGTGATCGGTGTAAACCAAGCAGTCTTTTTAAAAGCAAGCTGGGGACACCTATAGCTGTGCTAACGCTAATGCATCAGCTGAGCAACCTTCACACATCCGAAGGAGCAAACACCTCACACTGTTTGTCTGTAATTATTAATACAGGGCTATTTCTGAGCCCCGGAGCAGTGGATTAGCTATTTTGAGAGGGTGTAAACATCTGCAGCATTAGCACATTTGCTGATTTAGAGAGATACCGCTAAATGAACTGCTTCCCACCCACTCAACCAGAACAACCGAAATCCCAATCAAGCAGGCAAGGCTCGTTTGGGAGGCTTCATTGGGAGCTCAGGGGGTTTGATCTGTCTACAAGAAAAGACACTGTGAAAAAAAGTGTTTTTGGACAGGATCACAAAACAAATGACACAGAATGAAAGCGTCTGGCACTGCCAACGGCCAGTCCCCGGCCTACCGTAAAAGAACAGCTCAAGCCCTGATGAGGCACACAAAAACTTCAGAGAAAGGACAAGACCAAATACTCAGCTATTCAAACATTCAACCATGAGATAAACACCAAACGACCACCTAGATCAGTCCTCAATAAGTATGCTTATTAATGAACTAAATTTTAAAACTCCAGAATATTATTCTGCTTCATCCACATCCATGAAGGATGTTTGGTTATTCTAATTTTAAATAAGACGGTGTGAGCACATACATTTATGCAAAAGGAAATGGAGTTTCATAGTGTTTGTGGGGGGGGTTGATTTTGGAATATTTTATCTTGGATATACATAGTGTATTTATAGTATATGTATAACATAATAGGCAAACATCAAATTATTAAAAATGCAGATCCATATTTCATTCCATTTCATGCAGAGAAAGGGCCAGTTGTAACACATGCATTCAATAAGAGACACAGCTTCTCAGTGAAGGTGCATCTTAACATGTTGAGCCAGCAGACAAAGAGAGAAACTGCTATGCATGCTGACAACCACAATGTCCCAGAAGACACACACCTATACATACAAAAACAACCACAACTGCCTTCATTAGGTATTCAGTGACAAAGAGGTAGCTAAAAGGCTCATTTTCTGAGAGACACACACACACACACACACACACACACACACACTCACTCACAGATCTTATTCCTATTGTATCCTAACCCTGCTGTAGTCCTGACACACACCTCAAGAGCTGATCTGATTATTTCTTGAAATCTCCCCGCATCATTCTCCAACATGGTAAAAACATCATGCATGATCAACCATTCAAAACCTGAGTGTGCTTGCCCGTCATTGAGGAAGGGATGTTGGCACATTTGCATCTCAGATTTTTTTTTTCTGACAGGGAAGCCATCCTCTCTGAATATCTATGCTGTTTCTTCCCTACCTACAGTCACACCAGGTGGCAACATGGTCAGAGGACATCTCTGTGGAGCTTGCCCGTATTTACAACCTGAAACAGCAACGAGAGCACAAGGCCAGGCCTTGTCACACTCTTATGATTCAGAGCAGCGTGAAACTATGGCAACATGGTCATTACAAATGGTGAAACAAACACCCTTTCTATATCTAATGGATTCGGCAATTTAATAGCTATATTCTGGCCTCAAAGACCAGATACTACTCAAAAACAGCTATCTAGCTGTAGAAAAAAATGGAGCACTAAGGAAAATGGCCCAGAGCTACAAATGAAACTGGAAAATGAAAGCAGAGGTTTAACTGGGAAACAGTTAAATGTAATGACTGGCTGTCATCACCCTCTGACTGTCACAACCTTTGCCCAACCTGCTATTCTCCTGTTTCATACCTTAATAGCTAAAACCCAGAGAATATTGACAATGACAATGGAAGAGAAGCTGGGATTCTGGATGCATCAAACAAAAATTGCAAAGATGGAGCAGGTGCCGCATTTGTTCCCAGAACTAACTTCCACCTGCTGTCATCATTCAGTGAGGACCAGGCCTTCTTGGGCTCTAGGAGAGAAACATTTTTCGCAGGGAGTGGAAACACACAGGCAAAAGGAACTCCACTTGTCTAAAAAGTTTGAGGACACAAAAAAAAAAAAAGAAATCCAGATTCTTCCTCCCAGGGTTAGCCTCTTCTTCCAGAGTGTATCCTCCCTATTCATTTGTTGAAACAAAGACATTTCTCTCAAAACTCGTTTCCAACTCTTTCCTCTTCTGGTTTGCAGCCATCCTTTCCTGTCCCCACCCTGCCCCACTGTCCCAAAGAGGAAGGATCCTCCAGTGCCTGGCTCAGGAGGAAGCCATTGGATACAGGGAGGAGGACGGAGAAGCCAAGCTTACAGTAAGATGAGAACCTCTCAGAGCCCAACAACCACGTCCCCTCGCCCTCACAAGAAATACCCAGGCCACCCAGAGGTTTCAGGAAGCAGGACTTCAGCACATCGAGGCTTTGGCTCCGCTGCACACAGATGACTGTTTTTGCCCCCAGCAGTCCCTCCTTTTAATCCTCACCCCTGAATGATACGTTTCATTTGGACAGGACTATATTTTCCTTTACAGTTTTCTCCTGGCGGCCACTGGATCCCTTTGTGACCATTCCAAACATACCAGCCTCACGAGGACTTCAGGTCAATCTAGAGCCACCGCAGTGCACTATAGGAACTGCTGCTGACAACTGAATTGCTAACTTATTTGCCCTATCAAGACTATTCTTTTTTTCCTGAAAAGGCCTTGATTATTGGTGTTGCTAAAGCTATTTGTTCCAGCCAGTAGTCATTGAAGCTGATAGACTGGCTGTCAAGCTCAGCTGTAAGAGAGCAGCCTTGTTTCAACACCAGCAGAGAAAATGTCCTTTAACGGACGTGCATCTGAATGGTAGAAATCAAATGTTCAGGAAAAGAAAAAGAAAAACATAAAAATATGTCGAAGCGTCTCCACAGAGGGACAAACGGTGCCATCAAACAGAGGCTAAACCAGGTCTCATCCCTGAAGTGTGCCTGCGTGTCTCAGGCAGCGTCGTACCTGCTGTCTCTTGATGGCCTCCATTGAAGAGAGAGGGAGTCTCGAACAGATTGTTCCTCTTTTTCCTTCTCCTCCCCGCATGCACAACTCACCCAGCTCCGGTCATGTGACCCAGCTGCTCCCTCTGTTGGTTCCTTTTGCACAGCTCAGACGGAGCATGCTCAGTGAGTTCAAATTTCAGTGGCTGTTTTTTTTTTTTTTTTTTTTTTTTTACACAAGAGCTCCGCGCTGATGAATGCGCACAGCCATTTCAGGAATAGTAAGGTATGAGGGGGGCCGTGGAGAAGAGTGGCAATGAGCTGCGGTTGGCCTAGGCCTGTTCCCTAACAACAATCAGAGCCGGGGCCCAGCAGAACATGTGGAGTGGTACTCCTTTATCCTCAAAACACCCTAGCAAGGGCCTCTCTCCTGCCTGGACCTCTGGCCTGGGAGAAGCAGGGCCACAGAAAACTCAACCATTAATCCAGCCAAACCAACAGCCATGATTTGCTTTTACCCGATGACAGGGCACGTACCAAAACAGTAAAGCAGGGTGCATTGTGCAGAGGCTGTGAAAGCGACAGGCTGCTGGCCGGCTTCCTGCGCTGCGACTCCCAACAAACTGCGCTGATAATCTGCTCAGATCAATCACCAGCTACTGAGTCTTGAGAGGCAACATATGATATTCTGTATATGGAGCTATACCAGTAGTGCTGTGTCACCTACGTATTTTGGGGTCTGCAGCTAAATCAGACGGGCATTTCTTTACCGTTTGCTTTTGCCATCTTCAGTCTGTTTCTACAAGGCACATGGGAACAAACAATTTTACAACCTTTATTTGTAAAGAGAATCATATTGGGTTTATTTTAAAGATCCTAGACGCACTCTCAGTACATACGGTAGTTTCTTCTTAATGCCTCTTTCACCACTGAACACAATGAAAAAGGGGATATTTTTTCCAGCAGAGAATATAATATCAAATATATTTAACAAGAATTTTCTTTATTTGTCGATGAAGGAAAAAACCCAACATGTTTTGTCTCTTAAAAGAGCAACCTTAAGAAACTCCCTCCATTTAGAATGGCTTTTTGTTTCAGACTATTGAGTTACAGAGCAGATCGAAGTTACGCCCATGTAGCAAAGCTCTCGCACTCCCAACAGAGAGAAGACAAGATCTGTTCTGCACATATGCCAGGTTCCCGCCGATATGCACTCCGACGTCGCTGTTCAGTCCAACTCGTTTGGTGGGTGAAACACACTCCGGTTTGTCTAGATGCAAAGCTGATCCTTCTCCTGCAGCGGAGAGTCTATTTCCTGTACTGTCTCGAGAACCTTGTCCCCCTGGCCAACATTACAGGCCTCCCTGTACAATGCATCAGATAAGAGCCAGGGAAAATGAACCCAGAACTCATTAGTCTGCTCCTTATTAATTTTACACACTCAGTCACTCTCCCATTGTTCCTCTTTCTATCGTCTCTCTCTTGCTCTCTCATTCGCTCCTAAATTTCTCTCTCCCTCTGTCCTAGTTTCTCCCCCTCTCTCTCTTCTAACATCTGTCTCCTTCCCATCATTCTTTTTCCCCACTGTTTCTCTCACTCTTTTTCTCTCCTCATTTCTCTCCCCTGTACTTTCCCTCTCCTATCCTTTCTTTCCCAGTGTCTCTCTCAAATTGTACACCCACATCATTCTACTTTAGTTTCATGTGCCAGAGAAAGGCAGTCTTTCCAGCGCATCCACGGAACATAACTTTCACCACATGCTTTCTGCAGGACACAGGCTGCTGCACCCATGTGTGAGCGCTGGGAGGTCACCGTGGCACATTAAGGCCACCACTTACACCCACCGCCGCAGACACTTACTCCGCACGCTTTCGCTCCGTTCTGTCCTTAAAACGAGCTCTTTTCCGCAGACGTCTTGGCAGACGGAGCGAGATATCCACTGAGATGTCCGATACACACGCCGCGCTCCCTTTGTCCCTCTGCTCAGGCAAAAGCCACACCGTGCCAGCCTTTAAGTTCTGGTCCTCAAATTACATCAATTACCACCCGTCACTTCAAAACTGTCAGCAGTTTTCCTCTAATCCTCCACTGAACTTCTGTGATCTTAACATGGCCTCGCTTCCTCTTCCGTGCTCCGAGCCAGGCGATAGGTTACGATTACAGGTCAGAGGTCAGGCTCCTTCTTTAAGCACTCTTCTACATTCCCACCTCCAGATAATATGGCATTCAGGCCAGCTCTACCACAGGGAAAAGACTCCCCTGTAAAGCTTACCTACCTCTGGAGTTTCCATTTTCTTACCAGTTTAGCAGCTATTACAGCACCTCCATACAACTGAAGAACAGGAATGTCACACAGGTCGTATTTCTCACCACCACCACAGAGCCTTTGAGATAACCATTGGAAAGACAGGGACAAGTCTGTCACTGCTAAGGATTATGTTTGAGCATAGCTGTCTCAAACACACACTCTCCAGGTCTGATTGGGCTGGGACAGCCAAGGATATCCACACCATAAGTGCTGTCGGCTGTGGTAGTAAAGGGTTTCAAACATAATATATTTCAGCATGTTATGATTCACTGAGAATGGAAAAAACCACACCTGGCATGTTCTCTAAGGCCTA
This sequence comes from Megalops cyprinoides, assembly GCF_013368585.1. Taxonomy (NCBI): domain Eukaryota; kingdom Metazoa; phylum Chordata; class Actinopteri; order Elopiformes; family Megalopidae; genus Megalops; species Megalops cyprinoides. The sequence goes on along the minus strand of NC_050587.1, from coordinate 22,320,154 downwards.
CCTCAACAACCCAGTGGCTGCCTGACATGTTTGGCTGGAGTTGCAAAGCAAAGCTATGGTCCAGACAGAGTCTGAGAGTTTAGATCAAGTGTGCACACATGCACGTGAGCATGCACACATACAGACGTACACCTGGAAGGAACCAGTAAGCATGTTTTGGAATCTGGAGCATGCTCAGTCAGCACCCTTTCAGCCATCTTGGAACACTGGTAAATGTCAAACAGAGGAGTACAGTATGACTGTGGGGCAGAGAACGGCAGTGTAGGCTATCCCTTCTGCAGCTGCTTCTCCACAAGCAGCAAGGCCCAGACACACTTTGCACCAAGCAACCTCAACGCCTCCTCAAGTCCAAAATGCGGAAAGTAATGGATTCAGTAAATGAGACACCTTAGATTCATATTTTCCATGCGAGCAGAGCTCAGGTTTATTTCTGCGACTTCAACCATGCAGACAGACGGAGAGGGCAGTCAGTACTGTCCTCCAAGCCTCTCTGAAAAGCAGCATGGTTGTCCTAAGCAAGATGCTTGACTCAGGCACAAGCCCTGCCATTTGACTATGCCGAATACTGACTGTGTGAGTGCCCCTGGGTAAACTTAGCTTGGCCAGTGTTTCCACACACATACATACACACACACACACACACACACACACTGCAAGGGAATAAACCAGATGTTTCTAAATATGCAAAAACATGCAGAGAAAAAATGACAGCACTACAAGAGCCTCTGTGTTCAGCATCTTAAGTAAAACAAAACAAACAGCACTGGGGAAGAAACTGGATTAATATACAGTGAAGTAAGGTGGTGCTGACCACCTCAAATTCAGCCAACTTCAGGGCACTGCTTAACTCCTTCAGTACATCGCAAGAGATACGAATGGTAAAATCTCAATAATCTACTTCAATGCAGTGCACCCTAAGTCCCTGGGTAGGTAAGAGAGCATGCAAAGTACACCATTATCTGACTGAAATATCTCCCTTCAACGGTACATATTTCAAAAAACCCCAGCCAGCGATCCCAAAGTAAGTTCAGCAGTCACACCCAAGGAGATGCCAGTTTGATACAAAACCTATGAAACCGAATGCGAGAGCAAAGCAACAAAAGAAAGCAAGTATTTACAGTAATGGAATAAAGGAGTCTGGAGCACTGAGGAAAGGCCTCTCTCTGACACAAGAGTAATGGGTGGGGCGCTAGATAAAAAGCAATGTTGATCTGCTTTACGCAAACACCAAGGCATCCAAAAGCTGGAATTCAAAAGCCCTTAAAGAATGAGCTTGACTGACAAACCAGTCATTAGCCATTCCCTGATGAGTTTTCACAGCAGGCCCAGTTCTACAGGGGAGGCTGGACGGCCTACCAAGCATTTTAGTCCACAGCAACAATTTCTGGCTGACCATGCTTTTTAATGGCAATGTGGCTCTCCCTGTAGGCTAGCAGTCCCCCCATTTAAGGGAGCTGCACCCAGCCCCTCTGCAGTTTCTCTGTGGTCCAAATGCCAGAGAGGCCATCTTCTGTTCGTCCCTTTACTGCAACACACAGGTCTTCAAAACAGCCCAGTCTGGTAGAACAGACTCAGACAATCAACACTAATAATCAATCAGTCCATCAAGGCAATTTGTCCTGCACACTATGTCACAGACAGATGGAAATAAATGAAAAATAAAAAAGTTATCAAAAGACCAGGAAAAAAACAACAGAAAAACTAAACATCAAATAAGGACCAAGCTATGAAACAGACTGCTCCATCTGGCCAACCGCTGTTAAGAAGGATAAACAAAATAAGAGAAGAAACGTCCTTCTTCCTTTAAGTTGTGCCCTTGAGCAATATGGCAGTACCTGGTTAAGTCTGTGGGCTTCCATTGATGGGGAGGAAGAGAGACACGAGAGAGCGAGGTAGAGTGAGAGAGAGAGAGAGAGGAGCTCCACAGTCTTTCGTCTAGCTTCCCACACATGCACAGTCCCTGCTCAGGTCACATGATCAATCTCTCTGTAGAATCTCTGACATAGCCCTCACTGGGCATGCTCAGTGGGAGTCTGGCTGTTCTTGACAGAGAAGAAGGGGGGAAAAAAATGCAGCCATTTCGTGGAACGGAACCTCGTTTGAACAATGGAAACCGTCATGAGAGCTGGCCAGTTTCTGCATTTCTAGTCTAAGTCTGTGCATTCTCGGTTCAGATGCAATATGACAATACTTTTTCATGTCTGAGTAAATCCTTCACAACAGTCAAGCATACTACAAGATTGCTTTTTCTGTTCACTGGCTTTAATCCATCAACAATAAACAGTCCAATATTCTCTTACCTTCAGACACAACTCCTTTTTTTGGAAATCCACTTGTTTTCTCTTTAATAACTGGCAGGCTATGACTCTTAAAATAAAGAAGTAAAACTACAAAAAGATGGAAAGATAAGGCCTCCTGCTATGGACACAGTGAGCATCTAATCAAGAAAAACACCCCCAGTATAGCCAACTTGGGTAAATTCTTATGTACCAATGAATGGTAATGTCACTCCCCGGAGAAGCCTTCGTTTCATTTCAAAAGCATTGTATGCATTTCTCAGCAGGCTGCAGTTTATAATTTTGCATTTTACTCTAATTTTATCAACTGATGCCTGTAAAATCGAGCCAGTAACTGTTACTGACTAGGACAGTTCTCAAAACTCTGAGACATTTTACTCTTAAAACAATTCATTATTGCATGTTTTTTAATCTAACAAAGTTATGAAAAACAAAAAATCTTAGGAAGTCTAAATCACATGCATTGTAATATTTTCTTTATCCTCCCTTTGCAATATATAGCACACTACAAGCTACAGCTAGCTTGGCAACTGTCTCAAATCAATTCAGACTTTAATTGCCCACTTGCAAACCAGATCAAAACTGAATTACGCTTATGATTACTGCTTTGCCCACACACTGAAGTTGTTAGGAAATCATTGCAGAATGTTTTTTTTTTCCTCTTTTAGCTTACTTTCTTTAGTCAAGAAACTGTTAGGGGCTGCTCAAATCCAACCAGAGGAAAACATTTTCTCACACAAAAAAATTGAAACAAACCAATGAAAAAAAAAAACTGTCTTTCCTGTATGGTAAACCAATCAGAGCTACATGGCCCATTTATAAACATTTATAATAGCAGAAATAGTATACTTTACTTACAGAATTGTCAGGGCTTTAAATGGGATTCAAGTGGGGTTACACAAGGTAGCAGTGAGGAAAATTTAGCCGCTATGTAACTGAAGGTTTATAGGTAGCTAACTAGCTACATGTCATGTCAGTTGTTGGTTACAGCTGGTTGCTAGAGCTGGCTAGCCATGGAGTTTCTTGGCCACATACTTACTGTTGCCTGGTGATAAAAATGTATGTTTTTCAAGGAAGACTACATTTCTTCCAACTGCCTGTTTGTCCACATCTTAAGGGGTCCTTTCTGTTGGCGGCATCGTCAGAATAGCTCTGCAATGTTACGTGGAAGAAACTTTCATTCGTACAATTCATATTAACCTTAATGTCTTTTCTTTTCATTTACACATCATTACATACAGCTAGCTACAATAGCAAGCCAGTCTTCCAAGCTCTTAAATCTGCTTACAAACAAGTTAACATGCAAGATGGCTACCAACATCTACCCATCTGCATGTACAGGATATTAAAATTACTTTCCAATAATTTTACTTAGTTATAGAGTAATATCCCACTGCTAACCTGGCTATACTGGATACTAAGGGGCCATCCCAGTAAAAATGCGGTAGATGAGCCAACGTTGGCTCATGGTCATTATGGTTGGCGATAGTCACCGCCTGCTGCCAACGCTGGCACACTGTTGGGATGCCGCTTTAGCGGTCAACAGTCACGTAATCATCATAAGCCAACACTGGTACAACATTGGTACAACGTTGGACTACCACTCTACCCCAACCATCGCATAACTGTCATGAACTAATGCTGGCACTCCATTGGCATTGTGAACTTTACTCAACCATTGCATTTTTGCAATTAATGTTCCTAACAGGCCAACGTTACTTTACGACAAGTTAAAAATGACCAACTAAAAACAATTTAACAGCCTGCAAAAAAAATCATTGTTAATAAAAAAATGTGAAAATATTTTATTAACAATGACTGTAAATGGAAGCAGTCTTTGTGGTTGGGCTACTTAAAGTTCCTCTTGTCTGTGTCAATTTGGGGTTAATACTTACACATTTGGGAGAGGGTGTACACTATTTGGTCAGTTCTGAATAACAATGACAGTGTCATTATGAGCTTCTGAGCCAGTTCGGACAGTAGCTCGGGACGATCGCGAGAACATTTTTGAAGTTCAACTGAAAGTGTGTGAGACAGCTCTCAGTCTCACTCTGAAGAGAGAAGTAAAGCCGCATCTGGGTAAGTACCGTATAACAATTGTCTTATATTTTGTAAAATAAAAAAACGTATCATGTCTAATTATATAGTTTGTATTTGAATGGTTACTTTAATATATGGTATTTATATATTTATTTGTTGTTGTATGTTGGTAGTTTTATCCAATTCTAGCGAGATGGATTTACGTAACGTTGCCTGGTTCTGAGGTAAATTAGTTAATGTAGGTAGCTACATATTTAGCTCTTTTAGCTAATCCCACACTGCTTAATTTGCTAAGGCTACGTTTTTTATTTCATACAAACGGTGAAATGGTTAACGTTATAAGGCTGTAGTATGTAGATAGCCCACACCTGGCTGTACTATCTAGATAGCCCACACCATAGCACAGTCAATATTCATTACTCTTAAGGCGCCTACCTGACCTAGCTAGCTAACTAGTAAAGAAAGAGAAACCACAGTTAGACACACACACACACATTACCACCGGTACAGTTTTTGTCATTTCTTCATGTTAACTTAGTCTAATAACCGATAGACTACTTGTTTCGTTTCCTTGATACCTCCAACAACTACGTTAAAAGTGATACAGATAAACACTTCTCCAACCTTAAATTCTGAAAGCAAATTTCTTCTCTGTGTAGCGCAGCATATTTCTGCAAATGTGATATGTTGGATATAAAGGGCACATAATTGTTTCTGCCAACTTCAGAAGGCCAAAACGTTGTATTTATCCTAGTACCGTGTCTACTAACAAATGCCTCTTTGCTGTAGAAAAAAATGACATTGAAACCAAATGGTATAGGATAATCAGTAATGGTTAGCTGGTGACTTTGGACCACTGGTGTTAGCGTAACGTTCTAGAACCAGGAGCAGGACTCGTAACCGAAAGGTTGCCGGTTCGATCCCCGCTGGGACACAGCTGCTGTACCCTTGGGCAAGGTACTTAACCCACAATTGCCTCAGTAAATATCCAGCTGTATAAATGGATAACATTGTAAAGAACTGTAAACTATGTAAGTCGCTTTGGATAAAAGCATCTGCTAAATGAATAAATGTAAATGTAATAAGAACAAAGGAGTGTGACGTTGGGCCATCATGGTTGGGCCAACGTCGAACCGATGAGCAAAAACAACGGTTGCCCAACGCTGGAAAATGACAATGGGCTGATATTTTAGGTACTGATACAAAAAGCAGAGGAAATGCAAAGTCATGCTAGCTGAAGGTACTGGACAAGTTTTGCAAATGTGTAGCTGAAAAATTGTAGGAAGAGTTCCGTACAGAAAATCTGATGGAATAAGATGACCAAAAATAAATAAGAACAACAGTTAGTTGGATTTTCAAGCCAACCTATTGACAGCAAAACTTTCCACAGCATGTCAGGAAAGATTCACACGTGGAAAGCTTCCGTGACACAGTGGCAGTGGGAATGACAAAAGTGATTGTTGCAGGAGCACAATGCACCTTTCATACAGTGAAAGCGCAGAAAGCTATCGAAGCTCACAGTGAAGACAACAAGCAGCCATCCAGCTGAGAATGTCTCAGGCTTCAACACGCCCCATTTATACTTAAGGGTGTGGAAATGTCTACTGACTGATGCAGCTGACCAATATTAAGCAACAATGAGGCCAAAATGTGTGTACCGTACAGATTCAATAGCATCTCTGAAAACAGTTTTAATGACTGAATGTGTAGATGTTGTTACCATATTCAGCAACTGACAAAAAAGTACAATAACGCAGTGAATCAGCTATCAAGTTGTAGTTGTTGTAATAATGATAAAGTGAGCATCCTATCGTGAATTAGGGTAGTCAGGACCCAGCTAGCTGCTACATTAGCAGTTTGAATAAGCAGTTAACAAAACTAGCTGGCTAGATTGCCATGTTTCTCTCCTCAGTTACATTTGCTATCATGGTCTCCTGCATCATCATAATAAATACCCACACATGATCTCGTGCCTCACCATAGTAGGAAATACCCACGCAACATTCAATCATTCCTTATTTCTAATTGGTTTAGAACAACACATATTGACAAATCAAAGGACGTGATGTGTAATTTTCAACACCTGAGACATTTTAAGCCTGATGGGCCGCCCACAGAGGGCAAGCACAGACAGTGTTGCCACTCATGGAACAGACATGACTACCATATGAAAGTGAACTTATACTGGTTTTGCCATGGATCACTTGAGCCTTTACTCACCCACCTGAACCATTCACTGTGCACTGCTGCACTGGCAGATAATTGCAGCTGATCAGGTGCAAGAACCAAAGAGCAGTCCAGGGAAAGGACAGCCATCCTGGTCTTTAAATCTGCAGCCATGCTGATGTTTACCAAGGGCACATCTCCACAGAGGGACAGTGGTGCTCCTGCTGCTATTACCCTTGGCTCTCTCCTCTGTTTAGGGCCAGGCCCATTACCAAGATTGGAGAATGCATTTCCAGTCACCGGAGATATTTATGGAAATACTCTGCGGTTGGGCACTTCAACCTGAGGAATTATAGGAGACCTGGCATGTCTGTTATGTCGCTGTGGTCACTGAAGGTGTAGAGGTCCGCAGGCCTGAAGCGTGTGTGTGTGTGTGTTAGGTGTGTGCGTGTGCGTGTGCATGTGTTTCAGTGAGGGTTAGAGGGTATATGAACTTGTTTGTGAGTCGTGTGTGTTTGACTGTGCAGCCTTAACAGCTCTCCATCATTACCCACCATAATCTATACTCCCCTGGACCTGTGATTATCAACAACACACTCTCCCCTGCACTGCATCACACCATTATTTCACTTTACCACACATTCCACTACACACTGCCTAACAGTCCACTACACTACCACACTGTCAACTACACTCAACCTCACTTTACACAACTCTAGCTACATTATCGGTCCCTCCTACTTTCCAGAAACACTTATGTGTACAGGCCTGTGTAGTACTCGCCTGCATGGGTCACGGCAGCCATTTTTGCAACAGAACATTCACCACACGTCAGCTGAACTTAAATGACCTGCTCTTTGGTACAATCACATATTGACCAAGGGAAATTCTACCTGTGTTAACTGGAGGACTGTCCTCTTTTTCAAGATCCCTGGACAGTGTGTACTGACTGTAATGTCACAGGAGCTGAGCTTCTTGGGGAAACTGACAGGTTCCCAGGCTAGCCGACAGCCCTTAATAAGAACATAAATCACCGCTAATATTCATCCTCCTGTCTAACGCCCCTCTGTATCAATAACAACACCCTCCTTATTACCGAAATGGGATTACCCATCAAAGTCTTCCTTTATGAAATGCGCAGGGACTGCTGGGGTATTTTTGGCAGAGGGATTCGCGAGGCCCTTCAGACAGGAAAAAAAACACATGCAGGTCTGGCCCAGCCTGGGCATACTCCCAGGTGTAAGAGCAGCAGCAAGCTGCCCCTGCCTGCACCCCTGTTCACCCTGGCCGCGGGCCAGCTGCATGCCTCCTGCATTGGGCATGAGCCCGAACAGTCCAGCTTTGCATAGCGACGTGCGTGACACAGCTGGCTATGCGTTGTCATCTGTGCCTATCCAGCTAGCTTGGTACTCGAAAAACAACTACGTCCCCATGTAGGTTTTCCCCCTAGAAAGCAACAGTTGTGATTTTACATAGGTCAACGAGGAGAAAGGGGAGGAGTAGTGAGCTAGCGGCCTAGCATTTCGTAAAAAATGTCTTCGGTAGCTCTCTGTTAGTGAGTCAGCTACCCATATCCACTGCAGAAAAATTAGTATGTCTGGCTATCCTGTCAGAGTGAGAAGACAGCCCAAAAACGTGCTACTCTGAAATCGCCTGCCAATTCACACACTTCAACTGTCACCTCCTACTCAAGATGGAGATGCAACTATGCTTTTTAAAGAAACCCACAGTTTAAACCCACAGAGCAGTTTTTTTTTTATGAGAAGTTGTGAAAACACAAAAATGAAAGACTTTTGGTATTCAATCCACATTTTCATCAAGGGGTGGTTGTTTTTCCCTCCCATTAACTTTACGTCTCCACAAAACAACATTAAGCCATGCATTCAGAGTCTAAAGGTTAGTAATTGGTGTGTGGGGAGCATTCAGGTCAAAACGGCTGTCCTGCATCACCCAGGTAACCGCAACCCATTGGTGGAGACAAAAGGGGCTATATAAATATAATCCCTCTGGTATCATTATTTTTCCTGGCATGATATTACAGGCTCTCACCCAAACTCATCACAAATTCTTGCAAATTTCAGAAGAAGCATTCCACAAACTGTGAGTTGCACAAAAAGCCATAACGATGACAGGGTCTAGGAGGATCTGCATGATGCTGAGTGCTGTAAAGATTCATTTTCAGGCTACATGCACACAAAATGCCACCCAGAAAGAAAAGTAAAAAATTTAAGACTCAGCAGGTGTGCATGTTTTTCTCCCCAATCATGTATGCAGAGTAGATGCCACAGGACTAACACAAGAGGCAGAGTCTGTGCTGAAGAACTCTGGACTTTTTTATGGTGCCCCTGTGTGGCCAGCAAGCATTTCACATACAGAGAAAGAACTGTTACAGCTGACAAGAGGAAGCCAGCTGCTAGCTGGCTCAGCTCACATAACACACGAAAGGAACTGTGGTTTTGTGTATCCTACAGCTGAACACTGCACCACATCAGTGCATGTTACTGCCAGACACTGAGATGGAAAGTGGGATCTTATGAGGGAAACTGTCAGATGTGTAAATCCTGTTTGGAACAAAGAGGAAAAACAATACAATCTTCCTCTTTTCAGTAGTCTCTCAAAAAAAAAAGAAAACAGAGACTTCACTGCTGTCTTCTTCCACAATGTGCTCTTGACCGTGAGATTCGGAAAGTCAACTCACTGAGACTCACGTTCATATATTAACCACAGCACTAATGAAGATTTGGTCATTTGCCTTAGTGAAGCAGCCAACAAATAAGCTTACTGAAATTCAGAGTAAAGAGTCAGTTTCAAGCTGAATCAAAATCTATTTGCACCAAAAATTAGGCCATCTTGCCTTGACACAAACCCTTGAGTAAGTTCATGGTGGCATCTACAGGACGGGCTTGTTCAAACATGCTTAAACAAATGAGATCATGCCATTAAAGTGGTTTCCGATCTGAGTGTATGACCAGCAACTTGTGAGCAATTTGGTGCCACGTCGGTCATATCAGCGAGCAAAGTCCACCGGGATTTAGATTCCAAACGTCCATGTGCAGTGCAGTTAACTGCTTAAGGTCCCCAGGCTGACAAAAGAAGTTTTCCATCTGACAAAAGCTCGCCACAGTTCCAACAAGGAAGCCAAAGCAGTGAGCACCTCAGCATTAGAGCTGATATAGGTTATCAAGTAACTGCTCACCCTGTGCACAAACACTTACTAACAACCAAATATGAACATGGTTAAATCCCCTAAAGCTGTAATCATTCATCTATGCATTTCATTCATTGTTTTTAATAACCCTGCTAAAAAAGCCACGCTATTTGGATGAGACACATGCCATCCCCAGTCTTGCCTTCAAAGCAGTAACATTATTAAGTACAGCAATACAGTATTTTTGAAATATTGATCCAAACCTGAGAAAAAAATGTGGCCTTAACATGGGTGATTCATTTTTACAATAGCCTCAGATACATGACTCCTTCAGGAACACGGCATATGGAGCCCTACCTTAGGAAAACAATATTCCATTGACTCGTCACCATGGATATATGCCCTAAAGGCCTGAGACTGTAGTTAAATATGGTACAGACCACACGCACACCTCAGTAGCCACAAGGAGTCATTATGCACAAAATAATAATCACTCTGCAACAGACTCTCACCCTGTCTTGAAGATACATGAAGACATCCATACTGAAATTACATATTTCCAAAAGAATCTTGCAGATATAGGTGGAATTCAGTCTTAATATGTGATTTGACCATCTCACCGGCCTCCTCTCTTTACAGTCAGTGATCTAAATGGAAATCCTAACCTGTTCCTCAACTAAATTGACTGGTGAAGCCTACAGAGATCCTGTGCAACTCAGGAAAAAAAAGCTACAAACAGATCCCTCTGAGAGCCAAATGGCTACAACTGTGATACCCACTGAACAGCCACCCAGTTTCAAAGCGATTAAAAGCAAAACAGAAAGAGCAATCTGCCAACATTGAAGAAAAAAAAAAGGCACTGTGAAATGTAGGACTGTAATGAAGCATGACTACATGACTGAGGTGAACAAATCAGGAAACCAAAGAGAAATTTAAAAAATAATAAAAATAAAAAAAGAAATCACCCAAGTAATTGGCAGTCCACAGAGCATGGGAATGAGACTCTGTAGATAAGGCTCAACCATACCTTTGTCAGCTGAGAGGCCTTGCTCTGAGACACCCAGGCTGCACCAGGCAATCCTCAAGGCTTTTGAGGCCTACACTACTGCTCTGCCCACAATTCCCTTCCCCCAGTAGGTGCAGCCTCGGCAGTTCTGGGCATGCTCAGTGGAGCCGTGGCTGGAGAGAGAGAGAGAAAGAGAGAGAGAGAGAGAGAGCAGGGAGAACCAGCTCTCGTGGCTCACGACATGCAAGCCGAGTGTCCCTCCCGCGGGATTGCGCTCAACCACCGCGCATCAAATATGGCAGTCGGTCAACATCAGGCCGATCATGGGGCTTTGCACGCTCTCTCCATTTTCAACTGCTAGTGCCGGATGCCATTTTTGAATCTTTAAAAAGTGAAAGTCAGTCAAGCTTCATGAAGACTCGCTTGTGCTTGATTAGCCAGTCTCCATCCCCCCTTCCCCAACAATAAATGTCAACCCAAGGTCAACACATCCCATCTCACACCGTGTCTGACAAGGAAAAGTTGTGCACAATGACTTTTTCTGTTGTTTTTGTTTTTTTAATTCTCATCCACACAACAAGGGAAAGCTCAGCATCAAAACCCTCAAATCAGTCAACCATTTTCAGCCAGTCCCTGCCATTAATTCATGCTGTATGAAGTTGGCCCTTTCAAATGTGTGCTCGGTAACAGATAATCTCTGTTCACACTGATCGTAACAAAACTCATCAAAACAGTCCATTGAGACATGCCTTATCTGAAACAGCATCAAGTCCCTACCTCCTTTTTTGAAAGGCACAAGCTAAACATTTCAGTTTAACTGCTGACATATCAACACTTTCTGTTCTTGTGCTCATCAAATATAGCATACAACCTTTGGCTTGTTGCTTACAGGCTACCTGATTAAACATAATTTCTTGCAATAAAGTAGTCAATTTAACAAAGGATATTTATGGCATTTCCAAAATGACACAAAATGTTCATTTCAAACAGACCCTCAGCTGAATGACCAGGCTGCAATTAAACCTGCAATTGCGACATTTTCAGACCAAAAAAGCTTCAATGGTTAACAGCCATATGGACTGACTCAAAGACCTTTTGTTTTCTGTAAAGTGGTCAGATTTAATATTTCACATATTCGCATCAAGGCAGCCTGCAAAACAACCTACAGTAACTTAAATAACCGTTTGGCATATTGGCATACCTTTGCTGACGCAGCTGGGAAAAGTAGCTATATCATAATTAATGATACAATTCATTACGGGAGAGCAGAAAATTACCACTTTCATGTAGTTGTTTTTCGTGTTCTAGTACCATTTCCTCAAACTGTGGCGTGCAGGGCATTGTTGTGAATCTGGAACTAAATGACTGTTGTGAGAAACGCGGACACTACACGCTATTCTGTCGTGTCTCGGGAAATAACAGTAGGCCGCGTCGGTAAGAATAAACGTCTGTGCTCTGCCGCGGCTCTAGAGCTCCCTCTGTTGGGGATCACTGCACTATCACCGAAAACCAGTGTCTATCAAAGGGTACAAGATACAGCAAAAGGAAATCATCAATCGGAAGAAACCAACACCAAAACAGGAGATGAAAAACTGTAGGTGGTTAGTTGTATTTCCCCTTTATTTAACTATGGCAACAAGCTCGAGTTAAAGGTTTACAGTAATGTCAACGTTCCAAAAAGTTAGTGGCCCGGGGCGCGCTAACAATAATTTAGCATTCTCAAACCACACGAACCAGATAACCCACTGACTGTTCTCCCAACAGACCAAGATATTCACAAAGACTTGCATTTTGTATTATGTTCTCTCTACTCAATTTCATATACAATTGTCATCCTTTCTGCACATGTTTTCAACGTAAGATTTACCGAAACACATAACATCTCTCTGCACCCCAGGTTCATCCTAATGTAAAATAATGTAAGGAAATTCGTCCACCATAGCCTCTAGTTATCGTTGCTTGTAAGGCAGGTTAACACTAAAAGTGTGCCAAGATGCTGAGTTAAGTGTGATGCAACTTAATGCAGTGCACAACAGTATGATATTGTTGGGTGTCCAGGCTTTTCATGTTATTGTACTTTATGGGCCGGTATAGGAAAACTTCGCACGCTTCTCATTTGTAGGCATCCACATATGATGTCCTACCAAGCAACAACTGGTAATTTGCCCTATCAGACGATCAAAGATAAGACCACTTGCCTGAAAGCAATAGCCAACGTTAGCCTCACATACGCGCGGTTTTGTCATTTTTGCCTGCAGTTTTCGAATGGCTGGCTAATGTTAATTATTCGAGCATCCTACTTATTCCCGATGCTGAGGGAAAGGTGGAAGCTGCAGTCAGATAACTTCCAGCAATCAGCACAAGATCTAATCAGAATGTGCTTTTATTGTTCTTTATAAAACAATGCATTAGAAAGGTGATGTAAAAAGGGGTCTGGGGACAATTACCAGTGCAACTGCAAATGCACATCGGTTCATTAGCACGTTAGCTCACATCAGGTCAGCATGCCTTAAAGAGACTAATGTGGATACACTGATGACCCGTGCTTATAGCATACATCGCAATTACGAAATCGTGAAAAAGTCTATCTTATGGGGGAATCAGGTCATTCTGAAATCGTTTTAGCCAAGAGGCTGTTACAACTACCTAACACACGATTCCAGCTTTATGTGTTCAGCCTACACGGCTAACGAGCTAGCCACTGTTAAAGCTTGCAGAAGTTGATGAAAAGGAAACAGTTTCGGAACGGCATGATCTAGCTAGACTGATAATTAGCTAAGTATTACCTGGCGCAATTGGTCGTTGATAAACCGATAAAGAAATTCATTACATGAAAATGCCGGTACGCAGCTATCGATTTTCAAAAATAAATCTGATTTAGCTAGCTAGCCGCTGACCCCCAGCTGCAGGCTAGCTCGTTAGTTAGCTAGCTGTACAAAAAAGCAAGGTAAACGCAATTGTCTGCTTGTGTTCAAGGGAATATGAAAATACAGTAAGTTTCATTGCATGCAACGCCGTTTGGATAACTGGAAAAATTGCTTAATTTTGTAGTTTGTTTCTATTTACAATGGCAACGCTGAAATTGTACTGCCGGATGGTGCCGGGGCCCTGGAACTTGTATGGCAGAAATACTCCATTATCTAGCCGTGCTAACTACGCTCCATACAGATGCCAGGGCCCGAAAATCTCCCGTTTGAGAGGCCACCCCCGTTATTTCTGTCCATAAGGATTCACGCACACTCAATCGCCGACTCCACACAAAAGCGCAGAGTTTCTGAATTGAAAAACACAGGCGGGCAGTTTGAAAATTAAGGTGCACGGAGGTCACGTAACGCTCCTTTTGGCTTCGGCCCAGCTCTATGTGAGCCTTTGAGTGTTGTGTTCCGATTAAATCCGGTCGTTCAGCGGTAAAATTGAGAGATAGCAGCCGTACAAAGTTACAACGTTAAAGCGCTTTTCCCTTACCTCAGCTTTCACTGAAGCCATGGCTCCTCAGCCTATAACGAGTCTCCGCCTACTTATTTTCGACGTCACCGCATGCATTTCTAAACCCATTTTAATGTTTGGGTATTGTAGCGGTTTTTTGCCATGTAACGACGTATATTCATCGTTGCATTCATGTTTTGTTTTCTCGGATACCTTGTGATTGAGTCGTGATTAAGAATACATTTGATGATATATGCTACGGTTGATGACATTCGGTCAAATTATATATACCAACATATATATGTGTGTGTGTGTATACGCATGTATAATCTCACCCCCATAAGAGGTAATACTGTTTCATCTGTTTCACAGTAGTTTTCCTTTAATTTTCCTTTAATTTCATGGCTTTGGCCCTTTTATTTGTTAACACAAAATGTGCATGTCAATAGAATAAAAAAAAAATTAAGGACCAAGATTAGAAATGAAGTATTATCTTCATTACTAAAATTCACCTCTCAAGTGCAAAAGAAAAGCAAATATGATTCATTTGCTTATTCTGTACTGGAGTACTGGAGATGGAACATTCTGGCGGCAGCTAATATAGCCAAAACCTCCAGCCATAGCAACAACAAAGACAAATCTGCCACTGCCTTCCTGTTATTGTACCATCTTGTCTAATTTGTGGTACTATGGTAAAAGTGTTTCCGATATCACTTCCTACACATCCATGTAGTCCTAGTCTGCAGATGGGTTTGATAGGGGTTGGCATTCCTGGGAAATTCTGGAGGAGGACATTTTTCTGCTGTGCATAAGCCACTATTATCTTCACTATTATCATCTCAAGAGGGCAATGCTCCTTCTGTCTCCCTCACCCTCTATCATTCATCTCTCTCTCTCTCTCTCTCTCTCTCTCTCTCTCTCTCTTGCACATGCAGATACATGAGCTGCCCAAGATCAGAAGTCCATGTCCTTGCCTGACACCAGGAATCTGACAGATCGGGACTCAGTTTCCATGGCAACTGGACAAGAACAGTGCAGCAGGGGGTGGCACTGGAAACGTGGTCAGATCGCAGACTCGCTCACTTGCTCACGGGTGCCCTTGTCACAACCTTTCAAAGCGCCTCTCTGCAAACAAGGCCAGCCATGATCACACAAAGAATGGCAAATGTCAGTGTGTCTATTGCGGTAGGCCTCATGTTTTAGGGAGCAGAATGAGTCAAATAGCCCCATTCTGTTGGAAGGCCGGAAGCCTGTACCAACAAATTGTGGACCTTGGGAACTATATTGCCCCCCCCCCCCCCCCCAAAATCTTTTTCATTTCCATTCTGTTGATAAGAATTCTTAACAATCCTTCAAATGTTTCTTTTGTCTTTAAAGTAGTCATCATCTTACCAAGATATGTTATATAAACCTCCTTTCCTGAAAGGGGTGGATTCACAAGAGTCAAACCACTCAAGAAAATTAAGCGATGACATGGAACTTCACTGCTTCTTCACAAGCTTTCCAACTCCCTTAAAAGGCAGCCTATTGTGTAACAACAGAAAACCAAGAGAAGGTGTTTGGTTAGATGTACGGGCATTTATACATTAACCTTGTGAGGGTTATTGACATATTCAGGCTATGCTGCTGGCCCTTTAAGAGGCCAGGAAACACCACTACAGTTTTGATGCAAATTTGGCAGTAAGAGGAAGAGACAACAATCGGGGCAGTGTTTTTTAAGACAGTTATTGACATTTCTCTTCATTTGTATCATTAAAAAGATGTATTTCATGTCAAAAATCATTTCATAGCTCTTTGAAGACGTCCAGAGTACTTTGTCTAAATAATTACTCAAAAGACACGTGAATGATTCAGCATTTGTTTTTTTCACTCATTCATTTTGTCTTTGAGATTTGGGACACAGTAAGGTCTATGGGTAGCCCCTCACCCGCTCTCCTTCTGGACTTGCATGGCACTGGGTGACTGCATAGTTACCGTTTGTTTTGTGTTGGAATCCATGGCTGAGAGGGCAGCAGCTACTGCCCCCACATGGCCATTCTGAGGGAGCAGCTGGGTGGAGAGGACCTTCACATTAAAAGTACCCTCCACCATTAACAGTTCCTGCCCTCTTCTAATGTAAATCCACATTCTTCTAAGGGCGTCCAGCGAAACACCAAGCATTCACTTATACCAAATGGGTCATTACTCCATGGATACCAAACAGCTTAAACGGGATGGCTTTTCAAATGCTTTGTTGCAACCTGCGCTGTGCGTCTCAGTTTTTCACCAGTCCGGTGCAGCAGATTCCGGGTCACCCTTCAAACACACTCTACTGTGACCGCTGTGAATGAGAGTGTTGGAGAGGCCAGAGAGAAATGGTGCATAGAGCCAAAGGAGGCACTGAAGTCAACAGAAGGAGTCACATAGTCATGAAGAAGCTGAGCTTCAGCTACATTTATCACACAAACTGCACAGCTTCAGGCACAAGAAAACCAGCATGCTGTTTTTGTTTTGGCTTTCATTAAGATTTGCTGACTAGTGTTCTTTTGAAACATGAATGTGTACAACAAATGTCCTAGAGTATGACAAATGTATAAGAGAAATTAAAGTAAAAAAAAGAAGAAATAGTTTGTCTTTCTCATCAGAAAAAAAAATCAAAAGGTACATAAGAGGGAGGTCACAGGTTTGTTTTGTTTTTATTTTGTGTTGAGTTGTACGTTCTGTGAAAAATACTGAGGAAGAAAACCATGCTGGTGTACTACATGTTAGTTCTCAAGGATGTAATTTTCCCAAGGAAAAAGTAGAGGATACTTACCAAATCATTATTGGAAATATCAAAAGCATGATACATTTAAAACAATTGTATTAATACCATGTACAATATTGATTTTAAAACAATTCTTTATTTCAAAGTAACATTGATTCACTAAGGTGCTATTCATAAATTCATGGTTGGATAGATGGGGAATTCTTTTCTTTTTATCCATAGTAAGGTATGCACAGGACGACTATTACAAGTAGAAAAATACAAAATCACAAGCCATTCACAGGAGGGAAAAGTCCTGTACAACAGAAAACACAAAGAAATTAATAAAGCCATATAACCTTTTTGTGGAGAGAAATAAAACAGTGAAAACACTTGATAAAGGCAACTTCAAAACTCTTTAAACCCAAAGTGGGGTGGCATTTTCAGAAGGGAGAAGACCGCATAGTGCCTTCTTACATGACATAAGTTCAGCAAGGAAGTCTTAATTGCACTAACAACCACCCACCCTTGTGTCATTCTACCACTACATATAAAACTCATTCTGCTACATTAGCATTCCGGGCTGGACTTGATGACATCTGGGGAACTCCATAAGCATCAAAAAGCACTCCACATTTCCAACAAAGACACAGCTGTTCCCCCACCACGACATGACTGGTGTTGCCTGCTCTTATGGGACAGTGCCTTATTGTTTCCGGGTGCAGATTCCCAATGATGGGCTCAGGAACTTTTAGGGACTACCCATATGACTGGTGGGTGACGAGATGCATAAGAGCTTTGGAGAGCCCGTTTCATGAGCACCTACTGTTTGAACGAATGGAAGTTGAGCAACTGTGTGTGTGTGTGTGTGTGTGCGTGCGTGTGCATGCATGCATGTGTGTGAGTGTCTGTCTCTCTCTGCATCTGTCTGCACTGGCATGTGTAAATGCATTTCAAATATAACCAGATACAAAACAAAACAAGCAAAAATCATACCAATCAACCTGTGCACTGTAGTAGCCCACCAATCATTGCTACTGTGAGGGTGACAAAGAATGTGTACTGGGGCAGGTCACAGACACGCCCACCATGTCAGATACCGTTTGCCATGGTCAGAGTGAGCTGGAAACAGCATGTGAACAGCATCGGCACCAGGACAGGGTCATGCTGCGATGTCATGCATGCAGCGAGGTGAGAGACTGTCCTAAGCACACCCCTGCGGCCCAGATCACAGCCTCATGTTGAGTGCAGGCCACTTTCTCACGTCCACAGCACCAACATGGAAACATGGCATCCCATTCTAGAGGCTGAAGTGTTTAAGGACACCCAATGCTGTAACAAAATTAAATGGTTTACCTTACAATTTTTAACTAGCAAGCACATCTCTTTGGATGGTGAAACAAATCCTGCGTTTTTAGAGGAAAGTCAGCAATCGTCTGAAAAATGAACCCCAAGGAGGATGCTCATTTGGACACACAGTACCACACAGTGCTTGTCCTGAGTTTCACTCTCACACTGAACCTCCCTTGAGGCTGTTAAATGCTTGAATGCCAGTTCAAATGCACGGTGTGGAAAAACAGCATTTTTACAGCTTTTGTGTAGGCAGCACACTTACACAGCAATTTCCAGTGTCCATGACAATTTCAAGAAGTATTGGAAGTGTGCGAACACAGAGACAACACACTCACACCCGTGGAGTTGACTCAACTTTCTTTCATCTTGCTGTCTATTCAAGCACACTACAAAATATATCCCTAATCCCAAGAAACAAAAATTAATCTGACATGGTTAAATCACTGTACACACATACAGACATTTGCAAATGTACAGGGGAATGGTATTTAATGTTTGCGCACTTTGAAGAAAAGCGTTGTTTAATAGTGTAACACGTGAGTGCATTTATGAGTGCAAGATCTGCTTCTGCCAGAAGGCAGCAGAAAACTATGAGAGTTCAAATAAATACAAGAAGCAGAGTAAATCTGAATACCATGCTTAGCACTGTGTATCTTGCCTGACTTTAATGCTAAAGCCAAACAGAAACTGTGTGGTTACATAAGATTTCCTAGTTAGGGGGAAACCAGTCCTTTTTTTCATTTGACATTAGAGTATTTGTCTGTGCAAAGCTTGAGAAAACCACAGCAATGAAAAAATGTCAAGTGTGAGTTTCCAGAATTTAGGTGGATGAACACACTGTCCAACCAAAACAGGCATGCATACATGCATACAAAAATACATAGAAACACGCCCACACACATACTAACACACACACACACACACACACATACACATACACGTATACACCCCCACACACAGTTTTAAGTTCATCTTTCCAAAGTGCTGTCTGTGCTTGTATAGTTTGTCTGTTGGTGGAAATACCAATATCAAATACCATATCAAAGTCCTGTCTGACCTCAGTTTCAAATTCATTACAAATAGCAAAACAATACAAAGCAGTGGTGATCAATCAGTGTCAGTAAGAACATACAGTAAGGCTTCCTGGGAAACTCAGCATGTGACCTCCATCTGTGCATCCTGACTAAACAAACTCATCAAACAGTGCCGTTTGCATCAGAATGCATATCAGTCCCGACTTGTGTGTCTTTGCATGTGTGTGTGTGTATGTGTGTGCATTTGTGTATATGTGTGTATGTCCAGGAAAGAGAAGGCCCAGAGATCCATGTTCTCATTCCAGGAAGCAGCACACCATGTGCAATTTGACTGGTGGTACAGCATCCCTGGGTGACGTTGGGTCTGAAGGACATAGAGGCGGGACCCACAAAAACAGACCGGTTCAGTGTGGGACTCACCCTTTTCCAAAGGTAAGGAGGAAATGGGGCAGGGTACATATGTACAGCTCCCCAGAGGCATCTTCCTATTATTCCTTGTACCCATGTTGAACCTCTCCGCATGATACCACAGCCTTTGTAGACCCACAATCCTTTGCTTCAATCCTTAGCAGCTGCATGGTTGACTGCTGCTATCTTCATCAAAGATGGTGCATATGATAGTAGCCAGGCATGGCCTGACTGTGCTGGGTCTAAGCCTGCAGCTTTACTTCAGTTCTGATGATGTCACAAAGGGCATTCCCACTGCACAGGGAAATGAAGGTGGGCTTCCCTCATTAGATTCAGGGACCAGGTAGGCTCTTATAGATTTGATTTAGCACACAATTTGACAACAGATGTAAAGGCCAGCTTTGGTTATAATTATGGTAGAAAAAAAACTTTCAAGAAAATCAGTAGTATTTGACATTGTTAAGGCATCACAGATGCTTGACAAAACTGACAGAAATAATAAAAAATGAATTGGTATTGATCAACATGTAAAGCCTGGCTCTCGCTGCTCAATTGCATGCAATGTCTTTGAAACGCACATCAGTCAGAGTAAAATTCATTCTCCGTTTCTGAATCATTCCTCTCAAGCCCCCATTAAAGCCTGCTTGTAACTTCATGAGGGAACAGAGGAGGAAAAAAAGTAAAATGAAATGAATTTAAAAATAAACCACAATCCCTTTTAAACGTATTTGAAAAAAGCTCTCTAAAAAAGGAGTGTCTGCTCAGTCAGAACCAAGTTGCACTGCCCCATCTGACCTGAAGGGGGCTGTAGAGTCCTGCAGGAAGCGTTCCAAAGGGAACGTGTCTCACACTCCGCCTGCTCGTCTACCTCCTGCTGTTGAAACTGGAGTTGTTGCTGCTACAGCTCTCCTCGTAGGTGGGAGGTGGCTCTGAAACAGACAACCAGTGTAAAACATTGCCAGACTGCATGCAGCAACACCCAAGCCTTGTCATATCAGTAGGTAATGCAGAGTGGAAACAATGACAAGTAAAGAACGTTTTTAAAAACTCCTCTTTCTTCACTAGCACAGGATAAAAAGGGGCGAGGTCATTTTGCTCACCAGCAGCTCCACCGGCAGGTGTCTCTGACTAGCCGTCAAACCCTCAAAGGGGAAAACCAGTGAAATGCTCGATTAACAAAACAACCCTCTCAGCCCTTCATTTATGGTCTGGGGTCACCTTGCTGCTGCTGACTATGTAACCTCACCTTTTTTTCTGCTTCATCAGTGCTGATCACCTTAATGTCACCTGAAACCACATGTCAGAGTGTGCGGTCTGCCCCAGGTACTTTCTGTCCTTTTGATTCTGATCCAGGATCAGCTGCTCCTGTAGGTAGTGCTCCAGACAGCTCGACTCACCGTGTGGGTAGTCCCAGGTGCTGTACTCTGGAGGCAGGATGAGAGGACAGGAAGTGGGCACAGGGGTGGAACTTCCATCTGAGAAGAAAGGGATGGTGGCCCCCGTGGACACACAGAACAGGGGCCCTGAGGTGTCATCGGCACGGCGTTGGTTCTGGGAGAAGGTGAGGCCCGGGGCGTAGCTGAAGGCGCTGGGAGACACGCAGGGCGGCTGGGCAGAGTGGTCCTGCTGGGAGTGGCTTTTGGTGGGGATCTCCTCGCTGACCAGACCCCCTGCCCCCATCTCCTCCTCCATGTCCTCCTCTGCCGGCGGTGCACTGGGGGTCACCCCGCCAGGACTGGATCTTGGGGCGGGGCGGGGGGCTGGACGGGGGGGCAGGCAGGGGGCTGGGGTCGGGGGTGTTGCCGCAGCCCGCGAGGGGGTCACATTGACAGGAATGTTCCCAATGTAGATGGGCAGAGTCACCACCACCTCAGGGGACTTCAGAGATACCTGCAGCAGAGAGAGGGGGTGAGAGGAGGAAGAGATGGAGGGAGAGACCAGGAGGAGATGAGTTGTTTCCTTCTCTTCATCTTTGTTTCTTTGAGAAAACCAGATTCTGAAATTGAAGTGAAGTGAGAGAGGGACATAGGACTGGAAAGAGTGAAAACCTAGCTGCCATTGTAAACTTTTTAATGGCATGGTGTTGTGTGATGTGTACTTTCCAGCAAAGTTCTTTCCCATTGACACAACAGACATTTGTGCAGTCTATCAAGACAAATTCCACTACTGGATGACCCTGCCATCTGACTGACATTACAGGCATTGACATACACCCTGGGGTGAGATAACTGTGGCATCATCACTTGAATTCACCAATATGACTGAGCCACTCTACTAGCAGAGGAAGAATTTACACTATGATTTCCCAGGTGACCACGAGTTGAATCATTCACCAATGAGTCATAATGAAAGAGCTTTATGTTTTTGGGTGTGAGGTTGTTGTGGGTTTCTTTTCTAAAGATTGCTTATTGTGTCCACATTACAGATATCCAGAGGAAACTCCATATCCCAGCAGCCCTTGAGTGCAGTGTGCTGCCCACCTGGATGAAGTAATCGATTTCAATGAGGCTGCAGCCAGTGAGGGCTGACTGGGGGAGAGGGGGAACGATGATCTGCTCCTTCCACTCAGCATGCTTGCCTGCCTTGACCCCTGCCCCCTCCACCTCAGCGATCGTCCGCAGGTCGTAGATGGCACGCTTGGTCTTGTACGTCACTTTCTGCTCAGGGATTTGTGGCAATGTGGAGGCACAGAAAGGCTTTTATTAGGCAACTTTTGTACATGAGTTACTACAGTACAAAATGTTTGATGATTCAAAATGGTGGTCTGAAAGCAGGAATCACGGTCACAAGGTTAGATTATGAACACATAAAAAATTAAATATGAATTAAGAATTTGTGAGTTTATGTTGTCAAGGGAACAAAACCTCTAAGTCTCACCAGTTAAAATGCCTACATACTGTATATTACCTCAGCAACTCACAAGAATTTAAACCATCTTTTCACAGTATCACTCTCCCATTAAAAAGTGCTTACCAGGATTACTCTAAAAATGACAGCATCTAAAAAATCAGTGGCAATCACCAGCATGTAGTACAGGGCCAGCACATGCGACTGTTTTTCATACTGCAAGTCCCAGGAGGTAACCCCATCTGATAGGAGCATCTGCCTGACGCTTTCTGAGTAACTCATGGGCACCCATGCAAGTCCCAGGGTGTTAACAGTGGAGCAATAAGAGAACCCTAGCCAAGTTACACACAATTATCCCTGACGAGACTAAGCCAATTTGTTCCGCCACTGCTGGCAGATGACACAGCCGGTTTCGAACCCTGAGCTACTTGGGAACCCATCAAATGAACCTTCCAAAAAATAACGGTCACAGAGTTCTTTAAATACGGAGCTTCCAGTAAAGAATTAAAGAGGAAGTGAATATATATTGACTTAAGGAATGAAAGACGACCAAATGGAGCACCTCAGTTACATCCAGCGAAATACTATGAAATTGTAAAAAAGTATTAGAAGTTCAAAAAAGTGTTTCATAATGAAGCAGTCTAAAGTGTCTCCCAGCTATAACCCTGCTTTGGCTGGTTGTCCTTTCTGGTTCTCTGTCTGAATGAGCATGTCACCTGTCTGGTTCTGTACCTCTCCATGCCTGTCACCTGTCTGATTCTGTACCTGCATGAAGGTGTCACCTGTTTGATTCTGTGCCTGTGTAAAGCTGTCGCCTGTCTTGACTGTGTACCTGCATGATACTGTCACCTGTCTGATTCTGTACCTTTATATGCCTGTCACCTGTCCAGTTCTGTACCTGCATGAAGCTGCCACCTATCCAGTCCTACACCTGCATGAGGCTGCCACCTATCCAGTCCTACACCTGCATGAGGCTGTCACCTGCAAGGTTCTGTACCTGTATAAGGCTGGCCAGCACACAGCCCGTGTCCTTGCCAGATTTGTTGTGGATCTCGGTGGCGAGTTTGATGACCTGCCCGGGGGTGTAGCCCCTCAGGTCACTCCTGGCCTTCAGCATGACGGTCCCCGTCTTCACCAGGAGGTAGGTGAACTTCTTGGTCGTCACAGATGAGCTGGGTTGCTGAAGTGGTACAAGGATACACACACACACAGTCACAGAGGTTCCCACTAAGCAAGGCTAACAAGCTGCAAGAGCGAAAGGGTAGAAAAAGTACTGCAGATAAAGCAGAACCCTCTTTTTTGTTGGGGGAGGGGACTCTTATCGGTCAAGAGTGGAGTTTAATAGGATTTAGCTGTGTCAGAGTGACAGTGCATTTCAGAACAGCCCAGCAGCGGTTGCCTCTACATTCTGAATCTTCGTGATGCTCTCAGCTAAATTTGTACTCACCAGCGTTTTTTTGTTTGTGTCAGTACTTTGGCTCCCTAGCTGTTGTTTTTGTGTTTCTCTCTGTCTGTCAGTGTCGTCCATGTGCTTTTGCTTATGTTTTGCTTTTGCTTTTGCTTGTGTTCCTGCCTTGCCCCTCCATCTCCACCTGCCTGCCTGACCCTGCCTGTTCTGCCGTTTCAAAACTTCTCTGCGATTTCCCATTCCAATAAGGTCTCTTGGAACCTGATTATGCCTGGTCTGCGTGTGAGTCCGTGCCTGTGCCTTGACAGTTTGTCTTTTTGCTGTCGTGAGATGCAGTGCACATGATGGATTTAGGATCATATTCTTGAAAGAATCCATATCAACAACAATGTCAATGATGACAGGGAATTGTGGGAACTGTACCATCAACATGGTCAGTGTAATGGCAACTGTGAAGTTGTTAAATAGAGGTGTGCTGCTCTAATATGGTGAGCAATGTTGCTAACCCTGCTGCTCACCTCGATGTCGGGCACTTCGTTGAGGTTGAGGAGGTTGAGCAGGTAGAAAGGCTTCTGGGCTTTGTAGTCCTTAGAGAAGCGGGATGTGTCTATGACCGCTCTCACTCTGTACGAGATCTTCCCGAATGGCCCTTCAAAAGAGGTTGGAGCGGAGCCTAGGCGGGCGAGAGAAGGGGGAGGGGCAAAAATAAGACAGGTGTGGTCCATTATACCTAACACTTGGGATATAACAAGGCAACAGGGGAATGCTCAGATCTTCACACTAATAAAACTCATAGCTATGAAATTGCCAAGTGACAATGTCCTGGTGTCAGTTTCAAGGGTGCAAATATCAGAATTATTGTAAAAAGAAAATAGCTGTGCTTTATTAAGATACCCGCATTGGCCAAATTGGAGTGCATACAGTATCATCATATTGTGTTCACCCACAGGTATCCATTTCTTGGCCTACAGAGCGTCATTACATGTGTATACACTAAAATGCATCAGAAATACCACACATAGACAGAACATCTGTTAGGATCATTCAGGAGGGTTGTCTGCCAGCTATGCAGAAATGGAGAGAAATTTCTGCTCAAAAGGCAGCCAGATAAAGAATAGACCAAAAAAGTGACTGGTTAGGCCGGTCTGCCTCTTTCCATTGACTCAGCGGCTAGGTGAGAAAAGTAGAGTGTGAGCCAATGGAGGCAGACAGATTGGGGCCAGTTACTGTACTCAGGGTTCGTTAAAGTGCTGTCACAGAGGTTAAGTGGTTGTTTGTCTGAATCTGAACGGATGTTCTCTGCACTGGGGGGGTGCCCTGGGTGCTAGCAGTTCACGATCAGTCTGAAATCTGAAGATCAGGGCAAAGAAGCACAGCTGCTCAGATGCAGAGGACAGAGAGTAAAAGAGTAGGGGGAGAGTGAGAGAAGGGAAGGGGGGGAGAAAGAAAAGGAGAAGAAGGGGGTGAGAGAGGAGAGAGTGGGAAAGAGGTGAAAGAGAAGGACAGTAGGAGAGGATACAGAAAGAAAGAAAAGGATGAGACTGGAAAGGACAGGACAGAGGGCTTATCATACCCTTTACTGCAGTAACGGGTGGAAAGGAAGAAGACAAACGAGGGGATAAGGAGCGCAGGGAAAAGAAAGGCAGACTGGGAGAGAGGCAAGAAGAGAGGAAAAAAAAGATGTAAGGATAGAGACAGTGGAACATACAGCAGGGAAGACAGGGAGATTTACATTACATTTACATTTATACATTTAGCAGATGCTTTTATCCAAAACGACGTACAAAAGTGTATATAGTGGGCAGACAACAGGCACAAGGGCAAGATCTGTACAGGTCATACAATGCAGATAGTGCCGAAGCTGAGCACAAGGTCAGTGTAGCGAGACAAAACTAATCTGATCTAAGGTTACATATATCAAATATAGTCACTGGGACAATAAAGTGTTGCTATACTACCTAGGCAAAAATGTGCTACAAATACAACGTAAGAGATAGTGCTACAAGTATAAGCCAAGAACCTTAGATGTACAAGGTCAAATGGCAAGGGTGTCAGTCCAGGTAGAGTCTGAAGAGGTGTCTCTTCAGCCTACGTCTGAAAGGTTGGAGTTAAGGAGTTGTTCTCAGGGGGGTGGGGAGTTCATTCCACCACTGGGGGGTGATGATGGAAAAGCGATGCTGAGAGGAGCGTGAGCCTTTCGTTCTGTTGGTGGGAGGAGCGAGGCGTCCGGATGTAGCAGAGCGAAGTTGTCGAGCAGGTGCTTAGGGTAGAATAAGGTCCTGGAGGTAGGTTGGGGCGGTCTTTTTTGCAGCGGAAAAGGTGAGGGTCAGGGTTTTGCAGCGGATCCTGGCTGCGACTGGGAGCCAGTGGAGGGATCTCAGTAAAGAGGTGACATGGGAGAACTTTGGGAGGTTGTAGATCAGCCTAGCAGCTGCGTTTTGGATGAGCTGCTGTGGCTGAATGGTGCAGGCTAGGAGGCCTGCAAGGAGGGCATTGCAATAGTCCAGGCGGAAGAGCATGGTGGCCTGGACAAGCAGCTGGGTGGAGTAGGTGGTCAGAAAAGGAGATGAGAGAGGTATGGAGATAGAGGAGAAGAAAAGGGAGTAGGGTGAGAACAGGAGGGGAAGGGGGAGAAAGCAAGAGGAGAGGGAAGACAGAGGTAGGGAGATGGAGGGAAAAACAATGGCGAGAGAAAGAAAATAAAAGGAAAAGAAGAGAGGTGGGGCCCCTCTGACTTCAGTCCCAGGGGAGGTGGCTGACTGACAGGTGTTCCATGGTACACTCCATCTCACAGATGCTCACAGGGGTAACCCTGAGAACCATAATCATGTTAATGGAAAGACCATCACTCATCTGAGATTCCTGCTGACAGCAGGCACAGTTTCCACACACCCCAATACTGTCCTGGTACTGTTATTAAAACAATATGATCTGGCTGATGCTCTCGGCCAACTCCAATTACAGCACTCTGCCTCAGGTATGATGTGGTATTATACCCATAATCTCCTCTCATGACACCTGATTGAAAAAAATTAAAGAAAAAAAGGTCCAACTACCAGTCATGGCAGCTCAACAATGCCTTCAGGTCATTTCAGACACTAATGGAAAAAAGAAAAACACAGACCTTGGTGACACTATAAAAAGTCAGGCAGGCAGATTACATGTATTTATTCAGCTGGTGTAAAGCTCAGGTTAGAATTACTGAGCGTCCACTGCTGCCCCGTGCTTTTAATTGAAATGGCCCGTTCACCTCGTGCCGTCTTGGTGAATGACGATTTGCGGGTAGAGAGCACAGAGGAACTGATGATAGTAGCTCCAGGCCAGTGCTACAGCGGCTCACACGTTGCCATGAGAACGTTTTGTCATTCTGGTAATCTCTGACTCTTCCCCCCACTGGAACAGAGCCAGCCACCGACTGCAGGTGGCGCTGTGCCTGGATTCAGCCCATTCCACTGTAATTGCTTTCCTCCGCGACACCGTGTGCGCTCGGGGCAGGATCGGGCGAGGAGGGCGGGAGGAGGCAGCCCGTGACAGCTATTAAAATGCTCCTGACTCCAAGAGAGGAGCTAAAAATAGGCATGCATGGACAGAGACTGTTCCAGATCTGCGTATGCATACACATGCGCTGCTATAGACCTTTTATGGCTAACCATACTTGATATTTAAGACACATTACATTACGGTCATTTAGCAGATGCTATTATCCAGAGCGACTTACACAGGTTATATTTTTTACATGCCATCCATTTTATACAGCTGGATATTTACTGAGGCAATTCTGGGTTGCACACATCTTGCA
The DNA here is from genome assembly GCF_013368585.1 of Megalops cyprinoides. Taxonomy (NCBI): domain Eukaryota; kingdom Metazoa; phylum Chordata; class Actinopteri; order Elopiformes; family Megalopidae; genus Megalops; species Megalops cyprinoides. The sequence goes on along the minus strand of NC_050587.1, from coordinate 22,292,497 downwards.
CAAGGGTGTAGCAGCGATGCCCCGGGGGGAATCGAATCAGCAACCCTCTGGTTATGAACCCTGCTCTTTACCACAAAGCTACACTGCAGCCCTGAAATATAAGAAGACTGATCTAACTTATGGACAGCAGTGTGATGCAGTGGCAAAGGAACAGGAACTACACCAATGGGATTGCAGGTATGAATACCACTACTTTGTACTATTCAGTAGTGATGCGAGAGTGAGGCTCTGTGAACCCAAAAATAGGGTGGAGCCACCATGTGTTACCCCTGATTCACTGAACAAGGAGTGCAATGTCTTTTGATCGGTCCATACGAATCTTCACATTACTGTCTTAACTAGGAATGAAATGGTATACCAGTATGATGATACACCACGCTATTTAATTATGAAATAGTAATACCATAAACAGTATGGTATCAATGTATAATGTTAAGTTCAGCAGTAGCATCGTTTTAGGTTTTACGTCAACATAAACATTACAGAATGTTTTAAATATTTGCTAGTTAATTTGTTGTACAAAAGTGATTAGCCTGCTATGGCTATACAAGGCTTTAAAGATTCGATGAAATCTGACACATTACGGGCTCTCAGGGTGTTCAGCAGTTAAGGCGCTTTCGCTTGAGTGCAAGCTAACCGTAAGGCCTGAGTTTGAGCTCAGCCGATTAAGTATTAAACAATAGTATTAAACAAGACAAGGCAATGTACAATCCATTGACAGAGACATACATTTTGAGTGATTTGTATTTGTAAGAAAAAAAATGTTATTGAAGATAATATCATGATATATCAATAAGTGTGATGTTTAGTACCATAGTCATACCCTGAAAATCTTGTGAAAATACCATTTCACCCCCTAGTTTGAACATTAACCAAGCTATAGGTACTAATTGACTAATAATGCAAATGATTAGTAGGGTTTACTGTTTGCTCAAAACAGACCGAAGAATTTCTTGACAATACTTTAGTATGAACTGCCTTGGTTTATTGCACCTTGAGAGATATGCCCACAATGCACGTGAGGATTCAAATGGCACCCTCAGTACAACCTGGGAAGTGACCCCTTTTACAGTGAGAAGGCAGTCATCTGCGGAGATTATAGTCTGGATAATGAGGTGAAAGAGCTCTGCATCACAGATGTCACAGGGTGTGGTAGGACAGGTGTGTTGGGAGCAACGGCCATCTTACCTGGAATTAGAAACTGGAAGGGAAAGCTGTGTTCACCCTGTGCCAGAGTGCCTGAGAAACAGACAGACAGACAGACAATCACACAGACAGACACAGAAAAACATATCGGCTAGTTAGAATGAATCACATCTCATCACATCAACACCATTCCACATAAGATAGATGACACAGGGCTTCACTTCATAACACTTAACACTGTCACCAAATGCACACCATCTGCTGGTGGGGAGAGTGGTCTGAATAGACAGATTTGTCTGGGGACATGAGCACAAAAAAGCATGAGGAAATTTAAAAAAAGGCAAACTCTACAAGTAATACGAATGTATCTCACTGTGTAAAACTGATAGAACTACTGAACAGAAATTAGAGGGGTGGAAAGAATTTGGAAATTAACCAGAAGGCATTTGGTTTTCAGTGCACACGGCAGTGCCACATGGTATCAAAGGCGTATCATTGGCTGTGGAATCCTAACAAAATGAACAGGCCATCCCAGCAAATGTGAGTAGTTGCTTGTTTGCTTATGATGGAGGAAGAAATGTGTGACCTCACAAGTTTGCAGGAAAAACATGACTACTTCTCTTTGACTTGCCTGTGCTCCAGACCAACCCACTTAGACTGCTGTTACGGAAACGCCTCAAGCTCACCTGAAGTAAAGCCCCCTACAGCTAGGGCAGGTCAGTGGAAACCCAGCCATCAACATCCCTCTAACAGCAATACAACCCAGATAAGGCTTCAGGGAAGAGGGAGCAGTGCATCGGCTTTTTATCATACACAAACACACATAAACACACACACACACACTCAAACAGATACATATATATACACGCAAAAAACACACACACCCATGCGTTTTTGCAGTACAACAGCTGAAATGAAATGTCGTCAAATGGAAGAGGAACCTCACAGGTTTAACAGCCTGTTTGTTCGAAGGGAGGTGATAAACTCTCAGACAGCCCTCACAGAGTTGCACGTAAGCTCCCGGGAAACTCCGTCATGAACTGAGTTAATTGATAACCCAAAAACAGGTTCCTGTTAACCAAACTGAGAGCACATATCACATTTTCACAGCTACAAAGAAGCTAACACTCACTGTTACAAGCCTGAATCTCGCCCCTGGGGCACTGATACTGTGGACCTCATGGGCGAGTGCTCAGTGAACACGTGTTTGAAACCCATTCTATCTTATCTTTGGATCAGCCACCTGCATGACAATGAGGTGAGGCTGCAATGGATGACGTATTCTAGCTCTGTTCCATTTCTGCCTGCTTCCTTCAAGAAATGACAACAGAGCCCAACCCAACGCTGTACAGTCATCAGAGGGAGTGCAACTATGTAAACCCACTCCTTTACAGATGGCCACCTATAAACAGGATAGTATGTTTAGTCTGTGGCATTCCAGGCCAGAGTGTCAATCACATATATTACACAGCTGTTGCTTTGGAATAAATACACTGATATTTTATGCTTCACTGGTCATTCCATATGAAAAAATAGTCGCAGTACATCAATAATTATTAAAGCTACATACGTTACTGGTCATTCAGTTGACTTTGACAATATGTTACAAAGTGCATGCATTGTTTGACAGGGAACACAATTGTCCCTGTATTCTGACTCTTTCTTGTCTGAATCAAAGAAAGGACCAATAAGGGCAATAAGGGCATTCCCCTTGACTCCTTCCTTCAAGCCCCCAGTCCAATCAGAGCCATCCTTATCTTGGCAGAAGCAGGACCCACCCAGAAGGAAAGAGCTTGTTCTCTGTAGTGCATACTTATTTGCATATGTTTGGAAGGCAGACAGAGAAGCCAGGAAGCTGTTCTCTGTCAAACTCTTCTCGGCAGGTGTCAGGAGTGGGACCTAAGGAACCCTCTTCACTTTGCTCTCTCAGGCTCCTTGGAGACACTCGTCGACAAAAAGAAATAAAAAACGGCTTCATTCGTCTCCAAGCAGAGCAGTTCCTTCCTTCCGAGTAGAAACTACTTCAAAAAAGAGATGGCTTTTTGGAGGCACATTTCAAAAGAGCTGAGAAGAGGCAGTCGGTGTATTTGAAGAGGTTTGTTAGGATGACTTTGGAGGTGGCAGAGTGACAGTGATGTTAACTCCCACAAAAGCATCAAATTATAGCTGCACATACACAATACAGCACACACACAACAATGGCAATATTGACCAACCTATCTAACAGCAAAATATGTGCAGCAGTATCTGCTTGTGTGGAAAAGTAAAGTGAAGCTTGAAAAATTGAAAAATTTAAATTGAAAAAAAGTTTTTTCCCCTATGTAATCATGAATAATATATTATATGAATAAATATGGAAGGCACTGTAGTTTGTAGCCTGTGCAACAAGATATTGGGTTTGGCTTCAGAGAAAGCTTTGTAACTTCGGTCGGGGCATCTGGGGTCTTTTCCAAATTGATCTCATTACTAGTCCTCCCACAGACGGAAATAACCTAGAACAAACTCCAGGATGTAAGGCCCACAAAACCAGAAATAGGGGACACATTCTCAAAGTCAAAGTCCACAACAATAAAGTGGAGGCAATGGTACTGATCCACAACATGAACAAAGCTTTTCAAACAATTATAGTCTCATTGAGTCATGTGTTGATTAAAATGAATATGGGTAGAAATTTCATAGCAAATATTTACAGTACCCATATGACATAAAATTCAGTTACCCATACGACATGAAAATTCAGCAACCCTGTGGGTGAGGGTTTGGTGAAGGTTGGCTGTCTGGTTGTCAAGGTGCTCTGCCACTAAAGAGCAGAGTTGATGACTCCCTGTACCCAGGTCTGTTTGCGTGTGTGTGTGGGTGTGTGCGTGTGTGTGTGCGTGTGTGTTGGGTGGGTGGAGGGGTGGGGGTTGGGATATCCAAATGAACACCTCTCCTGCGGTTTGTTTTACAAAGTTATTAACTTCTTCCAGAGAGCACCAAATTAATTTGTAGCTCCAATTATTCAACATAAAAGTGCCTGAAATGCTTTGTTGTTTCATGTTACAATATTTTTAATCTAATCCTAAGTACAATAAACAAATGCTTTTTTGAAAGGAGCAATAACACCAAAAACATTAAATCAGTAATCAGCCATTACTTTAGCACTGTAACTAATCCATTGACAAAACAACTCAGAACAACGTCAAATTCGTCTTATTAAATTTGTTTTTGCTGAACTAATTGATTGAATACCAGACATTTACTACAGACCCGATGCCCTGGTGGGAATAGAATAAAAGTAGGCTGTAATAGCATGGACTTGTTAAAATGGCTTCCAGTTAATTAAACTGTAGGAAATTACAGAATCCATCAAGTGCAATAGAGGAAATAATTGCATGGCACTGCCTAAAGGTCTTGGGTTTGTTAGCAAAGACAAGATTTATGAAAAGGTTTGCAGATTTTTCTTTATGATTGATCTTATGCATGGAAACCTGCTTCTATTTCTGCTTAACATATAGACATTAATCCTGTAACAATTCTTCACTCTCACTGGCTGTTCAGTTCTGCACATATCTCACAAAATGTCTCCTACAAGCTTTTGAGGATTGGGCCAGTCAAGACATTTTCCAGTGGACAGCAAGTGTAACTTGATTGGTTCACACAAGTCACTATCTGATGATTTTAATCAGTTACACCAATAATAGCTACACCAACAACGGGGTTCAAGAAGCCTCACTTTGTCATGGATAGTTTAAGTACTAACTGAGACAATTTTGCTGATGTTCTTCAAATGGGTTACTCAGGAAGCTCTGAGAAGGTGGAAATCAATTCAGATTGTTTCAAATGTAAATAATGGGTGTTGTGAATTTCAGTGACCTTTAATTGGCTCCGTTTCGGTATTCCATTTGCCAGAAATAACTGCGGACGGAAACTTGATCAGACATTCAGGAAGAGTTTCGCTTCTTCCTCTTCTTCCTGTTCTTCCTACATCCCCTGTGGCTCCAGTCCACACCCGCTCCAAAAACCTGATCCCAGGATTCAGTTTCCCCTTGTCCAGGGCCTCCCTCATCCCTTCTCTCCCTCCCTCCCTCCCTCCCTCCCTCTCTCTCAACAAAGCCGGAAAAACCTGTTCGCAATGACATTCCACTGAGCCAAACCCAAAGGATCGCAAACAGAGTACAATGGAAATCTTTTCCATATTAGCCTGTGACCCACAAGTGATCACTAACTTCTTCCATTTACCTCACATTATGCGCCAAGCTGAATTTCCACCCATAAAAATCACTCCCATCAACCAATTAGGCTGGGCCTCAACTTCCTTACAAGAGTGATGAAGAGGAAGAATGGGGGATGATCCCACATTATGCATCTCTACAGCCACAGCCTGCATGAGGTCATCATTTACTTCTCCCCTTGCATTTGGATAATAATACAAGTGAGAAAATAGATATGAGGATTACCTAACATTTAGCATGAATCGAAACACAATCCCTATCATTTTTCAAAGCAGCAGATGCATATTTAATTTGAAACTATAAGGATATTCTGGAGGTTTTTCACTGTTTTTTTCCCTTCCCTTTATGCCTCATTCACAAGATAAAAAAAATTGGCAAAGTCTGCTCGCACAACAGAGCAACCAGAGTCTACCACGGTTCTACTTTGTGCTTTGATGTAGGCATGAAACATACACTGGCGCTCATTACAATACGTTTGAAGAAAGTTAAAGTAGAACACACTGTGAGAGAATGCAGAAAGTGTTGGAGCGGTACATTATATTAGAAGAATACTAAGACACCTAATCCTGTTTGTCTGCAACAACAGCGCCAACTATAAGGATATACATGGAGTACGAGGACTCCGTATATTGTATGTATAACTACAATGAAGCATATTAACAGTTCAGATGCCTTTGAAGTGTGTTGGTGCTGCAGAAACGGAACTGAATAGTTTATGCTACAGCTTAAAATACAGCGTCAACTGTGCACTCCAGCCTTAACTTCCATTTCTCCACACTGACAGGACCGAGGAGAGTGCTTTTGAATGCGAGTGACTTCAGAGTGACCTTGGACTCAGGGGTAATGCTATCAGGGTGACGCTTTGAGAGTAAGTATGGAAGTGGCATTTTCTAACAGTTTCAATGAGAACACAGCGCTAAAAGAGGGTGGCTGACGAAGACAAGGTAGGAATGAAAACTATCACATACACACACACACACACGCACGCACGCACGCACATGCACGCACACACACACACACACACACACACACACATGCACACACATACACACATGCACGCACACGCACACACACACACACACATACACCCACATAGAGACAGAGAGATAGAAAGAGAGAGAGAGACAGACACACACACAGATACATAGAAAGAAAAAAACAAAGACAGAGAGAGAGACGCACACACAGGCCAACGCTGCTGCAGGCTGTACACAGCAGTGACCGAGCTGGGCATGTAAGGAATGAGGGGAGCATTCGACTCCCAGCGATGGCACGGGATTCAGGTCACAGACTGCCCCTCAGGCCTCCTCACCGTGGCAACACTGAGCAAGCACATCTCATATTCTCACATCTCACACTGTCACAAAGCCGAATCGCACGGTGTCACCTCCCATACCACCACAGCTCACAGGCCCCGGTCACACATAGCTCTTTGGGCTCAACAGCCACGGTAACAAACTGCCCCTGGTGCTGCTGTGTGGTCACATGTGCACGTATGACTGGAGCCAACACGTTTGTGTAATTTGTATGCACCAGGTCTGCATTTTATGTATTTATTGTGTATTTTGTTGTGCATTGTGTATTTTTTATTATGTATTGTGTTTTTTAGTTTTTAGCTTTGTTCTTTTTAAACACGTGGCTTGGATGGTCATTTCATCTTCTATGTTTTTCTATCTTTTATGTTGTATAATGCTTTTGTAAAGCACTTTGTGACGTGTCTGTGAAAAGCACTATACAAATAAATTAAATTATTGAAGTAAAAGTAAGCAAGTAAAATTTTTACTTACTTACTTTTACTTCAATACAGGACTTGCAAGGCTTCATTGAGACAAGCGTCATAATTCCTGCACGTGTTGCTGTTGTTCTTTGCAAATTTCAGAGAATTACTTTTTTTGTGAGGGAAACTGACCACATTAAGGGCAGAAATGGAAACTTGCAAATGGGGTTTGGGTGCCGTGTGTAGCTTTGTGCCATGGAAAAAAAAAAAACTGAGAAGCTTGACCTCTTGCTGAATTGCAGCAAAGCGGCATAATGGAGCTCTGATGAACAAGCACTTCTACGGCACGTCCACGTCGTCGGAATCTGTCACAGATGAGCAGGCGGCAGCGGTTCCTGGTGCAGGCAAAGAGACACTAATTTCTTTGTTGGGTCTGGAGCTTAGATGAGAGTAATTACCCTGCACATCTGTCCCATGGAGACAGAGAACGGGCCCCAGTGATGAAAGGTCTCCTGGAGAGCACCGGTAAGACAAGCCACACGTTGTACATTAACAAGCACTTATGTTGGGGGGTGGGGGGGGGGTCAGCTGAGAGACATGACTGCTCTAGCCCAATGCGCTATGCCTGGCCTGAAACCCAGCTCCTCTCCCAGAACAGGGCCTTACTAACAACACTGCCACAGACACAGCACACAATGGCCACCGTTCTCACTATTCAAACCAGGACAACAAGTGCATTCCCTCTCTCTAAACCAGGAAGCCACTAACAGTGTCTGAGAACAACAGGGTCTGCTGGTGTCTGCTCTTCCTTGCCTCTCTACTATCGTACCACTGTCACAAGTGGGACAGGATGTCAAGGCAGCACTGGGAAATTTCAGGGCTATGTCCCCCTAAGTCCAGTTGTCCCTGTCTTGGGCCTACACAAAGTCAGGTAAGAATATGGAACATGCTTCATAAGACCCAAAACCAAACAAACAGACACCTCTTCCTTAAGAGAGACAGGACAGACCGTTCCCACTAAGGTCTCAGGCCACTGACTCCACTGTTCTTTTATTTTTAGATGTCCGGCCCATTGCGGGGCTGTCGGGCTTAAACATTACCCTCAGTGGTGTTGATCTGGAAAGAGCGCTCCTTTAAAGGCACATGGCACCGGTTTGAGTTTAACGTGCTTCAGCATTGCAGGGTCTACCAGCTGAACATATTCAGCACTTAAATGCCATGTAAGCATTAGCAAGGGTAAAACACATCAAGCTGCACTTGTTTAAGGACATGTTTGTCAAACATAACTCCCATGTCTCAACAGTGAGTTTCACATGGCTTTCTGAAACTGCGGGTCATCATCTGCAAGGCAAGTGACTAAGGCTTTCTCAGAGCCTCTTCTACACAGGTGAATAAATATGATTCATACTCTTATCACCTCACTGGTGGTGCACACTACAGTAACAGGAATAATACACTACAGTATACAGTACCTACAAATGCCTACAAAAATACATGCATATATACTCTGAATACGACATGTCTGCAGGGGGCAAGTGCTTGTCAATATCCCTTCCAAGCAGCTCCAATTCCAAACCATGAAACAGAAATGGATATTTTGCAATTGAAAATTCCTCAAAGGGGTGTTTGATAATCTGTGCCCTCTGTAAGTCCAAAAACACCTTCAGAGTAATGAGTGCATACACATGAATATCTTGAGTGCGGCTCCCCTTAAGATGCTGTTGTAAATGTGCCTGAAGCCCTTGGTCTACCTCAACCAAAGGGAAAGCAGTGAGGTCAGCAGCATGCGTGTGATAGCGCCCTTATTGCCTTCCCTTCGGTTTCCCGTGTGTGCACATTCACGTGTGGGGCAGACCTCCCCCGCCCTTGGCCCAGGGATGCACTCACCTTTGTCAGCCACAGACAGCGTGCTGCTGAAGTACTGCTCCTCCGCGGCCCAAGACGTGTCGTTCATCTTGTTGGAGACGCCACAGGAACCAAGACAGTTCACCTTAATTGCTGCAGGGAAAAACAAAGGGTTAAAATGCAATTTTCAATACATCTGTATACCCCACCAACACACACACACCTGAATGTGTCCTTCACAATCCATAATTCCACCTATAATTGGTTTGCATTTTCGCTATTACACCAAATAGCATCCTCTCGAAAATGTAAAAAAAAATTCTGGCTTAGTCAAAGCAGTGGTCAGCTTGATGGTGTTTGTATTGATAATAAGGTTTAGATCCTTCCTGTTCAGTATTGTGTGACTGCAAGTGCTGCATATATAAAGAGTGTTTCACTGCATATTGTTCACAGTGAAGCGGAGAGCACCATTATACCTAATTCTGAAATAAGTATATCCTTTTTGAAAATTATCTTCATTGTCCAGGATTCTGGGCCTTGAATAGCCACAGCTGCTGTTAAATGTACTACACTAAATAAAAATGCATGGCTTTAACTGGAACAGAGGCTTCCTGTGAAAGGCACCTGCAGGCAGTTTTTCACTCTAAACTTGATACTCTCTACAGTTTTTAAGCCCCAGCTCATACCCACACCTTGTTTACACACAGAGCTCTATCAACAATTGTCACAAATCCTGTAAAATATACTGACAATGCCCTGTGTAAATGCTTCAAGGTAAAGCAGACCTGCCCACCACACAACCTCAGAGGTTACCAGGTGAAAAAGGGACCTGCTTCTCACAATAGGTGGGTTACTATGGTGACTGACTGACCATTAATACCTCACAACACTCTGTTTTCCCAGGCCCACATGCATTTCAGCAGCAGGTCTGTGATTTGAAGTTCCTGCACTGCGAGGGGAATTGTCCCCCGAGTCCCCGGCGGACAGTTAGCCCCTGATGTCTCTTTCAGAAAGCCGACAGCGGCCTTTGATAGTCTGGGGAGCTGACTTGATGCGAGGCTTTAAAAGGATAATGCTATTGGCAAAGCTGCCCGGACTAGATTAGCGTCTCACCACACCTGCCGAACTGCTCTCCCCCAGCATTAGCGGGAGGATTAGACTGATTGTGTTTCAAATAAATCGCACTGAATCAAACCCACTATGTTATGCAAAGCCCCAAATGCCCTGCGAGAGACAGCCACCCTTTTTATTGCAGGCTCTGACTCTGAGATTTTTTTTCTTTTAATTTAGTGGACATGTAGCTCGGAAATTAGAATCATGTGTCCTTCAGTAACCTCCTGTCAGATTTTATGGCGGTTTGGCTGAGATTAGGATAAATCGAGGCCAGCCAATGCTCGCAGGGCTTCCACACCAACAGGCAATATTTTGAGTATTTAAAAAACAACATTTAGGTCCTATTTTGTTATGGTCAGCAGTGTTTTCTGCACCTTCCCCATGGTTCCCACAACACATTCGCCCAACCCCCCCCCCCCCCCCCCCCCCCCCCCAGGCTGGTCTGGTTTCTCTTCTGTCACCTGGCGATTTCTCCCCTGCTACAACAGCTGTCCATTCAGTGCTCAAACTCACCCCAAAGTTGCCTGTGCAACTGTGGTATGGCCAGACACAGACATGGATATCATAAATTAAGTACTGCAGATGAACTTTTGTATACGAGCATCTGTTCAGGCTGCTCATTGATCATTGGAGGAAGGCAAAATGCAACTGGTGCTTAAATAAGTTCACACTTTGATTCTGGATAATGGAGTGGGTGATGGTCTTCGTTTTAGGGTGTCTGTTAAAGAAAAGAGACAAAGCTAATCTGCATTCAAATAATTCATGCATCTGTACCTACACAAAGCACAGCCCCCCCCACACACATTTTTGTCTCATTTTAAGACAGCTTGCCAATGTATTTTTTTTTTCCAGACCGTGACACAAACCAGCACAGGGCATCCTATCCTTTTATGTGTTGACAGATGGGGGAGATGGCACGAGAAAACAGCACTAGTGCGTACCAATCAAGTATCCGTGCGCAGTCATCATTGGTGCCAAGGCCTGCTTACCAGCCATGACTCCGGTCAACTGATTGGCTGTCTGACCCATTACACTGTAATTTGCTGAGCATACACCAGGCTCAAGGTTGCAGATAACAAGCCACACTCCTTATCACACTGCTGAGTGAGACAGGCCAGAGACGTACCTGCATGTGACATTAATGTGGGCTTAATATGGGCCAAATGAAACTTCCAGCCACACCACTCCTTGTTGTAAAGACAGAAGCAAAAGTCAGTGATTCTTTGTTTATGATCTACAACCCCGCCCACCCGCCCCCGTCCCACGTAATCGTGTCATAAACACATCACTCCAATGTAAACAGAAATCCCACAAATCTGGGAAAGAGAAACTCAATCGCTTCATCTCCAATCACGTGACCGCCCTGTGAAATGAGACGGCAGCCGGTGCTCATCACCCGCACGTCAAGCCCATTACGTAACATCTGGGTGTGCTGACCGGAGGATTAGAGGACTCTGGACAGCTGAATCAGAGTACCACAACGCAGGCCTGCTGCGGCCGACCTCCGCTTGTGCGCATGGGCTAGACTCCTTCCCTAATCCTCTGAGATTGCTTTCCCGAGAACAGGGACTCCCGCATGTTCACGGCACCTCATTACGCCTTTTCTGAGAGAAATTCAGAATAGCAGCTCATCTTGTTTGCATGCAGAGGCTGAAAGAATGCTGTTTTCAATGTATTTTGAAATACCACTTCTCTTCTTTTTATGTTAACATGTTTTTTTCTCTTCTTATAATGTTAACGTTTTTTCTTTTACTTTAATATTGTACTATCGTGTATACAAGTATATATCTCCAATTACTGTTGTTATTGTGTCATTTCTTTCCATCTGTGACCCTGCTTTGGTAATACAGCATATTGTAAAGCCATTCCGGTAAAACAAATTGGATCTTGAATCTTACGACAGAGAAACTGAGCGATAACGTCTTTGTGTGTAGAAGTCTGCATGCCGAGCAGCTGTGAATATTAAAGCTGTCAGAGCCTCCCAGTCAGTCCATCAGTCTGTCAGTCAAGTATCCCAATGCCTGCCGTCCCATCTGAATGAGCAGGGTGCTCTTGAAGGACAGCACTTCCTGACACAGACAGACAAAAGCCAAATCAATCAAAGCAGCAAACGCACTGCACAGAGGAGCCGTCCTCCAGGAGCACTGCAGGAGCATCTCCTCTGGCAGCATGAGTCAGAGGAGCAGAGCGCTGGGAGAGAGAAGGAGCACCATGCTTTGCATTTTTATCCCCTTCTTTTTCAGTAAACAGACGGTGACGCAGATCCCAGAGCCGTCACGGGCCTTTGACAGCTTGCAGTTTCTGAATCCTGCATCACGGGCACTCTGGCTTTGCATTTGATGAGCCTTCCCTGAGGTGTGCCATCTTTCCACTTATCGTTTCGAACACGGCACAAAATCCTACCAAATTTACTGACCACCCAACCTCTCCCTTCCTGGTGCAAATCGGCACACAGAGGGGACAGCACTGCAAGACATCTCCCATCGTCCAAGAGCAGCAGGGAAGAGAGCAGAACATCCTGGAACATTCCAGAACAGTTCTGCTCCCTACCCCTGTCAAATCGTGAGGGTTGGAAGGGCCTGAGAGGGAGGCCAGAACAGCATGACCAGCATCAGGACACACGCTGAAATAAGTCACTGTAACAATGAGGTCTTTTTTATTAAAAAATATGGTGTGCAGTATTTTTATTTCTGCTTGAACAGGCACGTACAAGAGACGATCCCTTTCACAAAGGCAGAGAGCTGTCAGAACAGTCAGGCGGAATGGTGTTCCTAAATGTGTTAGTGGATCGGAGCCAGTGAGATCTACCGCCCGGATGAAAGGCTTTTCAAAGCACACACAAAAGGAAACAGAGGGGAACAGAGAGGGCCCCGCTTCCAAACCACGTCTGGACCTTCGCGGGGGACGGAAATGCCACAAAGCGGGAGGGGCGTGCTTGTTCGGCGTGAGTGTGCATGGCGCCCGCCGTGCATGAATGAGAGGCACAAGCAGCAGATGGGCGCACTTCACCGACCACCACGGCCGCCGTGGGCTGGCAAAGGCTGACATGAGAGCCTCCGTCTCGGAGGCTCTATCAAGACAAAAAAAACGCACCGAACAGGAGCAAGCAGGCTGTCAGAGCCCCAGCCCGTTTACACGGCTCTTAAATCAGGCCACCCCATCTGCCTGGTATGGACCAAACACAGACAGCAAGGGGTAAAAAAAAGAAACACCCTGACACCATACTGAAAAAAAATTTAATTGAATTACGAAGAATGAATTCCACCACGTTTGTCTGTTGAGTGACCCTGAAAGCAGACGTCCCGACCCACAGCTGCTCTTAGCAAAGCTCGCGTCTGTCAATCAAGTCCGCACTGGAGGGCCATTATGAACAGAAGGAAGGAGACAAAGAGGCTGCAAAATAATAATTCACTGAAGAAACACAGATTACTTTTTCTGCTGAATGGAAACTTGTGGAGGAGTATGAAGTGCGTGGCCTGGAGCAGCTGCTAACCCTTAAGGAGCCAGTCTCATTTCCACTGGAGCGTAAGGACATATAGAGAGCTATGCAGTGTCTTTGGGCCCCAGTAGATGCTGTTCTAGTCAATAAGCGCGCATCACATGCCTTCCACACTGACGGTCAATTTTCACAGGGTTTAAGATCACATTCCACTGGAGTCCATGGTGTCTTCTACTCCCTCCCACTGTTGCCGTGTGACCTCTTTCTCCACCCAGCTTCGTCTATCTTATTGCTTGCTGATTTCTTCCCCAACAGGGTAGGAATCCAGCAGTAGCCCCACAGACCAACCCAAAGACCCACAGTTCTGGTATGGAAGCATGATGAAGTAATGACGGCTTAAAGCGTGCCTGGCATACTTGACTCGCAACTGGTGAAGGCTCGTGCTAATGTCACCAGGGGGAACCTAACAGGCATACAAATAAACTGGGTGCTCCATGACTATCCTCAATCAATATCATCATCCTCACCATTATCCCTCCATGATCATCCTCGCCATCATCACTGCCATCACCATGATCATCATCATTATCATCCAACCACAGTGAATTAGCTTACATGAATCAGACTAAGAATGGCACCAGTGACTGTGTGGTCACACAGAGCTACACAAAACAGAAAGAGAATCACAGAAATATAATTAAACCGCAAACCAGCCCTGACTCAGCCTGGCCAGCAAAGTACGGCACAGTTGCCACACAAAAGAGGACATAAGAGATCACTTTAATGCCCATGATTACCCAACTGTGCAGTCTACAACACAAAGCCATTGTGCATGAATGAAAGGGAGTAACTGGTAGGTAACTGGTGTCACAAGTGGCATCAGATGTGGCCACAAACACACTTGTTTGTACCAGGGGCAACAGTGGGTATGTTCCCTGTCCTGAGCCAATCTGCTGTTCTGTTTGGCAAAGTCTGCCTGTATGGCAACAGTGACAATGTTTACAGTCACATTAATATTTTAATATTACACAGCGTATTGAAGTAGCCACAGGATAACAAAAGCCATGTAGACATCTTACACAGAGTATGATTTTCTATTTATGCCAGTGTTCTGAATAAGATGGCTCTGAATATAATGCCACCTTATCTTAATGGGACATAGTGCTATCTAAAGTGATATTAAAGGAATAGTCCCACACATAAACAGCTTATCCTGTACAATTCTCTCTGTTAGAATATTTGACTGCATGGGTGCATTCCTTATGACAGAGTAACACACTTTGGATGGAACACTTCCAAGCCCCTCTCCTGTGGAACAGCTTACCCACCGAAATTCGGGGAACAGACTCTCTCTCCACCTTCAAGTCTAGGCTCAAAACATATCTATATAAATCCTTCAGCTGAGGGACATGGCCTGGTGCTGGCGTGGATCTTAGAGTCTCTGGTGGACTAAGTGGTCATTGCTTTCATGGACTCTGTGCCGTGATCTGGTGTTGACTGTCTTAGGGTCGCCCTAATGACAATGCCGGTCCCTTGCCTCCCGTCCCCTAGGTATGCTGCCATAATGTTAGCTTGCTGGGTTTTTTTTCCTTGTTGCACACTGGCACCTTTTTCACTGCCCCTCCTCTCTGCCTCTCTTTTCTACATCCCTGCCATTCTTATCATCCACTAACCACTGTTTTCTGTTTGCTTCCTATCCCTGCTCTGGGCTCCTGTCCGGAGCTGTAGCCCAAGCGTCTCATCCCGTTTTCCAGTCCTGCTACCTCGCTGCCCTGCCCATCAAAGCCAACTGCATTCCAAGAACCGGACATCCTAGGAGACATTCTTATAATCACTTTGCTGTTAACTACTATTGTCTATCAATCGTAAATGTCTTAAAGTACTTTGTATAACTTGTCTTTAACTCTATCTGCCCAGAAGCAGATGGGCCCCCCCTCTGAGCCCGGTTCTACTCAAGGTTTCTTCCTGATAGGGGGTTTTTCCTTGCCACTGTTGCCTTAGGCTTGCTCTCAGGAGGTCTCAGGCCTGGGAACAATGTAAAGCTGCTTTGTGACAACTTGTGTTATAAAAAGCGCTATAAAAATAAAAATGAATTGAATTGAATTGAACTGAACACTTTCATTTTCATGTAAACAGTAATATTAGCAAACGTTCACATCTTGCAGTGCACAGATATAGCATATTCAGAATGTTGTGTCTCAATGGGAACATTCTGTAGTATTCTGGAACTTTACACATTAGGGAAGCCTAATTAGGGAAGCCTCAGTGATACAGCCTGACTGGCTGAGATCCGCGACAGACACACTCTCCTTCAGCACGTCCCCCTTTCGAGACCCAACCCGCCGTCTTATACACTGATAAGACCCCTGCAGTGAGTATCAGCAGCCACAGGCGCTGTTTCCTCTTCCTGTCACTGCAAACAGTCCATGTAAATGGAAGACAGTGCTGGAGGGTAAGGTGACGATTTCCACGCTGTCATGACAGACAGCTAGGCTTGTTTGTCGGCAAGTTTTTAAACCTGCTGAGAACAACAGGTTGCTGTGGGCAAAAGAAAAGGCGCGATGCTTTCGGTGATCGTTATCAATGCTGCCTTTTTGAACCACATTACGGTGCTTTTTTTTTTGCACCCATGTAGGTCGAAAACAATGACTTGTTCACTTGCTGATTTCATGAACTCCCTGGACAAGAAGATAAAGTGTGCAGAAGCTTCTCATTTTGGACTTGTGTCTGTACTTCTGAAAAGTGAGGAAGGACACACCTGAACTGCTTTGCAAGACACTACCGCAAGGTGCAGGAACATTTTAATACTGAGGTGACTACAGGGTGAGAACATGCACCCGGTGCCACCGGGGCCACCTAACTGAACAAGTCAATATGAGGCTTTCAAATGTAATGCACACCGTGTGGCTATATCAGCCACTTACTTCAGACGTGAAGTCATTTGCAAAGCTCATCGGGCCAAGTACTGACCGGGAAAGATGGAAAATTACTTAAAGGAATAGCTGAGCGCTGAATCTCTGTCTTTGCCCAGTTCGATACACTGGAATTTTCCCAAGTTTCCTCAGTGCCAAAGAGTTTCAGTAAAGGTGCAAGAGAGAACTGAGGCAGGAGGCAGTGTCTCACCATGTTCATTAAACCCATCTGAGCAACTCCACCTGCTCCGGCCTTAACCTCTTTTTCTCAGCATCGATTCAAATGTAGTCAAGCTCTATTTCTGCCAAATGTAGCCAAGGTTTCAGACCACGGGTATTTTCACCAACACAGAAAACCTTACACTAGACTCCTGTGAACTTATGACACAACCGCCTCTATGCTACCCTTCAGTCCCACTATGCTGTACAGTTTTTCAGTTCTTTTTTTCTCTTTCCAGTTGGCTATTCACTTTTTCTGTGTGTGTGTGAGTGTGTGTGTGTGTGTTCCAGGTGTCTGCTCTGAGCTTATCAAAAACATTACCATAAGTTTAACAGGTGAAAAGGTGTTTAAAAATATTACCACCAGAATCACCAAAAGCACCTAAGTGTTTTCCCTGTCAATTTAGGGTGGATCCAAAAAGTGTGATTCAATTTCAAACACCCGATAAGTTAACTGAAACATGCTTCTGGCATCCAGCATTTGTGTCTACGACAGCACTTAACTCAAAACTGGCAAATGTTTGTGTTAAATAATACTTCAAGATAAGATCACATAAAATAAGAGGCACATAGGACATCCTGTACTTCACCCTGCAGAGCTAATCTCAAAAGCACTTGGAGTTGTAGGTGTGTGTATGTGTGTGTGTGTTGCGACACATGCAAATATCTGTTGAGGACAAATCTCCTAGGTAACAATGGAAAGCACTGCTAAGCTGTCCAGCCAATCAGCGATCAGGCCTCACAATCCAAGCAGAAAACGACCCCTATGACATCACTGCATCGCAACAATGAGTCAGCATGCGGGGCGACATGGTCAGGACCAGCAGGAAGGCAACAAGTTTGTGCTCCTGAATCTGATTCCTTGCTTACAGCCACCCTGCATAGGGTTTCAGCTGGACGGAGGTAGGACAAAGGGGCCGCAGTGAGTTTGTTTAAGGTCCTGCCTCTGAAAGAATAAGAAAGAAAGAAAATGCCTCCTTTATCCCACGGCCAAAACAAGGGGCAGGCGAAACTGCTTCTCAGACAATGGAGGACTTTGTGTCTCTTATAGGCCTGGGGTTCCTTTTCAACTAGGTCAGCAGTACTAAGAGCAAGATTAAACAAGTCTAGTGAATCACCGAGGTGAAGGGAAGAGGAGGAACACTTCATGAATAGTGTTGAGTACTTTTGAGTTATTTACGTAATACTGTACACACCAACACCCCCACCCATAATCAGGCACTTTCTAACAGTGTTAATGAGAACACTCAAGGCTACAGGTGGGTGGTTGAACCAGACAGGAGCAGAATGTAAGTTCACACATGCATGCATGCATGCACACTTAGACACAAGCACATTCTCAGGCATACATGCACAGAAAACACTGACAGGGAGACACAGACACACACACACACACACACACACACACACACACACACACAAAGAGTTATTTGCAGTCTTTGTTGCAGTCCATCTCGTATTGTGTTTCTCCATGTTTCGTGCCTTGGCTATTCCACTGTATGGATGCAGGAACAGGTTTCCTTCCATCAACATACAGTCATCTTTCATCATTTTCCCACATTACATGAAACACTCCCAGAGCTATTCCAGCTCCTGAGCTTCTGCTGTACTGCTCTCCATGAGCTTATCTACTCACTCAATACCTTCTGTAAAAATCCCAAACATTTGCATTAATGCTTAGTTTCTCAGGAAAGGCTGGATGCGTTTCCGTGGTTACACCGTCATTTGCACCATAACTCCCTGTACAGAGCGGTGAGATTAAATGGGAACATTTGTAATGACTCCAACCTCAGCATGTCCGTCTCTTGTCACACCTTGTCGTCACTTATCCACAAAGAGTCAAGCCTACAATTGGGCCAGCTCAGCTGACTCAGTAATAGGTGCTAATTGATTAAAACGTGCGGTGTTGTTTACAGCATGTGCCCTGATCAATAACCACGAGACGGCGGGACGGGTAGAGGGTGCTTCAGGAAAGGCCGCACTGTTTATGTGGCGCGGGGAGCCGTTTTGGATTTCACTGATCGCAGATCAGCCGCCCGATTGGCTCGCCTGTTCAGGATCAGGGATGTGGCCCACAGCATGGTGGGCCAACACACTCAGTAGCACAACAGTGGACTTCCTGGGCAGACATGTGACACTGAAGGCAGAGTGGGACTGGATGGCACGGGAGGGGTTTCCTCGTGGGCTCCCGCTTGCTTCTGGATCCCTCAGCCGTGGCCCTCCATCCTTGCGCTGTAATCCAACCTCCTCTCAGCACCAGCCTCATTAAATTTTAAAGCCCTGAAAATGTCTCGGGCCTCATTTTCGATCGACTCGCTCCCTCCCCCCACCCCATCCATTCTGAAGAGCCTAAAAGAAGCTGCTGTTGGAACTGCCTCGAAAGACCCGAGCAACCCTGGCTGCCTTTGCCCTCACCGTGCAAAGCCCCAGAGTAGAGTCACTCAGGCTGGAGCTGACAGATTCCAGAGGCTTTAATACCTCAACCCATTTCCGATGACCCCCGTGTCTGACACCTATACAGACTCAAATTAAAGCAACATGCCTGCTGTGTCCTCATTCAGGGTGGGGCAGCACCAGCGGTTGCTACGCGTGTGTTGGTATGCAATATCCTGTACTGGGAGCACGCCCCATAAGGCACTGTCCTCAGATCAGCCTGAGAATAAGCCCATAGATAAGAGGCTTACCCCTGGGGGTCGGGGGTGAGGGCATTACACAACACTAACTGCAGAGCCACAGTCTATTCCCTTTGTGCTCTCTCACATTACCACACTGATCTCAGGACATTCACAAAATAAAACGACTTCAGACAGAAGACAGTTTCCCCCGACGGGGATCAAAGAGGTCTTCTGTTCTGTTCTACACAATTCTGCCCTGTTCTGTTCTATTCTAAACTCAAGCTTCTGGTCAAGCGTTTTGTGTCTCTGGCACCAGGATCCCTATGTCTCTGTGACGCTGCCATCCCTGCCACCATAAGCATCATCAAATCACATGGTTTTGGTTAACAAGAACCAGAACAGCCCATTGTGATTACAAACCTACACCGGCAAGAAAGCAAGCAACCGTGAGACAAATTCCTTCCCCAAGTTTGGAATGCAAGGGAGTAACTGTTCTGCTCTGCTGCCGTAGAAACGAGCGGCTGACGTCTGCGAGCTGGCCAGGTGTGACTGCAGCGGGCCAGTCAGATCGAGGCGGGGTCACGTCCTGGGGGAGAACATTCTTTCCTGGGGAGTCACAGTCAGTCTTCCGTCTGGTATGCGGACCGTACCAGCGCAGGAGAGGGGAGAATCCTGTGGGAAGGTACTCCCTATGGCTTGGCCAAACCAGCCCGTTCCGGCTGGGCATGCCAGTCTGAGAATGACCTTTATTATTCCTCCCGCAGGACCCGCCCATGGTTAATTTAATCAGGATGGAATCATCACTGGTTTGAGGTCAGAGGAACTGCTTTGTGACCTGACCACAAGCCTGGACCACCAGCAACAGCTCAGATGTTAAATATTATTGAGCCACAGCCAACTGGTTAGCCTGATTTTATTTGGGAGGTATTATCAGGATATCTGCTTTTGTGCAAACCGATCGGCTTTAGTAGAATACCTATTTTGCATGGATGAACTTGATATCCTGGAGCATTCAAGCACAGTGTCCACCTACATTTGCACTAGTACCATTATCACTGCACTATTCAAATAAGAGGAAAAGAAATCAACCTTTGAATATTTACCAGAATAATATGGAGACCTTGCTAAACCAAAGAGACATGGAATAAAACAATGCCAGATATAGGAGACAGAGATATGCTAGAAATGTATTTTGAGCACCTCTTTTTGGCTCGGTAGTCGCCACAAAGCTCTTGCACATTGGATACTATAACACCCATCTGATTACTAAATGTTATGCATGAATGATGGAGAATAAAAGCTCTCTTGGCTTTAGCTGTGCAAAACAAAACTGCATAAACATGGCTCATTAGATTCACACTCTTAAATTCTCTCCACAGGAAATGATGTAATGAAAATAAGAGGAGATGTCACAGCATTAGCACCAATCTCCTTCATTGTTTGCCTGTCTTTCTGACATCCTGGGTTTTAATTCCAGAATTCTTAGACTGAGGCTTCCCTTATCTATTGTAATGCAGCGTGGGTTTCTCAACTTCTGTCTAGCACCACTTTGGTACAGGGGACCTTAAAATAAGCTGGCATTTCCCGTGCATCTGCATCAATTAAAAATAACACTGCCAGGCTGGTGCTGATTAGTGTGTTAACAGGCCCGTGGGTTGGAGTGCTTCCTTAGCTCTTTGCTTGTAGCTCTCACAGTGTAATGAGACAAGGAGGAGGGACAAACTGCACTAAGATTCTCCTTCAGGCTTTCAGCACCGGATAGCACTCAAATGAGAACGTCGAAAAAAAAAAAAATCCCCATAGGGCCTTATACAAGCATTTCAGTATAGATTTATATTGTACGCTATTTGTTACTGTCTGGAAGGGTAAACACGGGGCAAGTGGAGAGCCCGACAGTTGACTGCCCATCCAATGAAACATTATCCCTGGGTTTATTTCAAAGATCAACCCATGCTGAATACAGGAGACTGACAGCCGATGATAACAAAGATGGTAATGCTATGCATTTCCCAGGCTGCTCAGTGCAGCCAGCTGTAATGGGAGCATATTAAAAGAAGAGCACACCTTCGTCAGTTCCACTATATCAGGCGCTTCTCAGGGATCTTTTATTTCTTTCTCAGCAGAGTGAGAAAGCTGCTGTTGTGATACTAAACAACACGAAGTGAACTGTGTGAACTGTGTGAAGTGAAAGTGAATTACCCATTGAATACTGTGAATACTGGGCCATTCACTGTTTCTGTCATTTTTTTTTGTTTGTTTGTTCCATTGTAACTTGTAACTCAGGTGTTCTGTTTTCATTCATAATAAGGAGCAAGCTCAAATGTGCCTCCAGACAGCATGTGCCTAACTGCAGGGACAAATGACAAATGGGCGTGCAAATCGCGTATCTGACATCTGCTGCAGTACTGCACCTGCCCCCCAGGACAGAAGCAGGGTGGTTTATTGTGTCACAGTTCTGTAATTGGTGCTGGGCTTTATATGCCCGAGACAATGCATTAAAAGCCAAAGGTTTTGACTGGTCCAAAACAGTCTAACTTTCATCTCAGTGTCCAATACACTCTCTCATGCGCCGTAGATCAAAAGCACTTTCCAAGGCCCTCCTTCTCATCCCCTCATGTTTCGGATGACCCAGAACCACTCCAGGTTCACCACACATCAGAGACGCGCAGATGACTGGCAGGCAAAAGTCCTCCCGCATTAGCGAGACGCTCCTCTAGAGCGGCGGAGACTATCCCGCTGCTGCAGCAGGGGTGTGTGTGTAAGGGGAGGAGGAAGCTTGCGGGCTGCGTGCTGGAGACACTCAGAAAAGGTCACCCCAGTTCCTCTTCAACAAATACATTCTGCTGTCATTCACCAGCATCCAGCTTTTTCGCAAATGTCACCTCCAATTGCTATCTCACTAACAGTGATTTGAAAAATCCATAATGATGCGATGGAAGAACAGAACTAGATAAATCCACAAAGGGGGTCCCTCAAAAAAAAAAAAAAAAAACGTTGTCACACTTTTGTCATACATTTGTCCTTACCTGGCCATCATTCATTTATTGCATTGTCCTGAACACTGTATATGAAAAATCCTTATTTTGATCTCAGTAAGTTGGAATATGTAGATATACTTGTTTTTTGCTGCATTTTTGCTTTTCCACTTGAAGTGTCAATAATTGTCCTGAATTCTGGTCTAAAGTTCAGAGTGTGCAGACACACCCCCTGAATATGTCAAGAATTCATATTGTAGTATTCACCATTTCTCCCATAATCATTAAATAGGACATGGCTTACTGCGGAATGAACACGTGTCTCTTGTTTATGTAAATACTTCCTTATTGCTGAATCATTTTTAAACATGGCATGCTTTCCTTTTGACACATAATGCCTTCCATTACGACAACACAAAGGTCAAACATTTGTAAGAGATTATGAGGAGCAAAGCACTTCACTGAACTGTGGTTCACCAGAACATGGGTGATACTGTGAGCTCCCCTTACCATATTCCCCTGTCTCCTCCACAACACCTAAAGAAAGGGAGACAGTGGCCTCATCAGGCTGAAGTCGTTCAGATTTACAGATGCCAGCTAAGGTGAAGGAGGGTGATGTGTGGTGGCTGTCCCAAAATGGTGCTAATCCATCGTGTCATGGCAGCCTCCTTCCTGTTGAGCACACCAATTTACTGATGCTTCGCACATCACCATGGCGACAGCTATCATGTATTGACCACACCCTTCACCTGACAAAAGGACAAATCTGAGCCAACATGAATGAGACAGGATACCTGATTCCAAAAAGATAAAGAGAAAAAAGACTTTGTACATCATGCGATGGATCTGTGGATTACAACTTCAGCCCACCCTCTCCAATTAGTGTGGGGCAGCAGACAGTGGGAGCAGTGTGCAGAGGAATGTGTGACATTCCTCACTCTCCACACAGAGTGACACCCCCACCCCCTCTCCCATCTCCCTACCCCCATCACCTCGGCCTGTCTATTTCACTTCAGTGTTTGTTCATGCTGAACTCTGGTCTTTAGAACTGACCTCTCAGCTGCTCAAACACTGTTCCTCCTTCTGCCCAGACAGAATGGAGGACAAGACTCTAACAAGCTCAGCCACCGAGTCACAGCCTGGGAATGGTGTCCATTCTAGTCAGCCCCTGAAATGTGTGGTGTGGAGTGGAGTCATTCTCATGGTAAAAGTCAGAAGGAACCATCAAATCTATTTGCTTAACTGCCCCACCCCTTGTTTATCTCCATGTTTATCCTGTTAAACTCCAGTGACCTCTCAGATGATAGGTTGCAGCTTTTCCACAGCGCATGCAAAGCTGATTGGTTTCAGCCCTGAGGGAGGTCTTTAAGAAACACTTGGGCCTCACTTTGGCCTATATTCTTACATAAGGCTCACTTGAGCCTATATTCTTTGCCCATGCTTTTCATTTGGGAATCTGATAGGTATATTTATTTATAAGTTCTCATTTGTATCTGTACCTCTGCATGTACTAAATTCTACAGTTCTTCAGAAATTCCCCTTGTTGGCATTTTCCTGGTTTTCAAAGTACCGTTTTGTAGTTTTTCCTCAAATGGCTTTTGGGTTTCTGTTTTTTCTGCCTCTGGATCACGTACTCTGCCCAGTGTAGCAACAAATACATACTGATTGATTCAAACCTGAAATAAAATTAGCAAAGGCCAACTCAAGGGACAAAGCGACAGGAAGGTGACAGTGTGGGTGTCAAAGCCCATCTCCCCTGCTCATTAGCACCAGTGTTGTCAAAGGCAGGCAATGAAGGTCAGGGGAGATGTGTTACAAACACCCAACACTACTGATCAGAGACAGAGCCGCTGACCCCAGCAGCCAGGGCCAGAGCAACACAGTACTGACTGGATCCCTTTGCTCCTTTCTTTCTAATCAGGAACACTATGACCAATCGATGGATGAAAAATCTATCTAAAAGCTTCCAACACCTGCCATTTGATCCTGAGTGTGAATGAGCATCATGCAGTTATGGGATTGACAAGGGGTGCAGATAGACTCTGCCCCTGACCTTTGTATCAGTATTCACCTTTTACAAGTAGTTAGGAGTTAGGATTAGGGGCAGAACCCGGATCAGCTGTTGGGGCCTGAGAGAATCTGAACCAGCCAGAATGGAATTAATATAGGCCTGATATGTCATGTGGATTTACTTCCTATCAAAATATGGGTTTTAAGACAAGCTTTCACAAATGAGGCTATAGCATGTTAATTGTCTGATCCTTACTGCTTGCTGTCACCAAGTATTCATTTATACCTATAATGCAAGTCTGAATGTGGCTGCTTTTTCTTCAGCAATTCTTTCTCTAATGCTACCCCACATCCTCAGAAACCTTAGAACTTTCACACTCCCTCCTTTGTCTAGACCATTCTGAGATTGAACACTTACCAGTCCAGTCAAAGTGTTTAAAGCTAAGATGACTCACAGGACATGATTTACACAAGGGAGTGGGTAGAGGAGTGACCCAAAGGTACGCACTAATTGTGAGGGATTGCTTCTCGGTTGCTTGTGAAACTACACAAGCACACAGAGCCACTAAGCCTCCGCCACACCACCACATTGCTCAATGGCCAACCCTCAACCCTACTCACCATTCAACACACATAATGTGCTAGAAAACAAGGAGACACGTCCAGAACTTGCATGCGGGAAAAGGCCTCAACTCCAAACTGTGGTAGTTTGACATTTCCGTTTCCGTTTACGAATGTGGAGCCCAAGTAGTTTCCGTCTTGACACAAGCAGCCATCCAATTAATGTAATAGGTGCTTCCTCTTCCACTTTAAGTTGTATATGTAAGTAAAGAAAAAATGGTTAGGAAGCATTTGACCAGTTTCAAACCAGTCACTACATCTGACATTGGTCTGCGGTCTACAGGAATCCGTAATCACAACAAAGCATAATTAAGAAAGTAAAGGAATGACTGCAAGCCCAAATCAGACTCACGAGTAATATATCCTCTAGAAATGTAAAGATTTTGCACTCATTTAGAAAACTGAGTTCATGTATCGTATCTGCACAGTTAATATGACTCATAATGGTTATGTCATCTTTGTCCATTGGCCCAGGGCACGTGACGTTAAAATGCTTTAAACCGGTTTTCCAACAGCTCAAGGGCTAAAGACAAACATAATGTTTTCAGCAGGTAGGGGCAGGACATGGCCACACTGCAGCTAAACACAGCTGCGAATTCCCCCTCCTGACCTCAGTATGTTCACATTTACAGACAGTACGGTTACAATCCAGAGCAATAAAAAATGTTGCAACAACATTAGAAGCATGTAACAAAAACAGGTGTCAGGACCATTTTGTGTACTAATAAGCATTAACTTATGCATGTGCCCTTGGAACACAGATGAATGCTGATAATACAGTATACAGCCACCT
Source organism: Megalops cyprinoides (assembly GCF_013368585.1). NCBI lineage: Eukaryota > Metazoa > Chordata > Actinopteri > Elopiformes > Megalopidae > Megalops > Megalops cyprinoides. The sequence goes on along the minus strand of NC_050587.1, from coordinate 22,266,878 downwards.
AAGTGACATGAGCTAGGGTACTGGCTAACTACCTGACAACAACAAAGTGTCGTTCCGTCTGAGGGCTAAGTGTAGAATATCCAGCCTGTTCTGTAAAGAATTTTTAAGCCATAAACAAATAGCATGTCAGTCTTTGGCAAGTTTTTTCTGCAAACGCAACTTTGCGCTAAAGAAGTTGAGGTGTTGCTTATTCACAACACATTTTGGAGTGAAGGCACTGTCATGTCAGATCGTTTCCCAAGGCTTCACAGATCCCATCTTTGATGGGTGCATTCATCCTCGGTAACGGCTGAAAACAAGCTGGCAGGCAAGGGCTCTTGCATTAAAGCTGTCGCAGCCTTGCAGTTTCAGAGTCGTCTAAAACGCAGTGGAGTTCAGTCCCTCAGACACGCTGGGAGCGTCCTCACTGCTGCAGTGTACGCGTGGGAAAACATTACAAAACTGCACTCAGGGGCTGTTTACCGCATACCGCCGCTCAGCTAAAAGAGGCGTGTGTGAACGAACACCTGGAGGCTCCCCGCACTCAAGTCTCCCAGCCGTCCAATCAACCGTGATCCTTTCGGTTCCCCTCAGAGACACAATGTCACGCTGTTACCTCTGTGTTTATCGACTGCACGGGTCCTGTTTCAGTGTTTAGCCAACAGGGCCGGTCCTGTCCAACACGCCCGTAACCCAAGAACCGAAGCAAAACCATGTGGTCAACACCTCAAGCCACCCTTTTCCGAACCACCTAAATAAATCTATAAAGGAAGGGTGCAAGTTCATTATTGGCTTTTGGGGTTTTTCCAGACACAATCTCTTTTGAGGAAAAAAAAAGACATTTTCACACCTTCAAAGGATGTCCTTAGGCAATTAGGCCTAAGGTTAGATAACCGATGTATACACTGTCATAGCGTCACAATAATTTATCATTGGACAATTGGTAAATCCATAAACCCACATGCAATGGATTCATGAAAACATGTACATAGCAGAGGTGTGTATGTCACTCCCCCAGCCCCCAAAAAAACACCTCTCCCTTTAACGCCCTTTATTAATATTGAACTAGGGCAGTGTGACTCTTTCAAAACCCAATGTCTGACTCATCCAACCAGTAAACCCTCCCTCCTGCCTGGGTTATGGACCCTTTTGTTCACACTGTTTCCATTTACTGCACTCCATAGCTAGTCCTGTAACTCTGCTCTGTAAACACAAGCAACCATTCCATAGTTTGCACAGGTCCTAGTCCCTTGCCATTCAGAATCCCATAATGGAATGGAACACCATGTGACAGAAACCATGCACAAAACACATGTGTACACATACACACCCATGCATTACACATGCATATATGCCTGCATGCAAGCACAGGCTCCCACACACAGACACACCAGGGATATCTGTGCAGCCTATCCTTACAGTCACGCCTCAATGCCATTGTAAAACCACAGAGACAGCATCTGTCTCGAACACAAAAATATAACATAAAGGAGCCCAGCAGGTCACAGTGATTGCCACAGAAATTAACCAGAACTTAGTGAATATTTCATCCATAAGGGAAAAATACCAATCAGCAATAGCCAGGTCCATGACATCAGATGAGGACCATGAAAAGGAAGAGAGAGTTAGAGAGAGAGAGAGAGAGAGTGTGTGTGGGAAGGGGGCTGCCTTCGGAGTCAATGCTCTACCAGCTGTGGTTGTTGAGAACAAGGACTATTTAATAATATACTTCATTGATTATTTGCTCAGCAGATGCCAGCATGATGGGAAACATAAATAGCTTCCATTTAACATGTTATCCATTTGGACAGGTGGAAATTTACTGCAGCAATTTAAGTTTGGACCAGCAAACCTGCCTCACCAGGGATCCTTCTGATTACAAGCCCAAGTCCTAACCATGACTCGACACCATCATTTGCACTATATGTACTCAGCAACCAACTACCAGCTTAGTCACCACAGTCTGTCTGAAATATCTGCTTTTGGCCTCGCAAAACATGGAAGTGAGCCCAGCGCTCCACAATGCACGTCTTATTTTTGTCTTTTGCAAAACGGTCAACATGCCTCAAAAATAAACAGCAACAAACTACAAACTATCCCAAAAACCCCAACAACTGCCACAGTCACACTGTGTTCCCTCCTCACATTCTTGACTTTATTATCCAGCTGACATGTGAAACTGAGACAAAAATTCTCACCATAGCAGCAAGAGCATTTTAGCATATACTAATACCGAATCAATGCATTACAGAGCACAGATCTTAAGGCAGACACAGGAGCCACCAGCCAATGGCAGTCTACAGAGCTCAGTGCAAAGACATGAGCCTTTAAGCCATGACTCAGCTTAATTTTAGGATTCACAGATTTACTTAATGCGTTTGTGGCTGAGATCCCCGATCAGCCTGAATGCAAGAAAGATGTTGTTTGATGTGCACGTTCCTGCCTGCTCTTGTAAAAATGCTCTGAAGCAGATCCTTGCAAGACAGATGAGGAAATAAGAAAACTCTCCCTCCATGATGCTGCCTCTCTTTATTGCAGAGAGGGATGATACCCTGCACGCAGTGGACAGCCAAGGGCTTCATGCAGGGCATCTCAGGCACCGCTCAGAATAAAACACTCCATGTGCTTTTATTCCACACAGAGACAGAGAGGATATATAAATGCATTGGGTCTGCATTACCCTCACCAGTGTCTTTTTAAGTGCCCTGAGTGATGCCTTCTCCTTTCACTGTGTGAGAGCAGGGAGAGGGAGGTGCGGGCCTGCCTTGGTGATTCCACACGTTTCCACATGGTTTTCATACACCGTCAGGCAGTTTAATCCCATCCCCTGGCACTGGCTCCCTCCCCTCTGAAGGTCAGAGACCGACTAATCCAAAATGATTCGGATTTCTAGCTCCACACAAGAAAGGTTTACACATTCGTGTTTCCTTCACTGGTGTTGTTCTCTCACCACACTCGCCACGCTTGAACATCCCAGTAAAAAGAGCAAAAAGTCTGACAGCCAGAGTCACCCCAGTCAGTGGAAATTGGACACCGATGATGCAACTCGAAATGGTCATCCATTCAATTAAATCAACAAAGCATTCATACTGGGGTCTCAGAGCTCAATAAAAGATGGCAGCTCTGTCCAGGAGACAGTCAAATCCAAAGGGACCGGAGAGGACAAAGCCAACAGTTACCTCATCACACAGAACACACGGGCCAGCCAAAACATTCTCATTCTTGAATGATGTCATTTCTCTGCAGAGATTGAGTCTCTAGTGGAACAGACTGGGATCTTCTGGCTTACAGTCCAGCTGTGGGGTTTTAACAGTAGTTATGGATTTGTCCCGATGTGTCTATTGTGATTGAGTCCCTCTTTAGACGATCTTAAACTCTAGATCCTACATTGGCTATAGCACCACAATTCAAAAAGGCAATTATCTTTATCTTCAACTCTCAAGCTGTTTATGCACACAGCATATCTATGACACATCTGTGTGAAAAGTAAGCACTTGCATGCCGGTTGGAACCTCTGACTTTAGGGGTTTTCTTATTTCCTTCTTCTCTCTTGTGTTTTCTTTTCTTCTTCTCTTGTTTCCCTCTTCCTTTGATGGGTACAGCTGAAGCAAGTGGCTACCGTCTAACGATAACTAAAATGAAACTCTTACCACACACAAAAAATCTTTGGCTTGATAGTGGATAGCGTGGAAACTCTCATGTGACCTTTGACCAAGTGACCTGTGACGCAGAGCACTGAGCGTGTGACTTCAAAGATTCCTCTGAGCTTTTCTAGGTGTCTCAGAGATGTGTTAGGACTGTGTCTCATACAGCCTCCAGAGGTGGTTCCTACAGCTGGTGTTGAAGTTGGTTATAGATGCAGTTTCTAAAATTTTACTCCACAAATAAAATGCTTGTGCTGCTCCCAGATCTACTCAGCATCATATTCAAAGCAATATTTTACACAACGGAGTAAAGTTGGCCTCCCTCTCACAAGATCGATGTATTTCAGGTGTGCCTTTCCCCTCCTCAAAGGACTTTGTCACCTGCAGTTGTTTACTATGCCATATCAGTCACTGAGGAGAAAAAAGCACTCCAACTCAAAGTCTGTGAGGCCTTCTGTATTTATGACTGATGAATACATAGGAAACACTGACTCTGCACACACATTTTTCATATCTTTGAAAATGTCTCTCAAACCAAAACCAGCTTCATATGATGATGTTGTTAAAAAAAAAAAAAGCCTGACAACACAAATAAAAAAGTAATATAAACTTCACCTTTAAATTAAACTATTGTCATCTTTATAAACTTCTAACGTCAACTGTGGGCGCCTTAAATTTTGTGTATTTTAAAATTTGGCCAGTGATCAACAGAAATTACATATTTTATTAACAAAGTGAACCCTGAAAAACGTATCGTCTTCCAGTTCTACAAGGATAAGGAGTTACTGAGGATGGGAAAATGTCTTAATTAATCCCACGGTGAATTGGCTCACTGGCTGCGTTCTCTTTGAGTTACTCTCAACAGGAGTGTCCGTTTGTGCAGCGTAATGCTAAAATCAGCTCGTACAACACCGACGCACTGTATACTTTCCGCAATGATACAACCGGTTACTTCACTGAGAAAAAAATCCCATTACAAGGTTTTTCTTGGGGCTCTATGCTAAAAATACACCTGAACACTTCGGAGCCTGACGTGCAGGTTTCCCTATCTACAGCATATCAAATGCACACCGGTTTACTTGGATCATTTCCACATACAAACAAACGGGAGACAATGGGCTCTTTGTAAACCATGGAAACTAGCCGCAGTGCCTTTCTTACCTGTTTTAGCTACCTAACCTAATTACCTAACCTACATTCACCACTGGCTACACATTGTTCAACCCCTTTCATTAGTTTGTTCCCTAGGCCTAGATTCCAACTGCCATGTGAATTTCCTTTTTCATTCCTTTTTCATTTTTTTTTTTTTTTTTTACCATAGCTACGTGTATTCAACAAACATGACAAAACGTGAGTCTAGATACAACTTTTGAGGGGCAGTGTATTGTTCATTGTAAAAGATAACCGCCGACAAAATACTGACAGAGGTTTTGCAATATGTGGCCGCTTTAAATGACATTGTCAAAGAACAATAACAATGCCGTTACCTGTGTGTTTTCTTAATGTTTTATCTGGTTTTCAGAACGACCTACCTAACGAAGAGGTACCTATAGCCCTCAGTTTCAACACCTGTTGCGCTGGGCGTGTGGTTACAGTCGGTTGGTCACTACGGTACCACCAGGCGCCACATACAGTATTTGTGTTTGCTAACTGATAACATAAAAAAACAAAACACAAACGTAAAAAACAAAACATCAGGAAATACATATCCCGTCTTTACTGTTTGTTTATACGTCGTGGTTTAAAATTAACAGTTCATGTTCAGGCTGAGCTGATGTTGGTTTGAGACAAAAAGAAACACGGCTAAAAAAAGTTAACTGTGTCATTGTCGTGGTGCTCAAGCATCACGTCATAGAATTAAGGAAATTATACAGAACATCAGTCATACATTCGAACAAATTGACAAGTGCATATGGGAACACTTTATATAATAGAACCAACAAGTACAACAATTTCAGTATGTTTCATTACATCTAAATGTACCGGTAGTTACACAAAGCCTTTCTCCCTTCCTTTTTTTCCCCAGAAGCGAATGCCGAATTAGGGTGGTCCCTGTCATAATGTATGAATCTGAAATTGCTAGCAAGACCTTTTCTATATTCCCAGCCACCAAAGTACGTGATTATCGAATGCCAGCTAGCCGGTATACATGCGATGCGATGCGTCAAGGGGAGCGGTGTCAAAAATGAGAAATGTTGTGCAAAAGGACACAATAACTCACCTTTATATTGTAGAGGGTTGGCACTCGTGATTTTCACGGTTCCGGAAATTGATTCTCCGGGACTATACACCACTTTGTTATTGGTGAAAGTAATATCGAATTCCTGGAGCTTGCCCATGTTGCCTGTACGTCCACTACAATGTGCCGACGGCTGCGGTTGTATAGCCAACAATATCTCGCTCAGCAGTGGAAGCGAAGCGGGCGGCTACAGCGTTGTCCCACCTGCAGCACGCTCTCCCCATCCAGCTCGCCGTGGCCAGGATCATGACGTCACTGTGGGGCTGGTTCGAGCATTCCCCGTCTGTTTCATTACAAGCATGTCTTTACAATCCTTTTCCTCCGATCTTTTTTGGTTCACGCTGAATTAAGCCAACACTGGGATAACTGTTTGTACACATGAAAATGTGTCATATCGTGATTACCAGGGGGAGCGACCGAAAGGCCTTGAGATTAATTAATGACTTTGTATGCAAGTGTGGGGAAAAAGTTTATACGCTGCCACCTGTAGTCAGCTCCGTATGTACGTCTCAACAGTGACACCGTCAAGGATTGCTGGTCATACTGCATACAGTTTCATATGTATTTTTTCAGCAGATTTCCACTTCAAGTTGGATTCAGGTTGACTCATATGGAGTGCGGGTTCAAGGACCCATTGAAAACCATAACCATGGGGTTGTTGGTTCAATCCCAGTTAGGGCACTATGCTTGCACCTTAAGAAAGAATATTTTGACTTCAGCTGCTCCATAACAGATTCAACAGTATGAATGCATTACTAACTCTAATTTTTGAAATTTGAAATGAAGTAAGTCACCCTCAACAAGGATTTGTGCATGGCAAATGAATTGAAAGACAAACCTGATCAGACCAGTCTTCTTAGGTTGGGCACGTTCTCTCACTCCCTTTAGAGGCTTAACAGTAATAGTTAAATGTGCTCAATTAATGCAGTAAATTGCATTATTAATTAATTAAGCATTAGTGCAGTAATGAAACAGGTGCTAAAGTGGAACATCTAGGGTTCAGGTGCCTTCAAATGGACCACAGGAAAGACTGATGAATGATTTCCTGTCTCTATCAAATCAACAGTCCGTGAAGAAGAAAACTGAACTGAAGAAGGGCCAAGCCTCTATTGCAGGTAATCATATATCCTCTTTGTCCTCTCTGCACTAATGCTTGTAGCAAAACCAATGCACTTCAGGGATTAAATGACAGTACAGTCTGTGTACTCCTTCAGCCACGGTTACAGGAAGGATACATTAGCGCAAAATGGAGAGGGTTTGCCTGAAAACAGAGGGCCGTGCCAAGCCCGCCCATTTCCAGGGCCGGCGCTTTGCTGACATCAGCAGCTTGCCTGCTCAAAGAGATTGCTTGTGCAGCCCAGCCTAGATTCAATTAAGAGTTAACGAGGACTTGAGGTGGAATGCAAAAGGTTTACAGCCTCCTTTGCTTAACCATGTGGAAATGGGTAAAAATAATCTTTACATTCATTTGTTTGGCGGACACTTTTATCCAGACTGACTTACAAGGCAAAGGAAAAATGCACAAATCCCTACCCCTGGAGGCTGGTTTGCAATGTGAAATTACCTTTTTTTCTCTCTTTTATTCTATGTGGTGATCTACTCTTGATCACAGTATTGTTGTGACTGAGACCTGAAACAAAATTGGGAATGAAATTGTTTGAGTTTGCTAATGTAAGGACCAAGGATCAGCGGACAGCACAAACAATGCCCCCGCCGACTGCCAACCGTACGTTGTGCGCCTCCCAGTTCTGCGAAGACACACATACAGCATGAGATAAGGGGGGTGCCTCCTGTTTCCAAGCCAACGGTTGGGATTTGTTGCTCGGCTACTGTGTATCCACGGCAATGGCTCTGAAGTTGGAGCCTTGGCTGGAGTTGAGAGAGCGGCCACACAGACTCGTGAGCTCATCTGTTGCCTCCTGATTATGACATCACAATAGGTCTGATCTCAGGGATGGAGCAGGCAGAGCACTGTGAACCGGACAGTCATTGGTGCAGATCCCACTCAAAATTCCTTTTTGGGTTATAAATTAATCCAGCAAAGCCCAAGTTGTATGGATGGGCAAAAAAAATGTGCCATTCACTTACTGTACTTAAGCAGGTAATGTATTACTATTATTACTAGTACTACTATTTCATATCTGCCTTTTCACTGGATGTGATATGACTCACTCTTTAGAGTGAGAAAACAGAACACCCTGGACTCAGACTTTACCTAACATGCTACAAATAACAGGTCACCAGAGCACAGCATTTATTTGTGCAGTTGAGAGTGTGATGTAACAAGACTGTAAAACAAAACATGACATTTCCCCTGCAGAGTAATGATTTTTTTTTACCATATGCAATTGCTTTCTATGCCATGCTGTACCAAAAGTGTGATTACATCATCATTCTTTTAGACTACAATCCAGCATTTTACTTATCCCATATACCATGCTAATTGCACTTCTCTTCTGGCAAGGCTGTTTGATCGAAATCTTTCTCCTGTGTTTGTAAAATGTAATATAGTTTAAGGTTTAAGAGACAATTCTTATTTTTTTTACAGGTTTTTAAGAAACAGCTCATTTATGTGTTCATCTGCAACAACAACCCCCTACTCCCTTCAAGGCAATGATTACAACCAAATAGGCTTATACTGACACCTTGTGGCCGTAATGTACACATCTGACTTGCTAGTCTTCACAATTCCTCATTTCATGGCCCCTCTAAGAACTGATAGCAGGCTGACATATTCCGTACTAGAGAAAATGTGTGCACACAATGAATGTGAGGCGCATTCTCTTGTTGTAAAGGCACTAAAAAGATCATTGTCAGTGGCCCATGTGATTGCAGGAAAACAGGTGTGACTACAGGTGTGACTGTGTGTGGTTTGAAGAGAATAACCTTAGAACTTTGCAGTGGCAAGCACAGAGCCCTGACCTCAACTCAACAGAACATGTTTGAGATGAATTGAAAAGCATAATGAGGACAAGGCCAAGACAGCCTTCTTCAGTGGTTGAGCTTATTAAAGAAGGAATGGAGCACAATAACACTAGCTTTCTAATACAAATTAGCAGACTGCCTTCCACAATGCGATGAATCAGTCATTAAGGTCAAAGGTGGGCCAACCTACTATCAATTTTTTGTAATTACAACATGTTCCATGACTCTTGGTAAGATAGTGTACACTGAAGTCAGGGAGGTATTATTCAAGATAGAAAAGAGACTCAGACTCTGATAAATATATACTCTGTTTATTTATTCATCTACAAAAAACAAAAACTTAAAAAACAGAGGGAAATCACATGAATGAGCAAGGTAGACATAGACATATAGATAGATAGATAGATAGATACATGTACTAGATACTTCAAGTAAGTAGATACTTCAAGTGCTTAAAAACTAGTTGAGAAAAGAGAGAATAGACATTTACCAGAACCGCATCTAGTTCAAAGTATGTGAGACAGACAGTGACATAGACTTCAGTTTGGAGAGAGGCACTAACTTTGGAAGTAAGGAACAGCGTGGCCAAGAACTTCTCCCACTTTAATAGAGCCACATCAGAGCTATTGTCTAGTGATGGTCTACTTCACGAAAATGTAGGGTTCAGAGGTGTGGCTGTCAATGTGGTAAGGCCTGTTCTGCTCCCTCCCCCCTTCCCCTCAGCATCAGTGTCATTCGCTGAGCTCCTCTTCTCCAGTCTCTCCCAGGATGCACGTGCGGACGATAGCTTCTGTCACAGCGTAGGGGTCGCAGTTGGCGGCAGGGCGACGGTCCTCGAAGTAGCCCCTCCCATCCTGCCCCACCTGCCGTGGGATGCGGATGCTGGCCCCACGGTTGGCCAGGCCCACAGTGAATTCGTGGATGCTGGAAGTCTCGTGCAGGCCCGTCAGCCTGCGCTTGTTGTCCTGGCCTCCGTGGGGGTCGTAGCGGCGGATGTGGTAGCGGTGACGCCTCCCCAGCTTTTCAATGGCCTCCTCTATGTGTCTGATTAAGAGCACAGAGAAGGAAAGACAAACTAATCATTCATTCATGTACGTTTAAGACAACAGAAATAAGTTAAGTATTTGAGAGAGAGAGAGAGAGAGAGAGAGAGAGTGAAAGTGCATGTGTGAGTGTGTGTATGTGTGTTTGTGTGTGTGTTTCTGCTTTTGAGTGTCTGTGTGAGTTTGTGTGTAAGTGTATGTGTGTTGTGTATGTATAACTGTGTGTGTGTGTTTCTGTATGTACGTGTCTCCATGTTTAGCTGCATACTTACCTTAGTCCCCCCTCAGCCCTCATGGCTTCTGTACTGACATTGGTGTGGCAGCCAGCTCCATTCCAGTCCCCTGTCATGGGCTTGGGGTCCAAGGTGGCAATCACCCCAAAGTCCTCACAAATCCGGTGCAGCAGGTAGCGGGCCATCCACAGCTGGTCCCCTATTTCTATTCCCTCACACGGACCCACCTGGAACTCCCACTGCCAGGGAGGGAGTGGGGCAAAAGACACAGTTATTTTCTTCAAACCTTTCCCTCATTGATGCCAAATTTGCTGCAGCATAAATAGCTCACTACCTAACTGCCAGAGTTTTCAGCCATTTACCAGGCGTAGGAAACCTCTGGTAAAGATGTGGCAGCCAAATCATTTGTTAGCTACTACTGGGCTGTTCACTATGGGCTAACTGCTTCTAGCATCTAACCTCATGTATAATTTTTGAAAATACCATGTTAGCTGTTAGAGGAAAATTCAAACTCCACGTTAAACCTCTGGTAATTGTTTGGAAACCACATACCTTGAGATCTGCTAGTCTGCTTGTGAAGTGTTTGCCTGAGTTCCTGTTGAGCCTCAAGCACATGGTAATCTAAAGTGCTGCTTGTGTTTAAATACTATTCAATCAACTGATGCAAGGCTGAGTTTAGTGCATAGGTAGGAGACCAGGCAGTGATGTTGGTGGCCAGTAGAAGGCAGTGCAATGATGAACATGTTACCCCATATGGGCAGTGAAGTCACGACACCATGGTTGCTGTGCTCTTTGGAAGACACCATGGTGCTGGTTGCCACTCAAGTGAAGCTGTAAATGGTAATTAACCACTACATTAACACAGATATTTTTCATCAGAGGTTTGCTGCTGCTATTTACCAGGTACTGTCAGGATTGTATGCGAAAATGTTTTTACCATCTATTGCATTCATGTTTTTGTGAGGATTCTCCCCATTACATCCCCATTATGAACACAGCTGTTATGGTGCGTGGTGTAGAGGAAAGGAAGGGAAGACAAAGCAGGTCTTGCTGGTGTGTACCTGAGAGGGCATAACCTCTGCATTAGCGCCACTGATTTTCACTCCAGCATACAGACAGGCCTTATAGTGACATTCCACGATGTCCCTGCCAAATGCTCTGTCCGCTCCCACTGCGCAGTAGTACGGGCCTGTGGGGAATCAACAGGACAGCTGTCTCCATCACTGCACTGACAGTGGTGCCATCTGTGAGACAGTGCAGGGATTTTTGTACCGGAATTCGCAAACTGGTACTGGTTTTTCCACTGCTAAGGATGTGATTGTCCGAGCTTAACTATTTGTGCTACTCTGTAAGAAAGAATTCTCCAAAAGTACCAATTTACATCTCCGTGTAGGAATGCATTTTCAACAAATGCTGTTGTTCTGTGAAAACTGTACCCCTGTCAAATGATTCCTTCTGAAACTGCCAGTCTCAATTACTGTGTGAGAAAGCAGTATCCCACTGGAGCCTGATGTGGGCATCTTGGGTTTGTGCTACATACAATGATTCTTGGACAACAAGGTGAAACAGTGTGAAACACCTCCTTCTCTCCTTCCTTCTCATCCTCTCTCTCATATTTTTCTCTCCATTTAACTGCTCTGACAGCCACACTTGTTTTTCCAATGATGAAAAAAGTGATCAATTCATTTAAAGAAGCTGAAATTGTTTGGAAAAAAAATGGATACCCCGAATTCAATAACCATGGTTCTTGGTTCTTTCAGAATGTCACAATTTGACTGAACATGTTAGTAACTGAGGCTCTGAGACAACCCTTCAAAACACACACACACACACACACACATGCACACACACACACACACATGCGCGCCTGCACACACAGACACACACACACACACACACGTCATCATACATTCAATGAATAAATAATCTGATTGTACTATATTAAACTTGAGTGGTTGTTTAACATAGGGTGATTAGGTCATTGAGGACCACTCACCTTGGGGTTTGGGGAACCCCCCCTGTGGCCAGCTGTAGGGGTGTTCATCCAATGCAAGCAGGGTGTACTCCTGCTCCATCCCAAACCAAATGTGCAAGTCTTGCACCTCTTCCATTGCCTTACTGCAAGCTGATCGCAGGTTGTGTTCTGGACAACACCAAAGGAAGACAGGGGTTGCTTTAGCTTAGCTAACCTGGACACAGGAATACATGGTCACAGTTGATTCAGAGGACTGATGTGTATCTCTTCTTTCATGATTTTTTTGCTTAACCCTTGATCCTTGTATAGACAGGTATTTATTTGATACAATCGTTAACATATTGTGTGTGAGGGACATATTATATTATATTATCATTTGTGTAAAAAGTAAAGGAAATTTACCTCAGAAGATATAGTTAATGTTATTGTGATGTATTGTATTATATTGTATTGGTAGTTCTGCTGCTATTGGCTCTATCTATGATATTGTTTCATTGAAGTCAATTAAAAATAATCTCACCTGGTTCCCCAATTTACATACTGAAACTGGATTTCTCATCCTGTGGCAATGAAACAGTCCTCTTTGTTTCATTTGTATGCTTTGTTTCATTCTTATACTACAGTCACATCATACATACTGCAACATCATCAATCTTGCCAGACTATGCCAGGAATCTGAAATGAACAATACCACCTGTAATGTGTTCCTGCCACTGTGCTATGAATTCCTCAGGGGCTCTGTGCGTAAATGTGATCTTTTGTGATAATGAAGGCAGTACAAGGCAGAAGACATAACAGAAATATCTGGCAGAACAGGTCTCTTTATGGAATGGTTTTAGGTTCCCTCAAATGTATAAATACAAACAGAGCACGTAAAATAAGATTTAAGTGCAAATATGTTGAATACATCAATGACAAGAGAACCACAAAGACTGTGGGTTAGCCCCATATAGCATGCTTCAGAGAATGAAGTACTGAAGAAGTAACCGCGTGGGGCGCTGGACTTGTTATATGTGGGTGGTTGGGTGGCTTCTCTTTACTTTAGTTTACACGTAAACAGTCGGACTAATGCACAATCATTAAAAGAGGAGACAAATAAATTGCATGAAATTGGGCAAATGAATGACAAGTAAAGGACTAAGCCATAAACACAGGCTTAGGGTTATGGCAGGAGAGGTATATATCTTGCGGAGTGTATTGATAGAAGTGACAGTGTGCAGGGAAGAGCTTGGCACCTGCGGGCAGGCGGTTGTCCTTCAGCACCTCACAAAGGACCAGCTTGTTGGGGTCCAGAGTGAAGGGGTCCCGGAACATCCGTACAGGGACCAGGTACATGTCGCTGTTGGAACCCCTTGCCTGCCCTGTGCTGGATCCGTCGAAATTCCACTCTGGAATATCTGCCAATGATACGTTCAGTTTAAACACCACAACTGCAACAATGTCACAATTACTGGCCACTTTTATTCTAACACTCTTTAATTATTCATTGCATTTACTTTTCTGTCATTTGCAGATACTCTTATCCAGAGAAACTTACAAAGAGTGAGTGCAAAGTGCATCTAATGAAGTTGCATGACACTGTCAACCATATTTGAATATGTGTCACTTTATTTCACTTGAACAAATCAAGGAATTTGCTCCTATGAATCCTTTTGGGTTTACTCAAAGCATAAAATGATACTCAATCAAGTGCAACAAGCTGCAACATTAGGACTCACTCATTTTGGAGGTATTTACAAAATGATGCAAATGACCATTTCACATGCATATGTGTGTATGTGAACCTCTTACCCTCAATGCCCTGTGGCTCTCTCTCCAAGGTCTGAGTCTTGCTCCGCAGTCCTTCCCCTGTGCCATCGATCCAGACGTAGGTCACCTGACACAGGTCACCCTGAGGCAGGGCCAGGTAATGCTGGCGAAGGCCTTTGTTGAGACGAGAGCTGACTGACACAGCAGACATGGCTGACCTCTTTGGAGAAAGGGAGAAGGCATCAAGGGTGGACCAGTAGAGACCCAGCAGTGGCTTGACACACACACTCACACTATAGCCTGCTTAATGCAGAAATTCTTTGATTCCACGTAAATAGTTTTTAGTCAAGGGTTGCAACAGTCAGACAGCTACCAGCAAGAGTGGTATTAACATTTCTAGCATATGTCATTTTAGCATACCCTTGACCAAGACACTGTAATTGCCAATTAACAATGTTGTAAACATGTTGTAATTGCATTACTGCTACCACAAAAGTATTGTGGCGTATTGGTGAATTAGCTAGCTGGAATACTGTTAAAAAGAGCAGTGCTGAGGCTGAGTAAGAACAGTAGAAAGAACATGGGCTGAACTTTACTATTTTAAGAATGCATTATTCTCTAAAGGACAAAGGAGTTTTGTTTCAGCTTATTATTGTCAGCTGGTCCAGCTGGTCTGATAAATAGTAACAAAGCACATCATCTCTAAGCAGCAGCCTGAGAAGCTTTTGAGGAATGTAAACAGTACCAATCAGTCGCAAGATAAGGGCAAACAGGTACCAGCTCTTGGAGTTGCAGTTTTTTACCGAAAGAAAAAAAACTTTGGTCATATTTTTGTTTAAAGTTTGAAAATTGAAGGAGAAAATATGCCATCATGCTACATATTTTGCAACATTTACATTTGTAAGGACACTATAACTTCCAACATTTGAACATTGGCATATGCCAACCTGCAGTCAAAGGGATTCATACACAGAAAGCCATTCAAAGCCTTTGAAAAGATGACCACATGTAAAATACTTAACTAAATAAGATAATAATAAGAAAAAAGCATACACTTTAGACATAGTTGGGTAGGTACAGAAGTGCAACTTACCAGGGTTCAATAGAATTGATCAGTTAAAGCTTCTGTGCTGTGTCCCCAACAATATGGTAGCTGTCACTACCTGAGCTGTGAAAAATTGGTTTCAGTTTTTAAATAGCACCACTCAGGAACTCTGTGACGTATCTTCAGGCAACCAAGAAGCTGAAATATACATGCCTTGTAAACATCAGCTTGCTTAACGTGAATTTGCCAATCCTAAACCACTGGCCTAGCAGATTTACCCATGGGGCATTGTTTTCCTCAAGGGTATTTTAATGTCTTAATCTGGTGGTACACCCTCAGCTCTTTCACGTGAGGAATAGCTACGGCCTTTAACTATGGTTGCATTTTGAAATAAAATGTCAGTTGCATTTCTCAGTATAATAATTATCATGATTTTTGTGATTATCAAAAGAGAACTCCTTATGCATTTATTTGGGGGGGGGGGAATTATGTCTCCATGGATACAGAAATTGGATTAATCCATCTGATGTCTACATACAATCACTGAATTAAAAAACAGACATTTTTATCAGTGCCTTTGATATCATCTGAGGATTTCTTTCAATAGCAAAAATGTTTGTTTTTAGACAGATCATGGATATTTGCTATCAGATCTTATGAAAAAATAGAAAAGACTAGAAAAAAATAGTTTTATTGTCTTACATATCACATACAATGGAACATTTCCTTCAGATAACTGGCTTACAAGATAAGACACAAACACATCACAGAGTGTTATAAATACAGACGCGCATGTCAAAAATATAATAACAATAATAAACATAATAACAATATTCTGATGAGCAATGTAACATCCTCAAAAGAATGTTCAACAGCTTTACCCTTACACATGTTAGCCAATGCCTGACTATTTGGTTTTTTTTTTCAGAATGAGTGAATGGTTTTTTTACACATTTTTTTTTCCCATAGAAGTGGAATAAAACACAGGAACAAACAGAGACAGTTTAAAGAATGAGCATGCTGATTTTAATGCCGCTTGTCCATGTTACTTGTATTCAGGTGACTGAGAGCTCCCACAGGAATTTGAAGAGCAGTGGATACGCAGCAGGTACGCTGTTAGTTTAAACACCGGAACACCCATCAAGCATACTTGCTGATTGTATAGCTTTGCTTTTCAGTCCAAAGAGCACAAAGCAATTAAAGGCTAGTAAGCAGTGGGCATGTCCAAAAGCTCATTACATCATCACTTTTTCCTCCACAGCCCGCAGAACTGGTGAGGGAACAAGGAGAGACTGCACATGCTCACACAGGGGAGATGATGCAGCCAGCTCGGCTCAGGTCAATCAGTGCATTCAGCAGGATGAACAGGCAATGCAAGCTTTGCCCCTCAGGGAGAGCCCTGGCTTTTATGGATTTCCTATTTTGGATTTACACTATATTAAGGAAGTAATTGAGGCTAAAATATTGAACAAAATTTGACAAAACAGTTGTTACTTTGTATTATTTATTTGTTTGTCATGGTGACTGAGATAGCTTACATTTTTACATTTTATCTACACATTAAGCTGGATTTAATTTTCGATGCTCATCAAAAATGAAATCATTTGGTGGTGGGAGAGTGACATTTCACAAGCTCTGAAACGGGTGTCGCTGTCAGGTGTTAAGAGTGGCTCACTGATATAAGACAGGAGTGATATTTCTCTGGGGAGAGTTAAGTCTTTCGAATGGCTCAAACAAGTCTGTGACTGACAGTGTACAGTAGCTCCACACACAATAGGGTTCATGAAGCCTAGCTCACCACAAGGTAGAACAGCAGTTTCCAACCCAAGATTTGAACCTGTTCCTTAACCAATACCTCACACTGCTAGCTTTTGAATACACATGTCAAATATACAATGTACTTTAGAAAAATACATCACTTATTGACAATTTCATGTATCATAAATGTAATACATGGTTAGGTTTATATCATCGTGTACTATAATACTACAAAGTATTATGTATTATGCAAAATACATATGAAGTGGCACTAGCTATTGAGGATATGGCCTCTCAGAGCAATGAGGTTTAGGTCTCGTCATTAGCTACATAAATGCTCTTTGCACAAAGAAAATTCATTAGATTTTTGTTTAGCAAGCATCCTTCTCCAGGTTCCATCATATAGCCCAGCTATCTTTATACAAATAGTGTTATTCAGTCATACACCTGATACTTTTCGAAACAATGCAGGTGTAGTATCTGCCAAAGCACAGTGGCTGTGCCCCCATCTGGGATTTGAATCTGCAACCTTGTGATATGTATCCAGACCCTTCACAGTAATGTCCACTGTTTCAAGGTCTGCTGATTCAAGCCAGACTGGAAGAGGACACAAGCAAAATGTGACACCTTTAAACTATGCGGAGACTGATTTTTACTTTGAACAGCTTGAGCTGAGCTTCCAAGTGTCCTTGGGGGAGTGAAAGTTAGTAAAGTTCCGTGAGCTGAAGCTGAAGCTCTTGAGGTGATGTTTCAGACGGCAGAGCTGAAGTGGTATAACTGGTGTTTCTTCAGCACTGATGCTCTAGAGCTCACAGCCCAGATGGAAGATCCATCAGTCACAGGATGTAGCATCAATTAAGGCATGAAATCTGCCAGCACCGGAGACTGCACTGTTGCTGAGCACATCAAGGGTGTCTGACAGAATGGTCTGGCTTCACAGCAGGTACGGACGTCTTAACCATAACACCCATTATGTGGACTGCATCTAATGGCAAGAGCCAGTGCAAAAAGGTCACCAGCTTGGAGGCGACAGTGGTTCCCATTCCTTAATTTCATACAAGGCTGGGGCACAACATGCTTACTTTACGATGAGTCATCAAACCCTTACCGTCTGATTATCACTGCAGTTTGCCAGCATAACTCTGTCAGGCTTTCCTGACAAGTCTGCCACTCTTCCTCCAGTCCCTGCCCCTCTCCATCCGCACGGGCTGACTGCCGACCCGCAGGGACCCACGGTAGACACTGGCACTGCTGCTGGGGGGAGGAGGGGAGGTGAACATGTAATTTCCCCCTTTATTGTTCGCTTAATATTTGCTACGCATCTAACTGAGGGAAAACTAGCACAATGCTGTTTTTCGTATATATAAAAACACATTTTGTGTGGTGCAAATAATTCTGCATTATTCTTTCTTCATTATTAATTTTTCATTGAAAATGATGACTGTGCTTAATTTAAATAGTAAGCAACCCGCTACTGCATGAATACATACTTAATACCTGCATATGCAGACGCACGTGCGCATTTTTTAATCAACGCAACCAAATTAAGCTCTTTTACACACCAAATTATACACGCTGTTGTAATATTGTCATGAGTAGAGCATCATTCCGGTTTAATGGCATCATGCTAGCTCCCCACCGTCAGCTATTCCTCACCTCGCGGTCCACATGGGTCCGGCGTGTTGCCGTGGCTTCGCTGCCTGGCTCCGGTATTGCATCCAGCCGCAAACCAGCTCGTGGGCTATCATCACGTACAATAAAAAGATCAGAACCGCGGGGTCCATCCTGCGCTCGGGAGCGGGCTGTGATGGTATTGAGGGCGGATGGAGAGAGGGTAGGAGGAGGGGGAGTGAGGGACAGGGTGGGTTGGAAAAGCATAGCATGAGCACTGTCAGAGTGCTTACATGTTAGTTGTGGGACCACCAGTAAGCATTACCTCCAAAATATTACCAAATGAGAAGACCTGTCTTTATTGTGTTAGGGCAATGTAACTGTAACTGCGATAGAATGTTTCTAAACGAACTGTGTTTAAGAACACGCAATGTTTAAAACAAAACTCAGTAGGGTAACATTTCTAAATACACGCCGCTGTAAAAATGCAATAGTAATGGGCTTGACCAACCATTGACACTGCTGATGAAAGGAAGGAGAAGATGTTGCCATGAGGTTTTGTTGCCGTGGCGACATCGGCCGTTGCCAGGGTGTAATTCAGACATTTTTATTTAATGTATTGAACCATCTTTGTATTGATCACAAATATATAAATTAAACATAAATATGATTATAGCAGTGTTTTCCACAACATGTGCATACAATTACATAGGTCATACATGAGTTGCAATATTTGATCACATTATTTAGTGTGTATCTTCATACATTAGGCATAATGCTTGGCTACATCATCCCGTGCGATTTTTTTTTTTTTTAAATAACGGATAGACATGCTCTGCAAAATCTAGCAGAGGGCTGGATTGGGGGAACGGACAGGGAAGCAAGAGAGGTCGTGTTGATAGCGCCCAGGGGCACATAAAACGAGTAAGGTAGTGTATCCATGTGGTGCCTAACCCCGACAAACATACCGTATAATTATCGTATAGAACACTGCATTGCTTTTTCTGCGCTCTCTCTCCATTTCCGCCTTCTTTACTCATTCCGCTAATGCCGATTATAACCTTAACCATTGTAAAATACACAACAGCTGTATAAGGGCTGTCTCTGCACAGTGCATTTGGTCATGAAGTGACCTGAACTAAGAACTTGACTTTCCAAGGCTGCAATTCCTTTGGTGTTGTAGTTAAGGTTACAATCATACTTAATCTTTTCTATAAAGTGTATAGTTGTAATAGTAGCAGATTGCAGGAAAGTTGATTTAGTGTAGATCTAGGGTTGCAGTACACCAGGACAGTGAAAAGACAAATAAACCAAAATCCATAAGTCCATCCTTGCATAAAGTTTAATTATTTTTGTAAAGCACTCCAAATATGTCATTTTTTCAATCAAAACTTTAAGAGTCAGTAAGATTTTGGAGAGGAATCATGTGATTGATTTCAACTCATCAGTCTCATATTTCTTAGGTTTCCATCTCCCCTCCTCTGTAAGGCCCGTCCTTCCTTTTCTCAACCTCCTGCACACTAACAGCTGATCCTCTTTCCATCTCTCCAATGCAATGTCACTTTTTCCTCTCACTCTTGACCATCACACTGAATCCTCCTGCACTCACCCCGAGCTCCCTTTATTGTATAAAAAGAAGTCTCAAATTCACCAAAGTTTCCAGCTCGGTCAGTAAACGTGTCATTCCATCCTCAAAGGACTCCTCAGTGGATCACCCATGTTGACCCGAGCAACTCTGTCTCCGTACCAAAGGACACACAACTAAAGTCACCAGAAGACCCAAAGAAGGCATTCTGCAAGGCTAAGCAATTTTTTTAATACTAATTTATCAAAAAGCGATGCAAAGTATTTATCCTGCCGCAATTTGTAGAAACTTAAGGAGCAGGGTGTAAATAAGATCAATTTGTCCTTGGGTGAACCCAGACATTACTCTTAATGTTTTCGTCAAAGCGTGACTTTACACTCTGAAGTTCGCAACACTGCTGACCCCGTCCTTCCATTACCCAAATAAGGCCCTTTTCTGCTTTGTACTAGGAGTGAACATTCAGGACCACCCTTGGCTATATGGATCTAATCAGTCATAAGCTGTCCTCTTAACTATGAGGTAGGGATCCATCTTAGCTGCTGTGAAAGTTGTATGTATACTGGTGTTATTGTGTGTAACGTTATGGACATGAATGTGTCTGTGTGTGCATGAGCCTCTTCATGTATGAATGTGAGCTCCTCTATATTGTCTGTGGCTTATGACAATGTGTGCATGTCAGTGTGCTGGTATATATATTATCAGGAGTTGTACAAATGTTTTTGTCAAGCTTGAGGGCTGAGCTCTAATGTGACACAAGCAGTTCTCCTGCTGTAATGTCACCACGAATTCTGCAGAGGCCACCAGCAGGGGGCTCTCTCTTGCGCTCTCCATCTAAAGAATCTCTCGTTCCTCAGAGTCCTGCAGGGAGATAATGGAAGAAGAGTCAGCGCTTTTACAGAACACTTTCATCCTTTTGCTCATCCATGTCTCTACATTGATTTTTTGCTGGTTATGAGTATCACAGTTGTATTCTGTGTCATTTTATATTTAATTATGACATTCCAAATAAAGGAAAGTAAAAGGCACATGTCTTAAAGGTTCTGTGAGTATCTTATACATATGGTTATATGGAATGTCCATAACCTCATCATGAATCAGGGTCTCATCCAACCGGCAGACACTCACTGTGTGACATGTAATGTTGTCTAAGATGTCTTCCTGTTGCCTGTTCATTTGGGGAACAGTCACATGGTCCTATTAAGAGACAATCATTCAAAAAACGTCATTAGAGCTATCACACAAATCCTTTTAAGCATGCTGAAGGCAAATTGGGACTGCTAGTTTGCAAATATAACACTTTATTGCTGCTGTCTCCACAAAAAGCTTTCAGCATTATGTTTAAAGTGCTTTCTCTGTAAGTCACAAAAATAATATTGATTCTGGAGGTATTCTCAAAGAGAAAGAAAACTCCAATGACCCCCCCTGCTTTCTGTAGGGATAGATTGCTAAAGAGTATGTATTATGTTATATATGTTGTTCATGTGACCTTACTACATGCATTTTTGTACCACTGTTTTAACCCGCTCAGCACAAACTCATCTGCAAAGTTACTAAGTGTAAATGTAAAATGCGTACGTAGACTTTATATTTAGCATACATAGGCTGCAAAATGTGAATGGTGTAATGTGAGGCTGCTCTTATGGCTGCTTTTTTGGTTTTATATTTAGCACTTTCGATTCTGACATACAGAAAGGATTTCTTTTGAGGTTATTTTTAGTAGTGTGTATGCATTTATATGGGATTAAGCTCTGTGCTGATTTTAGTACTGTTGTTCATGTTCATGCCGGGGTACTTCCTGTTTGTCAGCTTCTGTTCTGGCTGCTCGCATGACATGGACTATGTACTGCCCTTGGCCGAAATGGCCTCGTAAGCCACTCTGGGTCAGGGTGTCTACCACGAGGACAAAAATGATGACAGTACTCACAGCTGCGCTTGGGTCGTACGCCTCATTGGTGATCCCGCCCGATCCTGCCCTTTTGATCGAATCCTGGGAGCCCCTCCTGTGCCGTGTGCGGAGGTAGAACACGAGCACAGCAGCCAGCGTGATCAGGAGCAGTAGCAGCACGATGACAGACGCCGCAATGCCCCCCTTGTCATCAGAAGGAGGCGGGGCTATACAGGAAAGGGGAGGAGCGTCTATGCACACAGTTTTTTTTAGAGAGGCACTGTTGGCCTTTGTGTGGATGTTGTGGTACTGAGCTGACCTTGTAACCCAAAGGTTGCATTTTCACTTCCCAAGCAGACCACTGCTGTTGTACCATTGAGCAAGGTACTTAACAAGAATTGCTTTAGTAAATATGCAGCTGTACAAATGGATATTATGTAAGCCATGCAAGCCTCTCTAGAAAAGGGTGTCTGCTAAGCAGATAACTGTAAATGGGTCTGTTTTACTCTCTGTACTGCAGATAGGGGGAGGTATAGAGAACTTTCCTTTATTTACTAATGGGATATAGGAAGTTCAGCTTAATTGAACTGATCTATATAGAGAAAGAGAGAGGCAGAGTGAAAGAAAGAGGGAGAGAGACCAGGCCAGATGGAGGAACAGGGGGACCTGCCAGCATGTCTCACCTGGCTTTGAGTCTGTGTTCTTCCCAGCACAGTCGACTCCTGGAGTGTACTGAATATCATCCAGAGCCAAAACTCCAATCTTCCCTTTAATTCCCTGAAATGCAATCTGAGACACACACACACACATGCATGCACACGCACACACACACGCACCCACCCACACATCCACACACACACACACACACACACACACACACACACACAAAGCATGGTTTTATGTGGTAACGCACAGTAACACTAGCATTTATTTAGATGGAGTCAATCAAAGTTTATATGTGTGTATATATGGATGTGTGTTTGTGTGTGTATGTGTGCATGTATGCGTGTGTGTCTGTGTGTCTAACAGTGTATGTTTGTATATGTTTTTGTATATTTGTTTATATATGTTTGTATATGTAAGTCTGCGTGTGTGTGCATTTTATATCTGTGTATGATTGTGGATGGATGTGTATGCCTGTGTGTGTGTTTAGTATGTTACTGTGTGTCTCATATTCACATGCTTCTGTGTGTGTATGTGTGTAGTCCACGGTGAGGACAACAGTGACACACCTGGTATTCCTCCTTGGAGGTGACGTTGATGTCGTAGCGTTTCCAGACCCCATTCACCTGATCCAGCTTCAGGAGCTGCTCCTGTGTGTTTCCAGACACCCTGAACACGGCAAACCCCCCGTCATCTGCAGGGTTAACACACACATACTGTACAGTGGAAGTGCAGTCATAGGAGCAGCTCATGTAATACAGTCATTATATCAAAACTAAAAACTACAGAGGCCCAAAGAGGACACAAATTAACCGTATAATTTTTACCAACAAAGTACTCTCTCAAGCCCTGCATTTAATAATTTAAACTCTCAATTTACTATATGGCATCCCTAAAATGATCATTTTTAAATGCTGATTTGTTCATTTCAACCATCAGTTTAAATATTGGCGCCCTCCATTTTATTATTTATTCTAATAAGTAATTTAAGTAGCGACTAAATTTAGGGGACAATTTTAGTTTCATTTAGACCATGTCCTCTTAGGGCCACTAAAAAAAAACAGAAAGGGAGGAGCCCCAGGGAGACGAGAGACGGAAGGGGCAGCTCTTACGGGAGGTGGGTTTGTGAGCCCAGAACCGAAGGCAGGTGCCCAACGTGGGCGGCAGGTGGGGGCTCAGAAGCCACGCCTCTTCACCTGCTGTGTCACGGGGGCTATTGGGAAGGAACAGGAAATGCCCTAAGAAGACGCAAGAGGAAGTAGTTAGGCTAGTGACAATTTGAGACAATGACCATCAATGAAACTTTCATTAAGCAGGGTTGTATGACCAAACAGAAGGCAGCCAGAGAGAAACAGAGAGAAAGACGGAAAGAGAGAAGTGAACACACCGGCCTGAACACTGGGCCATGCACACACACATGCAGACAAACGTACACTCCGAGGGGGTTGGTGTCACCTTTCTCGGTCTCCAGGGTGTGGTCGTGGGGTGGGGTTGGGTAGTGCGTCTCCTTCTCTGCGCTGCTCAGTTCCCAGTCCAGGGTGCCTGAAGCCTGAGTGTTAGACCAGCCACACAGGCCCTGCTCCAGATCACACTCTGTGTCTGCAAACAAACACATATACGTATACACAGACGCATGTATACACACAGGCAAACATGCACATACACCCACAAACCCACATGCACACACGTACACATGCGTACATACAAATATGCCCGTATATCCATGCACACATACGCACATACACACATGCAAATATACACATGCATGCACACACACATGCATGCAAAGACATATGCAAATATGCACACACAAACACACAGGCAGACCCAAGCACATGCACACACATATAGATATACAAGCAAGCACATACACACGCATACAAACACACACACACACACACGCACACAGAGTTAGTGAGCTGTCCCTTTCTATTGCTTAGTCTCACTGACACTTCCTCCCATGTCGTCCCATTAGCATGATGCAATCATTTCTGGTCCCCTTATCACCATGGGGAGGTTACTGCTCTGGGCCCAACACCACAACAGTCATTAGAGTGAGGAGGTCTGACTGGTCTGACTGAGCTAAAATCCGGCAGAACTTTACAACGGAAGGTCAGATTAAATGTTCCTGGAGACAGACTAGTTTACTAACGTCCTTGATTAGCTTAATCCTTGATTAGATTATGGTAAATTTATTCATAGCACCAGAATTTGGAGGGAGTGAATCTGCTTCTTTCTCTCAACTTAACACAATTCAGTTTAACTCAGATCAGGTGTACAAGGTATGTATTTCCAAAGCATATACATAATGAATAAACACAATAACAGTAAACAAGACAAACAGTTACAACAATAACTATGATAACAATATAACAGAAAACTGTATATGTATTTATACAATATATACATATATATACGTATTGCAACTTTGTAAGTATATATATGTTTTTTAGACATGAAATTTTAGTTGCCTTTGTCCCTCTGTTCCTCACGTACACATACCTGGCCGATGACAGCTGTGAGATAATAAGATGATGTCATCAATGGCGATGTGTGTCTTTGTGCCACCTGCTCCTTCCACCACAAACTCCAGCTGAAACACAGATCACCCCCACCTTCATCAAGAACGACCTCATCGGCTCCAGAAGAAGCACCCAGGTCTTCACCACATGCCTGCAGTGCTGCAGTCTCCCTTATGACTGGCTGCCTTCTCCCAGCAGCCCCAGCTTCAGTTGTGACCTGGTCACCTGTAAGTCTGGAGGGACTTCAGCAACAGTATGACAAGGTACCTGCCAGTCTTCAGTGCTGCTGATGTTGCCTTTGCCATGGCGCCAGACATCTCCCTGATTCAGGCTGTCACTGAACACCTTCATCCGTTCCCCTTTCTGAGGCTTGACGTACACACTCAGAGAGCCTGGAATATCACATAACATTCACTCAGAGAGCCTAGAACATCACATAACATTCACTCAGCGGGTCTAGAACATCATACAGCATTCACTTAGAGAGCCTGAAACATCACACAGCATTCACTTAGAGAGCCTGAAACATCACACAGCATTCACTTAGAGAGCCTGAAACATCATACTGGATTCGCTCAGAGAGCCTGAAACATCATACAGCATTTACTTAGAGAGCCTGAAACATCATACAGCATTTACTTAGAGAGCCTGGAAGACAACACACAGTGCACATTCACATGCTGACATGTCACAGCATAAAATACACTTAGAGTCAATTACACCATGACAGACACAATAAAGCAATGAAGTAAGACATCAAGTTTTACTCACTGCACATTTACACAAATTTAAACATGTAAAAAGGCATATCTATTGTTCCTCAGTACCTGACATGTAGCAGTAAGTGTGCTAGTGAATGAATTCCTGACTATCAGTCTGTTTTTGTATTGCCTGCATTCATGCATGCATGTGCCTGTGTTTGTCATTGTTTGTGTGTGTGTCTATGTTTGTATTTGTCTGTGTTTCTGTGATTGTCAGGTGTACTCATAAATACAGTTACTTCAATTCCTCCAGTCTCTTACCTGGCTTATCCCCTCCCATGTGATACCAGAAGTGAACACATTCCGTCTGGGGGGCAGCACTGCGGGATGGGGAGGTAAGGTTGGTCATGCTGCCCAGAGGAAGGACCTCCACGCTGGTGTCGGCTATCATGTAGTACCCTGAGAAACACAAAGCCAGATGAGTTAGCAATTAAGAAAAAAATTCTCAATGTAGTTCCACTGTCAAAGCACACAGATCTGGCTTCTCAGAATACCAATCCGAATTTGTGCAACTGAACCTGAAGTAAAGACTTTTGCGGCAGAGGTGACGAGCCTTGCGAGGCAGCAAGGAGGAGTCCTCTGAGGCAGCGAGCAGATTTGAGGAGCGATCAGAGACAGAGATGAAGAGTATGTCTCCATGTCTTCTCACCTGCCTCAGTCTCCAGTGTGTGGTCAGTCGTCGGAGCGGGCTTCACTCCTCCAGAGACTTGGTTCTGGTGCACCCAGCGAGAGTCCCCGCTAGATGTGTAGCCACAGGTCTGACCCTCAAAGGAGCAGAGAGACTGGGCCCCACAGGGTCTGGCCAAAACCACCACATCATCGATCGCCACCTGCCCATCAAAGCCTGCACGGACTGCCTCAAAGACCAGCTGAGAGGGAGACAGAGAGGAAAAGACAGGAAGAAATGAGAGGGAGAAAAGCAGACAGAGACAGGGAAGGATGGAGAAAGAGAGACACAGATCTGTTATATCACTTATGCAACATGTATGTATAATTATAACTGAATTGGGGAGTGGGGGGGGGGGCAAAGAGAGAGATGTACATGATGTATATAGCTGAATTATAAAAAAAATCATATTTGTATAATTTTATGAACATCGCGATTTTTTAAAAACTATTTATGAAATAGTACCTGGAAGTTAATGTGTTGTGGGGGGATTGGGCACTGTCCCTCATGCCAGGTATTGCCATGGGCACCACTACGAGTCCAGAGCAGGACCTCTGCACCGTCGTCGGAGAGCACCTTCACATTTAAGGTACCTGATAGGAGAAAAGGGGAGAGAGGGGGAGAGATGGCAGACAGAGAGGGAGAGAGAAGGAGACAGATGGAGGATAGAAGAAGAAATGGGGAGAAGAGAGAGGGGAGGAAGATGGAGAAAGAGTAAGAGATAAGAGGTGGGACTAGAGGCTGTCACTGCTGCCTCCTCTGCTTGCCTCTGTGTAGAGAGGGAGCCATGGCCACCAGAGGAAAATTTGCCCTTCAAGCCATTTGGAGGTTGCAGGTTCCAATCTGAGCAGCGGCCCCGAGTAACAGCAGGTCCCCGGGGGCAGAGGAGGTATGAACGAGTCCATGAGATGGATGGGTGATGAAGCAAATAATGTAATGAAATGTTCCTACTTTCCCTTTATCCCCTTTTTCTGTAACACTCATCCTCTCACCTGTCTGTGGCCCGTAGAGTTTGTACCAGAAGGACAGGCAGTGTTCAACTGGGGTGGGGAGGTGAGGGAAGGACAGCAAGCGGCCAGACAGCCCCCGCAGAGCGGTGCTCCACACATCCACAACCAGACTTGTTCCTGGAGAGAGAGAGAGTTATTGCTTTTTTGGTTATCCTCTGTGAAAATAATGCAAAGCACCCTGTGACAATTTTTGTATAGAGCACTATACCAAATATTACTAATTCAATGACAGATTGGTTGGCTGGTTGGCTTGTTGGCTGCTTGCTTGATTGCTTGCTTGATTGATCAATTGATTGGGTCACTGTGATTGTTACCATCACATGCTCTATTTATTTGTGCTATCCTCCAGCCACCAGAGGGCCCCTCAGTGCAAAGTCGGTTAGAGAGAGAGAGTTCTGATCTTTTCAGTACCGATCCCAATGGTGTGGTCCATTCCCTGGAGCACAGTCCAGTCATAATTGTCAGTCTGGTCCTGGTACCAACCACATAGACCCTCCTCAAAGTTACACCACAGATCTGCAGACAACATAGAGTAAAATATAGGTGACAATGAGCGACTACACACATTTTTAACAACACCATAAAGTACGTACATATAAAACATTGTGAAACAGCAATAACAAGCAACACTGAGTAACCACATGCATGTCAGTAACACCATACATATTTAGAGGAACACAGTGAAACAGCAATCATAGGAAATGCTGAGCAACAGCCTTGCATAGAACTGTCTTACCTTCAGGTGTAGCTGGAAAGTATTCAGAGTAGCAGTTAATGTACTGGATGTCCTTCACAGCTATTTTGGCTGAATGAGAGAACTTTTTAGCTCCTAGTTCCAGCTGAAAGAGAGAAAGGGTCCCACATCACCCCACACTGAATCATATCAAATAAATGACTAGATATAAAAAAAATGCCTTAAGTTCTCTGAAGTAAAATTCATCATTTGTGAATGATATTTGATATGCAATGCCTTTGCTCTGTGTAATGCTACAAAAATGAAACTATAACTATATAAACTATAGTGTTGGTGGCAGAAAAAAGACCATACATATATATATATATATATATATATATATATATAATGTATTCTGTTTGGGTTATGAAAGAATATTGATGGTACTGTGTATACGCATTTAGTTTTTGCTGCTCACGTGGATATTTGTCTGTTAAACTTTGGCAAAACAATGTGTTTATTGTCATTTCAAACTTTATTTAAATTGCAAAAAAGTAACTCAATTAAAAGAGAGAGGGATAGAACTAAGGGAGAGGGAGATGTGGACACAGGGTGCAACCCATCTGGACTGACGATGCAGTTTACAGGGCAGGAGAGTTCTGCTGTATCACACCCACACACCTGGAAGCGGTGATCGCGAGCGCCGATGTAGACCTCCTGTTTCACCCACTCCTCCGAGCCCGCTGAGCTCACCGCCCACAGGTGGGACTGAGTCCCCAGCACCTTGTCAATCACACTGACGGACAGCTCGCCTGAGAGGGAGAGGCAGACAGACGGCAGAGGAAGAGCGTGCTGCTTTTCAACCTGTAAGTCTAAAACTAGAATAAAACTAACTTAGTCTGCGCCTGCCTATACCCGCCGTT
Organism: Megalops cyprinoides; assembly: GCF_013368585.1. Lineage (NCBI taxonomy): Eukaryota > Metazoa > Chordata > Actinopteri > Elopiformes > Megalopidae > Megalops > Megalops cyprinoides. The sequence goes on along the minus strand of NC_050587.1, from coordinate 22,237,988 downwards.
GCTGAATGCCCTGCAACCAGATTGCTTTATTAAGAAGAGGTGGGCTGTTCAGGTTGTTTCAAGAACAGAAGAACAAAATCAGGCAGTAGTGTTTTCTTACACAGAGCCTCTATCCATGAAACAGTCTACCAAATTTTGTGCAGGAATCAGACACAATCTAAATTTTACAAATCCATCTTTTTTGTCTGTCCTACAGTCACAATTTAAGGCTAATATAAGGGTCTCTCTCCCACTGTTTTCCATGCACATCCAGCTGCTTTTTCCTGAAGTCAGGGAATCATCACCCACTTTTTCCCCAACTGGCCCTGTGTTCTGTTTTTTCCCCACCCATCTCTAGAAAACATGTCCTTCAGTGCTTTGCAACAAGTCAAAACGAGACCAACAAAGGAAGGAGGAGGAGGGGAAGAGTTTTGGATGAGAGCAAGTTGTAGAGAAAGAGAAAGAGAAAGGGAAAGGAAGGGTGAGGGATAGAGGGAAAGGAAGAGGGAGAGAAAGGGAGAAGGGGATGAGAGATTGGGAGAGACAGAGGGAGGGGATTAGTACCAATGCGGGAACTGTTCCCAGCCAGGCTGTAGGAGAGGCGCAGGGTGCAAACGGGACCGGAGGGACCCAGGGGAGGGGTGCGTGTGCGGGCCTCACTTAGCTGCTGTCCCGGGGCCTCTGTCACATACAGGTACTCCTCTAAGGGGAGGAACATAGACTTCCATTAGAGACCTGCTGTTACACAGATACACACACTCTCTGTATCAAATAAACACTCTCAGTGCGGTGTTACCTTTTGAGGAGCCATTCTGCACAAGGTGCAGTGCCCAGCCTTGTGTTCCTAAACTGGCATCTGCCCAACCAGCACTGCCCTGCTTATAAGAGAAGTCACCTGTGGACACATGATAGGGATTCCTTTCAAATTTCCGAAACACTGAACAGACACTTACGCAGTTGCTGACACAGATAAACACACTGATACATGCAAACACTCGTGCTCACAGGCACGGGTGCACACTTACAGACACACAGGCACACTCACACTCTCACCAACAGATGTGCACACTGACTGACTCCCGCACGTAAGACTCACCACACTTGTCCTCGTCCTCAGCGTTCGGACAGTTGGGCTGAAAGTTACACATCAGGTCAGTACCGGTACAGGGGTGTTGAGGAGGCTTTGGGTACGTTGCGTTAGGGGAGGACGCTGTGGCAGAGAGAAGGGGAACATCCATCAAGTAAAGCATGCCCATCAATAAAAATTCATTCATACATTCATTCATTCATTCATTCATTCTTTTAGTATTATCAGCATCATCTTCATCAACATTATTGGTAAGCAAGACAAACTCTCCTGGGTTCTGTAATTAAGTGCATCCTACATATCTGTTAAAGGCTCTATAATGTCCCACAATGCACTACAATGAGTCGCTAAAGAGTAAGTATGCCTGTATGCCCTGTGTTTTGCATGACAGTCATTAAAGGCATGGGCAGAGTGCCTTTAATGACTGAGGCACCATGTAGAAAAATATGGCAAGGCAAAATAGAATGATCTCACAACAGAGATGGGACAGTGTGGAGAGAGAGTGTGTGTGTGTGTGTGTGTGTGTGTGTGTGTGTGTGTGTGTGTGTGTGTGTGTGTGTGTGTGTGTGTGTAGCAAGGGGCTCACCATTGGAGATCCGACAGCCTGGTGACATTCTGATGGTGTCGATAGCGAGGCCTCCATAGTGTTCATCTCGTACGGCCCCTACCAGCACAATCTGAACAAGACACAAGGGTAGGGGAGTTTTCTTTAACTTTCTGTCTGTTGTATAGGTAAGGTGACATTACCACAAAAGGTCGCATGATAGTTAAATTAAGACAAACATGGAAGTGAGGGGTGCGACCTGGCTCACAGCTGGCTCCAGCCTCTGAGTATGTCACTGTGACAGCCCCAGTCTACCTGCCCAGCACATCTGATGTCCATATGCCATTACAGCACTATTTAAGCACAGCTGTAGCAACTGTTGGTGCAAAGTAACATTTCTGGGAAAAGTTTGAAGAAAGAGAGATAGAAAAGAGTGCTAAGAAATGGAAGGAAGGGAGAAAGGAAGGACTGTACGATCAGCTAATTTATGCTTGACCCTGGACTTTCGGAGAAATGACCTGGCTTCGACCCTCTGTTTGGATATTGACTTGAAATCAGTCTATTGTTTGTGGGATTGTTGGAACCGACAAGTGGCTTTGCTGCCTGGTGACAGAGTGGGACCAGACTGTGAGCGTGGTTAGACTCCAAAGTGGAGTGAGGCTTTTCCTACTGTTGTGCTGCTCATTCCACTCCCCCTGTTTTTTTGGTCTCATCTAATACATGCATCAGTGACCTACTGATTTTTTTACTCTATACATGTTGTTAGTTGTTATTTCATTGCACATCTCACAGCAGCTTATCCCTGGTTTTGCTGCACGTTCATTAACTCCTTTGCAATACTGGCCAGCCTTATATAACTTAGTGATGATTTAGTGATGGCCAGTTTGGTGTTGGAGAGACAAAGGGAAGGAGTGACAGAGAGAAGGGCTCATCCTTGCAATGGAGCTCCGCCCACCTGCATACCTGAAAAGTGACATTTATGTTGAACTCCACCTCCGCCTTCACCCAGAGGTCTCCCAGCTCGCCACCTCGCTCCCAGACAGGATATATCTGAGTGTCCACCACCAATATCGAAAGCCCCCCAGCCCTTGGGCCAAACTGGTGGGTGTACAGCACCATCTACAGGAGCAGAGGAGGAAATGCCTCAAATGCTGAAGTCTACCAAATTCCACAAACCACAAAGCGGTGAAAACAAAAAAAATTGAGGCAAAAATAAAATCTCTGACAAACTAAAAAGCTAACAAAGAGAAAAGTCTGTATGTAAGTCAACTACAGATATGCTGCTATTTTGTCTTTGACAACAGGGCATGTTGTATTGAGAATACTGAGAGAGGAATAAAACCTACATTTTATATATTCATATGTATAAAACATCATTTAATGTGTCTGTGAAATACCAATAATAAAAAGAGCCAGTAATTCCTCAGACAGAATTAAGGCAAACTTACACACTGAGGCCACTTAGGTAAGAGAAGGTTGGGTATGACTGGGCTGGGCTGTTCAGAAGTCATAATAATGGCAAGATGTGTGCATGGACTCAAGCCAGTGAAACAATATCACAGTTTTAACAGACAGAGTTGGCTCTATAAAACTCCCATCCTGCCATAACCCCACTCAAAGCAATCCCATGCTGTGCATACCTGGCATGGATTCGTGCTATTGGTTGGTTCTAAGACAGGGCTTTGAAACTGTGACCAATCACTTTTCATGTTGTCTGCTGAGGTGAGGTACAGGAAGGAGCCTTGAAAGAGATGATGGTGATAATTATTATCATTCTATAGAACTTAAAAACAAAGAATATGAGTATGTTGACTGTCCATCTATGTATGTACCTGAGGCAGTATTTGTGCTGTGGTCTCGGCCAGGTCCAACCCAAGGGTCAACGGACACAGAAGATAAGTTCTGCTGAGTGGTCCGGCCCCATTTGAGTGAGGAAAATGTCCTCAGGTCCCAACCACAGAGTCCATCCTCAAAGTCACAGCTCCAGTACTCTCCTGGGGGGACACAGACGAATGTCCCATTTCTCCCTCTCTGCTCCTCCACACCTCTCTCCAGTCATTTTTCCAGTATCCAAAAATGAAATGGCACTAATCAGGGCCCGCCATAGCCATAAGTATTCCACCTAGTGATGAAATTAAGGTACTGACATTACTTTGAGGGAGCCCCTCACTCAAGTCAGTGAGTGAAGGGCATCCGTGTTTCTGAAGCAGCTTAACTACAGCCCAAGGTTAATCCTAAAGCAATTAATTATTTGATTAAGGCTGCACTCAAGAAGCAACTTCACCATCTTGGGACTTGCATCTGGAAACAACCGTCCAGTGTTCTCACCGCAGTTTTTCTCATCAGTCCCATCGCCACAGTCGTCAGAGCCATCGCAGATCTGATTGGCCTCCACACAGCCTCCCCGACCGCACTCCAGTGAGCCCACCCCACACTTCTTCTCTGGGTCTGAGAGAGAGAAAGGAGAAAGAGGGAGAAAATCAGAAAGAGGGGCAGACCAGGAGGAAAAAGAGCCAGGGAGAAGAAAAGGGAGAGAGCCCTTATGAAAATCTTAAATTATATTATGTAATGGCTGTGCAACACCAGAATTCACACCCATCATATCTGTATTTTTCTGTTTGTGTTTTAGGCTGTCAAACAGCGCAGAGGCTATGCATATTTTGGAAAAGATTTCTGAATGAAATAAATGAAAATGCAAGCATTTGAAAATGTGCAACAGGGTAAATGTTTAGTTGCACATGTTGAGCAGACACCATGCTGGTGGGCCTTACAAGGCTGATTTAATAAAGGCTTGGTGCATCCAAACAAACCCCCCCCCCCCACCCCCACAGCATCACCACCCCTTACCAGGCAGGCTACAGTCCAGAAACTCCAGCTCATCAATAGCGATATCACCACGATGACCCTGGCTTCTGTGGGAGTGTAGCCGGAATTGGAATTCCTGGGAAATGCGGCCCAGGTAGATGGAGGCCTCCCTCCAGCCCCGAAAGCTGGTGACCTCTGGCCGCCACACCACGGCTGCCCCGCCATCCTTCCTCAGCACTGACCCCCATAATGAACGCCCGTCCAACCCTGCATGGCCTATAGCGGGCAGAGTGCCGAAATTGGAGTCACTGCAGACACACCTTCATCCCATTCAGATCTAGAGAAACCAGGGTCTGTGAATGTTTAGAATGCATCCTCTGGGTCACAATACCTAAAAGATTGACCTGATTTTGTCCAGGAGAGAGTATTCCAGTTTCGGAAAAATTCTGCGAGTGTGTGATTCTGTGCATGTGTGATTGAGTGTTACCTGAGTCCCATATGAAGTACCTAAGACGCAGCCGACAGGTAACTGAAGATTCCCTCATCATGGGAGACACCAGCAGCGCCACACTGGGGGAGTTCACAGATGTGACTGCCATGAACCAGCCTGCAATGACATATCACACCTCTAACTCTCAAGATTACCTGACTGATGTCACTAGCAGGTGATAATAAGTTGTGACATCCAGACATTCCTTCCCAGTTTATGAGGTGAGGTATTGCTGAGGCAGGCAGTGAGCTGTGGCTGAGCTGTTAATAAGGTATGATTCTATGGAAATTAGTGAGGTGTGACTCTGTTACTGACGTGTGAAACCTGTAGTGAGATGTAACTGTGGAAGTGAGGCGTGACTCTGTTGGTGAGTGTGACTATGTGGCAGCACCCAGCCAGAGTGTGACAGCATGTACCTTTGGAGGTTCCTGTGGTGAAGTCAGAGGAGGGTCCACTGTCAGGGAGTGTGTCCCCGCGGGTACGGCGCTCCCAGCTGTAGACAGTGGTGTCAGACTCATCTTTCCACCCACAGATCGCCACATCCTCAAAGTCACACCCAAAGTTTCTCCCATTATAGCCTGCACATGCACACATTAATGTTATTATAAATATGCTTACATATAATGACACTAATTTAATACATATCATTGAATCCGAAAGAACGAGTTTGAGAACATGCAGAATTAAAGTCAATAGATATCAAGCTGAAAAAAAAATGAGTCACTCTATTCTGAGCATAGAGCCTTTGCAACACAAACTTGATTGATTGACTGATGGATTGATGCATTGATGTAATACCCCCTTGGGGAAACTCTCCTTGTGGTTCTGTGTCTGTACAATGTTTACTGCACAAAAGTAGAAGTACTGCACAAAAACTAAAATAAAATAAACAAATATATAAATAAATAAACATTGCATTCTCTGTAATATACCGATACCAGCACTCTTGTCAGCTACTATACCAAATACTGTTCCATGTAAAGTTCAGACTGTGTTTGTACGGTAAAGTTGGGGTTTTGTTTGTGTGTTGAAAAGTGAATTTGTGTGTTTATCACAAATGAGTTTTCTGTGCTGTTACTTCCACCAAGGGGGCCTGTAGGTGTCAGTCAGAGGGTGGATTCCAAACTGACAGTTTAAGAAGTATGGTTATTTGGGGATAATCATCCTGGTTTTGATCAGCACTCTCTTTTTATATGTCCTCCAGGGTGTCCTGTCTGCTGCCCAGAGCAAATTTTAAGTTTTTTGGAGGTTAGTTTTTGTCAATCACTGGCATTCCCAGACCAGCAAATAATGCAAACTGCTTTCTATGAAAGCTCCTTGAAACAAGGTCAGAATAGTGGAGTCTGTGTTAAAAGACACCAGTTGCCTAAACCAAAAGATAGATCTTTTGTTGACCTTTCTTGTGGATGTGGTCTGTGTGCTGATCTCATTGCAGTTTATTATTGAGTAAGACACCAAGATGTGCACGAGTTTGTATCAGCGTGCATCAGCGAGTATCAGTTTATATCAGTTTGTACCAATCTGCATCAGTGTATAACGTCAGTGTGTGGTGGCACAGCTTACCGCAGTTTTGCTCATCACTGCAATGCAGACAGTCACACACAAAGTTGCATTTCAGCTCTGCTGGACAGTCATTCTGAGCCAAACCAATTGCTGAAAACACAGTGATCAGAGTGAGGGCCTTCCACATACGCACCGACAACATTCAGATGGACTACATAAAAATAAACAACTACCACTTTTTTCAATGAAAGACGTAGACATTGCCCTTTATCTGATGCATTAAACTTTTCCCTCATATTTGATAACCAAGAGCTAATCAATTTGGGGTGTTCCAATGATAGAGCCCAAGAACCCTCAGGGGCACATGGTGTGGCTCTCTGAAATTTTAATCCAAAGGAAAACATTTGGTCAGGCATCCTAAGCATCACTTCACTAGGGCAGTCTATTTGGGTTTTGGCTTCCACCTCCCATGAAGACATTTTCCTAGGTTAAATTTTTCAAGAAGCTAAAAATGAAAAATTATGATAAATAAAAAAGATAAAGGCTGTGGAATGAACACAGAAGGCATGATCAGTCACACACACACATTCAGATGGACTTATTAAAAGATTACAATCTGCATTGCTCTATAGTGATAGCAGTAACAATCCAAAATGACTCAGGGTGAGAAGACTGGAAATCACTAAATTATAATTATGGCAGATTCTACTCTTTTTGCCCTTAAAGCAGTTAAAATCCCACAGCACTCCAATGTGATGTGATACTCAGTTGGATCAGGTGTTATGAAGAACACAGGGGCAGACTTACCTGCTTGTCACCTTATCTGTATCCACCTCAATTAGAGTTTTTTATGCCACCAGGCTCAAAGGCCACAGAATTTGCTAATCGAGCCACCGGTATCGGAAGTCTAAGTCAGACAAAGGTCTCTGATGAGAACTGCAGATACCCTCTGCATGCCTCCATAAACCTTAAAATCACAGTACAGCTTCACAGGCCGTCAGTCCAATTTCAATGCTTCCATTTGAAACAGCAATACTAATAAAATGTTTTATTAGATCCGCTGCCATGCCTAGACTAATTTAACACACTCGCTGTTTGTTAAAACTGCCTTGAGCAACTGTACATGTTGCTGCCTACCTATACGTCTAAACTTCTCTACTGTGGTCACGCTGTACAAGGACCATGGACAGGCACATGAAGACAGTAGTGAACAGCCACAGGAGCTAAGCTGACGTGCTCTCTGCTGAATCAGTTCATCTTTCATCCTGCAGCCAGCATGGTCAAGCACAAATCACAGAAAGTAGGACTGTCAGGTAAGAACAGTTGGGAAAAAGCTGTTATGAAATCATGTCTGCAGAATTATTCTTGACACTAAGTTGAATTATGTGACAATCATAACGAAGTCAGTGTTGATTAGACAGAACTGAGGTCAGAGACAACAGGTTGAAAGATTATAACCACAGCTGCAAAGACCACAGTAAATTGGCAGAGGTGACGATATAAAAATGCAGAGGGAGGTCTCTCTCACCCCAGTTCAGCACGGATATCATCAGAATGGCCCAAGCTCCCTGGAGAAGAACCATGTTTCCCCTTCTCGAGCGGCGAAGAAGGTCTGAGCTCCACAAAGCTTGGCTCAGCTCTGATACCAATGTCTCCCTCCCCCTCCCTCTCTCACCCCGTCCTCCCCAAAGATAACACCTGGACTTTAAATCCACTGCACATCGCCTGCTAATTTTCCATGCTATAAAACACAGTGGCTCCATTGCTGCCTACCTGGCTTACTGGAGCCATGCATGATAGCGGTCAATGCAGTGCCAATGGAATGGATCTCTTCTCTGACATTAAGGCCTAATCACCCTGGGATAGAGCCACAAGGTTTAGCTGTTGTAAAACACTGCAGAGGGACACCAGTGCCACAGAACTGTCAATTCAAACAAATGCTGCAAGGACAGCAATTCCTTTTCTGTTACCTTGATCCTGAACTGACCTTGGCTTTGAGGTTCCACAAAACACAAAATATATTTGGCCTTCCTCCAACCCAGTTGTGTATTCCCAACACCAAAAACAAGCCTAACACAGGCTATATAGCATAGTGATTAAGGCACTGCTTGAAAGGCATTGCACTGTACCCATAAGCAGGTGCTTAACCTTGCTCTAGTGAATGTTTGGTTGATTAAAAAACATGTATGTAGAAAAGTGGCTCTGGATAAGGGCATTTTCCAAGCATAGACATAATGTAACCAATATTTGGCATTCCTGGTGAAAACTGTCCCAAGGCAAGGGTTTCTTCCACATGTCTATTACTGCTTTAGCACTAATGCACAGCTTGTGCCATTTATCACAGTACTGTGCTGTGGCATACAATCAGGGCCCTCTGAATACTAAGTGCAGTGATTAAAACCTCTCTAAGAAAGGGTCTATATAGTTAATATCAATCGGACCTTGAAATGCCTCGATGACTCATCAGAGGTTCACAGCACACAGGAAACAGAGCTGCTGATACATGCTGGTTTCAGCTATATCTGACTACATTTATGACCCATGAAAGTGTGTGCGTGCGTGCATGCATATTTGCTTATGTGTGTGAGAGTGATAAGCCTGTGCCTACTGCCTGACTGCACTCATTCAGAAAAACTGCCATAATTGAAGGCCAGTGAGTTCAATCAGCTTTATTTTCCAAGAGGTAACTTCACTTCCTCTGTGAACCTGGGACATAAAAACGTCTCACACAAACACACACACTCCATTTTACGATTCAATACCTCTCTCAAACACACACATACACATGGAGAGGGTGAGTCTTGTCTTGCCTCACCCTGCCTTGTTTCACACAGGTGTATTCTAATACCAATTCACCATGGCACCACAAATGCATACATACAGCTGCAGAGCTCTCCAGCCACTGGACAAAGTGAAGTGCATGGCTAGTTCACCCTGAACTACAAGTTCACGTTTGATTCAAATCAGGAGACGCAACAAACTTAATTTTCAAAACCAAGCTGGAATCTGTCTCTCAGCTGTGTACCAGGTTTAAGACTGAAGAGCCACCACAGCCAAAGCTGAGGAGTCCTTTTCCTCTGGGTACTTGGGCACAGTTATATTCAATGGCCACTTACTTCTTTATTGAAACTCCCATGTGCTCATCTGAACAAATGGTTAGACTGATTCAAACTGTAATATACAGGGGTCACTAAGATAGACAAAGGGGTTTGATTGTTTATTGTTTATGATTTCTCCAATATAATTTCCCACCTTGTTTCCAATGATTATTTTCACATCATTTAATTGATGCAAAAATACACAAAATCAGAGGGGCTGCAGAAAAATGGATGTTCACAATAACCCAATTACACAATACCTCCACACACTGTATACATTTTTTATAGCAAACATATCTTATGCATCTTAATGTATATCATAATATTTTCAACGTACATACCTTTATTAGCAGTGTAGCAATGGCCAAGGAAAAAATTATCTGGAAGTTTTTTTTTTTTAGATTTCAGCAACAAAGTCACAGCAAGCAATCTGCACATCCAATTAATACTCCAAACAACTTAAGAATAATTCACAATAGTTTATTAACATCAACAGAAATGTAAATAAATTATGCTTCTCTCCTCTTCCTGGTGGTACCTCAGCTGCAAAGAAGACCACAGACCGACTGCACTGACTTAAGCAGGTCTTTAAACCTAATGTTTTGATTAGTAGAACACTGAGCTATATCACAACTGAAACAACTATTCGCTATCTATCAGACTGCAAAGGAGGCTTTGTGAGTTTCTGCTACACGACCATTACATCCTATACTGGACATTGGCAGCAAATGGATTCCCATTGCACTAGAATACAGCTGAAAAGCACAGGTGTGGGCCAGATCCAGGTGCTTTGTTTATTGCAGTGGGGATTAGATGAGGGGGAAACAGACCCAGATTATGAGGAAATGAGCAACTCTCATCGTCATGAACAATAAGGGTTTCCTTGACCACATTCTGTTTTATACAGACTTCGGTCCTTTGGTCAACTAAATGTGCTGTTTAAATGACCCCCCCTAGCCATTAAGGTAATGCATTCAGGCAAATGAGAGACCCTGTCGAGTTCATCAGTACCCCTCATCAGCCCAGGTCACTTCATAATCAGGGTACCGGGCCTTCAGCTTCTCTGTGGCAACAGAGTGATTAGCCCTCCCAAAACCCTGCAACAGAGGAAAAACAAGGTTCAAGTTCACTCAATCTGTACTACTGTTTCTCCTTTACTTTGAGTAACAATATTAAGAAAGTGCTTTTTCTCCCCATCTCTCGCACAGAATTTTTCTTCTACTTTCAGTAACTCATAATGTTGGGTGAGAAACAAGTAAGCAGTACTGAGCAACCCTTGCAGTCCATGTTAGTCCAAAGTATAAAGCAAAGTCTGTCTATGAATCAAGAGGTAAATGAAATGAATCCTGCTGGAAAACAAGTTAAACAGCATTGACAGAAGGGTGTATTGTGTCCAAAAGAGAAGAGCAGAATAGTAGCTGCATTCAGTGGATTCAACCACCAAAACACTGAACAGAATAGTGAATGATTTTTCCCTTTTGAGGAACACTTGGGTGATCTTTGGCTTCACAAAAGAAAGATTGCGCAGGTTCACAAATTTGACCTCACCAATCACTCTACAATAACAAGACCCAAACCTCCCTCTGTCATTAATGCAGATATATGAATATATTCAGTTTTTAACAAGGAACCACTGCATGTAATCATGTGTACATGTGAAAACCTCTGCTTCACAGCTGCTCAAGTCATATCAACTGCTATAGTACACTAAAGTTTAGATAAAACCAACATGCCATTGTGTATACTGTTTATATTTTTGATTGCAGTCTGAAAAATATTCTCAGCAAAGCATGTGACAAATAGAGACAAAATAAAACATACATTGCCACTTACGGTTTTTGTGTAGACTGTTCAATGTTTCAATATTATGAATGAGAACACAACCTTTATATCAATATGAATTTTAATAACAAAAATATTTTAGTGTCAAAATATTGCCGGGCTCAACTGTTGTACTACTACTACTCTCTGCAGTAGTAGTAGTGGTTCTGCAAGTGTAGTAACAACACAAACATACATGCACGCACACCATGCCTCGTACCATGGAATAACCATACACATGGATCTTCTTGGCCTGGCTGTCGTGTTTAATTCTGCCCCCTCCCAAGCATTCGCAGTCCAGCCCACCTCCCTTCTCCAGTTCGGCTGCTACCCGATCGTATATATCCGCTATAAAAAGAGAGATGAAACAAGCGATGTCAAAAAAATCTGCCCCTCTGCAAGGCAGTGTCTACATGGATTGGGTAAACCCTGCATTATATTGACATTATTTCCAATTTACTATTCGGTGCATTTCATATATGTTTTTATTAATGCCTTTTCACACCGGCTAATATTACCAGCTGATCTGTAATCTTGCTAGCTCCAACTCACTGGCCACTTGGATAACATTAGCCATCTAACCTCACACTTCATATACTTCTCTATGTATACAGTAATTTGCTTGCTCCCTTAATAGCTACATTATTAGGCATGTGAGAACAGTTACAAAGATTATAACTATACTTTGCTACATGTACATGTACCTGACCGTATAACACAAATGAGTTAAGTGCAATTACTTCAGTGTATGGCTACACAATAAATGCATTCAATAATTTTAATTTAACGCACCTACCTTTACTGCCGACATTACGGTCTGAACATTAAGATAACTAGCTGCTTAGCTAGCCATGCATGCCGCTGGGGCGGAAAGGTTACTTTCAGTTAAAGTCCACGTTACAGTCAGTATTGTTCTACCCAGCTACAACATCTTACCGTGATATTCTGCCCACGCATAGCCGCGTACAATATCTACACTTGAGTCATCTCCTTCCTCGGTGCTGTGCACCCGAATAAGCACATATTTAAACACGCCGTTCGGGTCTATATCTGCTTCTGGAATATTTGCGAGCCGCTCGGCAGCCATGATTAGAGTCCCAAACAGGAAGAGGAATTTTCCCCATTCCTCAACAACCGCGCTTCGCATTCGTCTCTGATTGGTACAGACGTTCGCGTGTGAATGGGGTACTTGTTCTGTGACCTTTCAGATTATCTACCATACAAAATTCCACCAATGGTGCAACGCAAAGGGTTATGGTCCGCGTAGTTTTTTTGTACGTAGTTATATGCGCATATTGGGTCGTGAACTCTGACGCATTTATCATAACTCCTATTTAAGCCTGTTCTATCTCAAAATGTCAGCGTCATGATGAAAGCGAGACAGTCGGCAACCTTAAAATTAGAAATTAAGTTATCATAGAAATATGAGATTTTAAACGATATCACCCATTTAATGCTTGATGTTTAAAATGAGATATTTTTAAAATATATACTCAAGGATGAATGTCAGTTACAGTAATTTAATTCCCAGAAAAAAAAACATGCAGCTTACACTTAAAGAAAAAAAAAACTATTACATTTTATTAATGCAGCATCATACAATGGGCTTATTTTGACCACAGGAACAGAACATACTCTTGTTGTAAACAGATGCGTAAGTAGCAAAAGGTTTATCTTTGGATTTTATGAATGCAGTATTTCTAGACAGTATTTCTAGACAAATATAGTGTGACAACAAACACAGTTATGAAAACATGTAAATGTAAGCTACAGGAAGCACAAACACCAAACACCTTAAAACCGCATATCTCCCATCTTCTAATTTGGGCTTTCCTGGTTCCCTATGGTACATCACATCTGCACCAGTAGAACCCAAGTAGGAAATAAAATTTTTTCTCGTGTCTACACACATGACACCATGTTTCTTACTGTTGGCAACTGTCATCAAATAGACAGCAACTAGCAGCTGCACAGATCTCATTTTACAAGAGCTACATTCAGAGGACATAATCATGTGTCTGAACACATGTCATTCTGATGTGTTACTGGCTACAAAACAAAATCAACACATATCGTTATCTTGTGACATTCTGTGTTGGTGGCTTGTCTGTCCCTTGTTAGGAAATCACAGAACCAGCCGTGGAAAGCACCACTCACCGTGTTACCCCCATCCTTTATGGTGTACTTTTTGTGTGTCTGCGCTATTTGCAATGCATCATTTTGTGTGACTGCTAAAATAGTCACAATTTAAAATCATGATGCAAAAGAAAACAGTGACTTTTACAGCAGATTGTTAGTTTTGGTATGCAAAAGTTAGACCTAACCAATACAAGTGGTGTGACCCAGAGCTGACTAGTGTCCCAATCATCAGCATGGGGGGGGGGGGGGGGGGGGGATTTTATCAATTCCTGACACACATGTGACTGCCCTCGTTGTTGATGAGGAAATTCTTTGGATCAAAAAGCCAGGCCTGGTTACTGCTGCTGGTGTAGCTGTGGCTTAGATCCTGTGAGCAGGGCCAGAGCGGGATTTGGGATCCATCCCTCTCTATATCCCATTCTCATCAGTCTTCTTTCCCCGGGTGTTGTGCACGATGAGGTACACCAGAGGGGCGATGATGAGGAGAACACAGAGGAAGAGCAGGACGCCCCAGGCGCCCGGGCGGAGGGCCTTCCTCAGTTCGACGCTCTCGCTAGGCAACAGGCTGCTCAGGCTGAGCATGTACCCCAGAGCCCAGCCGACGGACGTGCCCCCTGCCTGTGCAACACGACACAGTTACACAACTGCACAAATGCAGCCACACATAACATAAGCAACGTAAAATACAATATGCACACAGCAGTTACACACAGCTACCCACACTCACAGACAAAATACACTGACTGAAACACTCTCACCAGCTGGCTGCTTTGGAAAGGCACAAGACTTTACAATGACCAATCACAAAGCAGCCAGTCTGCTGAAAGAAAAGCAAAAGCTTTGTAAAAAAATTTTGTGTCTCAGGCAGCAGTGTGGTGTGGTGGTAAGGAGCAGTGCTCGTAACCCAAAGGTTGCCAGTTTATTTCTCTGGTGGTACAAGGCTGTTGTACCCCTCAGAAAGGTACTTAATTTGAATTGCTTCAGTAAATATCCACATACCATGCTTTATTATGTGACGGACTCTCTGGTTACTACCTGCGACACTCACCTTGCCCTGGAAAGAGATGTGCTGGAAGGACTGCTCATCGAACCTGTACCCTTGAAGCAGGATCACCTGGACAAACACGGCAACGGAGCAGTAATCTTTCAGGCGAGACTCCTGCCCCGGGGCTTTGGCCAGCATCTGCCACACAGATACGCAGAAAAAGAGAGAGAGAGGGGAACCTCTTCACGCCATTGCATACGGACAAAGGAGACACAGAAAGACATACATATCTACATACTACGTACCTATATGTGTTCTTCTATTTTGCATAGTTGTATTTAGAGTATGAAGTAATATTGTTTACATAATTGCTTTGACAACACTGTTTTTCTCCTGTCAATAAAACACTGAGAGGAGGATTCATTCACTCCAGCTCATGGAGACAGAAGTAAAGCCCTACTACAGGCAGTGTAGCCTCCAGGGAGGCACTGTCAGAAAGCATCCATCCTCCATATCCACGTACAACATAACGTGATCACATGGAGTACGCAGCCCAGCACATGCAAACAGACAGTACACACAGACACATATGCATGCACAGACACACACACACAAACATGCACAAATGCATGCACTTGCACACGCAAAAACGCACAAACGGCTAACACACACTACCTCCTGGTAGCTCATGTTGCAGACAGCACGGACCGCCTCCTCCAGTAGAGCCGGGGTAGTCACAGTGATGCCCGTCGCCAGCTTCAGGAAGGAATGAGTGTAGAAGAAAGCAGAGAATGCCTGAGACAGAGACAGAACAGAGGGAGGGAGGCAGGAATTACATTTTCTGAAGTATACTATATGGACAGAATGCCATCCGTCATATAAAACTGCAGAGGAGGTATAACACGTGCTCTTAAAAAAAGAATACTTTTTTGAAAATGAAAATGCTCATTAGAGAATGTTGTAACACTCTACAGCAGTCTTGGTGTATCCATGGCTGTGCTATTAAAGATTATCTGTTTAATTTGCAATTTTCATCATATCATACACTCTCCTTTCAATCATACATCAATGATTCAGAGCCAGACATTTGCCTTCTCTGCCTTCAAAATTCAAAAATACAACAGAATGGACAGATTGTCATTCAAGTGACAAACAACACATAAAACTATATTATTATAGACAATTGCTGTTCTAACCCAAACTGGTGCTCATCAAAAAGCATCAGCAAGCATATAACTGCTGCAAACACACACCTTTTTGTTCAACTTTTGTGTTCGCCTTTTTGATCAACTGGTGAAGAGATCTGATCAGAGGAGTTTGCTCCCCCTTGCACACCTTCACTTCCCCTTTCCAGCCAGCACCCCCCCCCACCCCCCCGCCCCATCTCTCCACCCCACCTCGGCCCCCCCACAGAGTCCCCAGGGTTCACCATGAAGCTGCCGCTGACGTTGGGCTGGAAGACTCTGTCAAAGGAGCACTGGGAGAAGGAGCAGCTGCCAAAGGAGAAGAGCTGGGACACGTTTCCCAGGCAGTGGGAGTAGTGTCCAGAGCCCAGCACAGTCAGTGGGGCATTTGGCTCGTACGGAGACGGCCTCTTGTCCGCCGTGCAGGGGGAATCAAACACCTCATCCAGCGTCATTTTGACAGTGTGGCCCTCTGGATAGCAAGGGTGAGATATGGAGCTGGCGTAGCCCTGGAACTGAGATCAGGAAGGACAAGCAGTCACATTGGGTGTGGCCTTTTGGATCAATGCTGTGCAGATTGACTGATCCTCATAGCATGTGGGTTGGCAAAAGAGTGGGCTAAGTGAAAAGGGTTAACTATCCACATGATTTACATATTAGACAATGTGCAGCATGTATGCAGCATCAATTAAAACATGAATACTGGTAATGTTCTGGTGTGCAACACTAGTCTATACAAATGAACTGTTATTCAAAATTCAAGGAATATATACTTATTATGCACACATTGGAGAATACTAATAATATAATATGCTATATTATAGCCTGACTGATGATGGGTCACAGTGGAGGGCTTTAGTAAGCGCTCATAGGCCTAGTGTTTTGCACATCAAGCAATCAACACCAGTAAGTAATTAACTAATACAATTATTTGACACTGTTAAAATCAACAAAAACACACACTGATACACTGTAGGAAAAGAACCAATACAAACAGTCAACAATTGACTAAAGATAAAAGCTAATGTTTTGCATATGATAACAAGAGTGTAGTTGTTTCACTGCATATTAAAGTTTTTGTACATTTTATTATTTCCAGGTGATGACTATTGCCTTGTAGTGGGGGTGCACTGGTGGCAAAGTTATGATGCTACAGTGGTCAGTAGAGTTCACCCATTTCCAAGGACAACCCATACCTGCACCAGGTGAGCCAGCAGCCTTCTGAGGACCTGGTCCCGACCGTAGCACAGGAAACTATGAGTGTAGAGGTTGTAGTCCCGTCCATATAGGCGCAGTGTCATGCTGCTATCCTTGTCCTCTACTCTGTCCTGTGTCACAAAGGTGATCTGGGTGGAGGCACCTCCGAAATCCAGGGCCCCCACTGTCTCCCTTCCCGGATTCAGCCAGCGCCCAATGAAGCCGTACTGAGAGGGCAAAGCAGACAACAAGCATGAGATGTGTGCATGACAAGGCTATAATTCCTAGCATGACCACTAGAGGTCCCCTGTCAATTACCTGTTTGCTCCCTGATATTACAATGACTGTCTAACGGTCCATTTTCATGTTGAGTTATAGCCAGCGGGCAAATAAAACAGGAAGTACTTGTACTGACAACCTCTGTGCTGGTTCTCATTGCTAATCCCTCCACATGCTGTGGAGAGCTTGTTACAGCAGGTTAAAGTACAGTTAATGTCTATAACCATTTGAGAGCTGGTATGCATCCAATGTCCTCCAATTTGCATACAGCAAATTAAATTACAAGCGCACTATATTTTGACTGTGCTTATAATTTAATTTACAATATGCAAATGAGTCTAATTGAAACCCAGTGGTCAGCAGTGTTTCACCCTGAGAATTGATCAGTAGTCTGGAATGGTCCAGCAACTGATCACGAAGGAGTCCCACACAGACTGAATCAGGCTGGGCCAGGCTACCTTGACGAAGTTCTCCAGCAGGTAGTTAACAGTGACCCAGCCATATGCCCCCTCGTCTTGTCCAGTCAAGATGGACGCACCCCGGAAGTTAAATGGATAGGACTGGATTTTTTGACCCACTTCCTGCAGGATCTGATCTGAATCCCTTGGACTGGACATACTGCAAAGAAGGAGAGAAGCAGGAGAATGTGAGACAGAGCAACTGAGGGAGGGAGAGACAAAGAAAGAGTTATTGTCAGGATCTATGCATGCCCATTGTGGTGAGGGTGAGTGTTTGTGCAGGTTAAGTGGTGTCACTGTGGTGTGCTGCATTTGTATGTGGCTAACGGCAGTCAGTTAGAGTTAGGGTCACTCAGTGTACATGTATATTGTGCGTGCACGTGTGTGTGTGTGTGTGTGTGTGTGTGTGTGTGTGTGTCTGGGGGAGTTTATGGTGTCATGGTGAATCGTTATTAGGATACACCTGTGCAACACAGGCAGGCTGAGACAAGACAAGACTCACCCTCTCCATTTCACTCAGCTGTCACAGTGAGCTCTTTGACTGTGTGAGAAATATCACCACACCCAGCTCACACACACATGCAAACATATATTCACAGCACCCTACCTCACTCGCACTCACACACACACTCCTTGTCGTATGTTTTAACTATACTTACCGGCTGTGATTTTATATACCTGTATAATGTGTGTGCTTGTGTGTATCTGTGCGAATTTCAGCCTCATCTGAACCAAGAGTCATTAAGATATGTCACCTATACACACAGGAACTGTGAAGAGGGGGGTGACTATTTGGGTTATGGTCACTCTGCAAGTATGTGTGAACTGAGTGGATGCAGCCAAGCTGTGTGCTGTGTATATCTGTGTGTGTGTTTATGTGTGTGTGTGTGTGTGTGTGTGTGTGTGTGTGTGGTGTCATGGTAAATCGTTATTAAGATACACCTGTGCAAGACGTGTGTATGTGTTTTTGCATTTGAGTGTAAGTACGTGTGCATTTGTGTGGATACATGTGCATGCAAGTGTGGATGCATGTCAATGCATGTGTGCATGTGTATGGGTGCATGTACTTGGGTGTGGAAACCTGTGTCTATATGTGCATGCGTGTGGTTATGTGTGTGTGTGTGTGTGGCCCCCTGGAGGTACTATTACTCACTTCAGCAGCCTCATACCAGCCGTAGCTCCCAGGTACACAGGTGTGAGTTGATGTCTGGACTTTGGGATGTCCTTCATGGCCTTGTCCAAGCAAGCCTCCAGACTGCGCCCTGCACCTCCTGGTTGTCCTGCATAGCTGGAGATTCCCCCACCTGGGACAGCAAAATGGGCTTATATTCATCATGGTTTCACTGTGATTAATTTGGTCCAGCATCCCATGACCCAATTTAGTGGTTAGTACCTACTGCGCGCAAAATTGGCCAATGGAGATCTTTCAGTTCAAGGATGTCATTAAAATTATCACTTACTTTATACAGAACAACAGTAAAAAAGCATTCTCATCAAAGATTAAAGCACAGGCTTTGGAGAACTAAAACTACAGAGACCATACATTCAAAACCAGAACTATTAAGTAAAGATTACAATTAGGGAACTATAATGATGATTGGCATGCTTTCATTGGTACTTTAAGGGCCTCTGCTTTAAACCAGCAATCAAGTGCTGTTGTGGGAAATGGAATTTAAAATGGTTGGGGTATTCAGGTATGCATTTGTTTTGAGGTGTTGTTCATCCACACACACATACACCGACACATGCACACACATGCACACACACACACAGCAAAAAAGGCACCTCACTCACCTTTGGCGTGACACTCACTGTGTTGGGTGACGATTCCAGTACCATTCTGCTTGTCTGCTGGCCACTTGTAAATGTACAAAGCAGTGTGGGAGGAGCCAGCATCCAGGACTACACCATACTGGGATAGAACAGGGAGACAGTGCTCTGTGCTGTCACTGTATTCACCCCCCCCCCCACACACACTCCTTAGTATACAGCACAACAGTTCAATAGCTTGGCTACAAAACAGTGGAAAAAGAAGATCATTTTGTCTGATCTATCTGTGTATCTTCCATTGGGACAGTCAAGGCATGCCCCACTTTAACCACACAAGATGCCAAATAGTACAATCATGTGACCTAGGAAAAGGAACCCATCCCTAAAACAAAAAGCATTTCCTGTACCACACAGGCATGTGGTCTAATACCAAAAATGCCAGTGTGAAATCACCTCCGAAAGAGTTACGTTTAACACTTAGTGTCTAAACTGCCCCACTTGGCACAGAGTTAAAGTTTTGACATTTTTTAAATTACTTCTTTTCTCATATTCCCAGTTACATTGATTTATCAAGCTGAGGGCTACATAATTGTGGTTGAATGGCTATAACAATATGGTGTCGAATGACAAGTCTTTACAATGTATGCTAACACTCCACACCCAGCCTTGCGCAATTCCTACAGTGCTAAACACACTGAACAGTGTCATAAGATCATTCACATCAATGTTATCACTTAAAGTTCAGCACTCACAACCCTGCTGAGTACTGTATATAGATAGAAACAATCCACATCCACACTGAAAGTTTGTGAAATGCATACCAGCATTTCCTGCAGTTGACTTACAGCAATATGGTTAAACTGGGAATACTATTGCTCAGATGACTGTAATATTTGTGTTACGTGCCTTCCAGTTGTGGCACTTCCTGTTTTGGCACAACTGTAAACAATAAACTCATGCCAAATTAGTCAATTTTTTTAAATCTTTGAATCTACGAGACAGACAGCGAATGCAAGAGAGGGATGATCATTACAATAGCCTACACTTGGCCTCACTTGGAATGTCACACTGGAGCTAACAGAAATCCATGCAGTACTTAAGCTAGAGTTATGCGCAGGGTAACGCCAGTATCACAGCATAATGGGGCTCTGTCACTTTCAAACCAACATAGGTTTTGGGGTCATTCAGGGTATTCCGGAAAATAGTGCAGCAATAACTCAGAGCAGCCCTTGACTGCAAAGTGACTCACCATTAGTTGCATTTTATGTGCTGCTATTCTAATGCAGATTTATAAAGCGCTCACAGGGCTGAGTGGAAAGGTTTCAATACGTCAGACTTGCAGGAAGTCCAACACGTTTTCATCCTTGCAATCTTTTTTTTCATTTTGCCATCCCTCTCAGTATATCAGTCAATCAACCTGATATAGTGATAGCGTTATACAGAACTACCCTAGATTCATTGCCTGTCTTGTTTGAACAACCTACGCCTTTCATTTTTTGTCTCTTTTTTATCACAACCTGCTTTAGGTCAAGTACATTTGCTTAAATTAATAATTTACATTTTTAAGATCCCACTACCCCCAACACCTCAAAATGACATGTTAACAGCCACGTTAACTGTTGTATGTGAATTTCATTCATGAAGCATCCTCTTCCAGGCCAGGAGTCAAAGAAGCGTTCCAAAAGGGGACTGTGATAACCAACTGAATGGTTAGGCACCTGACACCTGCCTTATTCTGCAGGGCTCTTTTTAATGAGCTGACAATAACAATGGAACTGTGGAGTTTAACAGTGGAACTTGTGTTCCAGACATATTACAGACACCACATGTACTGTATGTGTTTTTGACAAGTTCTAAGAGTGGTTATAACAGCACACTGTTGAAAGGGAAAGGGAGGGAGAGAAAGAGAGACACGCGATTAATTGACGTAATACTTACCTATAAATCTAAGTATCAGATGGATGTAATCTGTGGATTATTGCCTCTATAATTCACACTATCACACAGGCTTTTTCTCATTTGTATACTCTGCTTTTGAAATGCTTTACATTGTCAGGTAATCTGCAAATGAAGGATACTTTGCATTTGGCTTGAGAATAGGCTACCTATGTTTTCTGTGGCTTAGCACCTTTGCCATCAATGCCCTCAATGTTCCTCACCATATCTGTCTTTGCTTAACTTCTCCATTCACTCTGATACATTCAAATGCACTCCACTCCACATCTGATACCATAACGAAAATAATGGTGAAGCCAGTTTTCAACAAGCGATAAGTAATAAGAGATCTCTCTCTTTCTCCCCATCCTCCCAGACTTCCTCTTTCTGAGCTGCCCTTGGGGTGAGGTGGGGTAAGTGCAGGGAACCGTTCCGCTGATAAGGATTCCAGAAATGGGACGGGACGCAGTGTGTCTGGGACAGGTTGGAGCCACAGGATCGGCACTGAAGTATATACCCACATGTGGGCCACAAATCACCTCTTCCTGTTCACTGCTCTCTTTCCACTCTGGTCCTCCCTCTCTTGAGCATGCTTTTTATAAATGAACAACAAGCTTAGAAGAATTTAACTGCAGATTGGCCATACATATTTTGCTAACTTCATAAATACTTCAAGAATGGTTTAAATGTAATGTGTAAAGTTGTGGATTTTTTTTTAAATAAATGTAGGTTTGCTTTTAGTTTGGTTGTGTTTATTTTCTTTAATTTCATATTTTGCCCAAATATGCTTTACTTTAAAAAAAAAAAAAAGTTAAATGTTAAAAGTCATGTCCCTTTGTCTGTCTTGCTTACCCTCTCTCTCCCGTTTTCTTCTTCTGACCATTAAGTATTCTATCTGTGCAGTTATGTTACAGCCAGCTTTACTACATGCTCCCATTATGTACAAATAAAGTCTGATCTTACAAGTGCACAAAGTGGTCTGACTGCCCCACCTCTCTCTCCCTCTCCCTCCCCTTGTCTGGTTGGTTGCTGACAGTTTCAGCTGCCACCATGAAAGAGCCCCCTGGTACAAATGGCTGGCAAGAAACTCAGCTGTGAGTGAGGATGAGAAACAAAGAGCTTGCACACAAACCCCTTCCTGTGAGAGAGCGATATAAACTAGTTTGCTAGCAGAGCTAAATGAACAGAGTTAAACATTTAATCATTTCTGCTTAGCATTTCTGTATACCTTTTCTGTATACCTGTATGAATGAGAGACAGAGAAAGGTAATAGGGGACGTGGGAGACGAATAGGAGGGTGTATTATTATCATTCAGAAACTGAAGATTGGTTTTTATAAGCTCCTCATCAAACCCTTTCTGGACAAAAAAGATGCTTTACAAGCACAAGTGACAGACAAAGCCACATTAAAGGGGAAAGCAAAAGAAAGCCACTCAGATCCAAGAATACAATGAGACAGATGAGAGAACAATATACAGGCAAACAGAAAACACAAAAAGCCAAAACAAGGTATGCATGCGAATGATCTATGCCACCACAGCTTTTCTTTGAAACCTGCTGTTCACAAGCTATGCCAGGCATTTCTACTACAGCTGCTTCTTCTCAACAAAGGATG
Organism: Megalops cyprinoides; assembly: GCF_013368585.1. Taxonomy (NCBI): domain Eukaryota; kingdom Metazoa; phylum Chordata; class Actinopteri; order Elopiformes; family Megalopidae; genus Megalops; species Megalops cyprinoides. Next base: position 22,215,099 of record NC_050587.1, on the reverse strand, counting down.
TGGCTAGTACGTACTCATGCTGTTTGTGGTAACTTCAGAATGTGTGTGCGAGAGAGAGAGACAGAGAGAGTGATTGTGCTTGTGTGCATTCACCTGAGTGCTTGCTTGCAGGGCGGGTGTGACACTTATTTGTGCAGGTTGTACAGTTTGAGCTGTGAGAGTGCGTTTGGTTCCTTTGGTATACGTTGAGTTTATATAAGATGATTTTTTTTACACAGAACCATATGAATGTTCAGCCCTGGGGCATCACTCTCTTCTGTCTGTGCGCACACATCTGACCGGAGCCTTCCAATTCAGCACGTCTGAACAGCTCCACATGTGACTGCTCATACTGTAGCCCTGTGCCTCTCTGGAAAGAAAGGCCCGGAAACTTTTCATATTTCCCCACATTAAACAGCATTTAACATGCACTCTGCAGTAATTTTCAGGCCGTGGAAATAATCTCAAAACAAAGACAGTAAAAACAAACAACTCTCACATTAAAAACTCACTGGTCAAGGTGATCTTTTTTATCTTTTTCAGTATGCCCCAAATATACCTACATATACCAGCATTTTGAAATATACCAGCAACCCCACATAGTACAACAGGTAAAAATACCGGAATCATGTCCATCTGGGGCTGTGTGGACAATGCCTTTTCTGGGAATCAGTCCTGTATTGTGAAACTGTGACAAGGAGGCAGTAGCAAAACAGGAAAAAAAAAGAAACAGGAGCTTGTTCTGTGATTTTCAAGCGTTGCTAAGAAACAGAAAGACTCTAGGTGGTGGGAAAATCTAAGCTGCCAACAATTCTTGCGAGGCGTTGAGCAATTAGAGCAATTAGCGTCGTTCCGTAACAACACCCTCCTCAATGTGCGTCGTTTCACCATCCCAGCAAGACAATAATGTGTATGTACAGTACACGTGTATATGACAGCCTGTTGCTTCTATTTGTTTGGTGCAATTCAAAAAAGAAGATGGGTTTAATTTCAGAATATGATGAGCCACAACAAACTTTCAATCGTAAAGTTTTTACAACAAAGGGTGTTCTGACAGAATCATGAACATGCCGCACATCATACCGCAAAATGACTCAGACTTTCAAAGCAATCATTGTAAAGGACTCATTTGAATTTTGCAAAAGCATCCCCAGCTTTGTGAAAAATATGAAAATAGTATGATTCTCTTCCAAATGTATATCTATCCCAATATCTAAATTATTTCATTACAAAAAATACCACAAAATTGACACGTGCCTTATTACAGTATTGTTTTCGAAAATACGCTTCTGTAGCTCAAAAAAGACACGCTGATGCAAATCTGTCAGGAGCATATTTATGAGCGTATCCCCCTCCCTAAAACCACTGCATAGTTAGCGCAGTAAAACTTCCAGGGGACTGGCAGACTTTCTCATCCTTTTTGTCCTACTGCAGCATTAATCAGAAAATGCACCCCAGACTTTAAAGATTCCCACGTACAGACTGTTTAACAAAAGGTTACATGGAAACGGCTAATGTGCAAACGTTGTTGTTTCTTATTGTTTATATCTGCGAATTACAGAGTGACAATATTGTTTTAATAAACGGTGCACCTTCTGATCTACAGAGGTGTGAATGCACGTTGCTTTACGTTCTTCCAAACAGGACTAACTGACCGCTTTCTATTTACTGACTGTACCACACTGTTGTACCAGGGTGGAGATGCAAACCAGGATGAACTAACACTCATTCATCCATAGTTTTTTCCACTTTATTACTGAAAGCAGCCACATTTTCTTTTATCCACGAAACTACATCTGCGCATTCCAAAGTGGAAACTGTCGAAAACTCACACGTGTACCTGTAAGATGATCACTACCCTACCTGCAATAACAAACTGACACTTCTGATATGTTAACGCCGCACTTGGAAAACGGTGAGATAAATGCTATTAATATGTGTACACGAAGCACATGTTGTTTTATGTTCAAATTAGTGTAGTTAATATAGATGGTAGTGTCGTCGTAGTGACCAAAATACTTACAGCAGATTTTAAATATTAATTTAAACTCTAAACTCCCTCATGTAATAAGACCTGCTGAAAGTAGTCTCGTTGGTGTCCCCACGAGGCGGCGAAGCGTTCAGCTGACGTGAGCACAGACTTCAGGAACCTTTACAGAAACGCTGCGTTTGTGCATGAGCCTTACCATGTAATCCGGCGGTTCTTTCATATCTTCGGTTGGAATGGTCAGCAGGAGAATAGCCAATACACCCAGCAACAAGAGGACGACAGGCAAAATAATCCGACTATGCTGACTAGCCATGTGCTTATGTGAGGTGGCGGAGTGCCCGAGAGACGGACCGAGCGTCGGAGTAACACCAAGTGATAGCGGTAGAGAGCACTTCTAAAAACGTACGCTGGCGCTGTAGTGAGGAACTAGCGAGCGGACAACAGGATGTCTTGTTTTCTCCATGGGTTTCGTTTTGTGTATTTTGGGACCGCTTTGTAAACCTGTCGACCACGCCCATTTGATAATGATTTTACATGGCTGCGTTTGACTGTCTACCAGGTCTTACTGATAGCATGTTTTCAAAGCGTAGCCTATTAGCCGCCCTTCATTAAGTGAAGTAACAAACAAAAAAAAAAAAAAAAATCATTGAAAAGTTTACATTCAAAATTCTACTGGCTGAGCAAGCTAAATTGGAAAAATAGTTTCCCTAATTGGCACTGGCATAAGGGTAATTAAGCTCCTTGGTTGCAAGTACTTAGGATATTTGAATGAGGGAGAGTGTGATGGATAAAAAATGTTCTACTTGTGTGACAATTTTAAGTTGTAAAAATAAGCGCTTGCTAAGTGCACAGCGCAATTAAACATATTGCAATGAGCAGAAATTGAGTTTAAGAAGGGGGGATTGACAGGTAAAGTGACAGTTTTTTAAAAGCTGCTGAGGACACCGAGATCACACATCTCACGATGACTGAGGTAACAGGTAATTTCCGTTTGTTAGATATTGACTCAAGCACTTCTTGAGTGTCTTGGTGTTGGGACTCCAATAATGTTAGGTAGAGGAAACACAGCCATTGTGTTTGTTTAGCCACAGGCTATTCGGAGGGAGTAGTGAGGATTAAGACCCATTTGTGAATCTGTGTCATCCACAGTACACATGTGTATGTGTATGACCGGTGGGAATAGCCCCATTCATACAACACGTTGCAACAGCAGTAAGGATCTTACTTTTCAGTCATAAAGTGAACCCCACTCTCCAACTCCACAACCTATCTGCATTACTGCACTGGTAAAACCATGGGCCTCTTAGTGAGTAGTATATATCATGTCCTGGTCTTCCACCCCACTTTGCACCAACATCACCATATTGTTAAATGGCCAGGTCTCATGACCTATACTGGTCTTCTCTAAACAGCATTGCACTGCACTCCCATGTACTGCAAAAACAGGTTTGGCGGGCTTGCTATTATATCAGTCAGGCCATTATGAAGAGGGTTGCACTCATCTACACTATTATTTGTCTTCTAGACTGAACTGCAGTCCCATGCCACACACATTTTTGATTGATGGGCAGTACAATTTAGGTGGCAGAGAGTGCCCGTCATACAATGATGCAGAGCATTGTGCCATAATGTTGGTAGGGGAATCCACAATTCCTTACACTTGGACAGCTATCCATCTCGGACCGGATGCAGCCTTGCTTTCTGGGAAGAGCTGTGGTGATCAGTGGAGAGGGTCCAAGACATTCCGGAGAGCAAGTGTTTGCAGCCTGTGTTCTGCTAAAGCTGCTGCACTTCAAGCAATGATTGCACTTTTGTTGGATGGTTTGTCATTAAAGGAAATTAAAGCAATAAAATGGCAAAAAGCAAACAGCAAAGACAATATTGTCTCTTTCAATTTAGCTCTTGTGGATGCTTAGAAATAGCAGTTGGTTTCTCATGTCTCACCAAGTAATATCTTTAAGCTGTGCTTTAGTTTGGATTCTACTTTATGTGTTGTTGAAGTAGCATAATACAATTGTAAAATGCCTATTATGATGGCATAGTTATTTACACAAAGTGACACAGATACATACACACCATAAGCCATTCAGGTATGTTAGAGCCAGGTGTTCTGCCATTGATACATTGCAGGAGATCAGTTAAAGGATCAGTTAAACTCAAAAACATCAAAGAGGCAGACTGATCTACAAAGGGTTGAGTTATTTTTTCTCTCTCCTTTTCTTACCTTTGTTTCACAATCCTCTTTGTACACAGACTCTCTCACTCCATGATACAAAACACTGGGCTTCAAAGGTGAGGCAAAGGACTTGGATCATCTCATCATTTTAAATGACCTGGTCTACTCATACCGCTTACTTTCACCTTACAAAGAGGATTCCATAGGATTGCCGTGCCATTGTGAAACAAAAACAAGGGAAAAAGTACTATTGATAGCATGTAAAATAACAACAATACTGGGACTTAACAGTATAAAGGATACAATTTTGACAAGAACAGCCTGAGCATCTGTTAGGTTGGAACTTTACACTAACACTGCTACCTACACTTGTATTTCCATGGAGTATTGGTTTCCTATGAGTATAATGTAGCTAGTCCATTACAGCTTTCCCCCTCAAATCAGTTGACAATAAAGCAGCTACAGACATTTTACAAAGCAGGGGACTTTTTAAAAGAATACCAGTGCTGATTAAAGCTCTCTTTCTGAAGCAATGAAAAGATTCACTGTGAGCAGTTCCAGGGATTACAACCCTATTATGGCAGGATTGACCAAAACATATCAGTGCTGCTAATCCCTTTCTGTACAGCAACTGACAGAGTTTGGTGATTATTCAACACAAAAGATCTCTGCGTAACATTAACAGCAGGCCAGCCTTAAATGGTTATCTTGAAATAACATGAGACCAAGGGAATTGGTGGAGAGGTGGAGGTGCATGACAAAAGTTTTGAGCAGTTTTTTTTTTCCCCACAGGCCTCCAGCATTTATATTTGAGAACAAACCAGGCATGGGACAGGCTTTGCATAAACTGAACTGCCTAAGGGGGAAAGATCTGAGTTTCCCCTGAAAAGCAGTATAATTGACACCAGAGTTTCTTTGTTATGCAATCACTTTGTGTTTATTGTTTTCAGCCCCTGTATGCTTAGTGTGCCACTTTTGTCCAGAATAGTTCCATAAGTGATTCTGTGAAGATTTTCTCTCTCTCACTTTCTTTCCTCAATTATGGAATATACTTTAAGGACTTTTAAAATGCAGGAAGCCTTTTCTCTCTGACTAAAGATTCAAGTTATAAATTCTCATTCATTCTTATTGTCTTTCCCACTGTTTCTTTCTCTCCCCTTCTGCTCCAGTTGCTGTCTTTCATTCTGTCTTTGTTTTCATCTTTCCCTCTGTGTCTTCATTTCTCTCTTCCCCTTTCTCTCTCAACCTCTCTGTCTCATTGGCAGTCTGCCATCTGAGTGCATTTGGCTCTCTTTTGAGCTGAAGTGCTACATGGGCAGGAACTCTGACAGTAACTGTTGCCGCTCATGAATGGCACTGTTTCTGCCTCCACACAGAGGAAATCTGTGTCATCCCCAAACCTTGGGCCTGAACCCCAGCTCAGAAGGGCAGCCTGCTGTCCTCACACAGCCTGTCTCAACCCTGCACGTGTTTTTACCCCACAGAGAGAGCTCACAGCAGGAAGACTTCATGACACTGCTCTTGAATTAAGACAACACAAACATCCTGGCACAGCCATGCATGTAATGCCTCAGAGACACCTGGCACCTCGAACGTGAGCTTTGATGAGGTCACCCAGAGTTTGCTGTAGATTGTCCGGTCTTTGTCACGCAGCATCTACATGGGCTCCTATTGTCCAATCAGATCACGTGGCAATTAGAGGCGCAGGTTTTCTACCAGTGGCTGAACTGTGCACCCACGTGGACTATAACATTTTAAGTAGCTCTATGTACGTGCAACAAGAGCAATGTCCGTGCACATTCAGTCTCACTGGCTAGTGAATTATGAATTATTCATATGCACATGCATTGGCATGCGCACACACATCCGGCAGCAGTGGGTGACCTGCAGCAGAGTTCACTCTCATCCAGATGGAAACCTCAGCTGAGACTGACACTGCGGCCCTTCCAAACTTGTTCCCCAACCTGGCTGAAGGCACGGCTAATGTGAGCCATATGTCATTTTTATGTTGTTTTAAAACAACAAACAAGTTTGCTCCTCAACCTTGCTCTGCCAGCCTGCACTATCAAGGGTCAACATGGGATAATGCAATCCCGTATGACATCGCTGCAGAGTCTGTGGGCAACAGTGAGTGATATTTATGGCAGGCCAATGCCTGCAGGCAGCTGACTACTTCATCATCGGCCTTGACAGCTGTTGGCCCCAGAGAATGGCTAAAGAGATGACACTTCCTGTATTTCTAAAATACACGGTTAAAACAAATTGCACACATATGTGCAGGGATCATAGGGGAACCTCAGAAATCAAAACTTACGTCTATGATCAGCAAATCATTAAGTAGGCAAAGCTGGCCCTGGAGTGGCTCAACCAGTACAAAGGCTTGATGTCAGCTGATCCTAGTCATATCATCAGCTGATGATGACTGGGAGCCCATAGCGGTGGAACAAAAATATGGCTTTGTTCAACCAAACGATAGGTCCCTGGATGGCCTGCCCTGCTGGTCTGTAAGGTAAGTGGTAGTTGACAACACCTGTCTCAGAGGACAGCATGTTAGTCTCAGCCTATAGAATTGGTGGGTGTTGTAGCTGTGGGACATCTATGACAATTGGGCATTGCAAATTTAAAAAAATAAGGGAAATCTGATTATGGTGACTGCAGCCACATTTTCTGTTCAGAATTCCAAAAAAAAATTCTGTCAGGACACTATTTGTGCATTCCCAGTGCTAAATCCAACAGGAGGGGGAGATGCCTTTCACTGCACCCATATATGAGGCTGTTAAACAAACACAAACAAAGCTTGTCCAGACCTATCTTGGCACTGTACTAGGATACCACACACCACCTGCCCATCATTCAGGCATACTAATGTTTTATGTGCAAATCAATGCTACCTGTCACTTACATTAATAGGTAAATGATGATGCAGTTGTCTTCTCTTTCTTTCGTGTTTTTACAATATTTCTGCAATTTTGAGTAATCTTGAATTTAAATTACCCGTAATGAGATAAATAAAAGTTATACAAATTGAAACTCTGTGAATCAGTGACACACTAACTGGCACAGAGGGGTTCTTTAAAGCAGAGGGTCTTTAAAGGTTACAGACAGGGTCCAACTTGGCTGGTGATATATAAAGGACTGATATTCCTATTGCTAGCGCTGACTGATACACTGACATACTACTTCCTTAATAACACACCCACCCACACAGATACACACACATATCACATGGTGTCTCACAAGGCCAAACATTCTGTGTTGACAGTGGGATTAGCAATTAATGAATGCCAGTGTTTTCATGGAAAAACACCCACTTTCTCAAAAAGACCTCGCAGTTTAGTGTGGGCAACATAGAGCTTGATTATAGCTCATGACTAATAAAACATACCAAAACACACAGGCACACGGAAGTAAACATGAAAATTAGGCAACAAAGAACTGATCGCCCTTCCTGTCACGCCCCAAACCTCACTGGTGTTACCACAGACATTAGCCTTGAGGTGAGCAACAGCAGTTTTCCTAACTGTTTGGAAGTTAATTACCTAGCTTTCCTGTTGTGGTTAAAATAGCAGCTTGTTGACCACAAAGACCTACACACTTGTAAGAAATTCTAGGGAGATTCACATTTATTAACTTCTTTCTCCCCTTTTATTTCAGGCAAGTGAACTGTGATTTAAATGTCTCATAACACCCAGGAGGAAAAAAAAGATGATTCAGGAGAATTTTCTGACAGCACCTACACAATTAACTCATAACTTTTGTTATGAGAGATTTTATGGAGGCTCTAGCTGGATTTGACTGAGGTTTGGGTGGGATTTACATTTACATTTACATTTATTTATTTAGCAGACGCTTTTATCCAAAGCGACTTACAAAAGTGCATACAGTAGGTACAGCGACAGTACGGGGACAGGATGTGTACAGTTCCACAATGAGACAGTTCTCAGCTGAGAGCAAGGTCTGTCTGAGGACGCAGTACTATCAGATTTGTACAATTACAGCCTAAAGGGCAACTAGTACGATACACTTTCGAACGGCAAAACTTCAACAACTTCAAACGGCACAATGAGCGTCAGGGTAAAGGCGGCAACAAGAGACATTTAAAAGCACAATTTAAAAAGCACAGCAATTTACGACAGCACTGATGGGCGGGGGGGGGCAGCAATTGTGTGCTGGGTCAGTCCAGGTACAGTCTGAAGAGGTGCGTCTTCAGGCCCCGTCTGAAGGACTGGGGTGAAGAAGCTGTCCGTAGCGAGACCGGGAGTTCGTTCCACCACTGGGGAGCGATGTAGGCGAAACGCCGATGTCTGGCAGAACGAGCACCTCCTGCCTTGACCATGCAGGGAGCAAGGCGTCCAGTTGCTGCTGAGTGCAGGGGTCGGGCTGGTGTGTAGGGCTGGATGAGTTCTTGGAGGTAGGCAGGGCCTGTTCTGTTGACTGCAGAGAAGGCGAGGGTCAGGATTTGCTCAAGATTTTTAAAATTTTCTTCAAAGGATTATGGAAGTACACTTCAGAAGCTCCATCAAGCTAATTTCTGTCAGCAGAACAAGTGGACATAGTTAGAGATTATTAAAGGTATAATTTCACACTGAAGTGTGTAAGAATTCTTCACAAGGAGAATTATTCATTAATGTAATAGCCAAGGTACATATAGGAGCAGACTCACAGTTCCAGCAACCCAGAAAGACCCATGTATACCAAAGGCAAACCCGGGAAAAGCCCATGTTCCCAGATGTGTTTAAAAGGTGTTTTAGAGTTATAACTTAACACTTAACACAGTATTAGATACACTATAGATTACAAGTAAAATGGTTGGCCTATTTTGGGTTGAACAGGCTATTTTGGCCATTAAATTTTTTGTTCTTAAGTGGGAGATGACTGTTCTGGGGGGGTTTCACAACAGATTAGCCTGTCACACAGTGGACACACTTAAGCTTTTGGTACTTACATCTTGGACTCAGATGAGTGGGAAAGAAGGTAGAATAGGGAAGCAAAGTTGGTGGGGTTGCCATGGAGTGCTTTATATGTGTGTAGCAGAAACTATTCTTGATTGTACTGGTGATCAGGGGAGCTTCTGGAGTGCTGAGGAGATATGTTGTGAAAGAAATGTGAGTTCTGTACATATTGTAATTTACATGGATTGAACTGTGTCGGGAAGACATCTCTGCTTTCAGTTGAAAGCAGATCAATATATACCCAGGATTAGGCTTTGTTTGCTATCCTAAGTGTTGCCACTGAACATTCATCTGACATTAACAGCAGCAGGTATTTAAAAATGAGGAGGACTCACTGTCCCTGAAAACTGACTCATCACCATACCTTTGTACCTGAAGACAATCATACCCTCAAAACAGGTGTTTACTGGCTACATTGATTGACACGTGGCCTATGTCTCCCTCCAGTGGGAAAATCTGGAAGAACATAAAGCAACTCCATTTGGATGGCAAAAGGCAAAGCTGATGTTCCCGTTATTTGACTGGCCCCACTCAATTTCATAGCCCATGTTAAAAAATACACAAACTTTTTGAATATGTCTTTAATGTTATTATACCACAAAAGCAAAACTATTAAAGATGCTTCTCATCTGATCTAAAACAAAACCGAAGCATTTACATTAAAAATTTACAATTTTACCCACTTTTAAGAACATAACAGTAGTCAACATTTTCCATTTGGTCTAACTTTAATATAATGCAGCTCACTTCTGACAGGCAGTTACTATTCTAATTTCAGTTTCTGTATTGGGAAGCTTGAAAGTGAATTTTAAGGTTCTCCATTTACACTGTTATATTGTGTCATAATGCCACACATGACTTAGAATAAAAAGGGAACCCAGAAACCAAATATCACAAAGGTCAGCCATTGGACAAATATGGCAGTGACATATTTTAAGAGCTGTCAATCATCCAGTATTCTTATGTTTGATGCTTGATGGGTGGACATGTCACTTGGCACACAGCACTCTGCATCTTGCCTGCTCACTTGCACAGCACTGTAATCCAACAGTTAGCTGTGACAAGGTACAGGGTGAACCCAAATGCTGGGGTGACTCGAGGCACAAGAGGTTTGGTGTCTGACATTAACTGGAGCTGCACAACAGCACTGCTATGAGCCAATGGGTAAATGACCGACATTTCAGGCAATGCTGAGTGGAGACAGACTACCAATGTGAAACCAGCAGAAAAGGGAGAAGAAAATGGGGGCACTATGGCTCTCTCATATACCCGGTCAGCCACTGTCTCACTTGGGGTCTGCTAATATGTCTCTCAAAACATCGGGAAGGACGGATATTCACGGCATAGGTGCCAGACCATGATGCAATGATAGTTCCAAAGCAACAGCAGTACCATCGCGGCCAATGCCAGCAGGATGAAGGCGACCAATAGGAGGCGCTGCTTTACGCAGGTAAGGTTACGCGCCGATTCGTTCCGCTCCAACGAGTTCCACTCACTGGCTTCCTCCAGATCTCGGAAGTCCCGGTCACGCTGCAGCCACCTTTTCAGGGAGAAGTACAAGGTCCCTCCAGTTGCCTCTCCAGTGCGTCTCAACGGCTCAGACACGTCCATCCCGGAGTCACGACCAGTGACGCCCCTCAGAGACTGGCAATGCTGCAGCACGGAAAACAACCAACTAAATGAACAGTGGCAATGATCCTTAGAGGGTTTCTTTCTCCGAAGACTCCTCCCCTTACAGCAAGAAACAAACAAGCTGCACATACACTAATCAGCGTTTCACAAACCTCTCCTGGAGGACCCCTTGTCCTGCATGTTTTAGATCAGCGTTTCCCAACCCTGCTCCTGAAGGCACACCGTCCTGCATATCTTCTATCTATCCCTGCTCTACCTACCTGACTGAACTCATCAGTGGCACTTTTGATTAGCTGAGCACACCTGATTTAGTCAAGCAGGAAGGATACATAGAAGATATGCAGGACAGTGTGCCTCCAGGAGCAGGGTTGGGAAACACGGTTTTAGATCTCTCCCTGCTCCAACACAGCTGATTTAAATGATCAGTTTGTTATTAAGCAGTTTCAGGTGTTCATAATGAGTTGATCATTTAAATCAGCTGTGTTGGAGCAGGGAGAGCTCTAAAACATGCTGGACAAGGGGTTTCCCAGGAGAGGTTTAAGAAACGCTGCACTAACTAGCCTATTTTGTTAGAATTATTTTCAAATTTGACGATTCCTTTCCAACACTGTGTAATTACATTTGAATTAAATAACTGTTGCTATCCGTCTAGTTTTAGTCTCATTTGATTCAAATTACTTAAACTGGACGATTTCAGATGAAACTACAGTTTGCTAAATTAAAAGTCCTGGAAAATGTAGCGAAGTGTTACCCGAGTAACGCTGTGAATATCTGATAGCTGGCAACGTCAACGCCAGGAGACCAGGATTACAGGTATAAATCGATGTTCTTTGCCCGGTTAAGTTTAATATAATTATTTGCACAGCGCTGCATATAGGCCAAAAACATGCGAATTTTTGACAACAAAACAGTATGAACATATAAAATATCTATGGACAAATTTGGATATCATTGCTGTGGACACTGATAGCAAAACGGCGATAAAATCCATTTCTAGAAAATTGCTGTCATGGAAAACTACCAAGGAGGAAGATAGTTGCTTCTCATTTGAATCATTAATACCTACTCGTGTGCGAGTCTGGTGGTTGGCCTACGACGCATAAATTGGAATAGGTTATCCCAATTGAAGTAGCGTGTATTGCGAAGACCTCCACCGCCTGCAGAAGACACCGGTATCACAGAACCATTTCCATCTCTTTGGTGAGAGATTTTTAGCTACACACTAGCTAGCACTGAAGACACGTCTTATTGGTCTGGGCAGACCGCATACGAGGAGCCTTTTGAAAAATTACATTCGTAATTCAGTTATTGAGAGGGCTTTCACATACTTGCATTGAACCAAACTTCTACAACTAGACACCTTTGCCGAACTGAAGCATACTTACCGAAGATGTATGCGGTTTTTAGGAGCGATAGTTGAGTTATGCGCAAAACATTCACTGTCAAATCACAGGAAAGATACAAATATAATAAATGTTTGCGGAGCAACAGCTTCTGGATAACTTATCATACCATGTTTTCACGCTACTCCGACTTGTTTACGCTAACAGGTGCGTTACCGCCCACTCCGCCAGTCCGACTGGAGTGCCCTAAAACACTGATCGGGGATCAGAAAAATCAACTACAGTATAACCAACATCCATGCTGCAAAAAAGGCTGAAACTGATCCAAAGTCACCATCTATGTTTGTACACCCCTCAGACTTGCGGGCGTGGTTTATCTCTGCTGCCAGTGCGCCGGGACGTGCCGTTTTCAGGGAAATTTACATGCGTGCTAGATTCGTTGCCTTCCCCTGACGGTGCAGGTAAACCTCCTGTATGAGATATGCTTGCAGACGTTTCAGAGACGTTGTCGCTTTGCCAAAAAGGAATGCAATGAGTGTTAAGATTCTTAATAGAGCGAGTGCATTCTGAGACTTTTTTTTTATACAAAACAAGCATTCATTCACAAATCACGAAATCACCTTTTACAAGGTATATCACAGTTCAGTTACGTAACTCTCAAACCTCTATGTTGCAGAACACAGTTTGCTGTTTACGGCGACACAGCAAATATTGCATAGATGGACGATGGCTGCCCATCTAGACCGACAGCAGGTACCGAAACCCCGGCTGAAGTGCATAGGTCTATGTGTGAAAGTTTAGATTATACAAACTCTCGTAATCAATTCAAGCCGTTTCCGTGTAGCCCTACTTTGTTTCCAGTTTAGATTCGTGTCTATTGAACGTTTCCGAGGAAAGAGTTTGCTCCTTGTTTTTCACAGATCAAAATCCCTAATACTTCTCATCGCGCTTTCTCTTTTAAAATTATAATTAGAACATTCTTCATCGATAACAATGAAATCGTAGTTCACAAAAGTAGCTACATTGCATTAACGCCCAGGCACACATACCCACATCCCTTCAATAAAGCTCTGAATTGGATACCTGACTCCTGTGTTCTGACACGCCACTTTGACAGCAACATCATCCTGAACCCAGTACACGCGTGAAACTGCCCCCTCAGTTTCGAAGGTATAACCTACACCGTTTTGATAGATTTCTTTTTTCCCCAAGAACCTTTATTTACATTTTTTTTATACAAACCATGAACAAAGCCAGAGTGTATAATTAATCATTATATAAGATTATATTCAAATGTCCAAAGTCCTTTGTGCTTTCTTATTTTTTAATCCTTACAATCAGTCCATCTCTTCTTGTGTATATGATATTTCCCCATAATTAAAAACATTAAACAAAAAATTTTGTCATCTGAAAATAAAACAGCTAAATTAGCCTATTTAAAACAATTTTACAGATTTCCTTCTTACAAAGGTCTCAACATCAATCCAAAATACTTTGGCATATGTACATTGATGAAAGAAGTGGATGATTGTTTCTTTCTGTAATCAACAAAAATTACAAGAATTATTCATTAATTATCCTAAATCTCTCTAAGACTAAGAATAACTAACTGGGTAGGCTATATACCAGTTAAATATAATCGCAGAAAACGCGACATCTGATCTGGGAAATGGAACCCAACAAAGGCTTGGTGATGTCGTTCGTTCAACTTGTAAAACATATAACGTTCCAGATAAAATCAGACGACTGCGATGTTTGTTGTTCAGCTGACAGTCTGATTATCCCCTACACAACGATATTGATCCTAACTTCAGGACAAGACAAACTGTTACCCAAAGGCATGAAGGACAGGTGACGTCTACACAACACCAAAAGGTTTGTGTGTGTGTGTGTGTGTGTGTGTGTTTGTGTGCTTTATGCTTGGTATGTCCACAAAAGAATATGTTGCTGCTTCTGTGACAAACAATGGAATAGTGCTTTTATACATGAAATGATGTGATAAAACTATTTCACTTCCTCAGTTACATTTTGTAACTTCTCTGCAATTAGTCTATATCATTAATTATGGTTGCAATGTGAACACCAATCATATATTTGTAAAGTCAACAGTTCTTCACTCATAGGCTACATGATGAGGAGAAGAAATGGCAACATACATTGACCTTTTAAACTCCACTTCTGTTGTGGGGTTGCAAAGCGATTAGCATTTATTTCAAAGATACTCTTTCTCAGTGTACTGAAAGAGAATCATGCCTCTGTAATTCATTGCACACAATACTCTTCATATGTCACATCGGCTACAGGTCTTTGTAAGAAAGACTGCCAAGTGAGGTGTGGTGCATGACATTATCATTTCAGTTTCCAGACTCTGATATCTGCTGTGCTCATAGCCCATTTATACAGCTCATTTGTGGAAGCAAATCAGTCACAAAAATTTAACCGCAAGAGTTGCAGCAGTGTCCAACTATGGAATCAAAACATTTAAGTGACATATTGAAACAAAAGATACTTATAAAGACTATAGATTTATTATAGCATACAATATTAATCTGAACAAATGACAATATTAAATGCAAACATAAATATTGTAAATCTGTTTTTAAAAAACATTCTTTCCTTTTTCAGCACAGGAAGGGGAGAACATATTTGCAGTTACACATATTAACCTTCACCTCTCACAAGGCTGTTATAAGCTGTGCAGCTGTTTCAGTTTGGGCCATGTTTTTTGTTAAAATCAGGATGAACACACAGTATCCCATACATTTTAGCACAGAGATCTTCAATGGTTCAAGTCAGTCAACCCAAGAAAGGGCAGTAATCACCCTGTGCAGAATATGGTTGTGCAGAAGAGTATAGCAAAACTTACATCCCAGTTACACAGTACACACACACACACACACAAACACAGACAAACACACACAATGTGCAACAGGTCTTTTTGTGACAGGAGATGAATTATTGTCTATGTCAACATGCAATATGTCAAAACATTGTCAGTTTAGAAATGTAGAGAGACACCACACCATAGTTACAGTTAAATTATGAGTAAAGTAGTTTTTGTCAGTGTGCTCATATATAACCTCAGGTCCACTTTGGAAGCACATACATGGTATTAATGACAGCGGCCAAATCCCTTCGGTTGTGCAAAACTAACATGTAATAATTAACCTCACACTGGAGTTAGCTCACTGTGAACAGGGTTGAGGTAATATTCAGTGTTCAATATCCAATTTATTATGATGCCTAGTTTTAAATCAGTGCACATATGGAAATACCTTTGAAGGGATCCACTAAACATGTGGCCTAAAATCGTCCTTTTTAATTGAAAAAAAGAGGGGAAAGATGTCCTTACTCTTCATGCACTATTACAAAATAATGCCCCATAACGCCCTTGAGCTGTGCAGATGACTGTTTTGAATCCTGTGGCATGGGGCTTCTGGTGAGGTCCATCCACCCTCCAGGTGGTTGATTGATCCCAGTCTGTTATCTGTAACTCCTCACTGAGGAAGAAAGCCAGTCCATTTCACTTTCTTTTACTAAAGCTGTTTGAGCTGGACTCCCAGCTCCTCGTAGATCTCCTTCAGCATCAACAGGGCAGTATCTTCTGAGTCCCTGGAAAGAACAAGAGGAGAGGCTGACCCTTGGCTGTTCTGCCCACCCCAATATCCCCAGAGGAACATGGCCAATTTGTTCCCCTCCTGTGGGCTGCCAGTCATCGTCAGCTGATGACATGGCCAGGCTCAAGCCTGAGTGGATCAAAAGGCCCTCATATACTGATCCACGCAACTGATAAGTCATCTAATGTTGGAATATATGAAAATAATGAACATTCTATGTCATACTTCATTCAAAACAAGCTTGATGATGAACATGCAAACATCAGCAATGATAAGTCAAGGCTTATTTGTATTTGGTGGATCTGGGAGATGCTTCCAACCAAGTGGCTTAACAAACGTGGGCCTTTCAGCTAAAAATGGCAAGAACACCTGTTGAATCTGTAAGTCTGTCTCACCAGTAACAGAGGTGACTCTGAATGGCGAACAGGTACTCGTTGAAGCTCTCGATGGGTTTTTCCTGCAGCACATAGTCAATGCGCCGACCTCCGTTCAGCATTCCCATCAGGGTGCTCTGCCCGTCTGCTTTGACACCTGCTGAAATCAGTGAAAAATGGACCAATCACAGGACTGGACAGGAGATAGCGGGGCTCAAGCAAGCTTTATGTCCTCTATGAAAATGATCACAGTGGTTTTTTTTTTTGTGCGCAGCACAGATACAGAACTGGTTATGCAAATTTAACTTAATACTAACTCACTACAACATATTTATTAAATAAAGTTAGTTCAAAAAAGTGGACCACTGTAAGTATGACCAGCCACTCTGTTTAACAAACAATTATTTTTCCCCTAATTTTATCCCACTCCCACCAAAAATATTTACTTATATATTTAATATATTTATTCTACTTCTGTGATCTAATCTAAGCTTTACTTTAATCAGAATAGAAATATACAACCAGTCAACTACAGCATATTATAAAAATGCTTAGAACAGCAAACAATCTCTATTTCTATAAATGTGTCCATCTTAGTACAAGCTGTATTCATGGCATGAAAGGAGATCCACTGCAGCTGCCAGGTAGTGCTGTTTCATGCCAGCATTTGATTTCCTTACACAAAGACTATTCTGTGAGCAGCTGTCAGAGGGGTGTGCAGGAAAGCAGTGATACTGAATAAAACTGTCTTTTGAATGAGTCGACACCCTACCTGTCTCCCCTGAGAAGTAGTTCAGTTGGACTGCTTTTGGCCACTCCATTGCGGTTTTCCAAAAATCAGCCTGGCTGCATTGCCATTGGGCAGCTTCTTTCCCAGCTGCACGGCCAATCCGCAAGCAAAGCACAGAGGCAGGGAATCAATTCAAGATCAAAGGTGAGAATGAAGGACAAGGTTAAAACAGCATCACCAAGAACAGGAAATCTGAGCAGTTACTTCAATGAAAAAGCTTCTGTATTCATACTGGCAGTCTGAATGTGCTTCCAGCAGGCAAAACCAGCATACAGCAGAAATAATTTGAAATGATTCTATTCTTCAAATAAATGGTTTAAGGGCATGGTCTGCAGTGACCTGCTCAGTTCACCTGCCTTGACTGGTGTCAGGTAATTCATCTGTCGTGCTTGCTCCCTCAGCCACCGGGGGCAGTGTGGGGACAGGAACGCGTGATAAGGACTGCCAGGCAGTTCGGAGGGACCCGATCAAGTCAGTGCTCATCCGGGTTAGACCCTCTTTCAGCTCTGGGGACACAATCACAGTCTGAAGGCTCTGCCCGTAAACTGCAGTCACCCCCCCAACCCCCACGCTCCCGTTAAGGGCAACCAATGAGGGTACAAGGAACTGCTGTGTGAAGACAGCGCAGCTGCAATGTAGAGCCTCACCAAGGTGCATCCTCTTCCTGCCTTTATGGTGGGGGATCAGCATGGGCTCCACCTCCAGGCCAGGTGCCACTATCATGGGCTCAATCCTGTAGGCCACAGGGTCAAACTGAAAGCAGGACAAAGCAAGGGGGAGCCTCTTAAAATGGCAACTGCACCAGTTGTAAAACAAAGCACAACCCAGGGAAAGTGTTTGTCATAGATCTGCTCTATGATGGACATTAGTGTAGCCTGGTGTGTGATCGGTACGTCCAGGTAAATGACTCATACATGTAACATCTTTCCTTGAATTCGTTTCACGTTTATTCCGATCGCCTTTTTCAAGGGGACAGGGGATCATTTTTTGAGGTTTTCCCATTCAGTCACTGTTGTGTTTTCTCCTATTTGTTTTTACCCTTTATTGAAATGATGCAAAGTACTCTGTGAACATCTGATTGTAAAGGACATTACTTTAAATAACAGTTCATGAACTGATTAATTGAAAAAAGTTCTCTAACATTCTTATGACATTTACTGTTTTCCCCAAGAAGTTGTCGAGCCAGGCTCAAGCTCCAACTGTTAAAGAAAAATTGTGAGGTGAACCACTGTTCCAAAGACAGCCCATGGCATCCTTTGAGCAGCCCAACGGAATCTTGTGGGACAGTGGGATAATGCTGAGATCTGATGCCTATGTTGACCGGTACCGGGTGGTAGATGTTGTAGAAGCTCTTGCAGGTGGGTAAGCTGTAGCAGGGGTCCAGGCGCTTCAGGCCACGGACTGTGAGGAACATTCCTATGGGAGATCCAAGGGCAAAGAGGGCCTGCGGCTGGAAGCACAGCTGGGGGTAGTCAATGGACACCTGCGGGATCACACCGAGGAACATATCAGCTTATGCAGGGGTTGTCCTAATGAGATTTTCATGTGAGAACAACATAGGTGCAAATACAAATGGTCCTGCTAATTATTCTCAAAACTCAAAAAAAGACACATTGTATGAACTTCAGATTTTAAGGAGTTAGAAGTGTTCCATCTGCTGGATAACAGATGGCATCAAATCATGTGGTTGCACAGCCATCTGCGCCATCAATGAAACACTGAGAGCAAAAGAAACTTTCAGACACAGTCCCTCAAGGTACTGCAATCTGTACCTGCCCGGTTCTAACATCCAGATACTTGTAGTCTGCTGCACTGGTGGCTGTGACCTCAGGGAGCAAACTTTGGGACTCAGGGGTCCCTGATTCCTCTCTAAGTGCCTGTAGTCCGGAGGCCAGGACAGAGCTTCCTAACCTGACCTCCTGCAGGGGAAAGGGATGAAACACAACAGATCTGCAGTAAGACCCAGAAAAACTGATCTTTATAAAGGCTCATTTCCTCTCTCCTACAGGCCAGCATTGTCTGGATGCAAACAGACAGGAGATGAATCACAATAAACCCCTTGAGTAGTGGTTTTCACATGTGCAAGGCCATAAAGACCCATTTCTTTGTTAGCTGTTAGCAGTTTGCTTGGGGAAAACAGTCAGCATGTGAAAAACAGCTGTGAGTACAGCCCCAAGGGTGCTTTTTTTCTAGTCTGACCTCTGAGCTCCTCCTCCTCTTCACAAAACTTAGAATCTTCTTGCGTGGGCCCAGAGGTATCCCAAGATCCTTTAAATCACTTTCCGAGCACAGAGCCTAGACAGAAAAAGGAAGGGAAGAAGAAAAGGAAGATTGCCGCTGGATACTACTTGTCCAAACATTAAATTCATATAACAGCCACACAGCGGAATCAAGAAGGGAGACACCCACCAAAGATTCCAGGTCCATCTGTTCCTGCCTAAAAACATCAATAAACTTCTCAAAGCCCATTGCCTTCAGAGCCTCCTCAAGGGACTTGAAGTCAGGGGGCACTGCGTAACTCATGGAGTTTTCCTACAGAGGAGGAGAATGCAAATGTGATATTTCATTAAGAGGTTTGTTTTGAAGATACAGGTAATGAATTGGTGTTAAACTGAATTTCAGGGGTCTTTTGATAAGCCAAAAGGCTCACGCTAACAAGTGTTAGCATCAGATTGATGTGCGTGATAAGCCCCTGGTTGTTTAACACCAGTGTAGGCATGTACACTCCAGGCATGAACACTCCTTTATGAATGTTTAGCTGAGGTATTCAAAGGATTTTCTCTGTGATTTCTGTTGCTTCCATCACCTGGTTATTTCAACCCCCCTAGGAAAGGAATCAATCGACAGTCTCACAGCCCTGACAAAATCCATTCCCAATGATTATGGTATGTACACAAAAAGCAACAACCATAGCTATCATGAATGAACTGCTGTACAGGGAAACTTTGGGCTGGGAGATGCTTAACACCAATTAATGCATCAATAAATTTAAGGACAGTCGTGCAAACCATTTATCAAAACATATCTACAGTCTGCTGTCACAGAAATAGTCTGAACCAGTCCAAAGCGTTTGATCATGAGCCAGAAAAGCTCCAAACTCAGTCCAGATATCGAATTAACCAATGAAATCAATATTGTTCAAGTTCCTTAAGTTGAAGTAAGGGACATACTATTCTTGTAACACCAGATGGCAATTTAGATCCTTGACACTGCCAAGTTACAACTGAGTTTGCTGGACGGGTGTGGACTTTCCGTAGACACACCTACCACCTCATTTGTAGCAGCTCCTGGATTTGGACATGGTTTCTGATTGGTCAGGAGATCAAAGAGGATCAATGAGCCTGCAGAGGAGAGAGCTGGGTCAAATGTACTTTCATGCTGAAGAGGCTTGACCCCCCACAGGACTGTGAGACAGTCACACTGGAAAACTCTTTACTACATAATGAATTAACTGAGCTTTTTCCCATCCACTTGCATCTTTACAGTTACGCAGTACTTGCCATGAGGGTGAATCGCTACTGATCCAAAATCTTTCAACCCAGCATGCATTTCATCCCAGAAATTCTCTCATTCTTAAAGGAGTTCCTGAGTTTGTCTCAGAGACTGTGTATGCATGAATGAAAAACATGCATTGCACACCAGTGGGGGCCTTTCATAAATCATTACTGACAAGAACAGTCATAGAACGATACGAGGCAGAGCTTTATGGCGATGGGAATGAAACCAGCCCTATCATCTACTGACAGTGAGCAGGAGTGTACAGTTAGGGATCAAAGTAGGTTTCACTGCAAGTAGAGATCGGTAGGTCCGCCAGTGTCCCCTTGAAAGAGAGAACACTGACCCAGGCTGTGTCCGACCAGCGATACAGCCCCGGTGAAGTGTGGGTGTCTCTGGAGGAAGACGTGGTGCAGGCGGTTGATCTCAGACACTACGGTATTGACAATGTTCTGACAGTAGGTGGGGCTGCTGTAGTAGAAGAGGTCCAGCAGGGTGTCGTTGGAGAAGTGCCGCAGGCGGGTGAGGCTGGGCAGGGTGATCCTCTGGATGTCCCTGGGGTGAGAGGGAGAGTGGTTACAGTGCTGTTAAACTATCTACAGTCCTGTAAAACTACCTACAGTTCTGTTAAACTACCTACAGTCCTGCTAAACTATTTATAGTCCCACTGAACCATTTTCAGGCTTGTAAAACCATTTATAGTCCTATCAAACTATCGTCCAGTTCTCAATGATTGTAGCACATTCTGAACACTTCTGTCATGTTGACCACACAGGACAATTTATTGAAAATTTTCATACACTGTTTAACATGTACTGTGTGATACTTTTATACAAATCTTTCCCATGGAATCTTTTTTGTGCTTTTTTAAGCTATGGGAGACATTCTAGCTAAGGCAGTTGTGTGTAGTCAATAAAAACACTTAACTGAATGTGATTAGACTAAGCCATAGGTTATGCCCTTACTGGTCAACTCCAGTGGTGCCTCCATGCAGGGCATCATGCCAGTTTACCGGGAGGAACTCCACTCGCCCGATCCTCCTCTCGTCTTGCGCCTCTTTGAAGTGAGTGTTCAACAGGTGGAGGGAGGCGCTCCTGAAATCATTCACTGTAGAGAGAGAAAAAAAGAGAAGTCAGACAACACAAAGGCAGTGGGCACTGAGCTGCTCTTTCTTGAAGGAGGCATGGTGATAGCAAGTGATCTTCTGCAATAATGCACTTATATTACCAGTAAGGTGTCTGATTGGTTGTTCTCCTGTGAGTCACACACAGCTCTGGGCAAGGGTGCCATACTCAGAAGTGTCCTGTACTAAACAGCTGTCTGCTGGGAAGACTAGCAGTCTAGGCCCTGGACACTGCACCTAAGGGTCACTGAATCCAGCTGTTGACCTTTCAGCAAAATCCAGCTAGATTCATGGGTTACAGAGCTTAAAAGATGTGGTATTGAATGTACCTTTGAATAAGTGTGCTTGGAAAGCAACATTTTATCATTCTGTAGAAGATGAAGAATATGCTTTGGAGTTCAGTAGTCCAAGTTCCATGTTGAATCTTACATCGATGTCCAAGTAACAAAGCCATACATACAGATGTTGATGTAGCTCATGATGAAATGCTGCTCTCTGAGAGGAGCAACGCAGAAACACCATGGCTAGCATAATACAGCAGAATAGAGAGGGAGGTTTAATGGGGGGTGGGGTGGCGTGGGGTGGAGCAGTACGGTAGTTTTTGGAAGAGTATGTGTGCGCATGCACACAGACACATACTCTATACATATACTCGATATAGATTCTTCAAAACAGCCAAAAATATTTTTTTGAAAGTAAAAAAAATATTGTAAAGAAATTCATACATAGGCATTGACTTCACGATTTCTAACTGTTTTAGCATTTAAGCGTAAATCTTTACATCAAAATGTCTGGTTATTATAGTACTCTTAAAATGGTGTAACACCTGTTCAGATGTACATTTGCTGCGTAACCCACACTGGCTAAGAGCATCTGCCTCATATCCGAATGTAATGTAAAAGAGAGGGCACAGAAGGAAGTAGCCACCTCAGAATAAGGTCAAAGGCCAGATGTACGCACCACACTGGATGATGCTGCGGAATTTCAGGTCACAAGCCGAGCCGATGCCATGCACCATGAACACCAGGTGATCCACCATCTCTGGCTCTCCTGTGGATTAACAGCATGTAGGGCACTGAACAAACTGAACACCGAACACTGTGCCCAAATAAGGGACTGCTCTTACAGCTGAAAACAGAAAGCACTAAATACATCACATCAGAGTGCTGTCAGCTGAACACTAACACCCCTTTTTGTACTGCAGGACTGGAACCAGGATTCCTCATTAGTTCTGGGTGGCCACCCATGACCTTTTCAGTTATGTTGAGGTGTGACTTGTGCCATTTCAGCCTGCTAACATCACTGGTGCTGGTCTACTTACAAGTGAGCTGTGGGAGCATTCAGAAAGCTGTGTGGCTACCTTGCTTCCTTTGCAGTGCAAGATGCCTTTTTGTGCAGAAGTCTCCTGTTACACCAAATACTTCCATAGCTAATTCCCCATGGAATTCCCCACCTTTCCTGAGCAAAGATGGTAGAGACTCATGGCTGAGAACTTGTTTTCAAGAAATGGCAGTTATTTGTGAACACACATGTAGAGGAGGTGGTCCCCTGAGAAGAAGATGGAGTTGGCCACCTGTAAAGCTGATTATTTTCAGTTCACTATATCCGTGACCATCTCCACCTGGTGGAACACTTGGTTAACAGAAGTTCCAAAGCCACGAGAAAAACAGCACTGCTGTGGACAAACATCAAGTCTCCTATCGACAACAATACAGAAAATAAACCCCCTTGTCTGCATAACCTCGTTCTAGCTCCCAGAAGTGGAGCCGAGTCACCTCTCTCTCTTTCTGTTCTCTCTGGTTACAAAGTAACTTTGAGGAGCAGTGGGGGATCTGCAAGAGGACCCAAACACTCACCCTCCGGTACATCCACCATGATGGCCTCCAGACCCCTCTTCACGGTACGGGGCTTGGTCTTCTCTAAGGGACAAGACGGCCATTGATCCTGTGTTATGAGCTGAGGGAGAGAGCAAGGTAGGGTGATGCTACTGACCCACAATGCATTGCTGCTTTCTTTTATTGTTGTGGGGGTTTCCATTAGGTCCATCTTGGGAAAAAGATGACTGCCCAAGATGTAAGGAGTGGGTTGTCAATAGCTGCCTTCTAGTTACATTCAAAGCCAATGAAGCTGCTGTACACTGCAGTCAAATTAAACAGTGGCTTACATATTTGGGTAAGGTCTTCTATACTGCAGAGTAAAATACAATTTTTATTTGGGTTTCATAAATTCACATTCATACATAAATTTTACTCACATACAGAATAAAGCATTTTATCAACCATAAATCTGCACAAAAAACATTTCAGCATTGGCCAGATCATTTTGTCATGAAACATCAAACTAATTTGTCACTTTTTTCAGGTGCCAGAAGTACAATTCACACATACAGGAAGACTACATATTACTTCATCTCACTTCATAAAAGCAAAGAATACCGTACAAACAATTACAGACAAGGAATAAGGAAAAAGAGACATGGTCATTATATATATGTTACATGGGTGGAGGCTGGGGGGTGGGGTGGAGATTGGACAATATAATAAAAAAAGAGCATAGAAAAAGGAATGAGATCAGTTTGCTGCAGAGAATGGAGATGGATGTGGGAAGTACATCTCAGAGGCAGCCATACCTTTGAGCTATGCAGTGTGATGACATCTCCTGTAGGAAAATCCAGTTTCCTCTTCCACTCATCCAGTGTCACAGCAATCATGTACGCCTCCTGCAGGAACATGGCAGAATAAACAACAAAACACATCAAACAACAAAAAAACAAGTGCAAATTCTGGGTGACCTTCACCTTTCCCAGTTTTGAATATTTGTGACAGGACACACTCCCTGTTCCCAGGTTACAGAGTGCCATGATAATACCTATACTCTCTCACATGAATTCATTTCATTTTTACATACATATACATGTTAGTTGCTTACTGTTAACATACTATTATGCTATGTGTTTGCACATATTTTTGCCGCTGTGCAAACCAGTGTATTATATATTAAATACACTGGTTATATATATTACATATATTAAATTATCTGTGGATTTCCCCTTTTGTGGGGATCTCAGAAAGATATCCATAATGAATGGCAAGAGTCTCCTGTAAATATTTAAACAACTGGACAGTTTACTCCAAAAATGCAGGGGTTAAGCACTTCACGTTAAATAGTAGTGCCCTACCAGAAATTTGAACATGCATCATTCGGGGTACAATGTAATCTAACCAAACCAAACACTGCTCCACAACTTTTCTGGAATTATCAGTACCACAGGGTCCGTCCTCATGTTGCTGCAAACGGGTGGAGGGTCACCTGCAGTGGAAGTACTGGCAACACCACTAAATGTTTGTGTGAAACTGAGGTGTAATTGCAAAGCCAGCAGGAATACTAGAGAGTAAACACATATGGGCTCCATGGCTTGTGCTAAAGGCCATCTCCCAATTGACTGGCCCACAGATGGATAATCTCACCTCCAGGCTCTGGCTGAAGTCCTCAGAATATGGTGTGTAATGCCAGTCCTTGTCCCCTTTGTAGAACCAGGTGCAGCGACGGACCTCCGACGGGGCCTGCTCCCAGTACACCGCAGAGCGCTTCCTCTCTGTCAGATTCACATCGCAGCGCCCCCCTTCTGTGGCCACCACCACGGGCCCCCTCTGCTCACCTGCATAAGTATTCAATCACACATCAGCATTTGGGCCAATCCCGACCTCTTACTCCTTTCACCTGTGACAGCACCCAATCAATCATCAGCACCTGGACCCTAAGCCTTACTAAGAGTCAGCTTTCAAATGATTATTTCAAAAAATGAATAAGATGAAACATGCCAGCCATAAACACAATTAGACACACTTGTAAAAAAATGTCTTACAGGACTTGTGGGCTTCCTCCAGCTTCCAGGAGTCCTCTCTGCTGAAGGGGAGCCAGGAGTCTTTGGAGCCGGTCCTCCGGCAGTAGAACCAGTGAGGCTGCACTGGCTCGTAGGGGGCTGGTGAGGCATCCATATGTGCCATCGCAAAGGAACCAGGTGAAGATAATGACCAGGTGTCACCTACCACACCTGCAGTATGCAAACACAGCAAAATGATATGATGCCTTCACTCTAAATCTCTGATACAGCACATGGGATGAGAAGGAGGAGCCAACCCTGGACGTGATTGAGACAGAGGCTTTAAAAAAAGAGGCAGAGGTATCAACATGTGCTCAGATGTGTGGCTGTTTTCCTGTGGCCTTATTATATTGACTTTTGTTTGATAAGTCAGTCTTGTATAAGAAACCTCCACCTCTTCCAGTGGGCAACTAAATAAGGAGCTGGAACAATATGGTTAACGTAGCAACACACCAGACAGGGTGTTCGCAAATGCTTGTCAAACTCTACCCACTTATCATGACTAACTGGGACAACTCATTTAAAATTAGAGTGAAACTATAATCAGTTTTACAAAAGAACACAGGAAAAGGATAATGGCTGTCTCCTTTGTATTATAGCAATGATCTTAAGACTCAAACCATGTAACTATGAGAAACAACATCATAAGTGTACGTTTCCACTAAATTATTTGTGGAGAGGGACACAGACAGTGGACTACATTACATTACATTATTGGCATTTAGCAGATGCTCTTATTTACATCAGTTATAGGTTTTTACAATGTTATCCATTTATACAGCTGGATATTTACTGAGGCAATTGTAGGTTGAGTACCTTGCCCAAGGGTACAGCAGCAGTGCCTGCGTGGGGAATTGAAACTTTTGGTTACAAGTCCTGCTCCTTAACCACTATGCTACATTGTATGTTACCTACATTACATGCTTGATGCTATTACAGTTCTAAACAAAACTTTGAGAATTTTTAAGTTCTAATGCCCCATCTACCAAAAGCGTACAATGTATTTACACTGCATTATCCTTAACGAATTATCTTTGTATTAGAATATTTTGTGTTTAACTTGTGAGTGATGGATTTAAGAAACTGTAACATTCATTTGCTTTTGATTCTCACACGTTTACATACTTTATAGGCATCACCAAACTATTTTCTGCCCAGAAATAGAAAATTATGAGGAAATGGTTGCTTAAATTCCTCATTAACGACTAAAGACCACGCAGGATAAAGACAGATTTAATTTGGGCTTTACGCAAACACATCCACAATGCTTCTACTGCAACTACTTATAGTCACCCAGAAGAAGCTTCAGATCTGTCAGCTGGCTCGTTTTAATGAAAGACGGGAACTCAGCAGAGACCTGGAGTTGAATGTACGGAGAAGATTTCATTGGGCCGGCCGTATCCCGCCTCGCGAATTTAAGGAACAAATTATGACAGGATTCAGCCTACATGCAGCCTCTGGGATATCAGGCACATTGGTTTTTAAGACCAGTATGAGCTCTGGTTCGACAACTTGCTTTCTGCTGCTCACTAAAAACCTTAAGATTAAACCTTGACATTTTAAAAACCAAAACACATTTTCATTCTTCGTTTGCTGAACACATCGAAGTGCCAGAACACCGCATTCATTTTCGCAGCCAACAGCAACGGTTCTCCGTGCCAAGATCAATGCTTTTGTGTATTTTGGTAGAATTCCATCTCACATGCAAATCACTGCTGGTCTCGCTGACGGTCGGCGTCATACTGTAGTTTGCTAGTTACAACAGCAGTGGCATCAGTGTCGCGATCCACTTCATCACTGACTATACTATGATAATGGCGGTTAATAATACCGCAATTTAGGTTAATTTTGCGACATTCAATTATGACGGTCTATTGCCATTTCCCTGCTTAAAAGCGAACAGACTACATAACTGGGTGCTGACGTCGGACAACACAGCTCTTTTAAATTATCCGAAATGTAGGTTATGTTCAGGTAATAGCTAGCTCGTCTAACGTGCGATAGTCAGCAAACCATACTTCCCGAGGCAAGCACAGGTCTATCGAGGGTAGGCTATTCCAGTCTAGCCCAGCAAAGTATGCGTCTTTCTTAAGACAAAACTGGGGTATCTACAAGCGACACCCGACAGGCTAGCTAGTTAACGTCAAGGCTTATATTTCGCTCAAACTATCGACTCACCCTGTAAAATGTGATGTTGGTCGGCCTTCCAAAGTACTCGAAAGGAGTGCTATACATCGGTATAATGTGTTGTTCTTGTCAAATTTGTACAACACATAATTTATGGAAATAAATAAGGTTAGGTTTGAGGAGCAGCACTGGTTCTAGCTAACTATCGCTCTTCTCAAACAAGACGCATAGTTTATCACATAGGTTCTGTCCTCCTATGGATTTAACGTAGCTAATCAGTAACGGGTTTAGAGGTCATTTCTTGTGAAATATTGTATAGATACGGTGACTCAAAGTGTGCACTTTCAGCTTTTCCAACAAAACGGTTAGTGTTAGTACACGCGTCGGATTAGCTAATGTTAATCTTGCGTTGGCGTTTGAGGGCACTACAGAGTGTGAAATTGTGACTCTACATCAGCTGATCTCCATCAGGACATCTAGTTCCTGCATGTTTAAATGTTGACATAAAATTGGATTAGATTTAGATTTAGAGTTACTTATTTTTTGTATTTTGCCTTTGTATTTTCCCCTT
This sequence comes from Megalops cyprinoides, assembly GCF_013368585.1. Classification (NCBI taxonomy): domain Eukaryota; kingdom Metazoa; phylum Chordata; class Actinopteri; order Elopiformes; family Megalopidae; genus Megalops; species Megalops cyprinoides. The sequence continues at coordinate 22,187,047 of NC_050587.1, read as the reverse complement.
TTACCCCAACTCATCAATAGGCTATAAATATATAATCGCTATTATTTTAGATTCAGAGATTAGATTAGAGAAATTCAGTAGCACCGCAGCAGTAGACAACAATGTATGGATTCCTGTTTAATGCAGACAGGCTTTAAGATGTGGAAAAAATATACAAGTGGTGTTTTAAAGGTTTTATAAGCTTCAAAAAGTTTTTTTTTTTTTTGTCCTGACGACAGTTGCTCCAAGGCCCCCCATGATTTGTAGAAGGGAAAATGAACTTGTCCAAAGTGCAAATGCCTCTGTTTTGACATCAACCATTGACTGTGTAGGAAACAGTAAAACTATGAAAAAATTAACTTCCTGGTGACAACAGAAGCCTTTGAACAATAGGAGGTGGGCAACCAGAATGTTGACGCCTCGAGCAGTTGACACCTCAGTGGTACCATACGTAGCATGATCTGGACGGAGGAAGGTGTTGTGAGGAAAGCAGACACTAGTAGCAGAATTAGAGGATGATCACAGTACACTCTGCTGCTGCGCAAAAATTCCAGTCTTAGAGGTGAGCATCACGCTTTCAGCCCATTTAATTTACTGTAACAAAATATCTCAAAATATAACATCCATGGGCAAGGTTTGAACCTTGGTTTGATCCATGGTATGGTTTGAACTCCTGGGTCCTGAACAGTTCAGGCATCAGAGCTAAGATCAGGGGTGGGAAGTTTTGACCAGTCCTGTTATCTTGTCTGTTTGTAGAGAAAGGCTGGTTAAATACAGCAGGTCTAACACATACCCGGCCAACAAGGCTATGCCTCATCCTGTTCTGTGGGGCTTTAACAGTACAGCCATAGATATTCTACGTTATGACCAGACACTCAAGTCCTGCATTCCTATCATCCTTGGAGCTTCTGATGCTACTAGTGTTGCTGTGCTAGCCATGGATGTTCTGTGTCTGATCATGCCAATTCAAGAAATGTCATAACTAACCAGAAAATCAGAACATTTGAAACTGTAACAATGGCAGTCAGAGTCACACCATACTCAGCAATGTTAGGGTTTGGACAGGGGTGAGTTCCTACAAGACAAATACCAAGAACTTCCATTCATTCATTGTCACCATTACCCTGCATCTCTGAGGGTCATCTGACCATCCATGAAACAGCATCTAAAAAAATCCATCTTCAATATGACAGAAGCAAGTTCAAAAGCAACAATTGCCATTTGATCAAACAGAGATATGGGCCTGAACATTTGCTCAATGCTGATGGAATCAATTCCTATTTGCATTATACATAATGGAGGGAAAAAACCTTGAGACACTCAACAATCTATAGCTAGAAAATGTCCTTGCAAAAATGCCTGTATCCCATGCATAACTCTTCCATTCCATTTATACAGGCATCATAAATGACTATATAAAAACTAACCTTATTGTACACTAGTTCAGAGGTTAAACAAACCTCTTCCTATCATGTAACCAGGGTGAGAAAGGAATGTGGTCAATTTTATTATAGTCTGCAAACAGTCTTGCATTTACAAGGGTTAATGGCTTACTTAAGAAAACAATGTTTTTTTTCTGTTGGGGATAAGGTGATGACGTGTGGGGTCAAAGCTCGGTGGTGTGTCAACAGGAGGAGATAGGGCTTTACCAGTCACCTGTCCACCTTAAGTTTTACTTCCCCGGTGAAGACCCTGAGGACTAGCATGTTCGCAAAAATCCAGTGACCTGGAGACTTACAACCTCAGTCATGGGAGTGATGAGATCACTGTCTGCTGACTGATCTGAGGTCTCTGGGTCACTCTTGCTCCTCTGTACTCTGAAAAGTAAAAAGTGCCTGAGACAACAACAGGCACTTTTCTGAAGGCTGATGAATAGTCCACCTTGCTCGCATCGTTTAGTATACACCTTGAAGTGGAATTTTAGATTATGTGGAATTTGCACGCAGGATGTGACTAAAGTGGCCACATAGTCCTACTGTTTTGCCATTACTGCATCTGCAGAGATGCATCATTTAGCCAGTACTTCTAGAACCCACCTGTTAGTCTGTGCTTCAGCAAGTCTTGGAATGTCCTCAAGATTACTGCAGGGTAGAGGAAGACAATATGAACCACAACATTTCATCAGGTCAGCGTCCACAGGTCAACAGAGAAAAATCTATTCGATAAACTGCAGTGGCAGAAAGTATTTTGTTTGGCAGAATATTAAGCAGGCCTGTTTGAGCAGGCACATGCATGGCATGTTTATTGTTGAGAACTGAAAGGGGTGGGGGGGGGGGGGGGTTAAAAAAAATCATATAATGTGTGTTGTTTACATACTGTGACATTTGCCATGACATATTAGATATAAGATTACCAGGTTCAATCTTTGTTACCCCCTATCCCCCCAGCATGGGCCACTAATGTAATCCCTTGTAACTGTATTTTTTTCAAAAAATATAAGAATTCTCCTCATACTGGTTGCCTGATATTAGTGAAAGTGACAGAGTGTGTCCACCTTATTTCAGCAGCATGTCTACCATATAGTACATTAGAGGTCTTTATTTGCTTGAGTTCCCACCTGAACTCAAGATTTTTGTTCACCAGCTGTGAAAAAGAAGATGTTGGACATGACACTACACTGGACCTAATGGCATCGAAAATTAAACATAAGAAATGAATTACTGTGATGAACACTGTGATGTTTGATGGTGTAAGAAGAAACCTTTACCTGTAAGGAGTAAGAAATGACTATTAAAATACACACAAAAAAACAGATAATCTACGTTCAGACAAGAAAACTCCGAACACAGTTTTATTGAAGTCAAACCTCAAGCAAGTCTGAAACTGATCAAGTCTGTGGAATGTTACTTAAAAAACCCTTCTGGCAGAAGCAAAACATTTCAAACGCAATTTTCTTTTAAATAAAAAAGACAGTCAATATAATGTACAAAAATACCTTCCTACAGTCACACACATTCAGAAGCTAAATATTACAGGCATTCTAATGACACAGCAGCTAAATGAGAATCGAGTTCTGTGCAATCTAGTATGTACAAATTCAGACAAGCATTCTTTTACACAATGCAACGACATTGGCCGACCAACGAAACAGACAAACGAAAAATGTTTTAAAAGAGAAACAGCAAAAGCACAGACAAAGCCCCAGCACACAACCTGGGATCTTTTCACCACATTAGCATCTTTAAGAGTATACGCTTTCCATCCAGCCAACACAATATCTGGTAATTTTGTTAAATATAAGTGTGAACTTCAATTTTGTGTTCATAATGAAAAGTCAACAGTTATAACCAACGTTTCACAAAACCGACAAACTTGAAAAGGTAATGGACAAGCCTGTCAGGACGATTTTGAACAAATCCCTTTAAAAGTATGCATTAAAAAAATCTGTCCTTTTTATATCTTAAATTCAATAGGTGTTAAATCTTCTGTTAGCTATTCCTTTAAAATAAAAAATAACTAGTACCATCTCCAAGGTATTATGAAAACAATGCGTGTATAAACAGATTTAAATATTAAAGAATATACATTTGAGGTTTACAGAATACTGACCTGTCATGACCATTAAAATACATTGCACCATGAAATACACAGAGTATTTAGATACAAGGTGGTATAATTGGAGCATTGTGATTTCATTAATATTACAGTAATGACCAATGCAGGAGCGTTGCTTTGTAATAAGTCAAATGGATTAATCCTGAGGTGCAAAAAGGCCATCACTTTTGGCTTGGCTGAGTCTCAATACTAAAGCAATTCAAAACTAGCGTAATCATAATAATCACAATTATAATAAGCACAGCTAAGAAGCAGCACATGTTTGAACTTGGGTTTGAAATGAAGATCATGAGTACCAGTATCATGACTCTAAAACATGGATAAATATGACCAATAATTATGCACTTCATTGTTCATTTTTTTAAACAATGAAACTGGCCTATAGCTAAATGGCATTCTTTGCTTCCAGCAGTCATGCCTACCAGCAAACAAATGCAAGTAAAACATTTGCGCTTTGGAAGTCCTTCTGGATAATAACTTCTGCTAAATGACAAAATGTAAACGTAAATGTGAATGTTAAAGGTCCTTTGGAACACAATGGAAATAACATACCCCTTTAAAATTAAAAATTTTAAAAATTAAAAAAAAAAGAATGACCATGTTCCTGTTCATGAGCAGAGGAAGGCTATTTCAGGGGCAATATTACTGTCTGGAACTTCCTGCTCAAAGCACTGGAGGTAATTGGTGCCTCTAGCATTTTCAATGGCATTTATAGCAGTTCTGACCGGCAGGCAGATTGTAGTGCTGAAAAAAGGGTTAACTACAGGGGCTCTAGAAATTTGAGAAAATCTCAACTTGGCAACTGGACACCCTCAGACAGATGCAGCGCCCCATGTCTCTGATTCGCAAATGTAACAAAACCAAAGCAATGCAAATTCACATATCACCTTCGGCTTGTATTAAACATTACATTGCAATACAAAGAGAACACACATATAAATATAAATCATAGATGCAAAATAACACCACAAATTCAAGTAAGCAATGAGGAGAATATCAAGAGGCAGATCCTTGCCTCAAGAGCAAAGTGACTTTATGTACCGATGGTACAGTTATGGTCTAACTGTTGGCCTAACCATGTTTTATGCTCAAAAAGTATAGTGACAGAATGGCCTTTGACCTTTGGCCATTTGTATGAAGTCCCTCTTTGTCATTCTGTACACAGATCCGCTTCAGCCTGCACTCAACTGTAGTGACCAGTAATGAATGCGAGGGTCGACTTCAAAATGTTCACTGGAGCACCCATTTCAGACAAGATTAGGTTAAGTACAAACTAACCACATGAGTAAGCTCAAGAAATTACTTCACATCACATTAAAGAGCTACTTGCCATTTAATTTTATAGCCATCATAGTATTTCACAACACAGGCAAGGTGAATGTAGCCATCGCTGAGGCTATTGTTTGTAGTCTAACGATAAGTATGGAGTTACAGAACGCTACGCAAGGCTACGCTGAAACCGCAAAGCTCCCCATGATCAAATTTCATACTCTAGCTCCATTTCACTAAATGAGTAAGAAAGGCTTTTTCCCTATTAGTGTCAGTAAGAATAAATATTACATAAAACTGGTATAAAAAGGGTGCAATGACGCAAGTAAATGCTGTACATTATGCTCGGCTGCGATTGATGTCATGTGTTAAATTGCTAGGCTACCCACAGTAATAAAACCGCATGCTACAACTGCATGTGATACACGATTGATAAAATATGCTTCAAGGCATTGGCATTATAGAAAAATGTCCTTTAAAAGAATTAAAAGAAAAAAAACAAGACATAGGCCATAGTACATTAACATTACAAACAGTAAATATATTTGACACTGTGAGTGAAATGCAAAGAATGTGCAAAATAATAATAAAAAAAATATGACTTTCATTGCAATAGAGTAAAGCATTAGCTGTATTTTTGCCCCTCTACGATAAGTGCTGATGACAGCAGTTTGTTAATATAGGCAGTGAGGGGGCAAAACCTGGATTAGGTTATCTGGTGTGGATCGTAGTCACTATAGAATACTTAAGGTAGCTGGTTTGGCTTACAAAGAAATCTGGACTCTTAGGATTGCTCTCAGCTTCACTGATAGTACACACTCCTTTCAATTTTGACACAGCTCAGACCGGTCCAAATACAAACACGCATCTCAAACCCTGTAAAAAGCAATGCCTTCTTGTACATATATTTCTGAATAGTTTGAAGAGGAAAACTAGTGTTCACAGACAAAGGTATTCCCCGTACGTTCCTTGTAAACATAAGACAGTGATATGATTTGTGGGCCATAATTTCCTAACAAGGGACTTTTTCCTATTTTCTTTTCTGGTAATTTCAAATAATATTTAAATATTTACAGATATCTATTCTAACTTTTTTAAAAATTTTGCCAGAACAGTCACAAAAAGTGAAAAGGATTTTTTTTTTTTTTAATGGCTCACATTTGACTCATTCACAGCTCACACGCTTTGATCCACCCCTCACTGATCAGAAACAAAGAATCCTTGATCAAGTTTTTCCATTTTTGAATACGGTATAGTAAGCTCCATGGACACTGCATGAACAGAACACTAGTTTCTATGACTGTCAGTATGGACTGTTTTATGAAAACAGTGGTAATACTGGTGGTGGCTTACACTACAGGAAATCTTATCCAATTGGTCAGACCTCAGCTTGGCCAACTGGATTTGCAAATAGTAACTAGTCTCAGTCTCTTCCTCAACAAACGAAATGAAGAATATGATAAAATATTTTTAAAAATCATGTTAAATACATACGGCACATACGCATCTTTGCAATGACAAAAAATAGCAATAAAGACAAAGAATCATGTTACATCCAATGGTCTTGGATCAGATTTTTTTAATTTCCTCTGGTTTGATGTTTGCCTGATTTTTTATTATGTTACAATGTGTCCACTGATAACTGTTTAGCTTTGCCTGTATGTGCTAATGACATGATCAGTTTTTGGAACAGGTTGGGGTCATTTACACCGGCTAGTTTACCATTAATAAGGGGAGCGATTTCCTTCTATGTAAGCTTCATCGTCATGATCTGTGAGTTTTAATTTTTCATTCTAAAAATGGAACGTGAGTGGATGTAGTCCAACAATTACTTTACCTTCATAAATCAAGAGTCTATTTTTACACCTTACAAAGTGGCAAGACACAGACGCTGATTTGTAGTTGGCCGAGCTATGCAATGCCTACGTCACAGTGCCATAGTAGGAATATCACATAATCACCATTTACTTCGACAGGAAGGCATGGACAGGATGTGATGGGACTGCAGTCTGAAAAATCTGCAATCTTATCTGCGAAGGACAAAAACTCTTACTCTTAAGACAATGCAAGAGGATAAAGTTGTAAACATATACATATAAATATATCAATAAATATTAATGGAAAAAAAAAAATCTATCCAAGGAAAAGGAGTGCTTTTTCTCCTTAATCGCAGTCAGTTAAGGAGCACCACAGAACAGCATGCTTCGGCTGCCATTAGTGCCATCATCTGTGAAAGTACTGGAATCCTGCTGAAATTGCACAACTTTTTTCCCCCCAATCTTTTTTGTATCATAATATTATATATATTTTTTACAAGAGGTACATTGCACAAAGTTCATATTTTTTGGAGTGGATTAATAGTGTTTTGGAGGAGGAGGCAGAGGGGGCTGTCTTGCTTGTGTGGCCCAGCGAGGCATCGTGTTTTTTTTTTTTTTTCTACAATGCGCCGGGCCCCAGAGGTCACAGGTAACCATGGTAACAGCAAGCCAACAAACAAGAAAGCAGCAAGGGTGAGAAGTGCTTGTTCATCTCATGTCACAAAGTGACTTCAGACAAAACGGCGTGAAGTGCCAACACTATCATGTGAATTTTGAAATTTGAAATTTTAATTTAAGTATTAGCCTCCCCTACCACATTGAATGTTCAGCCTTTTCTGTAACTCACACCTGCTGTTAAAATGGAATGGACAAGGTTGGCAGCCGCCACGGCTTTCTTGCTGAGGTCTCTTGACTTTTTTCGCAGACTACGATAGCCTGAAAGGCAAAAAGGCCGTTTTGTTTCTACCCCACCACATACTGCGTGCTGCCAGTGTGGATTCTGAATGTGGCGGACACTTTGTGTTGAAAGCCGCCCTTCCCGCCTCCTCCCTCACATCACCAGCGTAGAACACCGTTACTCTCCTGTCCCCTCCACAGGCTCTGGGGGTTCCTCTTTGACCTTGACCTTGCCCTGGTCAGACTCGGGGTCCAGGGGACTCTCGGGGTTGTGGCTGGGGCAGCAGAGACGCCCGTCCAGGGCAGAGGGCACCATCACCCCGCTGTCGTGCTCCCTGCAGAAGGACGTGGGGCAGAAGTCGCAGAAGGAGGACGCTGGGCGCTGGCACACGTTGCACTGGTGCCACGGGCACTCCCACCTCCCTGAACCAACACACGGGAACGCAGCAGAAACAGTTAGGAGCTGCTCACAGAATGCCGGGATCAGTCTGAATTCAAACGTACAAAGGAAGCAACAAAGCAACCCACACATATTCAGTATTATGTCCAGATTGGCTCACACGAAGGTTCCAGTCGGTAGCATGAGGTTCTGGAACGGTTTACATCACTCTGCTAGCTACGGACACTCTTTTAGACCATGCCCCCTCACTCATTTCCATAAGGAGCCAGAAAATCAGAATACTCACAGCTTCAGCAATGACAGTTACAAAACTTACAGTGTGAAACACACACAACTGATTACCTGGACAACATTTAGAATATCTAGGCATGGTCAGGTAGAATACACTATTGTTAAAGGAGAGAGAGGGCAGTAACAGGATATTTATCAACTTTAACTATATCCTGGGAATATACCATAGATGCAAAACACTACATGTACTTAATGAAATTAAAACACTTTTTTAAAACACAGTTTTACAGACAAACATTGAGCCTAGATGTACACTAGGATATTTCTTTTAATGTAGACTTCCGCACAGTAGAACTTCTTAGTCTAGGACTAGGCTTAATCCCTGTCTGTGAAACCTGCCCTATATGTAATTAATGCAGGTAATCATGTAAGGGCGGAAACTCATGCGAAGCAGACGGGCAGAGTGTGTACCGAAGGGCGGTTTGGTCAGGTTGAGACACAGCAGGTGGTAGGCCTTGGGGCAGTCTTTCTTGTCGCACATGACAAGCTCCCCGCCCTCGCTGCAGCAGAAGCAGAAGTACTCGTGGACCTGCTTGCTCTCAGGCTTCACTTTGCGCTTCTTCGGCTTTAGCTTGGCATTGCGCGCCTTCTCCTCCTTCTCAATCACCACTGCACTCTGAGAGAGGGAGGGAGGGAGAGAGAGAGAGAGAGGCATAAAGGGAGTGAGGGAATTCATGAAGGACAGGGACAAAGGAAGAAAAAGAGAGAGCAAGATACACACACAGACCAGTAAGAACGAGCGCAAACTAATCTACTGTACACAAAAATCTGCAAAAGAAGAAATGGAGTGAAGAAAATGATAGATCTGACAAACTTGCAGAGAAAAACAGCTGCTAATATTTCAAATTATTCCAGTTATTTTCTTCACTCTTCACTCATTAGTTCTAAGAATCATTGAGAAGGATTCATTCAACCCCTCCCCTGCTCTGACCTGGGGTGGATCAAGAGGGAAGTGAACAGAAGTGGCACAGTGCTTTGGGAGCTTTATGGCCAGATGGTGTGAATTTCCACTGCTGTTGTGGACAGGAGCAGGGCCCTCTAAACTGAGCTGTTCTGGCTGTGTTAATGATGAACATGCAAAAAGATGAGCGATGCAGCTCACCCTGGATGACGCTGAGCAGTGCATAAGGTAATGGAAAATGTCCTTTAGTTACCTTTGGTCGCACTCCCAGGAACCCACTGCAGTTCTCTGCCCCACACTGGCACGACGTCCTCCCGTTGCCCAGACAGTCCAAGTTGTAGTTGAAAGTCAATTCGGTCTCTGCAGTAAACACATACGGTATGGTCTGATTTCACGCCATGGTTTGGCCACCCATGAGACTAACGGAGTAATCTCCAATTATAACAGCAATCTGCTTATTTCCTCCTCATATCAACCAAGGGTACCAAACAAATGCAGACAAGCACAGTGACAATTCATGAACTCATTATGTGAATTACACCAGAGGAATTCATACAGTTACTCACACCACCTAATGATCATGATCTGAAGGCTTATCTTTCAGGACCTCCTGGTTGACATCACTATATCCTGTACATCTGGATCGCATACTGAGCATAGCGCGGAGACAAAAGATGGTGCCCTCACCCGCCTCGATGTCACAAACGGCAAAGAGGCCTATCCGGACGTCCCCGTTCACCGTCCACTTCTGCGTCTCGCAGTTTGGGCTGCAGCTGTGGTTCATGAAACGAGAGAAGTTCCCTTTGGGCCCCGCGTCGATCACCCGGTCCTGTCAGAGAGTGAAGTCACTTGAGATTAGGAGATGAATGAATGCCCCAGGTTTGCTTTTGTCCGTTTTCCTTGAGTTCCTGAACTTGCAGCTATGGCTTTTCTCATTGCTGTGAGACAAGGGAGTAGCCATCATGTCCCCTATCTGATCATGACACTTAAATCTCTCCTTTTCTTATGTATTACTGTGGAGTATTCGAGCACTTGTCTTTGATTTGTTTATATTATCCCGATACCTTGGTGAGGGTCAGCATGTAGAAGTTGGTCACGCGGTTCTCGTGAGCTCGTTTGATTCGCTGCCTGCATTCCTCTGAGTCGATCAGCTCACCAACGTACTCCGTCACAAAGTCCCCCTTTAGAAAACACAGGCAGACAGTTGAGTCCAGGGTACTGCTTAATATGAGCCCATTACCACATGTCTGGAGCCTGTAAAAGAATGTCTGATGATATCAATAATATATTTGTAATGTGTCAATAATGACTCCATCAGCACAGCTATCCTCTCAGCTTGCTTCCATCACAACAGTAAATGGGAAAGTGTAGAACTCTGAGTCTTCTTTGAGAATGGGATTCGCCTTGCTCTTGAAATTGAAACTTACTGTAACACTTCTGTATTCAGGATGGCAGTAGTTCTTACAGCACTGTATGATGGATTGACACATCAGCTGAGGTCTGCTTCTGCCATGTCTGTATGTATGTATGTATGTATGTATGTATGTGTGTGTATGTATGTATGTAGGTACTGTCACTCTTGTGGCTTTATTAAGTGCACTTTTGTAGCCTTGCTTTGTAAGTTGCTCTAGATCAGGCTGTCCACCAAATGACAAAAATGCAAATTAGTCTGCCTCTCAAATCAAAAATAAAGATAGCACTTTCCACCTGGAACCTGATTGGCCACTTTCCTTTCATCTGTTGACATGTATTATTTCTAATTATCATTACTTATTTTTGACCTTTACCTGTATCCAGGGTGAGTCACTAAACCGACTCCTTACACAATCTCTACTGCTCTCCAATACTTTGCTCAAGCGTATAACAGCCTCACTAGGGAATTGAACATGCAGCCTTCAGGTCAGAGGCACAGCTTTTTACATACGATGGTCCGCTGTCATCCTGGCCTGATCATGCAGGCGGTCACTATCCTCACCTTTTTCAGGTCCTGCTTGGTCTTGAGCCCCCAGCCACGGCCTTCGGTCTTGATGACCTCGGTCTCTGGGTAGAGGCGCTTGGAGAAGCACTGGTTGTGGCAGCGGTCGCCCGCCGGGCACACCTGCGGGTGACACTCGTACTGCAGCATCCGGTTCAGGCACTGCGAGTCCAGGCTGCACGGGTTCTCATCCGTGGGCTTGCAGTTGCAGCGCGGGATCTCCGATAGGTCGGCCACGTGCACCTGCACTTTCCCCACTGGCTTGTTGGACTGGGGTGGGGGACGGACACGACATGTCAGAAGTAATGAGACCCAAGAATCCAGGGTTCTTTCATTGTATTTTACCAACTTGTATTTCTACATATATGTGTGTATGCATTTGTATATATAACCCCTTATAAAAACATTCAGACTTCAAATTATTATTTAATCATAGAACATTTATTTTGAGTTCCAGTGTTTTTAAATAACATATCACACAGAGCAAAATTTCACTGTATTATTTGTAATTCGGCAAAATGTGACAATTGGTCAAGGTTCCGAATACGTTTGCAAGGCACTGTATGTGTGGTCGTGTGTATGTGTGTATGTGTGAATGTGTGTTTGTGTGTATGTGTGTTTGCTCCTCACCTTGATGAATTTATAGGGTGGGGGTTTGCGGGACTGGCGTTCCTGCTCCAGGGCCTCCTTGTTCTCCCTCTGAGCCTTCAGCTCCAGGAACCTCCTAGCAGCCTCTTCAAGTGCTGTGTACCAGAGAGAGAGACTGAGACTCGTGCACACGACCTTACCACCTAAACCTAGTCACTCACCCACTGGAGATCAGAGACAGACTGAGAAACTGCCCCCAAATCCTTATGGCCTACACCCCCACCCCCAGCCTATCATTCGCTAGGAATCAGGGAGAAGGAGAGAGAGGAAGTCATCCCAAAATCCTGCCATCGTATCTGTCAGCACAAGTGCCACTCTGCCTTACCTTTTTTAAAAGTCTTGTTAATTCCAATCTGGCCTATAACGATGTTCTTGTCGCTCTCCACATAGGGGAAAACCCGGGCCTGGTTGATCCAGTAGTAATCATGTGAGCCGAAGAAGAAGACCGGGAAATCCCCAATGTCGTGTTTTAGCGTCTGGATGTTGAAGGGGACGAGGCGGGGGCTGCAGATCTCCGCTGGCCACCACCTGGTAAGGGACAGCATGAGTCAGGGCCAGAGAAAGGGAGAGCTGCCATGTACTCTGCTTGGAAGGATTAATGATTTAAGAATCAACTACATATAACGATCGATATAACACTGGAACAGAAAGAATTTAGTTAAGGACACTGACTGTGTCATGCCACAGTTACTGTACAGTGGCATGTCACCCATTTTGTAGATCTGACCCTGTAGAGTGTTTTTGAAAGGTACTTATAAATAAAACTATTGTGTTACTATTAGAATTATTACTGTTAATATTATTATTCCAACTTCTGTGCCCCACGTGGGATTTTACCTCACGACTCCTCCCAGGAACAGGTTTACGCTGCTCTATCTGTTGGTGAGCAAAAGGAAAACCTCACCTGTAGTTCCCCAGTTTGGCCCAGACGATCTGTTTGTAATGGGGCTTCTTCCCGGCCCTGCACTCATTACAGAGCCACGGCCCCTCCGGCATGTCCATGCTCAAGCACTCAGGGTGGAAGGAGGCGGGGCAGGCCTCGCAGCACAGCAGTCTTCCCCCTTCACGCACGCACACACACACACGTTCACACGCACACACACACAGGGAACAACAAAGAGGTGTAACTGCATGAGCATTCAACTCTGCGACGGGACTGCTCTCCCAAACCTCATCCGAAGCATGCCACTTGCTCACGACCAGGGGGCGGCTCCCTACAAACAGCCCATTCTTCTCCATTTCACAGGTTCCTTTGATGTGTGATGAGCTGAGCAGATCTACACCACACCTCATTCTACTAAGGTAATGCCACTGTCCTTTTTTCTGTGACTGCTACTAGACTATACTATTTTCTATCCTGAACAGATGACAGTGTTGTCCTGTTTTTAATCATCATGTCTCAGATTTGTTTTCTTTGTTTAGGGATGCTCACTCCTCTCACATTCTGTGCCATCCTGAACTCTGAAGACCAAACTTGAGCATTCCTTTTAGTTATCTACACAACATTATTATCTTGACCACCAATCTCATAATACTGTATGGGTAACCAAAAACGCTTGCTTAAATTCTGAATGGGGGGAGGGTGCCGTGGTCCCCTTATTCAAGGTGGAGGGGTGCATGGCATGCTCCAGGGAAAGGCTGGCAGAACAGGGCCTGTGCAGAATCCACAGGTGTTGAATCATCAGAGCTTCGCCTTCACATTCAGCTAAGGGTTGTGACATGCAGTGTTTGAAATTACTTTGTAAAAGTAAAACATCAACTGGGGGAAAAAATAATGAGGAATAATAAGAAAACAAGCATCACCATAACCCACATAAGAGTGCATGCCATGCTCTGACTGTAAACAGAAAACTTCCCCTCACGTCCATCAGATCTCCATTTCCAGCAACGCAATCACGGTTTATTTTACTCCTTTGGATGGTGTTGGTGCATTGTCAACGTATAGCAAGTTTTAATTTCCCGGAGGACCTCCAGTTCAGGTCAAGCAGATCACTGCGTTATTCCCCACTGACTGAATGGTACTGGTTGCAGCGAATGACAATTTGAATCTGTCGCTATGTGACCATGCTAAAAATACAACATCAAGCCTATTGATGAGAAAGTGTATCTCTGTTTGTTGATATGGATTTGAGGAAAAAGTCACTCACATTACAGCCTTTGGTTACCACATCTGAGTGAAAACAAGGCTACAGCAACTCAGAACAATTCAGGTGGTTTTAGTGTGACCACTACTACATTTCACTGCTCTGTGAAATGTTAATTTATCCTTGAAACTGAAGTGACCAGTTTGTGAAGGTCAGTAATGGGTCATGACATCCTTGTTCATTTTTGAGTGACACTCTTGCCAAAAACAAATAACCATGCCATCCAAAGTAGAGTACCATAAAGAGTGCAGCATAGAAGGAAATTAAGACTCTGTATTCTGCCGGCCACTTAAAACAAACACTGCCAAAATAATGTAAACAAGGAAACACAAGAGAGGCAAATAAGCGGCCATTGTTTCAGTGAGGATGAGCTGAAAACACTAAGCAGGATAGCTGTGTTTGCAGCAGCGCGCTGTGCTTAATGCCAAGCACCACCAGGGCTCAAAATAACCAGAGCAGTGTCCAGTGACCTCATTCTGCCTTTGTTCATTGTTAAAAATGAACAAAACACAAATTCGGCAGACTCATCGCTTCTCTCGAATATCTACAAAAGAGTTTTGAATAAGATCGCAGTTTGAAACATGCAAAGACAGAAGGCAGAATGACGGTATGCACTTGAATATCACAGAGATCATCATGAGAGAAAAGCTCTTTCCAGCTGAGTGGACAGCTAACCTTTTTCGTGTGTGTGTGTGTGTGTGTGTGTGTCTGAGTGTGCATAAGAGAGACAAAGACAGTTAAAAAAAATGCAAGAATGGGAAATGTTCATTAAAAATATCACAACTGTCCTCCCCAATTTCAAAAAGCTGACTGACTCAGAGAAAAAGTCAGTCGTGTTAGGAGAGGGGCCTACAGCCCCACTCCACGCTCAATGTGTGGCCACATGTGCCTAAGAGACAGTGCCCTGTGCTGCAACAATACTGACTTTATAATTTATAACATCAGTATTGTTATAACTTATATTTAACTTAGTGTTACATGTAATCCACTAGTTACTTACTGTTTACTGTTCACTTACCAAATTAAGTTGTATATATTTTTTCATTGACTCTGTGTAACTGTATTGTATATTGTTTACATTATTGCTTTTTGTTTGTCCTGCTGATAAAGCACCACTGAATTGGATTGAATTGAAATGAACTGGGGAGAGAGAGAGAGAGAGAGAGAGAGAGAGAGAGAGAGAGAGAGAGAGAGAGAGAGAGAGAGAGAGAGAGAGAGAGAGAGAGAGAGAGAGAGGGAGGGAGGGAGGGAAAGAAACAAAAAATCTGCTGCCTCCCTAGAAGAGACGCTTGCCTCATATGACCCAACACTCTATTGGTCACGAGACCTGGAGTCAGAGTTCAAGGGTGAAATAGGTGAAATACAGCAAGTCAGACTACCTTCGCTTTATTTCGATGGCTTCATGGTTTTCAGTTCCTTCACGGCTTCAAATACTACACTGAAACACTTGTATGTGCACTTCAGTTGTTTTAAGCCCTGTTTTACACATGAACAGCAGCATAAGATTTCCCTGTTTTTTTCCCAATTATGAGTGAAATAGTTTTTTTTAAGCCACAAAGCATACCAATAAAAAGCAAACAGCTCAAAAGAGAAAGTAAAAGACAGACAGAGATACAAACAAACAGTAAGCACACACAGAAGCAATTAAAAATAAGGAAGAAAAAAACTGTTCTATTACCTTTCCCAACATTCTTTTGGGTGGCTGACGAAGAAGAAGGAATCATAGGTAATTTCATCAACTCAGCACGATTTGACTCAGTCAGAAGGTAGTGGGATTTATAGGCATATGAACGTAATATGATGTCAGTATGGTCCTGCACTAAGAGCCCTACACACGAGAGGACACACAGGAGAGGTCATGAGAGGCAATGAAACTACCCATGATTCCAGAGGACAAAACAAGACAAAAAAAGATAAACTATTAAAAAACATGTGAAAAAGGTAAGAGGAAAAAAGAGAAATGGCATTATTTGAAAGAAAGACACCTTCACAGTGTTCAAACAACTATCAAAGGTTACATTTCAAACATTTGGTTGTAGTTTATTAACACATTTGGCCAGTAATAAATTACAGTTACAGAAAATGCATTTCAAATTTTTACATACGAGTTGAATTTACAAAATAGCCTTTAAAGTGCACCTAGGATATTCTTGTTCAAATGTTACATGTAGATCACCCAACTATGACCTTGTAAATTTGCTTAAACTCTAAGAAACCCTGAGGAAAGTGCTGGGTTGGACATAGCCAATAGGCAGAGTTGATTAGCCATTACAGCCATTACAAGGCTGATTTTGATATGCCCCACCAATTCTGTTATTTAAAATCCCTAGGTGCCCTTTAAGGTAAATCATGACATATTGGTGCAGTCTCTCCTAACAAGTACTTTTACAAAGCTGCTCATAATATTCAGAACTATAAAATGCAGCTAAATAATGAGGGTCCCCTTCAGATTTTCACTGTAGTAAAAAAAAATCTGAGAAAGAGTAAATCAATGAGTGAAGCTACTGGAAGAAAAATGGTCAGTATAATCAATTTTAAGTTTTAAACTGAAAGGAGAGTAAGGTATTGCGAGCTTCAACCTGCAGAAGACCTAGGAAATGTCAGGGATTATTATGAATAGATACAATCTCTGAAAATGAGGAAGAATACATATACTGATCTGATGGCATTCAGAGGCAACTCATCTGAAAGGAAAAGGAGTTTAGAGACTCTAATTTCATCCCTCCCGAACAGACACACACAGTGTATACAGCATCAAAAACATCAGTGACATGATTCATTTTACAACAAGTGCTATTTGTGCAATTTAATCTACTTAATGCTAAACTGCTACCAATATTGCTGAGGGTTGAATAGTGTAGTCTGATACAATAAAGCAGTGGCATAAAACATGGCAGACAACATACATGCATCACTATGCATTTCAGCACCTGGTACCTGACATACACTTTGACCTCTGAACCTGGATTTGGAGAGGTCAAGAACACTCTCAGGACTCCCATACATGCAGATCAATGTCTCCTGTCAGCAGTTCCACTGCAAAAGAATCTTCATTAGGAGTCTCTGACCGCCTTTTCGGAGCTGCAATCGTCACAAACGACTGTTAGTTCTAGTCTGCGCTGCAAACAGGGGAGAAAAGCTGGCCTTACCTCGGGCACAGACGAAACACCAGCCTACGTTTACCGGTGAGGACGCGTGGCCGTTCTTTGCGGAAGGGGAATGGTTGCTACATATGATAATGTGGGGCGTGATCACCACGCTGCCTGCTGCCACGCAGCCATCTCCCGTGTGATAGGCCACCGGACAGCGTATACAGCGCATCATTCGCCCTGAGACACAGACAGAGAGACCATCAACACCCTGCATGCCCAGTAGTTAATTATTTGTTATAAGTTTCTCTTGTTTTTTTTGTGAGCTCTGGCAACATTTTTTAAATTATCTCATGCTAATCAAGCATATTGAATTGATCAACTAATCAAACTGAAACAGGAGTTTGTGTGGCAGAGAGAGAGAAAGAGGGAGAGATTCATTAATTTCTCATAATTAGTTTCTACCAAATGACAGATGCCAGTAAACATAGTTTAACTGAACTGAGAAAGAGAAAGAGACGGGGAGAGAGGGAAGGACAGTGACATAGAACATGAAAAAGAGAAAGAGACAGACATAATAGGAGAAAGGAAGGAGGGGCCAGAGGGACAGACGCATGTGAGCGAAAGAGGGATTCACAAGAGAGAGAAACTGTTCTCAAAGGTGATGAAAGCTCAACTCTGATTCTGAGAATCTTACTAAAAATAACATGTGCATATGATACAAAGTGTGCTGATGTCACTGCACTGACTCCTCCAATTCTGTGTGGATGTCCCACATGACTGTAATGTAATGTAATGTAATGACTGATTGTAATATGCAATGTAAGGTCCCAGGTACCTTTGCTGGCCTTGTGCAGGTCCCTCTCCACCCTGCAGGTGGCGCAGCTGTGCTGGGGGCATTGGAGGCCCTTGGCGTCGGAGGGCACGCCCGTGTGTTTGCGGGCGCAGGACTCGTGGTAGAAACGGCCGCAGCCTCCAACCGCGCAGCGCGTGACGTCGCCGTCGACGACCTTGCAGGAGAAACAGGCGTGAGTGCCTGGGGACAGAAGGACAGAAGGACAGAAAGACAGAAAGACAGAGGGACAGGAGAGGGTGAGATGCCAGGCCCGCTCTACACCAGCCTACATGGCAACAGCGCATCACGTCAGGCAGCAGACTCCTGCTGGCAAAACGGCAGGAGCGCACCTCAGTCTGCTCCAGCGATGAGGACATTTAGCACGTCTGAGGTGAATTTCTCGAGAGAATTGGGGGTGCTAAAACTGTTGGTTTTTAGTCTTCTTTGAAAGCAGAAATGTTGGCTCATTTGTACTGAGCTCAGTTAAAGTAAATCAGTCTGACTTAACTCAACACTTCATTATTATCCATATCAGGATATTTAGATTGCAGGATCACACAAATAACATGAAATTATAACATTTTTTCATAAACATGGGGAAAGAAGCTTGTTCATAGTAGAGGCTGTTCATAACAGACACAATGTTATCATACGCACGTATGAATTACCATCTCACTTGTTTGTCCTACATACACGCAGGCTTCAATGAACAGAGGAGGGATAGAGCAACTCACCTGCCTTACACTCCGGGCATGTGAACTTCCCCTCAGGCGAGGGTTCGAGCGCCAAGCACTCTGAGTGGTACAGCCTGTTGCAGTCGCCTTCGCAAGACACCAGCGACTCCCCAAACGCCTCACAGACCTGATCCGTCATAACACAGGAAAATCAAAGCATGCCACGACAGGAAGCAAGGGTGATATTTTTCGAAGGCCTGACAGCATAAAGCTTGACAGTTAGTAACTGTGCTTTCGTTGCTCTGCTTTGAGTTGTTTTAGGGGCATCTCATGTCATTTCCAATCATAAAGCCATAGGGCTGTATTCACATTTGTAAAACTGTAATTATCATTTCAACAAAGTGACTAAACCCACCTGACAGACTGTGTCTTTTTTGGATGAACAGCTGCCCTGACTGGACAGGCTAGAGTCCACAGACTGCGTATCAGAGCCGTCTGCGTCTGCAGCTGCGGGACTGTCTGCGCATTTCCCAAATCCCACCTACAGAGGGCGCGCAAAGGCACATGAGACAGGCAGCCCTCTAGGCTGTAAACAGTGGTTGTAATGACTGTGTATATACTAAACAGCTGAAATGGGTGCCTACTCAATTCAACGAGGAGTCGAATCACAGCAGAAGCTCCTTTCTGTCTTTAATCCTATCTCCTCCACCTTAGCTTGGATTAATAACTATTACACATTTTTTTCATTCTCGTAAAGTTCTCATGTGTACACAGTTTGTCTCAATTGAGTTATGAGATCACGTGCCATGTAAAAATGCAAGCCTCGCCCTTTAATTGTAAAGTAAGTTACTGCTGGTGTCCTGACTATGCTAGCTAGCAAGTGCAGTACTGATCTGTCATGAAAGCACCTTGTGTTGCCCCAGCTCTGTCTATGGTTCCTTATTGTGTAACATACAGTGATGTTACATACAGTACAAGACTAACATGCATTACATGCATTCACAGCCACCATGATCTAAAGGCTTATGCATAAATGCTTGACATTTGTTTCCTTAACAAATATTAATAGTGTAGTTGATGCCTATGCATTTTTTTTTAGTTTTGAAAAATATTTAATTTATTTGGCTACTTTTAAGAATCTAAAATATAAGATAGTTTTGATTTGTTTAACATTTTTGGTCACTGCATAAAGCCATTTCATAGTTTTGATGTCTTTACCATTATCCTAAAACGTGGAACGTAAAAAATAAAGAAAAACCCTTCTATGACTCAGTGTGTCCAAACTTTAAACTGGTACTGTATGTTAAAGTTCTGGAACCTGTGTGGGAGGGACAACACCCCCCCGCCTCCCTCCCTTCGGGTAGATGACAGCTGGGACAAGTGGCAGGATCAAAATGACAAAATAATCAGACTAATAGATGACTGGTGTAAATTTCCCCTGAGCCCCTTAAAGCCAGGATACCTGACACATCATATTTCAGGAGCCCGGGGCCTCACCTGTGGATCACTGAGGCCCCTGGAGTCTGAGTCGGACGTGTCACGGTACTGGGAGCTGGCCATCTCCACATCCGTGGAGGCCCGGCTCCTCTTCTTCAGGGGTTTGCAAGAGTCTGAAATCTCACTGGCACCTGGAGAGAGAGAGGTAGAGCCAAAGACAGAGACAGAGAGAGAGGAAGAAAGAAGGAGGAGAAGAGAGAGAGAGAGAGAGAGAGAGAGAGAGAGACAGAGAGAAAGAGAGAGAGAAAGACAGGGAGGGAGAAAGAGGGGAAGAGAGAGGAAGACAGGTACTTTCACCTCTGATCTCATCTTTACACTGCATCAGAACAGAGCCCCTTATCAGAGAAAGTCAAGCCTCCTTCCTGGGCTGGCTGCCAGACAGTGCCGGGGAGTCACAGCGACAGAGTGAGGTACAGAGCACATGTGACTCCTGCTTTAAGAGTCTCCAGGACCGAGGATTGCTACACAAAGGACACATTTATCTCTATGCTCATTTATTACACAATGCTACATTTACTTCTTCAGGATACCTTTGTTGCGAAAATAAAACCCAGGGTTGGTTATGAAGCAAACATATCTAAATCAACCTGGTGTGATGGATGTCCAAATAAAAATCCCTGGGGCTGCTACCCACTAACAGGCTTCATCCAGATGTAATTGTGTGTGGGACAGTGTGGTACAGAGATTAGGGGCTGGGTTTGTGACCAGAGGGCTTCAAGTTCAACGCCTACGTTGGGCCCTACAGTAGTGCATGGTTCTTCAGCTGGTTCACTTCAGTAAATATACTGTAGAAAGGGATGGGTATTATGATAAGGACATCTAATAAGCAACAATAAAGTGACTGGCTTGTCTTCCAGAGAACAGTTGTAAGAGCCCTTTAAAGTAAAAGTTCTCTTCCTGCCAGTCCAAAGAAAGTCATTGTAAAATACTGACTCCACAGTAAACCACGGGACTCACAGAACGGTCCTGCACAAATACCATAAGCCCACAAAAGCACTCTCACTCTGCAAAAGATAAGAGTACCTTTTTGTGATCCAGCCTTCCAGTCTGTCTGCGGGACAGTTTCTGCCTGCACAGAGAATACAGAGTGCACAGTAAGAACACCTTCAATTTCGCTATGTCTTCTGATCAGTTACTTTCCAAAAGAAATTGGGCAATTGGGTTTGTACTGTGAGTTTTTACTCTGATTTGAGAAATCCAGCTCTGAACTGAAAGCCAGCACGCCGTTCACCAATATTTCTTGATCGGAGAACATCAGCCACTGGGTCACAGTCGAACTCCACTCAGCATCACGAAACACGTGAGCCAATTTTGTTGCCAAGAAACCTAACGCCTGTCTCTGCCGGCTTTTTACGAGCAATGGCCGAAACCCAGCTGAGGAATTCCAGCCTGAGTCATGGGTGCGGAGCGCTCCGGTGCAGTCAGGACCGGCCGGCTGCAGCTGGTCTTTGCGGCCTACCTGCTCCTTCTTCACCTTCTTCTTTGGCACGGGGTCCGCGGACTTCTCCGACTCGGAGCGGCTCCGCACGGACCTGCGCTGCTGTTTCCGCTCCAGAGCCCCTGGGGGAACACACCGAACGCCGGTGAGGCTCGCTCACGCACCCCACCCCCCATCCTGCAGCTCCAACTCCCGCCCCACCACCACTAAGCGCTTCCACACTGCTGATGGTGAACACCAGTGCCAGTCCTGTTCAAACCAGCTCATGCAGTCTTACACTGAATGCCGAGTGGGGCGTTCTCCCCTAAGCACTACATTGCTGTCGTTGCTCTTGGCTACAATATGTTTTGCGTTTTATGTAACAAAAGGACATGTAACTAATATGTCTGAGGCATATGAATCATTCTGTATGAATGGCAAAATCTTAAGCCTAAAAGCCTAACCAAAAAAAAACACTCAAGAGGCTTTCTGGCAGATTCCTGTTCCAAAGAATCCATGTGTCTGAAATCTACGGAAGGTCTTGTGCATGCCTGTACGTGTGCATATGAGTGTGAGTGAGTGTGTGTGTGCGACGGGGGTGGGTTCTACGGCAGGTACTCTGTGTATATGGCTGTGTGACTGCCAGACTGTGTGCATGTGTCTAAGGATGCATATTTGAGAACACAAATATATTGTAATCGTGTCTGTGCTGTGGGTATTAGGCTGGCTATACGTATGTGTGTCTGTGTGTGTGTGTGGGTCAGCCACACTAGTACCTGACGGGGCCTCTGCCGATGCATGCTGCGCCACGCCCTGATCGCTCCTCCTCCCACCTGGAGAAACGACCCTCTCCGGCTCCTGACCTCCCCCCTCGACTTTACCACTGCAGCTCTGTGGGCGGGGGGTGGGAGAAGACAGCAGAGAAACCAGATCAACTTGGCCTGTACCACAACAGGCATCTAAGGAATCTCCACCAATGAACATTTGGAATTCTCTACACATTTCTATAACAGCAGACACTTCTACACTGTTTAATCTAATAAACAAATTCCTGTGTATGTACAAAGTGACAGGGTAATATAATGGGAAAGATTTTCAACAGGTGTAGCCTGAGGCAACGAGCTGAACACTTCACTGGCCCAAGCGGAACGTACCCTAGGCGACCGCACCTCGTCGTTGGCCTGCTTGCTATCCCCGTCGGCCACCCTGGGTGAGGGGACCTTCTCTCTGTACAGGGGCCAGTCGCACTTGGTGATCTCCACGTTGAGCCTCTTCATGGTGATGGAGAGCGGGAGGAGCTTGCGTGCCGCCGCGGTCTTCCAGGCGGTCTTTACGGGTGGGGACTGCGACTGGGGCAGGGGGTCCTGGGAGGGCGGGGAGGGGGGGCCCTGTTCCTGTTCCAGCGGGGCGGGGCCCAGCTGCTCGTCCGTGCCCGTCGAGCTGCACTGCCGTTTCGGCTGCTGCCTGCGGGGGGGCGTCTCCTCCCCCCTGCCGGCCCCTCCCCCGCCGCTCCTGGAGCGCCGTGCCTTCCTCTCCGGCTTGGCCGACTTCCCCCCGTCCTGAGGCGGCGAGGAGGAGGGGTCCACATAGATGAAGGTGTAGTTCTCGATGCGCTCCTCCCTGGTCATCAGGAGGGCGTCCTCGGCGTGTCCGATGCCCACCTTCCACTGACTGCGCTCCCTCTGAGGGATGGGCCTGAGCAGCTGAGACATTTTTGAATGATATTTCTTTATTAATTTATCACCCCAGCAAACACTATTATAGCACCAATCATCCATCTACCAGCTTAGAATATGACCTTATCCAGCTAACATTTTAGCCTGCATATCACCCATGCTGGCCTAACCTGCTGCCTATTTCAGCTCACATTTTAAACTGCATATCAGCCATCTGTACCGCAGGATATTTCCTGAACTCAAGTACCCTGATTAAGGGTGGCAGCAGTTCAGTGGAGCAGTCAGGAGCAGGGCTCCTAAAAAGGTTGCTAGTTTGATTCCCAGGTGGGACACTGCTGTTGTACTCTTGGGCAAGATTCTAAACTCGAATGTTTTATTTCCGTAGGCAGATACCAGACAGGCGCACAGCTCGAGAATGATAGCTCAGACTGATCTTTCCAAGTCCAGCTCATTATGCCTCACTGCTGCCATCATCAGGATCAATGACTCTCTCCCATGAACCCCCACGTGTGTCGAGGCTGCGTTGCGTGTAACTGCTTCGTGTCACACTGGATAGGGCTGCCTGAAAAGCGGGAAAATGCAAATATGATGTAAAAGTCTCACTGGTGCCCCTACCTTGTGTCTCTCCACTGGATTGGTGGTCTTGCGCAAAGTCTCAGCCTGCAGCTCGTCAAACTGTTCCCGCCCTTCATACACCACCACTCTCTTCTCATGGATCCAGGCTCTCTCCGCGACACTCCCAAAAAACTGCACGTGGTACTCCCTGTGACCTGGGGGACCGAACGCCCGGGGGGAGAGAGGAGTGAGCTACAGGTTTCAGGAACGAGAGGGTTTGATTTGATTTGTCTTACAGGGGGATGGGGGGGTGAAGAGAGCCCTAGGCGGGGTACCTCGGGTGTTTATTCGCATGTGAACGTCCAACTGGGGATCGCAGGACACCATGCAAGGCCACCAGGGGTACGTCCCCACTTTGGCCCACACCAGGTCCCCCACGTCATGGTCCGCACAGCCACCGGTGCTACTAATGGAGGGAGGGTTCTTCTGAACCTGCCCACAAAACACACATACAAAAGCTGTCACTAACACACGGACAGCACATAGTGAAGACCCCGCTTGCAGATACCTTTACATTACCTTTATTCGTTTAGCAGACCCTTTTATCCAAAGTCACTTAGAGCCATTAGAGCAAGGAACACTGAGTGCACATAACAAGCAGTAACCATAGGCAACAAAACAGAGCCAAAAGTAACAACCAAGGTTCAGTGCTAAGCTAACACTCAGGTCACATACAAGTGAACACGGCTAGAAAAAGTGTATTATTTATTTAATATAAAGCAATAAAGTAGAAAGACAATACGAGATGTAGATAGAGGACTAATGAGGAACAGGTACAAAGGACTTGGACAGCAGTACTCTCACGCACACAGTAATGACACATCTTGGCCTGGTGACTGGAAACATGAGCCAGTTGTTAAAAATACACAAACAGTGGACTAGATGATCAAAGTAAATTTCCAGGCTCAATATGCAGTTGTAGTTTTTGACTTATGATGGTTATATCTTGGGGGGGTAATGCTTTGATGCCGTTTCGGCCATAGTGTGGTTGTGTGAATGAACAGACTCATTAGGTTTCGCTGAGCATGGCTGCGGCTAGGGGGAGGCTGTCGTAGAGGGAAAGAGGGACACTCACTTTCTTTTCCTTGGGCTCTGCGCTGGGACTGCTTGCGGGTCGCTGCTCTTGCCTGTGTCCAAGCGGGTCCTCCGAGCATTCACAGTGCTGCTCCCTGGGCTCTTCAGCGCCCCCTTGGGGCCGCTCTGGTTCGGCGGCCAGCCCGTGGCCGGCCTCCAGCCTCTTTTTCCTCTTCTCCTTCTTGCGCTCGTGCCTCTGACGGGACGCCTCGCTGGCCTGGACCTCCTGCAGCAGGTCCCCGCACAAGGACGACTCGAACAGCTCCCGGCCGTTGTGGTACGTCTTGATGATCTTCAGCTTGATCTCGGGGGAGCTGGTCTTCTTGGTCGCGGCCGGGGGCGGGACGTCCAGTGCGGAGGGCGGCGGCGGGGAAGACGGGAGGAGCAGGGGTGGAGGAGGGGGCAGCACGGAGGCCATGAGGTGGGGCAGCGGAAGCTGCTGGTGATGGGGGGGAGGCGGGGGGCTGTGGAGGTGGTGATGGTGGTATGGAGGGTGGGGGTGATGCAGGTGGTGGTGGTGGAGCAGGTGGGCAGATGGTGAGGTAGGAGACGGGGGTTTCTCCTGGACGACGGGGGGTCTCAACACCGTGCCCTCCCCCGGTAGCAGGCAGTGGTCTCCATAGCTGCGGATGGCACTGTAGCCGTTGGCCGAGCCGTTAGGGAGCTGCGAGTACATGGCATATTTGGTCGGGGGCTCATAGAGTCCCATACCTGGAGGGTAGCCATTGGTGACAACTGGCAGGTCTTCGGGAGGGTACGAGAAGCCGGACTCCAGGGCCGACTCGTAGGCAGAGGGGCCCCCTTCTTCCCCTGCATCGCTGCCGGCATCGTAAGTGTCCTCCTGCCGGATGTTGGCTGAGTCAATGAGCTGGGGCGGTTGCTGAATTGTGTTTCCCATGATCCCTTGCATGAAAGAGAAGGAGAAATCCATTGTTCTGCTCCAGCATCCTTAGGTTTCCCTTTCTCTTACAGGCCCTGTGAGGAAAGAAAGGAATAGGGCAAATTAACGCGAGAGACAGACAAAATCAAAGCTGCACTGGACAGGGCCTGATCACCCTGCTTGCCCCCCCAATCTGCCACCAGGGCAAGGGGACTCTGTCTCTGTAACGGGTCAGAAAGCCATATGTCTTCCCACAAAAGGATACTATTTTTACTGTTGCACTTACTGCACTACTGTTAATGTTGTAGGCAGCATTTATTGGCCAGGTGAGAGTTCTGCATGGTCAGTATTGTGACAACCACAAAAGATCTCAGCAGCATTTAACAGGGGAACATGCAGAACATGAAGAGATATTGTCATAAACTGTGTAAGTTACTTTTGTATGTTGTGGGGACAAGGAAGCCTGACATTGTAGTCATATGCACAACACTAAGAGCTTCTTGTATCCTCACCACGGGCCACGAGCAAAAGAAAGCTTTCCTGGTACATTAATGCAAAAAAATGTAGATTAAGGGGAAGATTTTTTTTTTCTTTTTGGTCCCCCAAAACAAGAGAGAAACATGTTACAATCATCTGGGTTTCTCTGTATATGGCTCACACACCCAAGTACTGATCTGAGTTCAGAGGAGCGGTTCTGGATGCATCCATGGTGGTGCACGACTTCATGACTGTACAAATACTAGAGTGTCCACTTCATGCGTCAATGCAAAGAAAAAAATGCTCTCATTATGCAACGATGGTGCAATCTACACACAGTACACATTCACAGTGCAATGACTAACAGCACATCTGTACATATTGTATACCCAGTAGGTGCTAGCAAGCCTGCATATCTTGTGCTGTATTAGCTTACATATTGGATATCCTGTATTCCCTGTGGTATCTCTTTAATTATCCTGTATGTATTGTCAGCGGCGTGTGGTACTGATGATTCTTGTGTTGTCATGCATAATAGTGCTCCAAGAGAAACGGGCAGAAGAATCCCGAGTGCAATCTTTCAGTGCTTCTACGCTCGTCAAAAAGAAATCTGGTTTGTGACAGCCTTCATCTTAGCCTAAAGCAAATTCTTTTGGTTCCAAGCATTTTAACACGATTTATGTGTACCAAGTTCTGTAAGGAGAACAGCCCAGCTTCCCCTCAGACAAGGTAAGGATCAGATCAAAGCACATAACCTTATCCCTTATTTTAAATGTACCTCTGAAATCGTTTTTGGCTTGTTTACCACTGGCATTTGCAAAGAATCACAAAACGATCAATAAAGTACTCAGGTAAATATCTAAAATTTAAATTAAAAAGTCACTCTTAAGGATGATGTTTCAGCCAGTACAGGCCAATATTGAATTGCAGAAACACATACTAGCTAAGATTCATTGGGGTTTCAGTTTCACACCTTCTAATACACGCTATAATACTGAATATTCCACATTTGAGTAGTAGATAACACAGGTTAGTTAATAATAATGCTTAGTGAAGTACGCTATTGTATGTCTTAAAAATACACATAGATTAACATAAAAGCTTGAATTTAAAAAGAAACGCTCTGTATGTCATATTGAGAGTATTTTTTCAATGGAAATCTACCCCAATATTTTTAGATGATTTCTGAATTGAACGCTCTTTGTCCAAGTGCAAGTTCTCTTCTGAACCAGTAATAAAGTGGCTGTGGTCTGCTTTGCCTCTTCACAAGCTTGTAACAAACAAATCATTCAAAGTCCCCATACGTTCACAGATGCACTACAACCTGAAAATGAGGGGTTCATATTATTTACAGATGAGTAGAACATGCTGTCTGCAACAATTCTTACTGTGCCTGTTAAAACCAGAGGACACGATCTCAACAAGGATGCCAATCACACCCCTAGTACAAAGCAGTTTGAGCCATTTCAGGTTTTACTACAACTGTGCTGATGTACTGAATGGATGACGTCTTCTGGTGTCATCCATTCAATGCACTGGTGTGCTTCCAGGACTCAAAATGCTCCACACTGAAAATGATTCCCACCCTTGAATCTCATTTCAAGGGGACAAACTGTTAACAGCACAAATGACCAGAGCTCTGAGGGGCACAACTACCAGTCTGCTGGGGGTAGTTCAAACGACAGGCAGGTCCTCTGGTTTACAGGCACTGAGAGTTTGAAAGGAGCAAGATGTCATGTGAAGTCACAGCCATCGATATCACCAAGTCAGAGATACTACTGTAAAAACAACTATAAAGCATGTCTCCTGAACTCGCTGTTTTGGCAGGTAAAATGAACTGCATGGACAGTTTATTTCACTTTGTGTTAAAAAATACAATTAACTAAAAAAAAAAAAACAAGCACATTCAAACGTTACATTAACGAATAAATTGGTAATACAAGGATGAGGACACTGCCAGTTGTGTTTTTCCATCCAATCCATTCATATTCACACTTCATGTAATATTTATGTCTGATATACAATTAATTCTCTCCCCAACTGCGACTGCATTTTCATAAAAGTTAATTCAGGAAATGTTTTATGTTACCATGCTGCTGTCCTTTATAAATGGCTGATGAATATTTCTGCTACAAGGGTATGCTACAGTACCGTTTTGGATAACACCGATAAATGTGACAGCCGAGAATAGGAGAGATAGTTGCTCTGATACACTTCGTGTTCTATTGTTGGCAACCCGGTCAGTGTGTCCACTCAGAATAGCCTACAAAAAGTTAATTCAACAATAAACTGTAATAAGTTAAAAATTTATGTTCAACCACTGCGTATCTAAGGTTACCATTTCACGAGATAAACAAAACCTTAGCTGGCAAATACATCTGAAAATGAGCCAGGCAGATTTTACACTGTCAAAATGTGATCATTGTATCCACTTTCTTCGCGTATGTTACAAAGGCAATGTTCCGTTTTAATCATAAATTGAGTGTGACAGCGTAATATGTAGCACTTTTAGTAGGCTAATAAAAAAGACCATGGTCACATTGAAATAAAAAGAAAATAAATCTCTGACTGCAGATCATTTCACGATAAAAGTGATTTCATCCGAAGTACTTCAAATTCAGTAACGTAGCCTAAACAATTCGCCAGATAAACATAATGTGACATAATTCTTTAGGGAAATGTTAATTATTACTGAAATCTCATATGTATACACATGCCATAATAAATAGTGAATCGCAACACAATGATACAGAAAATGGTCAAAGTCGGAGTGCGTTTAAACATCCATTAGCTTGCCGGCTAACTAGCTACCTAGGTCTAGCTAGTTAGCTTGATATCTAGCATGGAGTGAGTTATTTGCTCTGGCGCAGCGTTCGTCCAGCATAAAAATAGACACTACGTTTCCATACTCAAGATAACAACGTTTCAACATAACTGCCATTTACAACGTCGCCAAGAAAATGCGAAAAATGCGGAGGGCTACAATAATGTATAGCGAAGTCGGCGAGCTACCAATATGGCTGCCATTGCCCCTTTAAATAAAATTGGCCAGATTACACCTCCATCACTCGTTACAACTACAGAAAAGGGGAAAAAACAAGCATGTCGTTTACAGTAGGCATCATTGTATCCATCGGTGCAATTTATCGATAGTGCCAATAAGCAACCGGAGAGACACGAGCATAAAAAAGAATAAAAATGCCAGTACCTTCAGCGTGTTCCATTCTAATCAAATACACCCAATATCTGAGATCCCTGGTGCAATATATTAAAAACAGGTACAACAAAAGATTAAGTACAGGCCTCTTCGCTTGGTAACTCAATGTATTGTTAAAATCAGGGACAATATTTAGTCAGTTCTCGGTTCCCATGGCTGGTTTGGTGGCTGCGGATTTGAAAGAGGGCCTCGTATTTAGCGGGATGTTGGAGCGGACTTTGGATAAATCTGACTGCTGTGTATTTCAGCACAACTGTCTCCCTCTCTCCCTCTAGCCGTAACAAAAGCGCCCTGCTTCAGGCCCTGTCTCCCTACTCAGCGCCAATAGAACATGCTCCCGATTGGACGGAGTGTCACTATAAACAAAGAGCATACCGGGATGTGTAGTTTTTTGTTTTTGTTTCGTACTGTCCGGTCATACGATCGCTAGGCTGCAGTTCTATCAATCACACTCTTCCAGGAACAAGTATCGGGGAAAATGCTCATAGTGCTCAAGTATCTATAACATAAGATAAATGTCCCTAGAGATACAGCTATTAACTGACCTGGCGCAGACAGGTGAAGTA
The DNA here is from genome assembly GCF_013368585.1 of Megalops cyprinoides. Lineage (NCBI taxonomy): Eukaryota > Metazoa > Chordata > Actinopteri > Elopiformes > Megalopidae > Megalops > Megalops cyprinoides. The sequence continues at coordinate 22,157,154 of NC_050587.1, read as the reverse complement.
AGCCCCAATAACAGGATTGTTTTTTTTCCCTAAAAATGGTGAATATTAGGTCAATTGGTTGCTGGCCTGGCTTTGCTTCAAACAGGTTATGTACGTGATTGGTTTTTTTTTTTTTTTTTTTTTTATGCTGTATTAAGTTGTTAACAAGAGGCTGAAAGCTGTAGGAACACGGAAATGCAATCATTGAAGTAATGGGACCGTGCGTAAGAATTCCACCTTGTGTTAAATATTAGGCTATATCTTTTACACAGCAAAGAACGCAACAAGGACGAAGTATCTTGTGAACAATTTTATGTGCAGAGTTTTCGTGTTATTGGACAACTGGGTAACACATTGCCCTACCATCCAGTAAACAGAAATGAGAAAAGCATAGCACAACAGTGCAGTAAGCAGGTATTGGTGGAAAAAAATGCAGATAGTGGCAGACACAGTTGTTCCAGTCACGAGTTGAACACCTTCACCTCCTGTAGAGGAATATTTCAAGGGCAAGTTTTATGCCTAATATTTACTGAGAATGAATTTTACATGCCCAGTAGTCTGTCTTTCCTGAGGACACCCTGCTGCTTGGTAACACTCTGTATAAACATGCAGTTTTCTCTCGTCACCTTTCCTCGACCTGTTACTCATGGTCTCCAGAATCACAATCTTAAGCATTTCTCGATTCTTTTGCACTGTATGTTTCTCTAAACTGAACTTTTTTGACTGTTAATAATCTCTCAACACCTCCACACAAGACATACTAGAATCACTAATTTTTATTTGATCACCAGGAAATATAGGTCCCCTGTATCTGAAATTTGTAGCCCCTGTGAGATGTGTAGGTTACAATTCCCATTTGGAAATCATAACAAAACTTCATCATTCAACTAATTACATTATGCTTAAAAATATTTCACTATTCTTGTTACCTCCACATATATAAATAAGACAAATGGTTAAAATGGTTTTACTGGTTTTGTGGTAGGTCATTAGACATTGTGAGAGTGACATCAATGTTACAGTGGCTTAGTGATAGCTCAGTGATTAGGATGTTGTGGGATCTAAAACATGATGTCCACTCACTTGCAGACAGTCATTGCCTTTGGAGATACCATGTGTTCATCATTCTCATATGTTGTGTACACCAACATCTCACACTCATCACTACACAGTTTTGTGTGTTTTGGACCCCATGAATACCTACAAAAGAAAAAGTTGTGCCAAAAAGCATTAAAGCTGAAAGCAACTACTGGAAAAATATTGCAGTGTCACCATATTTTTTGACAAGAAGTTTATTCATTTGCAGATTTTCAAATAGAAGTGATTGATGTCTTTATAAAATTCTGTACATCATTTTTATTGTCAGTAAATATAAGACATGCAATATTTTAAATATTTTAAACTACTGTACATATCTCAGAATTCGCCAATTTAATAAACATAATCATTTTACTAAGATGATGGCATGTCAGAATCTGACAACTACATGATAGCATCTGCAAAATGTGTCAGCATGCATTTGACTGAGTTTTAAACGGAAGGAGAATAAACTGCTATTCACCATAAACAGCAAATACATAACCTATTTAGCCACCTGTTCGCAAAAACAGGTGGTCTTTGTGGCCTATGTGGCGAAGTTTCAACGAACAGCATAATGTGAACGACCATGATACTGAACGCGTTTCTAAGACCACATTTTATAACCAGATACACGTAAAACACTAATCGTCATATTATTGTAGACCACCACATTTCAAACACGTCAGTTTATATTAGTTATGTTTCTCTACACTAGTTCAGCATTTAAATCAGTATTTTACTGACTTCTTGTAATACTTCTCGATAACTACTCTTAGCATAGTGATGCATTTATTTGAAAGTCGCTCTGGGTAAGAGCGTCTGCAAAATGATGTGATGTAATGTCAAACATCGGTAATCAGTGTCATTTAAAAAAACTGAAAATCATGGGAAATATGAAATGGACATTAAACGTTACGAAATTGTGAGACTTGTTCAGCATCCTGTGGTTGGTAGGTGAGAGGGCAGTCGAGAAAACCACAGTCAAAATTCAGCTGTCTCGATCAAAACATTTTTACTTATTAAATTACGATTCAATTAATTCACATGTCCCCTTAGCTTTCCTTCGGAAGTCCCCATAGACAGAGAAGCTGATTGGCCGCTGTCGATGCATCTGTACGATCGATTATTGGTGTTCAGCTTTGTCCGTCAAGGCATTTTTGGGGCGGTTCCCTACTCGCCTGATCATGCGCGTCAGAGGCAGTCATGGTTGTGTGGCCTGTGACACACAACCTTCCGCATTACAACAGATCTGCCGTAGCTGAAGGGTAACGTTACTGACGGTTTAATCAGAGAAAACAAGACTCTCTCTGTAAATAGACAGCTATACAAACATTTCATTATAACAAAACAGTTGTTATTATTGCTAATATTTTAATGGAAAACCGACTGATTTGAATGGATTACCCTTTTTTCGACGGAAACAACCCCGCAGTACCGCTGACAGCGCTGTGTGCGCGTCCCAATAGGAAATTTGACTCCGGGCTTCGGGAGGAGTTCTTTCTCAGCGGAGCTCCATCTTTCAGGCAGTCATCCGATCTGTCGGCGGAGTCGAATGGTGGTCGAGTAACAGTGGAAATTTTTTGGGACACGGAAATTTCCAAGGTACTTAGTTAACCTGTTTGTTAAAACATTCAGTACCAGCGTGTAGCGATCGACGTTACCGAATGAGCTAAGGTACCGTTAGCAAACGCAAGGTTTGATTTTTCAGATTTGAAACTGGATTTCGCCAATTGTGAAATGGCACTGGGTTGAAAGTACTCACAGCTGATGTGACACTCTGACGGTCACATATGGTCCGTATGTCTGGATATCTAGGTAGCTGTTTACGTAACGCTGGCTAGCTCGTTACACTGGGCAACGTTGTACAGCGGCTTATCTTAATACGCATGTTTTCAGCGAACTTACCAAATTCAGGCATATCCACCTAGTCACACCAGCACATATCAAAAAGATATTGCCGGACACGTGAATTCAGACGGGAACGCGCTCGTCGGCAGTCTCTCCAAAAGTTATGCAACAAGTGAAGTTACATGTGGATATCGAAAATGATTTCTGATGTTTTTCGGCTTCTGGGCTGAGCTTTTTAAAAGTAACAGCTGGCTGGGGAATGACATACGTGTAGTCTTTTCACATTGTGACTCAGTAGTTTCGCTATTATTTGCTCTCCTGGAAGCAGCGGCCTAGCTATGTAATTAGCTGGCTGGGCTTTGACACGTGAGTTAGGTTTGCGTGCAGTGTTATGTTTCGCCACTAGCTATGCCTTACGCCTACCAATGCATGCATGTCACCGGTAATGGACCCAGCTAGCAGGCGCAGTTTTGTACCATCAGATTTCCTTCAAGAATGAAATGGCATTCTCTGAGCCATTCGCTTCTACAGATTCTAGATTCTAAACATTATCCTTGAATGTTACGTGCATTGAATTATTTCCTTCGATTGGTATTTCAGAAGGCAGACCGAGAACATGGCTGTGTTCAGCTCACAGGTGCTGTTTGCCGTGGCAAGATCAAGGTAAGAAAACATCCTAATTTCGAAGAGGGCTTGAAGCGAACCAGTCAGTTTTAACTGAGTGATTTAAATCAGACATTTTTCAGTTCGTTTCAGATACTGTGAGATTTAGTGCCTTGCAGTTACCCTGTAATGCTCTTCTTGTGGTATTACGGAACACGTTTGAGTTCATTGTATAATAGCGTATATCAGGAAATACAGCCCAATGTTTGTAATATAGAGACAGAATACTGATTAAAAAGAGAGTTTTATGTGGCGTTATTAAATTCATATGGCACAGAATTAAAGTCCCCTTAAATGTTGGACGTGCATTTTGAAAAACTTGATTTTGTCATTACGAAAGGTCACCATTTCACCCGGAGTATTTTTGCACAACTTTGACATGCACACTGTATATAAATAGAGCATGTATGTGTGCTAAGGAAACATGACACAACTCCGACGATAGGTGACTGAATTTCAAGTAAACGTGCCAGCGGCTGAGTCAATAACACGGCGCAGACACAACGCGTTCTGGCATAAACAAAGTTCATCTGGAAGCCTTATGCCCGTTTCCTAAAGCAGGAGCTTGCTTGTGTTCTTGAACTCTGTCGTTGTCTGTCTGGGATCTTTTAGTATTTCTGGGTCGTCTTTTGATATATGTGTGTCAAGTCACATTAGCATGTTAATAATAGATGCAGCAGTTAATAAGTCATGTGTTTTAGCCTTAATCACTATTGTTAAACTGATCGTCCTACAAGCAGAGACTGTTACTACTTTCACATATATTACAATTGTGATGAAGTCATAGAGGCAAAGGTTCCTACACAGTTGTGGTTGTGTGAAGTTATTACAAATTTTTTGGTAAGGTGTCAAGCACTTTGTGGAAGAACAGAAGAATGTTCAGTTTGTCTGTAGTCAGCAGAAATTGCTTGTTATGTCACTGTGTGCACCCATACACAAATGTACACAGACAGCATGAACAGTCATGCTTTGTGTTTGCAGGGGATCCTACTTGCTCACCAAGAGGCATAGTTATGTCACTCTCCCCCGTACGGCCTGCATCCGCTACCACCTGGAACACCCCGGACGGAACGCCCTACACGCGAGGAGCTCGAGGTCGACGCACCCTCATTGTGCCCTTGGCCGCGTCAGGGCCGTTTGCGTCCCTGTCCGGCCCCTCCACACCTCCTGTACCTGGCTGCAGGAGGCCAAGGAGAAGACAGATGAGGGTGACTCCTCACCAGCGGCGGAGGCCGCCTCGGACTCTCCGGCTCCCACCCCCGTCTCTCCCCCGGGCCCCACCCCCGCCCCCAAAGCTGCAGAGAAGGCGTTGGCACGGAAGACCCTGGGGCAGAGGGTGGTGGAGGAGCTGAAGCACTACTACCATGGGTTCCGCCTCCTTGGCATCGACACGAAGATCGCCGGCAGGATGGTGTGGGGGCTACTGCATGGGCAGCAGCTCACCAGGAGAGAGAGGAGAAGGGTACGGCTAAGAGACACCAGACTAGCTTTGGGCCCTACTTCTTACTGACTGGCTGTCAGATGTTGATTGGACATTATCCTGTAGCCCTGTGTGTTTAGTGTAAAATCTGACGTCTCTGCTCTGCTCATATCGGACTGCCTCTGTGTAGGCATCTGTTGGACTTTTATATTGCTGAGTTGTTTTTCAAACTTTGTGCTTAGGTCCAAGGTTGGTTTCATTTAACTGCTGCAGTGTTTGCACTGTACTGTTGTGTTAAAGATATGCAGGTGTCTGATAGGAAAGTGAAAAGAAGAAACAAATGGTTACACATTAATATTTACATTAATATTGGAGAGCCAGATGCCATAAATTGTGTTAATTAGGCTTATGCTTCTTATCACCAATAATTATCTTCGAGAGATCATCTTTCATTTTGTTTAGACTTAGTGGATGCACTTCTCCAGGGCAACTTGCATAGCTTGTGAGTAACCATTAGCTTTTGGTTAGTCGGTTTTATACAAGGCCATTTTACAGGGGAGAGTGCAAGAGTGCATTGGTAGATTGTCTCATCTAGGATTCAGATGTGCAGCCATCTGGTTACAAGTCTAGCTCCGTAACCCTAACCAGTGTGCCGTTGCTGTTTGTATTATACAGATCTAGAAGATGTGTAAGGATATTGCTGTCTAGGAATGGGCTCTCTTCATGCTTACTAGGCCAATGGATGCAGTCAGTGGTTAAGCTATGTTGGTGTGGTCCACTCTGTCTGCAGAGATGTAATGCTGGCAGCATCCAGGGGATACTGTGTGTTGGTGAAGATGCTGTTTTTGGTCGAATGTGCTGGTGTCGTGACAGTAATATGACGGTGTTCTCTTCCACAGCTGATGCGGACGTGCGCTGACCTGTTCCGCCTGGTCCCCTTCACGGTCTTCATCATTGTCCCCTTTATGGAGTTCCTGCTTCCTGTCTTCCTCAAGCTCTTCCCTGAAATGCTGCCCTCCACCTTTGAAACAGAATCTAAGAAGGCAAGTCTCACTTTGATCTATATATTTTTTTTACCTTTATTAAATCAGGTGGTCCCAGAGAGATTAAAATTTCTTGTTAGACACCTTCAATTCAAGATATCTGCGTATGGTATAGGCTATTGTCAGGCTATGCACTTAATCAGTGTATACAAACAGCAGGGCTAAGTAAAGTTGTAATGGTGTTAAAATGAGATGAGGTGCATACTAAAATTCAGTATGCAGCTTTTTCATATGTAATCATATAGTTGACTGTAGGCCACTGGATTAACATTATTTACTTTGTGAAAGTAATCATTTTGTTGAGATGTGGAGCATGTCACTGAGTTTTTATGAAGAATGGAGACAATTGCTAAGGGTTTCATCCGAAAACAAGTGGCATTATGCGAGAGCTGACATGTGTCTTCAGCACCAGTCGGCATGGCAGTAATATTTGTATTGTTCAGATGACAACAAGGCCATGCCTCTGAGGTATTTGGGTCGTACTAGAAGTTCAGTGATTAGAGAGCACGTGGTGTCCTCAAGCCTTGATGGTTAATCTTAACGCGTTTATGCGCTGTTAAAGAGATTAAGGACTCGACAATCGGAGACATCGCTGCAGTTAATCTGTAATCTGTTTAAATCTTAATTCCACCGACTCGGTTTAATAGTATGTGAGACAGTATGGCGGTTTGCACTGGAGTGAACTCCTTGCCATGGTGTCTCTACTAATGCTTAGGTGAAGCAGCAGTGCAGGTCAGTAGGGCTTAACTTTCGAGAGGCCCCAACAAAAAGGTTGTGCTGGTTAATGCTAATTGCATGTAGATGGGGGAGACAGCCCCATGTGACATGATTAGGGAACAACATTGTGGTACCTAGTAAGGGGTAAACATTGAAAAAGCTCAACTCATTCGACTTACCTGGTCTGATGTTTGCCTGGGTTAGTGTGCTTTGGAAATACACCTAAGGAGAGCCAGGGGCATTTGAAACTGCAGTTATTATGAGGTGGCACAGTGGAATCATGGGTGTGATCTCATCTTCGCCTTTACTGCATTGACAAGCGTTTCCAGATTCCTTTGGGTGTGGTCTGTCCTTTATGAGGTCACTCACCGGTTCTTTTTCCTAGAAATGAAGAGGTGGGAAGCTGGGGAGTTCCCAGATTCCCCTGTGACGTAACCCCTGTCAGACATGTAAACACAGGAAAGAGTGGTTCACAGATTCAACGTGTGGTTTTCTTTTGTTGGCTGTCCCTCTCCTAATGCATGAGCGAAAGTGAAATTTGCTCTCTGGTGAACAGCTCATTCCTTCCAGAACTAACTTGTGCATGTCATGCTGTCAAATAAAAAGTAACATGGTTTGCAGAGATTTAAAGAGTACCGTCATATGAAGATGCCATACTGTGCCATATTGCCAATATGGTGTTTTTGGTCAAAGTGGAATAAAAAATTAAACAAAGTGCTTCTATAAAGATGAATTTAGAATTCCTCTTGCTAACTAACTTCCAGCCGTAGCACTTGGTAATTAAAATATTAATTGGCACCTCTGCTAGTGTCACTCTGCAGTATTTAACATAACAGCTCTTCCAGCATTCAGTTAAATTGTTTAAGTAGAATTTACAGTGTTTGCAGACATTTCTGGACTTGCAGTATATTGACCAATGCAAGCAGTATTGCTTAGAGGTCCATTACAATAATGGAAGTGAGGAGATGGTGGGCAGTGTGTCCCTTTGGGTGTAACAGTATGGATGCAACTAGAAGTTTTTCGGTGACCTGGCAGAGCGTGGAATATGGGGGACGTTAACTATTGTTGTTTGTAGCAAGGCCACATAAAATGAAACACTCTAGCTGTGAAGATGCCAGGCCCTTGGGAGATGAGCATGCTCTGCAGCTGTAAGAGTAGGTGTGGTTTTTGGAGGGGGTGTCTGTGTTAGGTGGGTTGCTCATTGGTTCCTTAACACCCCACCCCCACCCCCACCCCTCACAGGAGGAGAAGCAGAAGAAGGGACTGGCAGCCAAACTGGAGCTGGCCAAGTTCCTACAGGAGACCATCGCCGAAATGGCCCGGAGGAACAAGGCCCAGGTCGGAGACGAGACCCAGAAGTTCTCCACCTATGTGCAGAAGGTGAGCGGGTGGCTCCACTGCCGCCGACATGTTGTTCTCCGCTCACTGCGATCCTGTATGTGTTGAGACTGAAGGAGGAGGTGTTGCGTGCGGCTTCGGCCAATCTGAGTGTCAGGCAGCTGTGTCTGTCAGTAACTCTGAGAACACAGGATTCACAGAACAGCATGATGCATTCGTCCTGCTGGATAAATGAGCTGGAATTTTTGCTCAAGAGCCGGGACCAGACCTCTGAACTGCACTTCCATAAATCACCACAGGGCGATGGCTTTGCCCCTGAATTTACTTGGTGGCTATTTATGGATGTGCTGTTTTCGGCTGTCGCTCAGTCTCTTACCAAATTCCAGTTCTCCTTAGGTAACTTGATCACCCATCTTTATCAATCCCGTCTGATGTGTTTTGTGAGGTGTTGATACCTAAGACTCCTGAAGAAATGTGAAAAGTGTTATAGTTTTTGTAGTACAGAACCATGAAGTGAAACGCCCTCTAGTGTAAAACAGACAGAATAGCAGCTGTTGGAGCATGCTGGAGTCCCATGTCTTAAACATTAATCATTAAATACCAGCAATTATTAAAACATTATCAACATGTATTGCCTACCTTAAAGAAGATATTACTGTGGGCAGTGTTACATGTCAAAAAGTCAGCTAGATGTTTGAGCGTAAGGGATGAGTAGTATCTGCTTTATTGCAAGCACTGCACAGCGGCTTCTTCTTAATAATATCAATAATGTCATTAATACTATTAATAAATATTGGCTATGTTTTAGTATTGGTTAGTTATGGGACGTGAATCTAAAGAGTTAGCTCCTCTGTGTGGGATGGGTAGCAGTGGGTGTGTTCCTGGGCGGGTATCTAAATACGTGTCTGTTCCCTCTCTCCCCTCCAGGTGCGCCACACAGGTGAGCAGCCCACCACCAAAGACATAGTGCAGTTCTCCAAGCTGTTCGAGGACGAGCTGACGCTGGAGCACCTGGAGCGCCCCCAGCTGGTGGCTCTGTGCAAGCTCCTGGAGCTGCAGCCCATTGGCACCAACAACCTGCTGAGGTTCCAGCTGCTGCTGCAGCTTCGCACCATCAAGGCGGATGATGAAGTAAGTGGGGGTGGGGCTGCTGGAGAAGAAAATGCTAATTCTCAGCTTTGGTGTTCTCGTTTTTGACTTGACCGCTTTCATAAATGGCAGGTTTGTTCATTAATCCAGAGTTCTTAGACCTGTTTACCTTAAATCACCATTACTACATTTGAGGAATGTGGTTTTCCGGTTTATTGCTCATGACTGATTATGTTCATAGCAACAAGAAACACTTTCTTAAACAGTGCCAGTTCCTGGCAGCTTGTGATGCCGTGTCTAACGAGTGAGTGGTACAAGAGTCACGGTAACTTGTACCACTCAAGTCTCAGTGGGACAAGAACATTGACATGGATCAAAGAACACTCAGAGTTGAACTTTCCAGTGTTTTTGGGGGACATGCCACTCGGGTCTTTCGCAGTTTCCTAACCCCATTGTGTGTGCATGTCCACAGATGATCACCAAGGAGGGAGTGGCCGCCATGAGCGTGTCGGAGCTCCAGGCTGCCTGCAGGAGCCGAGGCATGAGGTCGCTGGGTCTGACCACTGATCAGCTCCGGCAGCAGCTGCAACAGGTACCTCTCCTGGCACATATCACGTAGGCCTGGCATGAAAGCCTTGGCCTTTGACTCCATGACTTTCTGGCATGAGTGCACCTCACCCCACGGTCACATTAAAGTAACACTGTTCATAGCAGGGTAACAGTCGGTTTGATGTTTGAAATGTAAGATTGCAGCATGACTGTGAAAGGGAGTAGGGACCACACAAGAAGGCCTGTGGTCTCAGGGGCGATGTCAGCTGCAGTCCTGAGCTGTCCAGTATTCTGACCTGCTGTTGCTTCCTCTCTTGCTGTCACAGTGGCTGGACTTGCACCTTAAGGAGAACGTGCCCCCGTCCCTGCTGCTGCTGTCCCGGGCCATGTACCTGACAGACCTCACACCTAAACCACCTGTCATCCCCCCTGTGCCCAAACTGGAGGTAAGGGTTACATCTGCATACAGGAGTGGTTAAGGGTGTAATGGAATAGTCCAGTGTTTGACTTTTCATACCTGGAGGGCACAAATTTACAGTCTATGAATACAGTTCTGAATATTGGAGCTTTTTAAACATAAAAGTAGTGATTTTCAAATTTTTGAAACAATTGACACCTGCTAATTTTCACATCTGTTATATCATTGCAAGTGACCAGTTACTCTGTTGTTTGAATTTTTTTGACCCAGCACGAATTAGTTGCAAAACCAGACAAAATTGCATTATTTAACATTGACAGAACGATTTTACTTGTGGAGCTGATAGGTTAATACTCCAATATTAAAAGGCGACAACATCTTAGAGAAAATAATATTCAGTGTAAGTACTTAGACATCAGTGGAAATGTACAGGGCACAATATGTAACAGATTAATATTAGACTTTTAAAATGCTTTAGACTGATAGATAGAAAAAAAACTGTGACGGAAGTGCTGAGCGATGAGTGGTAGTTGGCATATGAGCGTAACCACTCATACCAGCTATGAACAGGTGCACTTGGAAGTGGTGCAAAGGAAGGGAGGAGGTAATCATCCAGAGCAGTCAAACTGCTGCCCCTTCCAGGACCTTTGTGGCATTCGTTCATTCTGACATAACAGACATAAAAGCCGTGCTTACAACAGTGCCTATTAAAGTTCCAGACTGATAGGACACAATGACACAGCATCGTGGTGTATGGTTTGCATTTACATAAGACGTCTGTGTCATGTGTGTTGTCTACGTACCTGCATTGCAGAAAGCACCCTCTACAGCCACCGTAAGCGAAGCCCCGACTCAAGGCAAGCCCATGTTGGCAGCCCAGGACCTTCTGAAGGACCCTGCCCCTATCATTAAGGACAGGAAGGCAAGTTGCCTCACTCCCTTCAACAGGTTACGCAGGAGTGCGGTTGCTGTTCCCTCGAAAATCACACATGTACATTAAAGGTTTAGATTAGCATGGCTGTGATTTCATTTCAAGATGGTGGCTCAGCTTTGCGGCTTTGTCTAATGCCCGTCATGATTTGTGTTTTTCTGTAGGAAGAACTTCTGGAGAAGGCCTTCATTTCAGACATGCCATCCACTGAAGCACAAATAATACACGTAAGTCCCCGCTGTTCATGTGAGGTGCAGTTCCCATGCTACGTGACTGGTTAGGGTCATTCAGTTGAAAGCGAAAGGGTGGGGGGGGGGCCTAAACACGATTATGTCTTACATAACTGCCCTTTTTACCTGATCATGGGTGTTCCAGTACCAGCCGAGCAATGAGGTTGGTCCTGTGGCTTAGAAAGAGCTGTGTACGTTGGTATTTAGGCCACATGTCTCACAGTCTGGGACTTATTAACAGAGATTCGAGTCAGGCTTATGTGATGAACTGGCTTAAACGACAGTGCTTAAAAACAAGGAAGTTCTACCTTAATTTATATATTGAACTAGCTCTCTTAAGGTTGAACGTTTTCCCATTCAGCATGACTCTACCAGAGCAGCATACTGCATGAATTTAGCATTGTGATTTCTCTAAGTCTGTCATTAAGAGCTCAGGTGATAACGCCAGAAACATCTGTGGCACTTCAACACTAGGATTGCTTGCCTCTGTAGCAGAGAATGTGCAATGATGTATTTTGCTGATTTGGGTCATTTGGCCTCATCCTGTCCTCCAATCAGGCGAAAAATGCTGAGATGGCCCACGCAGCTAAGAAGATGTCTGCCAATGGGATGTGAGGGGGTAGGAGAGTCGGGGTGGGACCATCCTGTCCTGTCCTGGCCGAAGAGAAGACGGCAGGGAGCTCCTTTGATTCACTGCACTGTTCCATGCTGCTACTGAAAGAGACACACACTAAGGGTCAACCCCCCCCCCCCCCCCCCCCCCCCCCCCCCCCTTGCACTCCGGGACTAGGCGGCCGTCAGCCCCAACTCTCAACCAGAAGAGCGCATTTCCCAAGAGGCCAGAGATCAGGAGCCATACTGCACAGGCAGAAGCGTGCTCCTGGCTGCCAACCGCCCACGACTGATTTGGTCCCATCAGGTTCCGGCAGCGAAGCCGAGAGTCACTTTGTGTGCGAGACACTCCTCCCCCATGTTCCTTTCAGCTGTTTGTTTTCTGGCTGTTTTGACGAAGCAGCATGAGCAACAGTGGCATCCCTCACCAGCTGACTGACTCATTCACTGAGTTAGCACCTCCCGTAGTAGCAAGGTTTTACCACCAGAGGGGGATAAGCCAAACAAAATAGTCCCAGTCGATGGTGGTAGTACATCTGTTTCAGTCCATCAAAGAAAAAGCAGCTCCATTTTTTAATGGTTGCAAAAATCAAAAAATGGCTTTTGTATCATCTTTTTCTAAAATGTTAGACAGCATTTAGCACATAACAGAATGGGGCTTTAAAATGATCTGGCACATTTTATTTCACACAACCCCACAAATTGGAAGAGCCTTTTTTTATAGTGTGCCTCCCTCAAAGAACGATTGGTTTCGCTCCTGATTGCAGAACTGCGCTTTGTATATTTGTAAATACTTTGTATGTTGTTCAATGTCCAGCGTATTTTAACCACAGCTGCTTTGTACAATCTGCGGTGCCATATCTCGGTGCTTATAACAAGGAGTTCTGTGAATCTATGGTTCCGCAGCACTCCTGTTTAAATAGGACACAATTTTGATTGGCATGCTTGTTGTTAGGTTGCAGCTGTAAATTTTGCGGGTAAATTTTCCTTTGATGGGGAATTTGACGTTCTCTTCTCCTTCTGGAGATCTGTAAGGCCACGAAGAAGCTTCGCCCGGCACCCTGCCTGCTGGCAGCGCTGCGGTTTGTGTGTACATAATGTGTTATGTGCGTGTTCCCTCTTGTAGGTATGCATTTATCGTCATCTTTATTATTAAAATGATGTGCAGGTCTATCATAACTAAGTCACAGTTTAAGGTTCTCAGATGCACAAAATCTGTAAAGTTTACACATTGCCATTTTGAAAGGAATGCAAAAAACTATTTTAAATTATTATTGAAAGGAAGAAAATGTAGAATTGTATCTATGGCCTTACAACATATTTTGTAAATAACTTGCCTGAATTTGCAAGAAATCTGGGGGCAAAAAATGTTGCCATGTGAAATGCAGAATCGGCTTCTAAATATCAGAAAAGAGAGAACAGACTTAGTCCTCTGTCATACCAGTTGTGTTCTTGACGTGATGGACCACAGAGGGTAAATTCGGTTTGCCATATATATATATGTGTGTCTGTGTACATGTATACTTGTGAATAATTATAGTTGCCTTAGTGCTGGGACAGCCACTGAAATTTGGGTTTTGCAAGGAGCTGTGTATGAACATCCACAAACTGAAGAGTTTCCTGATTGATTCATTGTGATATCAGAATTCATTGGTGGTACTTTCCTCAGTGGTGTAGTGATGGCCATTCTTAACTCTTGTGTCTGCAGAAAACTGCAGTTATGATAGCCTTTAGGTGAACTGATCCTCCTTGGTCCTCCTTCCTGCTGGTTTTTTTTTTTTTTTTTTACCTTTGGAAGGCAAGAGCATGCAGCATTGGGAGGACGCATTTCCATGACTTGCATGTCTCCAGAGGTTTTCAAATCCGGCAAAACTGTGTACATGACCTTTCTTTGTTGAAGCTGCCATATGTATCCTGTACATACTGAAAACATGCACAACAAGGACACTCCTGATTGTATTGAACTGTTAAACAGATCTTCACAAATGGTTTATTTTTGTACTTCGTTAAAAGAATATGCAATGTCATTGACAGCCAAAACAAGCCTTCCAGACTCTTTGTTTTACCTCTGATACTACAGACTGTACATGTACCCCTACCTTCTCTCATGTAAGACTGGAGATGATGTTCTGCCCCCAATAGAACAAGCAGACAAACCATATAATTTTATTATGATGCTCATCGTTTGTGGTGTATACTGATTCCATGACCCTTCGAGAGGTGTAAATCCTACACCAACGTGCAAATATGAAATGGTAGAGACCCCTTTATCCATTTTTTTTCCTTTGAAATTCGAACTAGCTTAGTACGTTTTATTCCTCTTGGAGGATTTTGTTTTTGATAATTGTGTAAGTTGCAAGGTAATATAGCCTGGAGCTCGGGAGTTTTTAATTGCTTTTTCGTTCAGATGTTTCGGTTATCCGGGTGACCTTTAAGCTGTTCTGGTCATCAAGGTGCAGCCTCTGTTTAAATAACCCACCGGTGCCTCAGTCTTTTCAAAACAATGTAGCCCTTGGTTGCAGCACGCCGAACGGCAGAGCGCGCGCCGCACATGCTCCGAATGCCACGAATTGGTCGGGTTTTGAGACTGGCATTACTGTACTCAGACATGACTAGCTGGAGCTCGGATACATACCGTACTTTCTCCCTCTTGAGAAATGTTATCACGATGTTCAGCCTCATTATTAGATGTTTAAAAAAACCCATGTCAACATTCTGTTCATCCATGGTTTGAAGTAATGAAGTTGGACATTACCACAGTAGAACGTTGCCGAGGTGTGTGAAATATGTCGCCACATTACTGGGTTCAGGAATGATTAACTCCTGTATGCAGTCAGGTCATACATACTGCAGAGGAAGTTTGGGGGTAAATTGATGCCATTAAAATATCAAATCAAATCAAAGTTGTCATTTGTCAATTGTGTCCGTCTCATTTTCTGATTGAAATTAATTTCTCAGTCGACAATATTTTATGCACTCGAAATTTTCAAGGTACTCGCAGGCGTCGGTTTCTTGGGCTGTCGTAATGCTGGCTAGTGGAAAGTCCTTCACAAGTGGTGGTGTCAGTTCATCATTATCATACAGTATATGCGCAGTTAGCCACACAGCGTCGTGAGAACAGCTTACTGAACAGCTGTGTTCAAAAAGCCATATGCTATTTCTATCAGTAGTACACTGTCTATGACTTTAAAATAGCTCAGGGAACATATGTCGGCAGATCAATTTTCTTACCACCATGTTCCCTCCAACAGAATCTGTCTAATCCCCACATGCACTGTACGGTCGGAAAACACATTTGACAAGTACGACGGTGCCTTTTATAATCTGACCGGACTTCGGCAGGGCTTTTCACATAGGACAACATATATAAAATGTAGAATAGCTTATCAATCAAAACTATCAAAATCCATCATATCCATACCCCAGGTGTCTTCTGCCCAATTTACCACACTGGCGCACCAGCAGTTACAATATCAAGGTCAGCAAAGTGCAATCCACAGCTTTCAGAACGGTTAAGCAAAGTACGCCTACTACAGTCAAGCAATACGATACGATACGGAACAGAGAGATAGTGCAGAGATTCGCCCTCACATAGCGACGGAACATCAACGCGTCATAAAAGAGAAAATACTGTAGCATGGCGATGCAGAAACTGTGAAGAAAAAAATATTACATTAGAAATCTGCTGTGAATCTAAGTTGCCTTGCCCTTTTCCTGTTTGGCTCAAGCTGACTGATACTCAGATTGTTTCTGTTTAACATGCAGTGTTACTGGATGAGTCTCTGGGGATTTTCTATCTCATACACTTCAAAGAATTTAGATGTTTGAAACACATTTCTGGCAATGAATGCAGATATCTTTACCCAGTTAGACTGCTTGACTAAGCTGATGCTTAGTTTTGTTTCAGTCTTCACTGCTGTTTGTCCTCTGTCTCTCAGTTTAGTCAAAGGTTGCTGAAGACATCTTGGTGCTTCCTGTGTGAGAGTTAAGTACGTCAATGGAGAGGACACACACACACACACACACACACACACACACAATATCCATATTGTGCCATGGCTGTGGACCGCTGTGTGAGGTCACAAGTGCAACTTCATCAGAAAAACTCAACCACATCAAAACACACTAAAGTCTATTCAGGATACAGAGAGAAATCCAACATAATTGCCCTCAAACAATTGTGTTTGATTGTCTCAAACAATCAAATGAGTGATGCACACATTCACAGCTTTCTAGTTTTCAGTTACAAATGCAGTTTGTTAAATTCTAAATATGGTTATCTGTTCATCTATGTCAACTTAGAACATGGTACTGTACCAAATAGAAAAACTGAGACATAAAGTCAAGAGAAGAAGTACAAAAAGAGTCTGTGTATAAATGTGTTTGTATGAAAATTTGTTTAGAAACTCAGTAGCAAAACCTGAAAAACAAAGTTACCCTCCACCTGACAAATGAGACACCAGATTCAGCTTCATACGAAAGAAGAAAAAAATTGGTGTTGTTTCTACTCTTTTTTTTTTTTTTTTGCAAGGATGTGGTTATCGCAGAAACTTCCTGAGCCACACAGAGGTGTACAGCTAAGCTGAAAACCTTTGACAGTTTTTTGGACGGCGGCAGGTCCTGGACTCTTCGCTCAGTCACTCGACGGTCCTGGAGGGGCCGGTGTGGAAGAAGGGACGGGGGTTGGGCTGAGCAGTTGACCCACCTCCATACCTTGGGATTGGGGGTGGGCGGGGTTTGGATAGCGGTGCCTGGAGAGGTTGGGGGCGGCCGAGCAAGAGAGGGGTGCCATGGCGTCCCTGCTGATGCGCATCTTCCGCCTGGGAGCAGAGAAGAAGCGAGTGAAGCAGTACGAGAACCTGAAGAGAGACCTGGACCCGCAGGAGAGCTGGGAGACGCAGGGGGAACTGGGAGACGGAGCGTTCGGAAAGGTCTACAAGGTAAGGGGTGGAGGCAGGAGCGGGGGAAGGTGAGCCGCCATCTTGAATTGTGGGTGACAACAATGGTGTTGAATTGTGTGTTATTGCTTTTTGGTCACAGCCAGTAAGATAAGGCTTCATTAGACCACAAGAGTCATTATGCTTGAAAACAATCAACATTTCTTCTTACATGTGTCTACCTGGATGAAAGTTTGAACAAAAGTTTACATTTAGGAGACATATACAAATTTGACAACCTGTAACAACTTGTCCAGGCCCAGAAATTATATATATTATAAAAAAATAATTTCAACAACGACTTTCCACCAAGCTATGGTATAATTTCCATAGCTTGGTGGGAAGTCGTTGTTGAAATTATTTTTGAAATCAGACATTTGAAAATACAATTTTTTTTAATTGATTTATGACCCACAGTGTACCCTCCGATAAAATAATGTCTCAGTTATAGAATGTTCTGATCCAAGTTTTTGGGATGAACCTATCAAACCAATTGCAAACATGCTGGTTTAAATGTTACTCTATAAAATGTTACCCTTATAAGAATCAACTCATTTTGAAACAATGTGATCCTAACAAGGGGGAGTGCATTTGTAACATCCCCATATCTGATTTTTGGTCTGTGAGATCTGTAGCAGAAGATGTTTGAGATGTCCAGTGGAGAGTGTAATTTGTAATAGATATGAGGAGGAGGGAGGAGCCCAGGTCCGTCATGTCTTCCACTATGTAACATGGGCCCTATGTGTCAAAATGTGTAGGTTAACATGTGGTGATTTTCTGACTGTGCCTGTGTGTTGTTAATCATAATGGATCAATTGCAGCTGCGGCGTAGAAATAAATGCTAACCTCTAGCTAGCAGTTGATGTTTTCTGGTTGAAATCTCTAGACAGAGGCATATCCTATTGTAGCAGCAACTGAAAACTGAGACAAATTTTCAGACAAAAATGATTGTGTTGCCTAGGTGATGGCATATAGCACAGCTTTCAGGCCACAGTGCGGTTTTGGTGACTTCCTGTCAAACTATGCATGCAGAAAGATTACTTCCTGCTTGCCATTCTAACCCACTGTCTCATCTACCTTTTGCCTTATTTTTTCATGTGTTGTTTGTACGTCTTTCCACCCGTCTGTACTGTTCCGCTCATCTTCAAACTATCGACTTTACAGCAGAGAGGCGTTCTGCTGATACCTTGGTAACCTGGAATAAAACACAACACAATTGATGTGAAGGTGTACGTTCAAGACATTTCTTGTGCTCTTATTCTCTGTTTGAGTTTACAGGCCCAGCCATAAAGCCAAAGAAACATACTGTGGCATCTTCTCTCTCATCCCTCCCTCTGCTTGATTCCACCAGTAATTTTACAAACATACACTGAACCACACCATCACCGTCTATCGGACTACACTGTAGGACCTGCTGGAAAACAAAATGTAGCAAAGCAGTTCAGAGAGCATGATTTCTGAGGTGATCTGGTTACCATTCCATGTCAACCCAGAATCTGTCTTGAGCCCTGTTTAGATCAGACTGATTCCCACTGAGGACCCTAACCTATTTGTATTTGTGTTCAGGCACGCAGTCGGACGACTGGGGCCCTTGCTGCGGCTAAGGTCATAGAGGTGCGAGGTGAGGAACAGCTGGAAGATTACATCACCGAGATCGACATTCTGGCAGCCTGTCGCCACAGCAATGTCGTGGCCCTGTTGGATGCTATCTTCTTTGAAGGATGGCTGTGGGTAAGGCACAGCATTGAACAGCCTCTTTTTGCATTCAGTGACAGATGGTACCTTGATTCCACTCAGCCACTCTTACAGTTCGAGTATTCAATGGTCAATCAGTGTTCCTCCTGAAAACCCTGTTTGCTAGTTATATTTGCAGTGCACCTTGACAATGGCACAGATTGCACCTAGATGTTTTTTTTTTTTCATTTGAAATAAATGTAATTGGACAGACTGTCCTCATTCTTTTTTTCCAAGTCAATTAAGCGAGTTTTATTTGATATGGTGTGCCTCGTGAATGCATTTGGTGCAGAGTGCTTTACTTAGGCTCAGCAGGCATATAAAGACATGTCATAAAGAGATACCCATGATGCACAGTAAGGGTGCAAGCAGGAACAATTTAATCATAGTTAATGGGATGATGTCTGTGCTATGGCTTGTTAAAATTGGCTGTGCATCCTCCATCTCTTGAATCACCAGTTATGCTTTGCATTTTCTCAGCCCTCCTTTCAGAAATAGTATGTTAATTTCATGCTCAGCAGATACCCATATCCACAATGACTTGCAGATTTAGCATTTTCCACCATGTCATTTTAAATATCTGTATATTTACTGAAGCAGTAGAGGTTCGTTAATGTGTCTGGCTCCCTTAACCTCTATACCACATGACTCCCACAATGGTTCCATTGAGTGTGCTGAACCAAAGTCTGTGGGTGTGTTCATATTGACTGCATGGAGAAAAGCCAACCTCATAACTAATCACTGTAACATGGGTTTATACATACAGTACCTTTATTTACATGACAGCTAGCATTCCAGTAAATGGGTTATAAAACAGAATTAAAGAAACTACAACATGTAAAACTTGGTGCCAAATGATTATCCTTGACTGCAACATAACTGCAGTCTACTAGATTGATACTGAATATTGTTGTATGTTTCACCATAGCCAGGCTTCAGAGGAATTTTTACCCTGTGTCACTCAAACTATAGTGGTACTTTCCTGTTAAGAGCTACCACATCTTCACAAGTTCACAGTGAAACAAGCTGCTGGGCTGTTGCACATTATCTTCAATAGAGATTGTTGCAAGATTCTCTGTCCCCTGCAGATCCTGATCGAGTTCTGTCCGGGCGGTGCCCTTGATGACATCATGCTGGGTGAGTGGGGCGACGACGCACACACACATGTGGCATGTCATGTTACGCCAACCCCCTTCTTTTCTCAACCCACCTCCCCAGTGGGGAAGCTGTGGGGTGCAGCATGATCAGGCAAATCTGGGAGGTTTTCTGCCATCTTGTGAGACAAAGCCATGGGTGGACTCTGTTGAGAGATGGCAGACACACTCCTTCTCTGCCTGGGGTGTTCCTGTAGTGAGGAAATCAGGTTTTACCATTGTTTTTCCACAGCTCAGGATTGATTGGGGTTTGTCATGCTGGAAATTGATGATTGTTTTTTGTTGTTTCCAAACTACTGCATATATTACTTGACAGGCATACTTACTGGCAATGGAGTCCACACTGATGCACTGGCCAGATATCACAGTTTTTATTTCACAGGGCAGCTTGGCAGCCGCCCCACGTATGAACCAAAAAACTGAAAATGGCTGACAACAGGAAGAATGACAAACAGACTGAAAGATTAAAGAACACAACTGACCAATTACTGTTCTGCCCAACAGAAAATTGTGTCTTATTGTGCATGTCTCATTGTGTTTATGTGTGTGTGTTTTACTATGTATGCACATATACCTCATTGTATGTGTTTCTGAATATAAACGTATATCTCACAGTTTTTGTATGTATGTGTGCTTGTGGTGTATGTTTCTGTGTATGTACTTGTATGACGCTGTCTGTGTGTGTGTGTTTGTGGTTTGCATGCACGCGGGTGTATGTGTACTCTGCAGAGCTGGAGCATGGTCTGTCAGAGCAGCAGATCAGTGAGGTTTGCTGCCAGACACTGCAGGCCCTGTTGTACCTGCACCAACACCACATCATCCACAGAGACCTGAAGGCCGGCAACATACTGCTCACCCTGGAGGGACATGTCAAACTGGGTAAGCATGCACTGCCCATGAGTCACCAGGAAGCAAAAATGTGTGAAAGCAAGCATGTAGGAGGCCGTTCTCTGCACCGTGTACAAGTGCAAGAGCACACAGACTGCCTTTCATAATAAGGCTCATATTCTTTATCTTTTCAAAAATGTCTCATTGCTTCTTTTTCTACACATCTCACAAACTCCACACTTGTCTTCATCCTGCTTGTATCTCTCAGTTCAGTTCAGTTCAGTTCAGTTCAACATATTAATTGGCATGACCCATTATATTTTCATTGTCATGTTAAATGACATAAACAATACCTAAATCATCTCTCTCTTTCATGCTGTTACGTACCATGCCTCACTGTGTGTCCATCACCCCCTCTCCTTTTCTGTTTAACCAATGCTCGCTCTCTCTCTCTCTCTCTCTCTCTCTCTCTCTCTCTCTTTCTCTCTCTCTCTCTCAGCGGATTTTGGAGTGTCTGCCAAAAACGCCAGTACCCTGCAGAAACGGGCCACTTTCATTGGTACACCTTACTGGTAAGTGCCACTGTTCTGACGCCCAATAACAGCTGATCTTAATGGCCAACAATGAGAAATGGAAACTAGGCTGTTGACCACTGCAGTAATAAATGCTATGTTTATGGTCCATGTTGGCATGTCTTTTTAAAGATCATTGAAACGGAATGGAATCTCTTGAAACATAACCATTCGATTGTGCCATCCTCAAAAGCCTCTTTCTTCCTAGCACCAGACCGCTCACCCTCATACAAAATGTTTGTTCCTCATAGGTTCACATTCATTCTCATTAGAATGAGCACCAGCACTTCTGATTCAATTGCAAAATCACTTTTAGGAGAGGAGATAGCTCAAAAATGTGGTCATAAGAGAGAAAATGGAAATCAATGAAGGCAGACTCATTACCAGAGCAATGCTGTGGGGATAAAGAGAGCAGTGTATTCCACAATGGAGCGGAGGGGGGAGACTCTGGGGAACACACTGCCAGGAAGGCTGATTATTTCCTCAGACAGAACGGCTCTTAGAAGAACCATACTATCCATTGGCACGAAAAGCCAAATGTTCAAGCTAGAAAGAGAGAAAGGGATTATTCTGTAACTGTAGAGTCAACGCAGTAACATCATGTACAGAAAAAGAGAAGGGGCTCATTCTATAACTGTGGAGTGTGATCATTGCCCTCTCTCTGTGTCTCACTCCTGCTCTCCATGATATCCATTCTGTCAACCAAACACAGTATGATTTAATAAATTATTGAAAAACAATATTCCTTCTTACACTTCTGCTCTTTTTGCTGCTGTTTATGGGTGTGTATGTGTGCATGCATGTGTGTGTCCTTTGTTTGTGTGTGTGCGCGTGTGTCTGTCTGTCTATTTCAGGATGGCTCCTGAGGTGATCCAGTGCGAGACCTCCAAGGACAACCCTTACAGCTTCAAGGCAGACATCTGGTCCCTGGGAATCACGCTGATTGAGGCGGCCGAGATGGAACCCCCCCACCACTCCCTCAACCCCATGAGGGTCCTGCTGAAGATCACCAAGTCTGCTCCCCCCACCCTCACCAACCCCCGCCAATGGTCAGTGCCCCCCGCACTGTAGAATAGGATGCCATATTAAAAGAGCAAGAGCTTTAACTTTCAGTTATCATTTGACCTAAGATGCACTTTGTATGAGAGTATCTGCGAAACTATAAATGGAGACGCATGATGTGATGTGTACTGATATGTATTGCAGGTCGTCCCACTTCCAGGACTTCCTGCGGAGGGCTTTGCAGAAGAACCCCGAAACACGCTGGAGTGCGCAGCAGCTCCTCGCGCACCCCTTCTCCTGCGCGGGACGAGATGGGAGGGCTCTCAAGGAGCTCATTGCTGAGGCCAAGGCTGAGGTCACTGAGGAGATAGAGGCAGAGGTAAACTGGCGCAGTGTCGTGAAAGAGCAGGACCTGTTACTCCAGGACAGTCAGATAGTGTCTGACTATCTCCCCAGCTGGCTAGTGGTCTGAACCACTAGCAAAGTAGTCTTGATCACAGACTGCAAAATGTTATAACCCTATCTCAGGGAAATGGCAAAGATCAGCGGAAAAGAGACACACCCTGCGTAGGCTGCTGGTGAGGCAAGCAGAAAAAGGTGAATGCAGCTCATTGGTGGAATTGCCAGTCTGGTCCATAACTCACTTAAGACCTGCTCCTTACCACTGCAGCACACTGCTTCTTCAGATGAAGCAGGTATACAGTCATGATTGGGTCCTTGCTTACAAAAGACATGGAAGGCCAATGGAAACCATGGGATCCAGTTTCTTCAGGCTGAGTTTGAGGTTGTGACATTGACATGCACCACTCCCCTTTGAATAGCCAATGCAAATCCTTCAATGTGCATATTAAGGAAGGTGAAACACAGTAGTGCTGCATCACTACTGCCTCACTACTGTACTGAATTCAAAGTATTTGGAAGTGAAAAGGTGAATATCCTTCACCCCAGCATTAGTTGTTTGGCTGGTATAGTTTCCATAATTTGAAAGTCCAATAAAAGATATACCTATATCAATAAGTGTGTAGATGCTGAGCACTGATAATGAAGTTGTAGCACACACACTGTTGTAATATCCAAAGATGCCTTTCTCACGTGGATAAGAACAAGCTGGTGAATTATTGTGACTTACACACACTCTTCCTCAGATGAATCCTTGGTGAAATCACTCGCACAACAAAACCACTTAGATCAGAACTTTGTGTACGCCAACTTGTGTTTCACCATACACTTGAGGGATTTTTAGGAACCTCATTTTTAGGAACTACTCCTTTATCGACCATACCATCCTGTCCTCATTTTACACAAGCTGACGGTAACATGTTCTCGCTCTGTCTTTCCCTCAGTCCTTGCCAGACCTGCAGCATGCCCTGGCTGAGGAAATGGCTATGGAGACTGAAAAGGTGGACCTTGTGCATGCAGATGAGGCAGCAGTCAGGGACCCAACACTTGAGCCAGAAAGTCCTCCGGAGCGTCCAAGGACTGTGGAGGATGGTGTAGATCACTCCAAAAGTGTTTCCAAAGCTCCCACCCCCTCAGCTGCAGACACCAGCGTGGTAGTGACCAGGAGGGCATCGCATGCCACTGAGAAGGCCCAGAAAAGGGCACGGCGTCTGTCTGTGCCCGGGACCCTCCTCTCCTTGTTCACTGGCAACTCGAGACGCTGCAAGTCAGGTTTTTGGGGGGATAGTCCGATACCAGCAGCAAATCCTGATCAGAGCCAGCAGAATGGCCCAGGTGGGAGTGCTGATGGAGGTCTGGGTGTGACCTCAGCAGAGAAGAAGAGCAGAGACCAGGAGGAGAGAACAGAGGAGACTGGTCAGGAGGGTCAGAACAAGACCTGTACCCCTGCCGATGAAAAAGAGTCGACCACTTTCTTTAGGGCTCTCAGCCTCAAACAAGAAACAGAAACAGCCCACCCAGAGGAAACAGAGGGAGACTCAACAACACACCTGACTGAGCCGAAGGTTGATTTGGCTGAGGAGCAAACACCAGAGTCTCCCAAAACCGGTTCAGACCCTCCTGAAACACAAACAGAGTCCGAGGTCCCCTGTGTCTTGTCTGACAGTGGCCCTGTTTTAAATGAGAGTTCCAGAACTGTGACTGTTTCAGGCAATGGTGTCACCAAGGAGGTCCTAGAGAGTCAGGGTTCCCTGGAGAGTGGACAGAAATGCCAGACAGCGCCGGTGGCTATGGCTGCCCCTCCATTCAGGATCATGGAGGCCTGTCTCCTCTCACTGCAGCTGCAAAGTGCCCTGATCCCAGCTCTGTGTCTGGAAATGCCTTGGACTTGCACAAAGGGCAAGGCAGAACCAGAGCACTCAGTAATGGACTGCCTGGATTTGTCCGTTGAAAGCCAAGGTGTTAGACATCCAGCTGCAGCAGAGGCCAGTGAGGACACTCTGAAACACGAGGAAAGTCATGGGACAGAGGAGAAGGTGGTAACAGAGAGGAGAGACAGACCACAGGAGGAAAAGGAGGAGGATGATTGTGCTCCTGCTGAGAAGAATGGGGAGGGAGAACAGGAAAAGAGTGAAGAGGGAGAAAGAGAACAAGGGGAGGCAGATGGAGGGGAGGTGAAAGAAGATAGGAGGGAGGAAAAAGAGAAAAGAGATGTGGAGGGAGAAGAGGAAAAGGCTGAGGGAGGGCTTAAAGAGACTGGAGAAGTGTCAAGTGGCGAGACAGAGAAGGAGAACAGTGGAAGTTTTGAGGGAGAGGAGGGAAAAAATGCTAATGCAGAGGACATAAACAAAATAGTCTCACATTCAGAGGAGGAGGGAGGGGAACAGGTGAGCAAAGCTGTAAAGGAAACACAGCCAGAACAGAGGGAGGACACAGTGTCTGAAAAGAATCTGGAGACAGGACTTCCAGACAACCAAGGAGAGGATGAGGGATACAAAGAGAGAGAGGGAAGGCAGGAAGATGTGTTAGTGTTAGAGAAGGAAGTTGAGGGAAAAGAGGGAAAAGAGTTAGAGGAATGTGAACATGTGAACAGAGAGAAAACAGAACAGGAGCTGGAAACAGGGAGACAAGACACAGATGCTAGAGAGGATGAAATAACAGAGGAGGAAGGATCAATAAGAAAGAAGGAAAAAGAGGAGGAGGAGGAGGGGAATGAGAGTATAGACAGAAAGTCAGGAGAGTGTGGGAAGGTTGGAGGAGAAAACCTGAAGAATGTGGAGGCAGGGCTTGTTGAAGTAGGGAGGAAAGATGCTAAAGCCAGAGAGAAGGAGGAAGAAGAGGCTAAAATGAAGAGCAGAAAGAAACAGGAGAAAGGAAGCATCAGAGCCAAGAAATCCACAAAGAAGGTGAACTTTGCCAAGGAAGTGTTCACAGGAAAACAGGAGGAGGGGAAAGGAGGGGGAGCTGAGAATGAGACTAATTTTGTGAATGGCAGTGCTGCTCCATCAGGTAGGACAGATCAGGAAGTCCCAGACGGGACTTACTCAGTATCTAATGGAAGCCAGGTGGTGGAGGATGAATCCGGATTCTCCAGGAATGAACACAAAATTGACAGGGAGAATCCACTGAGCTCAGGACCTGAAGGGGTGAGTAACTGCCTCTTTACAAACTCTAAACCTCTAAGGCTCTAAACCTGTCCAGGCCTAATAGCCCCTTCCCTGACTTCTCCTCACTCAGGAGTTGACCCACAACAGAAAAACAGTTAAAAAAACAAGGAAATTTATGGTGGATGGCCGAGAGATGAGCGTCACCACCTCAAAAGTCATCAGCGATGGTGACAGAAAGGAACAGCAGATGCGGTCTGTCAGGTAAACCACTCCCCCTGGAAACGAACATTGTGAACACAGTGCATATATATATATATACACTATATGGACGCCTGACCATTACATTGTAATGACATTGTATTCAAATACATATACTTTAATATGGAGCTGGTCCCCCTTTTGCAGCTATAACAGCTTCCGCTCTTCTTGGAAGCCTTTCCACAAGATTTTGGAGTGTTTCTGTGGGAATTTGTGCCCATTCATTCTGTAGACTAGAGCATTTATGAGGTCAGGCACTGGTGTTGGACGAGAAGGCCTGGCTCGCAATCTCCGTTCCAGTTCATCCCAAAGGTGCTCGATGGGGTTGAGGTCAGGGCTCTGTGTGGGCCAGTCAAGTTCTTCCACACCGAACTCATCAAACCATGTCTTCATAGTCCTTGCTTTGTGCACTGGGGCACAGTCATGTTGGAACGGAAAAGGGCCTTCCCCAAACTGTTGCCACAAAGTTGGAAGCATAGCATTGTCCAAAATGTCTTGGTATGCTGAAGCATTAAGATTGCCCTTCACTGGAGATAAGGGGCCTAGCCCAAACCCTGAAAAACAGGTGTGGCCAAATACTTTTGTCCATATAGCGTGTATATATATATATGTGTGTGTGTATATATAATTGTTGTTTTGGCAGAGTAAAATGAGATTGTGTCTGTCTCCGTGGGTGCATGCATGCACATGTGTCTGCACAGGCGACAGGAGCTGCACGCGCTCAAACTGCTGCAGAGGGAGGAGCAGAGGGAGTATGCGCAGCTGGAACAGCGACTGCAGCAGCAGCGGGAGCAGATGTTCAGGCACATTGAGCAGGAGATGACCGTGAGTAAACTGCAGCCTGAAACATCACTAACAAGCCCTGTTTGCCAGACACAGTGTCCCTTCAGAACACCCGGGATCCTTTAGAAGGGGTTTGGACTTGGATTTTCTTTTTGTTTGTATTTGAGCAGGTCATCCATAAAGAGTTTCATGAAACAGTGCAGGGGACTATACTAAGTAACACAAAGGTGAGAAAAGCATTGAGAGGGTGTGCAGGTCTTATTGCATCATTAAAAAGCAGAGTCACTGAAAATGAATATGGTCTGAAGCTCATTGCAGGATTCATGTGCAATGCACTTAATCCCCAAATCATGGAATGGGTTATTTTGAGTAAGGAAAATGCAAAGGACAAGACAGAAAATGTCTCATGTCAAAATAACTTTCCTTAAAATGTTCATTAAAAAGGGCAACAAATGTTTTTTTCAACAACTGAAGTTCATCATCATATTTAACATTCAAGATTAAAAACAGCACACACTGTTCCGATTCACCCAGTGCTCAGAGTTATGGAGTAACCAGCCTTTTGTAGGTTGGCACAAAGCTACACAAAGCTCTCAAAGTCTTTACTGGTGGACACTGGAATCTGTGCCTGCGAGGGTCAGACCATAAGAGGGCCATTCAGCCAACCTAGGCTCCAGATGTTATCTAGCACTGTGTCAAGCCTGGTTGTTAACCCTCTTAGCATTTCTGCTTCCATTACAATCTTTGGGAAGCTATTGTATTAATTAATGTATTAATAGTTCCATGAGGGAAAAAATACTTCTTTGCGCAAGTGTGAGACCATTAAAGAGTTTTCCACTTACGTTCTCTGCTCTGTCACCCTGCTGTTATGTAGTGTGCAGGGTCAAATGCTGTCTCCACCGCCTTGTTTCTAGACACCTCTCACAAACGTCGCTGAGACTGTCCAGCCATCTTCCTACTTTTCTCCCCACTCCCCTCCGTTAGGAGAAGAAACACCTGAGTCTAACACCCCCTCCCTCCTCTGCTGTTTCCAGACTATTGTTGTCTGTCTCAGACGAGACTCTTTCACCCGTTGACCATCCCCCCCCTCTCTCAGGGGGAGGCTGCCCCCCTCCGCCACATTGATCGTCCCTCTCTGTCTCAGGGGAGACTGTCCCTCCCGCTGACCATGCGCATCTCTCTCAGGGGAAGAAGCAGTACTATGACGGGGAGCTGGAGCGTGTGGAGCGTCAGTACCGCCAGCAGAGCGAGCGCATGGAGGCGGAGCACACCATCCGGCTGAGGGAGGAGGCTCACAGGCTGAAGGCCCAACAGGAGCGGGAGCTGAGCCGCAAAGGGGCGGCGCTGAAGGCTGACCCCAGGGAGGTAAGCTTCTAAGGGGGTGGGGTTTAAGGTGAGCCGAAGGAGACAATCTGCAAGTGGGTGGGGAGAAGGACTAACTCGAGGGAGATGAATCACTCCGCCCCAGGCCCAGTATATTTTCACATGTAATCATTTATCAGATGCTCTTATCCAGAGCCGCTTAGAAAACAAGGTAAGTAAGGCGCATAAACTAATGGTATAATGTAATAAAAATGTGAGCAAGAGTAAACGCAGGGAACATCACACCATAATTCAAAAGTCACAATGTGTCACACAGCAAGGCAGTAACCAGTGTCTGAAATAGCCTATAAAGCGCTACAATAAAACTTAGTCAACGCTACTAAACAAGCAGCAGGTAAGTCAGTGCTGTAATATGCCTGAAGTGCCTTACCAAGAGGCAGGAAATCCAATCAGGAGCCAAAGTGTGAAATTGTGAAACTTCTGGTTTGCAAAGTATCTGTGAATGGAAAAAAATGTACTTGTTACCAGGAACATGAGTCATTCTATCAGTGATGAAGCATTTCCATATACATACGCACACGCACGCAGGCACACACACTTTGCTCTGTGTGTGTATGTTTCAGGAGCAGCGTTTCCTGCAGAAACAGCAACAGGAGTTAAATGAGACATTGCAAAGGGCTGTCCAGGAGCACAAGAGGAAAGTGGCCTCTATGGAGTGGGAGATCACCGCCAAATCACAGCAGCTAAAGAGAGGTACAGCTGCT
This sequence comes from Megalops cyprinoides, assembly GCF_013368585.1. Classification (NCBI taxonomy): domain Eukaryota; kingdom Metazoa; phylum Chordata; class Actinopteri; order Elopiformes; family Megalopidae; genus Megalops; species Megalops cyprinoides. The sequence goes on along the minus strand of NC_050587.1, from coordinate 22,128,376 downwards.
CTCTCGCACACATATACAGCCACACGTAAAAATGCACACATATACACATACAGTATGTGTGCATCCACTCTCTCACAAATACATGCACACACCCCCCCCCACACATACTCAAACACACACATTCCTGCCCAATATGCACACGCGCACACACACACACACACACACACACACACACACGAACACTCTCACATAGTCCTGCCCATATGTGTTCACAGACATGCGCACAGAAAGCTACTGCTATACTGCAGAGGTGCAATGCAGAATCCCATAGACAAAACAGGAAGAAGGAATTAGCTGATGCAATTAGTCAAATGGAATGCATAATTTACTGTAATTCACCAAGACCAAGAGTGCTGATGATTTACTGTGTGTCTTCTATCCCAGCCCGGGAGTCAGTGATCTGGGAGCTGGAACAGCGCCACCTACAGGAGAAGTACCACCTGTTCAAGCAGCAGGTGAAGGAGCAGTTCTCACTACAGAGACAGCAGCTCACCAAGAGGCACAGCAAGGTCTGAGCACGTCCTAATCTCTCGCTGTGTTTTACACAACTCTCCCACATCTTTGTAAAGACTTGCACCTGCATTTTCTATTTTGTTGCACTAAGAACACCTGCATATTAGTCACTGTCCTATACAGAGCTTGCCCACACCTGTCTTACTGTAACATGTATGTCGCTTGCTTTAATATTTCTCTAGTCCTACACAGAGATCCTCTGCATCTCGCATCTTCCTGCAAAGTGCTCTCCCACACTTCTCTCACTGTCTCCATCAGAGCTCACCTGTATTTTACATTTACATTTATTTATTTAGCAGACGCTTTTATTCAAAGCGACTTACAAAAGTGCATACAGTAAGTATAGCGACAGTACGGGGACAGGATGTGTACAGTTCCACAATGAGACAGTTCTCAGCTGAGAGCAAGGTCTGTTTGAGGACACAGTACTATCAGATTTGAACAACTACAGCGTATAGGGCAACTAATACGATGCACCTTCAAACAGCAAACTTCAACTTCAAACAGTGCAATGAGTGTCATTTCTGTATGTCACGAGACTGTATGTCTATCTATGTCTTAATTAAAGTATGCAACAGGGTAACAGAGTTCTTGCTACGGCTCTATACAGAGTTCATTCCCCCTTCCCATCCTTTCTGTCATATGACACCCTCTGTTCCCCTCCCCAGGACAAGGAGCGCGCCTCCCGTTACCACCAGTCACTGATGGAGGAGCAGCGGTTGTTTCATGCGCAGGAGAGAGCCAGCCTCCAGCGCTCCCAGCGTAATGAATCCAAGGCTCGACTGGCCCAGTTCAAGCTGGACCTCAGGGCTCTGGGGCTGAGCGGTCCGGAGCACAGACAGCGCCTCACACAGGTCGGTGCTAGTCACTGCAGGTGCCGCATGAGCTGGCGCATTGCCTCCATCAATAATCCCTGATGAGGTCATTTCCTGAAGAGTTTGCAGCAGGAGTGTTCACTGATCTGAGATCTGTGCTCTGGAGGCCTGAACTGGTTTGTGTGTCCTGTCCTTGTCAGTTTGTGTCAGAGGAAGAGGCGAGACAGAAGCAGGAGAGACAGACTCTACAGCAGAGTCAAGAGATGCAGCTAAAACAGCTACAGGAAAAGTGTGACGGCAACATCGCTGAGCTCCAGCAGCTCCAGGTACTGTACCCCAGCTACACAACCACACATCTGCACTTAAACACACTGCACTACCAGGCAAATGTAGCTGCACATTCTGCACAATGGCACAATTACAGTTACATGCACTGCTCAGCTACACAATTGTAGCTACTCATGTGCTGTACAGCTACATTGCTGATCTTAATTATGCACCACAGCTATGCAACTTCAGTCACGCACACTGTACAACAGCTATACAAACAATCTGATAAAACTGCAGTTACAAACACTACAGAACAGTTGCAGGCCCCTCTATACCCCAGCAGTGTTACAGTACAACTACCGATGCACACAATTCACAGACTGTTGAACTCCTGTGCGCTCTGCCTGTCAGAATGAGAAACTCCAGCTGCTGGTAGACAGAGAGAAGAAGAAAATCAGAGGGCTGGAAGATGAACATACACTGGAGCTGAACGAGTGGAGAGACAAACTGGCCTGCAGGAAAGAGGTGAGGGAAGGAGGGGCAAAAGAGATTAAGTGAAGGTGACAGGAGACAGAGAGGAGAGAGGAGACAGAGGAGGAGGACAACAGGGGAGCGATGAAAGGGAAAGAGGGAAGTGTAAAAGAAGCTACAAGTGGAGACAGGAGGAAAGGAAGGAAAGAGCGAGGGTTGGACAAGATACAGATGAGGAAAGAGACCAATAAGGGGACAGGAGGGGTAGGAGTGGAAGAGTGATGGAGAGAGAGGGGAGGGAAAAAACAAGACATGACCTGGGTGAATAGATAACAAATGGGAAAAACTAAGAAAGTGGAAAAAATAAATGCTAAGAATAGATATGAACTATGGTACACAATATTTCTAATCAGTATTTCACAGTGTTTCTATTCTCACATCGGTTTTGTGTGTTTCTGATTGTCTCTTTACATAAATGTGCATTCCTTAATGTTTCTGTGTGTTTCTTTATGTAACTGTTTCTTTATGCACCTGTGTGTGTGTGTGTGTGTGTGTGTGTGTGTGAGTGTAGGTGTTAGAGGAAGACCTGGCACGTAGACGCAGAGAGAAGGAAGGGGGACGTAGACGGGGCAGTGAACCTGAATCCAGAATCACTGGCCGCCGACCTCGATTCTTCCCCAGCATGAGCTTCTCCTAGTGAAGCACCATGTACCTCAAATATTACACACACACACGCGCACACACATGCACACACATACATCATGCACACACACGCACACACACACACACACACACACACACACACACACACACACACACACACACACACACACACACACACAGTAGTCTTCTATATTGATTTCAATGTGTGTATTTAGCTGCATTGTGTGTTCCAGAGACCAGCAAGTCTCTCAGTAATATGAAATCTTTATCAAACTAAATATACAGTATGTGCTTCTCTGTAATAAAGCGCAACTTCTTTTTAGCATGTCAGTAGTCTGATTGTTACAGTGCTGGTTTCATAATGTTAATACTTTATGGCAAGGGAACTTCTGAAACATCACTCAAGGGAAAGTTAACAGATAGGAATAAACTGTAAGAAATCCCAGTCTCTAACATGACAAAAATGCCAAATGATCTCTACAGTTCACTGTCAGAAGCAGAAAATATATCTGTCAGAACCCAAAGCTGTAAATATGACGGTAGCCTTTTATATCACGGTGTTAATAACTAAACTGATTCCTCACAAATAAAGAAATGTTTTGCATTTGTTGTCTTGTTTTGTGGTGCAAATGTGAACAAAATGACTGATTTACCATTTTATTTTAGCATGGTCAATCTAACAGAGGATGTAACGGTTTAACATGCGGGGCTACTTCTTTAGCATGCTTCCGAAAGAAATGTAACTTCCTGGACGCCCTCGTAACACGGTGTTCCCTTTGAAAGGCTATGCAGCGCAAGTCACACGATCGAGCTTGGGGCTGCATGGGGCGGGAGTAGTGGACGGTGGGCGTAAGAGCAGCTTTGCCGGGAATGATGGAAACTAAAGCCACTCCCTGTGTCGCTCGCTCTTTTAACTCACAACGCTGGATGTCGTAATCACAAGCAAAGAGGACGCGAGAGGGAGACGTTTTATTCAAAACTGAACTGGAAGGGCGGTGATACACACATATAGTCCCGAGCTGAGGTAGGAAACACTGTACTACTTCCGACGGTTCTGCTACTAGAATGATCGATCTTATATATTCAGACTCGGCGCCAGGAGAAAATACAGAGGGAACAATTGCAATCCACGGGGGTCCACAAAAAGTCATAAATACTATGTAGACATCGGTACATAAGGAGACAATTGGGGTTGCACTGAGGCCCCCCATAGCGCCGGGCCTGTATATATTATGATATATTACGTTTTCTTATTATTTGAACGCATCTTCTCCTGAGCGTGTGTGAGATGACGGCGTCACTAGTCATTGTTATTGTTATTGTAGTTGAACTGCTGCTGGTACGTTTAGAATGGGACATGAGCCTTAGGAAGATTATATATATATATATATATATATATATATATATATATATACATATTTATATATATACATATATATATATAATATATACATATTTTATATATATATTTGAGATAAGTTGCCGTAACAGCATATTACATATTTTGTTTGATTATTAATGAGGCAATCAGGCTGGAAAAATCGTCTAGGAAAATAGCACATGATTCTGTGTGAGTGGCTTAGCTACTTGTTTTATCATTTAAAGGTCTTTCGGCTGCCCGTGAGACGTTTTCTGGAAACCAAACGCCATTTTAGAGTGATGCTGTATTAGATTATATTAGGTGTTTGTCATCGGGCTTGGGGCATGAGATAACGAGTCGCTATACCACTGCCGTGGTTATTACCATGAAATCCCCCGAGTAATTCGCACGAGCTGTGCGTGGGCTGTAGGCGCAAGCAATCTATGGAACTGAGAACTGTGTAACTCCAGATATCCATAAGCGCTTGTTGTGCATTATGTTTAACTGATTATTTGTTTTGACTTGCACTTGATGATAATGGTGCCAATGAATCATCATAATTCAATACAGAGCAAGGTATGTGCGGAAGAATGCTACGTTAAATTCAGATCAATTATTCGCCCACCTTTAAAACGGTGGCCTCTGTGTGACAGGAGCTATGATTTAAATATAGATGAGAGGAGGGATGGGCAATATGCCCATTCTCAGCTGAAGACCAAAGAATGGTCGAACTTTCTCCCATCGCGAGGAGGGCGCGGCTTTTTCGTCTCTCTGAAAGGTACTGCCATTAATGTTGCGAAGTTAGGTGGAAAAATTGGCCGTGAGTTGCAATAGAATTAAACGTGCTCTGTGCAGGTTATTGTTTTAGGTTCTATTAACGCTTCCTGATGCGAAATTACATTTTTTTTTCCAGATAAAGCCTTTTTGGACTATTATCCCACTCACACTCTCCCAAACTATTCCTAAGACATTTTGTTCCGTTGCATTTCTGTAAACAGTTCATCATTCTACGTCGATAGACTTTTGTACGACTAGTTTATATTCGGAATTTAAAACATAAGTCTGCAATTGAAAATTACGTTTTTAGGTGTTAAGTTGTTGTGTTTATATCTCATATTATTATTTCTTATTGTTTATCTACAGATAAAGTTGTGTTTAACGGTATAGATGATGTAAGCCTCTCATCAGATCAAACATAGCATGGCACGTCAAAAACGACATCTTTTTTCTTCCACTTTAAGTAAATACTAGTGGGGCTCTGAGCAACATGAACTGCTCAAAAAGGGGTGAATAGTGACATTCGACCACGAACACAGAGAAAACGGATAAATATACATTATAAAAGAAAAAAAAACATGTCGTGTTCACGCTTAAATGAGAAGAAAAGAAATTGGGAATTGTTTCACTATCTCTTAGATCATTTTTGAACCCTGCTTCTAATTAGGATGGAAGAAAGTCAATGTTATTTCACTGCTCTAGATATCGACATGGGGAGTCTTAACGTCTTTCTCACATTTGACCATATTTTTAAAGTGGTTTTTACCCATTGATTGCGCTGATTCCTCAAAGCTATAATTAGCTAGAATTTTTCCAATCTAGTGTTCTAATCACACCGGTTTTAACATATGTGCTAAACGGCAAATCACACCGATGTGACCATACGCGCGAAAGGGTTAAGAAGTTGTAAATTGAAGTGATGTTAGGTTCTTTATGTAAGACGTGTATTCCTTCATAGCTGTGTCCTCCTCTCAGAATAAAACTCTAAATCACATCTGCAAGTCAGGTCCAGGTCCAGGTCCAGGTCCATCTTGGCTCCCATACCCAGTCCTAACTCAAATATTTCCATTATTAATGTATTCTGTTTGTTGCTGTTATATTACACTTTTATTTATTGCAGCACTAAGTCTTTACAATATCACTAGTGGCTCAGTGGTCTGTTTTGTTCTGTATGTACTGTAGTGACTTAAATAGATGTCCTTTTGTACCTGTGTGTTGTAAGTCTCTCTGGAGAAGAATGGCTGTGTAAATGTAAAATGTGAATGTAAAATGGCTGTGCTTTTGCTCCTGCGGTATTCTTACACCTGCCTTTTGTTGAGGAGGTAATTCACTCATTGAGTCTCTCCCTATGTGTGCAGGGCAGCCATGATGAAGCTGTGCATCCCAGTCTTGCTCTCTTTGGTCCTCATGCTGCTGGCAGGGCAGCCTGGATGGGCCAAGCGTGGCAGCAGCTCTGGCAGGAAGACTTCCTCCAGCAGCAGCAGCAAGGGGTCAGGATCTTCACATAAGCCTTCGCAAGGTACATACTCGCATGGTAGCAGCTACCCCAGGCAGCCGCAGAACCCTGCAGGGAGCTATCCGAAACAGCCCAGCGCCGGAGGAAGTTACCCTGCTGGAGGGGGGTACCCTGCTGGAGGAAGTTACCCTGCTGGAGGGGGGTACCCTGCTGGAGGAAGTTACCCAGCTGGAGGTGGGTATCCTGCTGGAGGAAGTTACCCAGCTGGAGGGGGGTACCCTGCTGGAGGAAGTTACCCTGGTAGGGGTGGATACCCAGCCGGAGGAAGTTACCCAGCTGGAGGAAGTTATCCAGCTGGAGGGGGGTACCCTGCTGGAGGAAGTTACCCAGCTGGAGGAAGTTACCCAGCTGGAGGAAGTTATCCAGCTGGAGGTGGGTACCCTGCTGGAGGAAGTTACCCTGGAAGAGGTGGATACCCTGCTGGAGGAAGTTACCCAGCTGGAGGAAGTTACCCAGCTGGAGGAAGTTACCCAGCTGGAGGTGGGTATCCTGCTGGAGGAAGTTACCCAGCTGGAGGAAGTTACCCTGGTAGAGGTGGGTACCCTGCTGGAGGAAGTTACCCTGCTGGAGGTAGCTATCCAGGAAGAGGGGGTGCATACCCAGCAGCCGGTGGCTATCCAGCTGCAGGTGGGTACCCAGTGAGAGGTGGAACAATGAACTCATACCCACATGGCGGGTACCCCAACTGGAACCCCAACAATAAAATCATGAGTCCTGCCTATGGGGGAGGCTATGGCTTTGGTGGAGCAGGGTATGGGAGGGGGAGCTCCCCTTTCTCACGATCAGTGAACAGCATGGGCTACAAGCCGAATGTGAAATCCAAGGGCTTTGGGAAGAAGGCAGCACTGGCAGTGGGTGCAGGGGCAGTGGCTGGCATGGCATTGGGATATGGATTGGGCCGCTTCCCGCGCCCCCACTTTACCTTCAACAACCCACAAGAAGAGTACTACTACAACCACTACATGAATCGTCGTTATGGCTCGCGATCCACGGATGACAACGACTATGGCCGCGACTACCGCTACAAGAAGCCAGCTGAGTCGTACGAGAGCTTCATGGACAAGTGCATGAAGAGGACTGACCTGCTTCAGGGCCAGGACGGCAGCAACCTGAACATACAGAGAGACGAGCCAAGCCTTGGCGGCGGCGAAAGCAATCCTGTGACCCCCTTGCTGGGAAACAGCAGTGCCGACAGCAACAGCACGTCCTCAGAGGTCGAACAGGGGAAGACCCTCGCCAACACAGAGACGCCTCTGACGCCTGCCCAGAGGGATTCCGGTTCCGAGCCGTCTCCCCCCACTTTGGGGGTGAAGGAGGAGGAGGATGACGACACTGTGAGCATCGCTGAGATTGGCTACCCAGAGCTGATTGAGCAGATGAAAGCACGCCGCTGCGTGGAGCGCTATGTGGTCTACTCAGAGCCTTACCTGGAAAAGCGTACGGGCGGGGCGAGAGGGAAAGGAGTGCAGCAGCACCCCCCGCGCCAGGGAGTGGTACTGCTGCTCACCACGGCCCTCATGCTCCTGAGCAGCACTGTGCTGCTGCAGTGAGGCACACACGCAAGCACGCGCACACACACACACGCGCGCACACGTGCACACACTCACACACACACGCATGCCCACACGTGCACACACACACGCACGCACACGCACACACACACGCACGCACACGCACACACACACACACACGCGCACACGCACACACGTGCACACACTCACACACACACTCGCACACACACGCATGCCCACATGTGCACACACACACGCACACATACGCACACACTCACACACATGCGCACACGTGCACACACTCACACACACACATACACGCACGCACACACACGCATGCCCACAAGTGCGCACACACACGCACACACACACACACACACACACACACGCATGCCCACACGTGCACACACACACACGCGCGCACACACACACTCACACACACGCGCACGTGCACACACGCACACACACGCACACACATAAAGTCTTCTGAATTGGGACCGAACAATTTGAAATTTGAAACCAAGAGCGAGTTAAAGTGTAGGCTGAAGTATGGCAGTGCCAGCAGCAAGCATCTTAGTCTGAGAAATGCTTATGGGTGATGGGAAGTGGGAGAAACGTCTGGAAGACAGTCCATATGTTCATAAGACAGTATGAAAAGGCACGCGAAAGAGTACTGTCCAAAGCTCCATATCTCTACAGTATGTTGGAAGCATCGAGACATGTCGGCAGCATCGGAGATGCTGAATAATAGGGCTTTTTGTCTGTAGGTTGCCAGAAAATATGAAACATATACCAACCAGTCACATCAGGTCATTCTTTTGGACTGCTTTTTGGTAAGGAATTATAGAAGATGTGTAGTTACAGCTAACTAATCTTAAGATTGTACTATACTTGTTTGTACATGTTGCACCTTTGTTAACATATGGCTTCCGACTTTGGACTGATGGGGAGAGCAGTGATTGAATTTTGTGTGACGTAGTCCTATGTAGATAATGTGCGTAACTAAATGTAACCAGAGGCAGCTGTCATGGGGGTGGGGTAGGAGGAGTTTAACGCATTGGCTTGCTCACTGATGTTATTTGTCAAGAATCTGGAAAGGGTCTTACCTTTTAGCCTTTAGACTTTTAATTGACATTGTGATCCTGTCAGTCACACACACCTGAAGGCAAAGAAGGGGACAGGGACATACAATTGAACTAATGCGTTTAACTAATGAGTGTTGGGTTTTCTGTGTGCCATGGAAAAAAAGGACTTGAAATTATGACACTGAATTAAATATGTTGCTTAGAGTCAAACCTTGATTGCAAAGTCAGGTGCAGCTTTATACTATAGAAATTGTACATATAGCTTCTGTGAGAGAGGGGCAGGAAGATGCATGGATGATACATTGAAAGGCTCTTTATAATAGTAATGAGTAATGACAGGCACCTGTGTCCATGTTGTTACAGCTTAACTGAAACAGTGTATTGAAGTACTAAGCAAAAATTGTGCACTAGGCTAGGTGAAGATTGATGTTATATAGTTATTACCAAGGTAAGAAAAGCCTGTAGAAGTCATATTTAGAATGAATATTCCTTTCAATATTTTTAGTTCCAAATTTCTGTCCTTATATATATAGGTATTTTAAATCACAGTCTGTTTGTTGCTTGTTGTTTTAAAATGATGCATGTTTCCAGTTGCAAAAATCCTACATAAGCATACAAAAGGAATTACCTTGATTTAAAATTAACCAGTGAAAGGTTGGATATGCACCATATGCAAAATCTTAATAAAAAAAGTTATTCTAGGTTTTGGCCTTAAACATTTGAAAGGATCCTGTTATTGTTTTGAAACTGGCACTGTTTTCTGTGTTGATGGGGTATGCAAGGTGCTGGCTGGTTAAAACTGTGGTACCACGAAAAGGAAAATCACTTTGGCAAACCTCACATTGGTCAATAGCAAAACCCCCATGGTTTTCCATAATTCCCAGCATCATTTTCAGTTTACTTTATGTGTGTCCTTACACCATAGCTACAACTGTAATTTAAGGAATAGTATTACAGATAAATCTTCCAGCTTTAATGTTAGGTGTTCACATTTGTAAGAATTGCTTAAAACGTGGACTAACAAGGGACCATTTGTAAGGTTTCACTTTTTATTGTGTATTTAACAGATGTATATTCAATTCATGCACTGCCATACTAAATGTACAATTCACTGTAATGTTGGTTTACATGTAGCATGTGTACCCAACACAGTTATGCCAAAATAAGTTCATGATTATTATTATGAGTTTTCTATGGGTCTTTTTGGTCTTATTCTCTTTCTTTTTTTCTGCATTCTCACTCTCTTCTATTTCACAAGTGCTCTTATTACCTACTTCTCTTGTCCTTAACGTGTTTCTGAAACCAGTTTGCTGTCAATTGCTGTCAATACTAGATTTTTCCAAAGAAGACCCTACTCACTATGTTGAGCTAAAAAAAGGTAACATAATATAACTCATTAACTGATAACAAAACTACTAGCCAACATTAGGGTATTTTAAAGAGATGAACGTGTTGAGAGTATACAAGCATACATAATATATTGAATATATTATTTATTCACTGGAAAACATGCTGCGTTCAATTATGAAAACTGATGCCATAGGGAACTCAATACTTTTAGGAACAATGAGTCTCTTACATATTGTCACCTCTTTTACTTGTAACCATGATGACCTCAGGCATACCCTTGGATTCAGTTAAGACTGCAAAATTCATCTGAAGGGAAAGTCCTCTTCAGTGTGATCTCCTTCCAGGTTAATATAGTGCTTTGTTACCTACATACAGTATGACAAAGTGACTTCAAGGTGGTGTGGTGGCTTTGAGTTCATTTTATCGCAATATTTCAGTTTGCCTGGGAGTTTTTTTTTATTGTTGTTGGATAGCACCCCTTCTTGAGATGGATTGTCAGGTTTCATTGAATCCAGGAGACCATGTTAGTAAAACCTGTATGCTACTCTGTATAGCCTCTGTGTTTGCTAAGAGCCTGTATGTTGAATTTGTGGTTTGTCTAAGAATGCAATGTCAGCCTCAAAGGCTCACAGACAGTATTTAACCCCTGTGGATGCAAATAAATGTCTCATTCATATCCAAGCCCTTTGATTTCTGTCTCTCCCCATCCAGAATAAACACAAGTGGAATGGAGTGGAATGAAGTGCTGTGGCAGGACCCCAGTCCTGCTCACTAGCGCAGACAGGATGTGGTCAATGATGTGAAGTTCAGCAGAATTTCTGGTAAAGCTGGGTTGCTTACTCTTTCTCACACGTCCACAGAGCTTGTCTGAGCCTGTTGATCTGGCCATTTTCCAAGTATGTACACCACATGCAAAATGTGAAAATAACAGGACGATAAACAAAAGCAGGTCCCTGCCAGTTTCCTGATGACACCCCTCTAACTTTCCCATTGTCCCAAAAATTGTCCTAATGAGCCATAAGCATTTATTTGAGTGTCAGATGAAGGTTACTGATCACCAAATCAAGATGCTGTATTCTTGCCTAGGCCCCATTGCATGCCTTTTCCACACTGACTTCCAGCTTTTTACTGATTATATTTGAAGTACATCTAAAAAAACAGATGTAAAGGTAAAGAAGTCCATTTTAATTTGATATATATTGAATATAAATTCTGTTATCTTCAGAAATTCAAGGTTAGTACAGAATTATAGTAGTTACTTTTGTAATTATTGCTGAAGCATCAACTCGGAATGGTGTAGACCAGGAATGGTGAGTCAATTGGTATGCATCTCAGCAATGCCGAGCTTCTACAGTTTGCTTCAATGGTGACAAGATTCATGACTGCTGGCTATGTTTGAGTAAGAAACTGGGGGCCCGAAGACCAGTGCTTTTTACTGTTCCAGTGTAAACATGCAGACAAAGACAGCATTTGTGTGCTGTTGTGGTGTGACAGGTAAGCATGTATATATGCATATATGTACAGTATATATATGTATATCTGCAGGTGCTAGTTACTTGTTCAGTGCCTTATCCCCATACCAACTTTCTTCTTTACTAAATATTAAATATATTCTGTTCAAGCAGTATGCATAGAGAGATAAGCTCATTGTCGGGTATTTCTTATTCCCTGCAGGCAATATATATGCGGTACTAGAAGTCTGGTGTAGAACACAACTAAAGAATTTCAGAAATGTTACCCTATGTGAATACACACAGAGGAGAAATATGTCACAACGATATAGCAGAAAAATTATTAAAAATTTAAATTAAATTATTATTAAACCTAAAGTAATACACTTACTGGCTTCATAATCATAAATACTCACCAGTTTTGGTCTAGCACATTTGAACCATTCTTCCAGATTTCAAGGTAAGGGGGAACAAAGGGATGCTGTAATAACTCTATGTCTCCACATGAGGGGGCAAAGAGCCGCAGGAGGTAGATAGCAGCACAATAAACCACTGCCTCTGTTGCAGGAACTGAATTTTGACATTGTTATCAATCAGTAAAGCCCAGCATCAGTTATTTACAATTATTCAAAACTAATTGGTTCCATCAAGGCTGTGCCATTATTAAATATCTGCAAACAGCAATCAGACTCTACTGTACGTATCAGCCAGCTCATGCCACTTTGCCACTATGGGGCACTGTGCTGTCCCTCTTCTGTGTAGCTGCTCGTCCTGATCACTCTGTCTGTCTGTTCTGGCCCTAATTAGGGGAAATGAGCTGACTACAGTGGTCAGGACAGTGAGTTCACTAGCCATCCTAAGTTGCAGAGTGCTGACCCATCTCCTCAGACTGCATCTTGGCTCCCCTGTCAAATCAAAAATGATTTTTTTTCAATTATTTGTGCAGTCTTGTTACTGTAGTATAAGGTGTGCTACATGTCCGAATGTATTCTGTTATGTATTGTACCCTCAGGTTTACTGTAGTACAAATGTATTTATAGTAGCTGTAGTTATCACAGCACTATTTGAGGGCTTGATGCAGGTTGGGGTGTGGTCAGCTGTATTCACTGTGCTGTTCCTGCTCTTTCCTCCCTCCAGCCTTATTAGATTCACTTGTCCTTTCAAGTCGCTCCAGATCAGAATCCCAGATTAGCGAGATTCCCCAGATTTGGTGCAGAAAGCCACACCTCTCACTTAAAAGGCAATGCTGCTTCAGAGGGGGAGAGAGACAGCAGAGGCTTTGCTGAGAAGAATCATCACTTTCTGCTGATTGTCTTTACTTTCATCTCCAGCCAAGCAAGTACTGATACCTTCCAAAGGAAACATGTAGCAGTCATATTAAACTGACCAGTACCGAAGTGTGTTTTGCTCGCCTCTGCTTGCGCTGTCCTCCTCCACCCCAGCCTCCACCTGCCTTTTGGCAGCACACCTGCCTTTATCTCTCTGCCAGTCAGGCATGCTGGGTATCCGTATGTCTCCCCCTCGGAGGGAGGGCGGATGTTGAGGCACCCTCTGACAGGCGATTTCGAAGGCCCAGGCTAAATGTTTAAGCTGAATTTCACATATGAACACACAAATGCAGACTGATTTGGAGCAGGAACAGAGAGCCTGTTGGCGTGCCCCTCTGCTCCTCTGCAGTGTGCTACAGTGGCTGCAAGATGCACGCCTGCTGGCTGTGTCGACTCGCACCGAACAGAAACTGGGCATGGTACAGCAGATCTCTACTAGAAGAAAACGCATGATTTGTAGGGATTCAGTGCCCTGCAGAGCACTCGAATAGGCAGTGACTGGATTCTTTGTTTTTCTCTTTCTGCTGCTGCTCATGTGTTTGAATCCCTTCTATCTTACTGATTCCCTGCTAGCTTACTGAGTCCCATCTAGTTTTCCCTGTGTGTGCAAGCACTGACAAACTGAGAGGGAATTAGTTCTTATATCATTGATATGATGATGCTGGCTGATTTTTTTTTTTTTTTTAGCATTTTTAGTGTTCTTTTATTTCTGCTAACCCATTTCTCGTCTGCTTAGCTGGAAAATCTGCTGCTGTAATTTTCATTTCTTTTTCTGCATATCAACAAGCCTTGGTCACTGTCATTAACAATCTGAGAATCAGTAACCATGGCAACTTTCCCAAGTACAGAATTAGGCTTGCAAAGATTCTGGTGTTGCTAGGTAACCGGTTGCTTCCACAGAGAGCTCAAAACCTGGCAAAGTAAAGAATCAGAGAAACAGTCCTTGAAGAGAGAGCAGGAACGCATAGTGGTAGAAGGACCTCCAGTTAGCACAAATTTTACATCCAGTGTATATGATGTATGTAAGAGAAAGTAATAATCTGGTACACTCTTATTCAGGTCAGCTTGGCATTAAAAAGAATGCCACATTGCTGTTCTGAATATCAAACTAGTAAATGCATTTTTTTGCTGCACAATGACAATACTGTTAAAGGTTTTGACCTTTAAGATGAAAGGGTGTTTTAAATTTGTTTTCCTAACTGGATGGCATCATGTGCAGGGGATGCATCATTAAGCCTACATATAGACACAGTAAGAGGCACTGTTATTTGACAATGGACGTATACTAGTGAAAATTCAGATTAACATTTTTTCTTGTGTGAGTTATAATGCTGAATAAAGGGTTAATCGGTTCTTCAGGCTTGAGAATCCACTCCGCCAAAAAGAACACGTAGTAGGCCATGAGCCTTTTATGTAATACCGTTACTAACGTGGACACAGAGCGTTCTGGACGTTATCAGTGTCCACCTGAAACATGGCCTTCTGGAACAGGCACCATTGATGTTAATCTAACAGAGGGCCAGAAGATACTTTGTGGTGCTCTGAGGGTTTGTGGCACGACAGATGGTGATCTGAATGCCTGCAGGTTGCCAGCGTGGTTTGGATAAATGCTTCCATCCTTGTTGTTGAGAGCTTTCTCTTCCTCCTCTCTGCCTGACCGGGCAGACTGGAATGTGTTTGCTTAACAGATGTGTTTGCACAGCATGAGTTACAAAGCTGACTGTTTACAAATGGTCTGTCCAATGCAGTTAGATGTGTTGCTGGAACAATCCATGTACTTTGTGAAAGAGCACAACAGCAGTACCTCTACCCAGGGTTTAATAATAACAGCAGCAGCAACAACAACAACCACAATATAACAACAACAACAATAATAATAATAATAATAATAATAATAAAAGTTACCTGAAGGCCCATTTGGTTTGGTGTCATTCTGTCTGGTTCCTGTTTGCACTTGCATGTATCTCCATGTACATCAACACTATCTCTGGATCAAGCTGACTTTTAACCAGACCTTTGTATAGAGTAAACCAGAAATCATGGTTAATGGAGAGGCCTCTGAGCGCTGCAGTTAGGCATATACAGTATGCACATTATTTTAGTGGTATTTAGGCAGGTGTTAATTTTGGGGTATATAATGTTACGTTATCATGTCTTAGCTTGATATTGGTAATTGTAGTTCATTCACTACATATTCAATTTGAATACATTTCATTTTATTACATTCCGGACAAAACATGTCAAAATAATATAAATAAATCAATAAATATTAATTAAAATATTAGATGAATGTTGAAATATGTTTTTCATAATGACACTCAACCAGAAGATTATTAAACATTTATTTCAATATTTCATTATTCATTTTAGTTAATAATTTGTATCTTCATTCGTTTCACAGTTTAATTATTAATTTCAACTTTCAATTTCATTTCATTTCATTCATTTTATTTAAATTTTTTTATATGAGCTGCACTGAAGATAAAATGGAGTTCCGAAAGTTTAGTTGGGAGTTCGTCATGTCCAATTCAAAAAAGTCATCGTCATGTCCAATTCAAAAAAGACAATGAGCAGGAAAGGAGGCCATGTTGTTGATTATTGTGTGAACTTGAATGGTTGTGACATTTTGCATTTAACCATGAACCCTGCATGCAAAAGGAATAAGTAAAGTAGGATTGACTGGACCAGGTGCATGCTGTGCAATGAAGCAGATTGTGCACTTAACCAATATGTGGTTATGGGAAGTCAACTGTCATTTCAATGATGCGTGATGTGCACACACTATAAGGTGTCCTAAATTAATTAGATGCCATATTCCATCCTCATCACATTACAGTAGTCATATCACATCAATGATGAATTACGACTGTCTTCATAAGTGAATGTGAGTGAAATGATGACGATGCATGGCTGCTCAAGGAGATGCAGTAAACACCATGTGCTCTGTATTCATTATTGTTCCACAGCAATATGCTCTTGTTTATTTGAAAATATGATATCAAAGAATTTCCAGTCAAATATGTTTAGTATAGAGTCAATTCCAACACAGCGAGATTGTCACAAGGCATTTGCAAAACACAACACAGATTTGCATTGTCTGTTTACAATGATAATTAGCTCAGGCGGGAACAATTTGAGAGATATGCAGCAGGGCAGAGGGATGCAATAACAGATGCATGAAGAGCAAAGCTTTCTGATCTTAAAAGGAAATGCACACACTGGGTATGACACAGAGAGAAACACGCTGAAGCAGGGGAGTTAAACACCTATAAAATTAATGTTTGGTTAATGCCCCGGTTTTCTGCACTAGTCATTCGGGCATCCCCAGCAGCTGAATCCGAATGGACAGTAAAGTGAAGTATATTGAAATGTATCTAATATTAATCATTAACTGCATATACAAGCTGCTGACTGACAAATACCAAAGCCAAACCAAAAACATTCTGCAGCAAGAGCAACTTGTTTTTTGAAAGAGTATTCTATAGGCAGTGCAGGTGACAGAGCTGTCTGCTTCACCACACTCAGGAAATCATCATCACACACAATCAGCGGCAACTAGTGTGTGTGTGTATGTATATGTGTGTGTATGAGAGAGAGAGAAAGTGAGAGGAAGGAGAGAAAGTGTGTATGTAGGTGGGCTCTACAGTCATTGATGTGAATCATGCTTGGTACATCACACATAATTGAAAAATAGATTCAAAATGGAGTACATTCAGCAATGCAAACTGCACTCTCACACACACACAGACACACACACACACACACACACACAAACACATGCGTATGCACACACACACGCCCAAACAAACCTATATACATTCACAAACCCGCATGTGCAATCACTGGAACAGCCCACAACCAAGCGCATTAAAAAAGTTGGGTATTTTTGTAAAACTCCTAAGAAATCACTCGTATTAAAACCATATAATAATCCTAAAAGACAGTAAATAAATGTAACACAATAATATATCCAGTCAGGCTGGTTGAAATTGTTTTTAAAAGGATGTTTTAAAAGAGTAGAAAATGGCATTATCAAGATGAAGAGTAGTAGTCATAATACAGGTAAGTCCCCACATATTTTCTTTTTGCTGTACAGAAGGCTAAAAATGTGGTGAAGTTAACGGGGTGTAATCAGTGTAGATGCCCTGTTATTCAGGGCATCACAGGCCTACTGATGTAAACCACACTGGTGTTTGGAGCCATTATGAGCCATTTCAGTTCCTCCACAGCTGAGAGGCAATCTGATTCAAGATTTTCTCTATTCCTGCGTGCTAAAAATTGTCGATCCACTTATTTCAAGGTAGAGAGAATGAGGGCCCATTTAGATCCCTCGTATCCAGTTTCCCAGCAAGGCGGATGCTGCCGATCCCAGAACCACAGCCATGCAGGGAGTTGGGCCTGAGCTGGATGAGCCCCTTTGGTACCGCCAGTCCGACTGGTTCCGGAAGCCCATGCCATCTCCATAATAGAAGCGGCGATCTTCCTCAGAAGAGTCGTCGTAGCCATAGCCATAGCCGTATCTGGGCCTTCCCAGAGAGCCCAGCCCGTACCCCAGCGCTGCCCCGCCCAGCGCCCCCGCCGCTGCAGCTCCTGCCAGCTTCAGGCCCTGCTTGGACGACCCGCGGCTGTGGGAGGGAGGGGCTTTTGCGCCCAGGCCCACCCCTTTACCCCTCCCTCTGGCCCCACCTCCACGTTTGGACAGAGCGCAGGGGCACAGTGTTGCCATGAAAAGCATGAACGCCCACAGGAGGAGGAGTCTGCGCTGGCCAATCATGACGCGGGAGCTCCCTGAGAGGACACAAGAACCCACAGGTAAACAAAAGTTTGCTGTCTACAAATGTGTGGGTATGAGGTTACTTTGGACAAATTCATTGACAGGCATGGACTGATACACTGAAATCACCCGTGGGAGTTATTTGGAAGCAAACAAAACTTGTTTAATTAGGAGGGAAGGATCTTATTCTGTATCCACTTCACAGCACTCTGAGGCAGCATTTCAGCTCCATTAGTGCCCTTGTTTATTGTGACAGAGTGCATAACCACAAGGTTCAGATTTTCATTTCTCTGCCAGAAGCTCTTCCAGTGTTTAGCGCTAATGGCTACTGCAATAAGGTGTGGGTAGTTTTTAGGAGTTGTCATGGGAATATGAGTAATGTGCGCATGTAAGTAGTTCAACAAATGCAAGCAAAAGGTTTTAGAAAGGAAAGATTCGGTTACTTATGTATTTAACCATCATGACTCATCCCCTTTTCAAGCAGGCAGTGTTTATGGTCTTTTTTATGTCTTGAAGGAATGGTACGTTTGATTACCTGTTCACTGTTCTGCATGAACTGTACATGCCCATTGTTTGCCAGCATTTCTGACGCAAATGACAATTCAATATCCCTACAAGGGATCTATGAATTGTATCTAATTTAATGCAATCTAGTCTAAATTAAGGATAAATATATTATCATTATCTCAGCACAGAGATCTGAGAAAGTTATTTTTTCCTTGATTTAGAAGATGCTCTTAGCAAGTGTGATTGTCATGGCTGTCATGGCACTATACACACATTCAGTAGTTCCTCTCACAGGAGCTGCAGGAACAAGGACACCAGAACAGAGTACTGACTAGCACATCATATATGAAGTACCAGACTGTCTCAGGCCTATACTCATTCTCTTCTATCTTCTAAGTATAGAATCCTGCTTTTCCTCCTACTGTTTTTACACCAACAGTTCCTCAAGATGCATTTAACTCAGGGCCAAGTTGGAGAAAACCTGTTTGTTTTTTTTTTTTTCGAACTAGAGAGTTTCAGTCAGACAGACTTCAGTCCTAATCTCCAGCCTAAGCATGAAAAAAAAACCATAAACAGCTATAAGGTTACTCGAGCACTGTGTCAGCAGAGAACATCCGAGCAAACAAACAGCAGCACAATGCAGCGCTGTAAGGCTCAGCGGAACAAAGACGAGCCCTCAAACAATCTCACAGCCAATTACAGTCGGGAGGAATCGGTACCATTCAGACCAGCATTAGGACAAATTACACGCTTCGCTGTACCACCAAAAGGCCATGCACCGCACGCTCTGTAACAAATAAACAATGCAATTTCACGGAAAAAAAAGCCAATCAAAAACAAAACAGGTCAGAACATGGACAGTCACTCTGTGTCAACCCCCCCATGGCTTTGTGATATAGCACAGTCTAGAGTTTGCTCCCGGTTGATCTGTTGATATTACTGGCTGTCTCCAAATCATATCCACAAACCTAAAGACGTCCCTGTTGTACTGTGGTACAAATTGAACCAGAGTTCTGTACATGAGAAACCGCTGAGGGTGATGGCTTCAGTTCTGTTCTTTTTGAAACGGCTAATATCCGTCTCACTCTCTCTGCCCGCTTATGCCACTTTGTCTCCTATAGACAGCACACTGAGGAAAAACTCAGCTCAGGATATTTTTAGGGCAAAAGGAGATGATGTCATCAACATGAACATGCAAATGATAACTATGCTGTTTATTTAAAGCTCCTTGAAAAATGTTACAGCAAGAATACTCACAGTTGGCTGAATTTGCTTTTTATTATTCAGAACGAATTACTGCTTTTCAAAATATGTCCACGGAACAGAACACATCAGAAAGTAATCGCTGTTGTCCTTTCATCTAATTACAGTGCACTTGAATGGAAAGAAAATCATTCTTTACCTGCTATTGAGGTCTGAGATCTGGACAAGAATCACTCTGTTGATGGTGACGAGGGTCTGTGCTTCAGTTTGTGTTCAGCTGCTGTTTTCTTCCCTTCATGTTTAGAGTAAAGCTGTCACTCAAGCCGCAGAGGCCAATCCACAGGCACGTGGGGGCATGGTTACGTTGTTTGTTGTTCAGACCATGCCCTCAGCGAGCCACTCCTGCCTTCCAATTGGTCTGTAATCAATAACAGTGGGGCGGAGCCTGGAGTGTCCTGCCACCCACCTCCCACCTGCCTCTTGCCTTGCTCCCCTTTACAAATCTACACCGTCCTGCAACTGATTGCTTCCCTCCATTTCTCGCCTTTTGCCTTATTCCAAGCAACACCCTTGTGCATGTAATATATAAAAGACATCTTATGTTCATACCCTGTTCCCTTCTCTCAGTTACTCCCCCTGCGCTGTTCTCTTATTTCTCCATCTCCCTATTTGTCAAACCCTTCCCCCCACCCCCAATCATGCTTACACTACTCACCGCAGCAGTTGTCATGGTAACGCCACTGCCATACATGTTTGATGAAGTCTCCAACACAAAGACAGCATAAAGGTTCAAAAGAGAAAGCGGCATAAATGCAGTGAGTGAATGAGGAGACCTGAGGGCCTCTCCATGTCTTTATTAAATAATAACAATAAAAAAATCATTGGCATTTTAAAAAATGATAAACATTCAGAATTAAGGCATTGTCTGTAACACTGGGAAATAAAGCGTCTTTGTGTCTCTTTCCAAAAAAAAAATGCACAAAACTTACAAATATATCCATCAGTAATTTTTCAGATACAAAATAAAGTTTTGAAAAGAAATAGCAAGCAGCGCTGGAAAGCCATATACTGCATGTAACACAGAAACAGGCATGCACAAACACAGCTGGAAAGCTATTCTCAGGACATTGTTCCACAGATATCTTTGAATGGATGGGTGCACAATGCAATATTCCTTGGGGACCAAACAAATTTTCCACTTAAGTTCCTCAGCTGCTGCATCTCTCTCACACACACACACACACACACACACACACAAACACACACACACACCACGCATATGCATAAAAACATTCAAACAATGCACTGCAGATACATAGTAGATACATCACTACTCTCTCTCGAGGACCCATCTTTGGAAGAGTAATGTTGTTGTGCCATTACAGGGTAAAATAATGTGCTTTACTGGACCACAAGAAGAAGCCCTGAAAAAGGCCCTCAGTTTTGTATGGGGGGGTTGGTAAAGCCCCCCATAACCCCCCCTCAAGGGGCATGCATGATAGTTCCTTCACATTCTGCACGTACACTTAAATGAAGAAGGCGGGGTCACATGGTAGGACAGCTACAGCTGATTGGCGGCTTCACACAACAGGAAGCTAAGGGCGGGCCACATTCAGAGGAGCCTGAGGTCAGGAGGCGTCCAAACTGCACAAGAAAAGGAATGTTCTCAGTAGAGGAGCAATAGTTCCTGTATATGCTGTCTGTGACAGGATACCCCAGGTAAAATGGCGCGTCCCTCTCCACGGCTAGCAAACTCCACAGAGCAGAGAGAGTCACAAGCCGATGCTGTGAGGTGAAGGGGGCTGTATCTCAGAGTGCCCACTCCACAGTGGAAATGAGTACAGTGGGGAGTGACTCGGTGGTGACGTCCATGGAGGGCCGTACGCTGGTCGTCACTCAGACAGAGGCAGTTTCAGCTGGGCTACAAAACAGAGTGTCCCCTGCGTAAGGTGGCTTTTGTGCTCCTGGGCGTCCCACAGTGAGCGCTGTGTGCTTGTCTGGATTTGTGTCCTGACAGTTCTGCAAGGTCCACGGGGGAAAAGTGCTAGAAAACCTTTGTCTTCACAGGGGCGTCAAAATCGGAGATTATTGCTCTGTTCCTGCATTGCCGCGGAGGTTCACCTCCATCGAGTGACTTTCAAATGGATGGGTGGGCAGGGGGTGAGGAGAGAGGGATGGTTGGAGTGGCTTGTGATTGGATGAGTGGACAGAGGAGGATGAGAGAGGGATGGGCGGAGTGGCTTGTGATTGGATGAGTGGACAGAGGAGGATGAGAGAGAGATGGGCGGAGTGGCTTGTGATTGGACAGGTAGGTAGAGATGGAGGAAAGAGATACGTATGGAGTGTCATGTGATTGAATGGATAGGGAAAAGTCATGGGGGAAAGACAGAAGCAGCCTCAGTAGGAGGAGCATAAGAGGGGGAACAGGATGGAGTAGAGAGTGTATGATGGAAAGAAGGAGAGAAAATTGGTCAAAGAAGAGAGATTATGGGTTCCTGGGGATCCATCATGGTGCTCTTCACATAAAGGTGGACCCCTCAGTCAGACATTGCAACTGTTTCTCAATGATGCTGCGGAGATATTTGTACCTTTGGCGTGAAATAGAGAGAGAAGTTGGGAAAGAAAGAGACAGAGGGTGGGGTGGGGAAGACACAGCACAAAAATGAGAAATAAGCATAAAAGAAACAGTGCAAATTCTAATGCAAAATTACATTGTCAAATTGGATTATTGATGCAGCAGGCTGAAGTTGCCCTGATGCCTGTCAACCCCCATAGCGTTGCCTTCATTTGTCTCCCCCTGGTGGACACAAAATAGTCCTACATGTTGTGGTCATATTAACCACCTGACTCTAAACCCACACTAAACATCAGCATGAAGTCATCGCAGTACATTGGGAGGTTCGGAGATTACAGGACACTATGTGACGTAGACACGTATGTAAAAAGAGAAAGCCTGTGATCTAAGCCGAGAACAGCGAGAAGCAAGTACCTTTTCATGAGTTTCTGCACCTCTCTGTCCTCCTCCTCCTTCAGTTTGATGATGAAACTCTGTAATACCGGCATCTCAAACTTGATGTACTGTGCCACCTGTAGGAGAGGGCAGACAAAGGGTCACGGTGTCACATATCAAGGTTATAGGGGTCACATGGTACGAAGGTTGCAGGGTGTCATGGTCACAGGGTGTCTGAGTGGAAAGGAGTGAAAAGGGTCTCACATCGTAGGTGACCTCCTCTCCCAGGTCCTGCTCCATGAGGAAGACCTTGCAGACCTGCTCACATGGACCTTGGAGCACGCGCACTGCCAGGGGGTGGTCAGCACGCTTCAGCTTCGCCCGCTCTGGAATGCACACACACAGCATTACACACACGCGCAGTGTTGTAAACATGCACACACATACAAACACACCCTGTTTTACATGCACGCTGTTATACATAGTTATACACTGTCAGGCACAGCCACTCACCCCCGCTGGTGTGGACGAGGTAAAGGGCAAAGTCGTCGGGGCTGTTCTCAATCTTAAACTTGCTGAGCAGCACGCGCAGAACCTGAGCGGTGGTCATGCAGCTGTTAATGCGAACATTTGTCACCGAGCCATACGCAGGCGTGAACACGGCCGTCTGAGGGAGGGAGGGAGGGAGGGAGAGAGAGAGAGAGAGAGAGAGAGAGAGAGAGAGAAGGACATTTTTGAAAAAAAGAAAACAAGAGAACTGCAAATATGAAATGGACAAAAACCCACATTAAACTTATATTCAAAAGACATCACCTTTTACATTATGTTTCACTCATTCCGAAAGCATTTATAAAGACAGCACAAGGTTTGTTTTCTTCGCAGTATAGCATAGCCCATCTTTTAAGGCCCATTCACATCTAAATTCTTGTAATCTATTGTTTCATAAAATGTACATTCCCGTTTCAGTCTGGAAATTGTCACTGTCTTTAGAATTAAAACAATATCAGTGACTCGGTGTCCATCTCGACAGGCCTCGTGTGATTTGTACATTGCCAGTTTTCCCACTCCAAGAACTAAATTAGCAAGCATGCACAGGTAATGAATCTCGTTCTTGTATTTTATCCCACTGTACTTCATCTGGATATTTACTGTTATTTTATTACAGTATACGGAATATGTCCTCTTCTGTAACACAAAAATCACATTTATTTTGAGTATTTTGGTTACACTTCAGAACAGCAATGCTACTTGGTGCAACTACTACATGATGGATCCTTCATTGGAGGCCACCAAATCATCCAGAGCGAGGGCTTTTTTAAATCAACCTTCAGGACTGCAAAACCTGCCTTTAAGCTCCTATCCTGGTCCACCACTGATTATCAATAAAGGTCGACCAACTTTTCCACTGCCCTCTACAGATGACTCCATTAGATACACGATGGGATCTGAGTCTGTCTGTATCTTGTAAAGAACTCCACCTAAAACATTGCCTGCTGACTGCCACAACACACCCTCCCTGTTGCTTAGGGACTTTATTAGCAGAAGCTGGTGCATAACACTATGTTATACAGTGTGTCTGCTATACCTTGTGGTTGTAGTAGTGGCCGTTGATGGAGAATCGGTGGCGCCTGATTCGCCGCTGATCGCTAGGCGATCGCCGGGTGCCTCGCCTCAAAACCCCTGCATCGCTCTTTGTCCTCAGGAGCTGAGGGGAGTCTTCCTCACCCTCGCCAGGAGCTGACAGACAGAGACAGACATTCACAATAATGAGAGTGTCAGTACCCGCTGAAAACAAGTATTACATAAAACAGTGAGTCACAACTCTGCACATATCTTCAACTGAGTCCCCCAGAGGACTCTTCAAACCCAACTGCAAAACCCTGATGCAAGTCCCTTTATGTCTTCTGCTACTTCTGATGAAGAATAACCCGCTGGTGCAGCTAACCTGACACAGATCAGAGTGAATCAAACTATGGTAAGAGCTAAAATCTCCCATCTTCACCGCAGACAAACCTAAACAGAAAACACTCTGTCTGAGTGGCTGGCAGAAGAGCTGGCACTCTGAATGTGTCTGCACTGCCTTTTTCACAGATTCTGTCATTTGTGGTTTCAAATACTCTAGGGTTCACACGCTGTTCCTGGACTGCAGTGTGCACCGGAACATCTGTATTCTACCACTTCTGTTTAACAGGCGTTTGTTGAATTATTATGTAAATACACACATTAATCACTTACTTACGGCAGTACTACATGACATATGTGTTTCCTGCTTTGCACAATTATCTATTATGAATACAGTACAATATACATTGAGTTCTCCATTTGGGAGGATCTCATGAATTCCCCGTGAATGGTGAGGGACAATTGCACTATTTGCAAAATATCAGCTAACAGTTATATCATATTACAATAGAAGGCGAAAGACAGATGGGAAGCTGGGGGCAGGCATATGGCATAAGGGTTATATTAATGAAGACAAGAATATGCCTAAAGTAAAACTAAAAATACACCACACCACAGTCAGCTGATCTTCACCCACTGAGCTGTCATTCAACATAATATAATTTTCATTTCTGTTCCTTGACCCTTGACATGAGTTCCCTCTCACTTACCTGGTTCTCCTTCCTCCTTCACAGGGCTCTCTTTTGATTGGCCCTCAGTGCCTGTAACCTCAATGGAAGGAGGGCTTTGCTGGGAACCCTCCTTACTGCAGAGAGAGAGAGAAAGAGTGGGAGAGAGAGTGTGATAAAAATATAAGGTTAATAAATGAGATCCTGTTTCCCTAGATCAAAGACTGTGCAGTCACTGCGAGATACAGGAGACAGATGCGAAACCTGTAAGAAAATACATAATATAGTGTGACAAAAAAGCTTCCCACAATTCAAAAAAATCAATCTTGAAGTTCACCCTGCTTCCTAGCATACCAAAAATCTCAATTTTGCTGGGTAAATATAAAAAAATCTACCTACCGAGCAGCTAAACAAGCGCTCCTCCTGCCATGAGCTGATGTAAACTCATATAAAATATTGCAAATATATTACAGTAGAACTATTCCTGTCCATACTGTCTGAACAGAAATAAATTTGTTTGTTCAATTTGTATATTGTCATGCCAATAAATCTGCACTTGAATTTTAATTGGAACCAGAATGGAAGCATATTTGCATAAACAAGCTGGTCTGGAACTCAGCAGCTCAGCAGCTCAGCAGCAGGACTCAGAATAGTTGGTGCTGCAGCTGATTGTGTATGTTGTAAGGAGTTCAGTGTTAGTCCGCAGTCCTGCACCAGTTCAGCAACTTTTGCATCAGGCGTGCACATGCCAGCTTCTCCATTGACCTCTGACCTTTGTGCGCCCAGATTGCAGCCTGAGTGCCAGGATGTGGAGGAGGGAGGTGGTCTGATCCGCTCCTTGTCATCCTGCATTTGCAGCCTGATTGGTCGGCGGAGCCCCCAGAAGATATTGAGCAACCCCTCGACAATCAGCTCCCCTTCCTCCTGTGGTGGTCACGCCGAGACAAAATGATGAACAAAGTGCCCTCACAGCCATCAGGTACACATGCATGGTGTAATGCATGAAGGACTGATAATCCCACATGAAATGAGAGAGTCTTGAAATAGCCTACAGATGTGCAAGTAATTCTCATTCCTCTACAAACAACCCACAATACAAGATCTGAAATTATACACATCCCTCAAGGGTCATGCTTAATTATTGACCAGATGCAGAGAAGGGAATTATACAGCCCTCAAACCAAGGCACTACTGCATGTGTGGGGGTAGTAAGTGGGTGGGGTATATGGGAGAATAGGGAAGGAGGAGAAAAAGAGAGAGAGGAGGGAGAGGAAGATACAAGGCAGATCTGATGGGAAAGACAGATGTAGGCAACTGCAGTACATGAGGTGTAAACTACAAAGCACTTTGAGCCAAAGAGCACGGTGTCTCACCTCTCTGTGGCGGAGCTGGAGCGACTGTCCCTCATAGTACAGATTATATGTTTTGAGGTGCGACAGCAGGGCACTCCTGGAACAACAAGCCGAAATAATCCCCTCATCAAACCGAACCTTCTGCACTGGACTCGCCCATATGATTCCATCAAAATTTCCAAGTCTTTGCAGAAAGTGCTATTCAAGCAAAATTCCCCAAATAAACTGGCACTATTACAATAGTATAATCCCTGGATTTTAAAATGTGTTGGCGATCAGGACTGAATCCAGGGGTTAGTCAATAAGCCATTAACCTTTAGCTTCTGGTCATACTTGTGTGGCTAATACACCTGTAGCAGAATAACAGAACAGGTGTAGTTACTGGCATGTGCTATAGTGTTAATAGAGGGTGTGGCAGTCCGAGACCAGCCAGGTCCTCCAGTCCAAACAGCTGAAGAGCCCAGAGGCTCAGTGATTGGCAGCACAGCAGGCAGTGTGGCAGCTGTCTGCTCGGCTGTCCTGGTCTTACTTGCTGACGAATTTGTTCTCCCCAATCTGAACGGAGTCCTGTCCATCATCCATCATCGTTCAGTGGGAGCAGCATGGGCGGGGCTGAAGGGAGGGGACAGAGAGGAGCTGATTAACCAATAGCGGAGCCTGGGACACTTGAGGATATCACAGACAAAGGCAGGCTCACAGTGAGCAGTACGATCTTTAACCCTTTTTGTAAGCTCTAAAATATTTCCAACTACCCCTCAGGGTGACTTATATCAGCTTGTGCACACCTACTGTTCTAGAATTTGGTTATGACATCAAAATAATATTTCAAAATATAATTATAAGAACAGATAATATGACATAAATTGCACATAGCAACTATTTGTATACTTTATTTTCGCGAATGTTAGCTAATTTGGGAGTCAGAACTGTGTTATGCTGCTTATTTTGCAACTTGTGAATCTGCATTGAAAAATAAATCATATTGCATTCGTGGTATGTTTTAGTTGAACAAGAAGTGGGTTTAGAAAGAATATTGCTTTGTTGCACAGCCGTTCTAATCTAGTGTTCTAATCACACTGGTTTGACTGTACGCTGTAGGGACCACTCTAGAATGATCACACCCGTTTACGCGAAAGGGTTAGGTCAGCACAGAGTCTTATGACACCTCATGACTCCAGGGACACACAGACACATGGGAACAGACGTGCACTCTTCCTCCGCTCCAAACACACACATACACACACACGAACAGACACACAGACACACACACACAAGCACCACATGGTCATAGCTACAGGGTGAATGACTGCTCGAACTCCAAGAGCGTGTTCACTGCACAGACTTGGCCACAGAGGTCACATTGTGCAGTTGACCTGGCGCCCTGCCAGGAAGTTGTTTGTCGCCACACACAGAAGAACACTCAAAGTCAAATGCCTGTTCGCTTCGGCTATGCTTCACCATTGTGTCTGACTACATTACAGTTCCTCTCCAAAAGGAACCTCCATCCTCTTCCCCGTGACATCACATCCTGCTATCAGTTATGGGCCACTGGCCACAAAATGCTACAATGGCTAAACGCCAGTCATGAGAAGCAGGGCGAGTCACCAGAGGTCACGATGTGCTGGAGATGAAATCAAAGGGAGTCAGGAACAGGGAAGTACTTTATTGTCGTTTTGCTTGCTGTTGAAGAGGCATTGCGCAACAGACTGATTGCAGCAACAGATTACCACTGAGACCAATCAGACTAAATGCAAAACAGTGGCCTGGTGACAGCACAACCACAGCCACTGAAAAGCCACGCTGGGTTGGACTCCTGGGTGATGGAGGCCCAGCCTTCTGGATGGGGAAGAGAGGGGGTATCTGAACCTTAGGGTGAGCATGTGTTTGAGGAAGCCACCTCCCCTCCCCCCTTCAGCGCAACTCTTCCTCTTTGCTAAAGCTCACACAGGAAGCACTGACTATTCTTACACACTCATTTACACTTCCTCACTTCTGCTGTAGACTCACAGATGCAGAGAAACCATACACTCTCTCTCACACACACACATATACACACACACACTTCACAGAGATAGTCACAGAGACTTCAGAGATAGTCTATAGCACTATGTCACCATCTATGGCTCCATGAAATATTAAATATCCAATCAAAACCACTGCACATTTCTATTAATATTTAAG
This sequence comes from Megalops cyprinoides, assembly GCF_013368585.1. Taxonomy (NCBI): domain Eukaryota; kingdom Metazoa; phylum Chordata; class Actinopteri; order Elopiformes; family Megalopidae; genus Megalops; species Megalops cyprinoides. The sequence continues at coordinate 22,099,729 of NC_050587.1, read as the reverse complement.
CATCTGCATTAGGTCCCGCCCGACACACATCCAACTGAACTTAACCCTTCTCTTCCATAGCTGTGATACAGGCTGCAGTACAGGCTGTCTGTGGGTAACATGGTGTTTGGCACTGCATTATAGGATGTGAATATGGCCTTACTGCTTGGAAACCAGCCCAAATAAAGTCTCTACTCACAACAGGAAGCATTATTATTCATTGAAATAAAATGAACTAAGACATGGTCACTTCTCAAAGGGCAGTATGGGATAAATGGACACTGAAGTTCAACATCATGTCATTACTATAACTGTTTTCTGTCATGTGGTTTGGTCACAGTTTATACAGTATTATACTTAACATGGATATACTTACAGGAGCATGCTAATATCATTTTTATCACTTTAATAGTGACATTTTTACATACCATGCACTAGACCCCTCTTCGCCAGCCATCATGACATGCAGTTGTTTACAAACCCTGTTTACAGAAGCAATGCCTTGAGAGGTGTTATATGCACCTCATGAAGGCTTTATGAATATATACTTCTGCCTCTACTGTGCAGCAGGTGCTGGGTTAGGCTCCTAGACTCTCAGGTGGTTGTAGTCAGAGGGATACTGTCTGTCTTTCATGAGACGGTCCTTTGGAGCTAAACATGGAAACTTCCACTCTCTCCCTCTCCCCAGGGCTTTGTGCTCCTTGTTCTTTGGCCTGAAGTGCTGGCACAGCTTTGCCTCTCTCAGTAATTTGACACTGCTAGCATAAGTCAGTCGTGTATGAAGAGACTTCAGCTGAAACTCAAGAGTAATAGTGCATGAGCAAACACATGTGTACTACACCACAGCCCAGCTCTGAAACTATGAATTACAGATTTACAATACACACACACACACACAAGGCAGCACTGAAACCAGTGTTAATGACCGCTCTGTATCTCTCTCATAAATGTACATGCACACACACACATACACATACACGCACACACACACACACACACAAGCCAGCACTGAAACCAGTGTTAATGACCGCTCTGTATCTCTCTCATAAATGTACATGCACACACACATGCACACACATACACATACACATACACACACGCACACACACAAGCCAGCACTGAAACCAATGTTAATGACCGCTCTGTATCTCTCTCATAAATGTACATGCACACACACACATACACACACACACACATGCACACACACACATACACACACACGCACGCACACACACACACACACACAAGCCAACACTGAAACCAATGTTAATGACCGCTCTGTATCTCTCTCATAAATTTACATGCACACACACATGCACACATACACATACACATACACACACACACACACATACGCGCACACACACACACACACACACACACACACACACACACACACACACACACACACACACACACACACACACACACATTCTCTCCCTAACAGAGACGTACAGGAAACATGCTCGCACAGTGTACACTGATTATAAACACAGATATGCTGATACACCCGAGGACAATACTGAGATACACACACACACACACACAGGAGCAGCAGTTGTTTTGACTGTCTGAAAAGTCTGAAAGCCAGATATACAGACCAACAGGCTTTTGTGCTGTGTTGCATCTGAAATTACAGCCGTTGGAGAAGATTACTGGAAACTGCCCCAGAAATAGAGAGAGCCTTCCCTGGGGTACCACTCCAGGTCATATATAAAAGACCCTGTCAAAGAGGATCATGGGATTGTGTCCCCCCTTTGACCCACATTTTGCCCTTTCCTTCACCCTCTCCTTCTTCTTTCTCTTCCCTTCCAACTCACTTCAACTCACATCTGCATTTTTCCTCCACATCCTATTCCTTCCTTTTCTTCTTCTCACTTAATCCTCACAACCCCCCCCCCCCCCCCCCCACTTCCTCTCTGTCTCTCAAATGAGAGTTGACACTCTTCCATCCACGTCAGTGCTGACCAAATCAGATTCAAATTAAAAAGTCTTCATTTGCATGGCAAGTTAGCTTGCTTTACAAAAGCATTGACATGCAAGGAAAAATACAGCAATGCAACAACAGACAAAACAGACTAAAGCACATCTGTATTCCCCGTTCTAAGAGAATTTCACGCAGTTTGTTTTGTTGTTTAGTTGTTAATCATTATTTCCCTCTCTGGCTTTTATTATACATCCATCTGTTTGTTTGGCTCTTTTCCCTTTCTCTTTGTCAATGTCTCCCATACACACAGAGCACTCTTCCACTCCTGTCCCTCTCTCCAAATTCACGCCTCTTTAAGAGGAACAAACAGGTTTTTCAAGATTATTGGAGGCACCCTAAAGCATTTACAACAACCTATGTGTCTTTCATGAAACCTCTCATTCTTTGCCTCTTCCTGACATTTCTTTTCCCTGTTGCTACAACTCTCCTCTGTATCTCTGAATCTTAAACCTTAAGTGGTCACTCTTCTCCCACTACAGAAGAGTTTCGAAACTTGCGGTTATCGCTCCTTTGGGCTAAATAAGCCATTGGCATCCTCAGCAACCATCCTCCCCCAGCCCTCCTCAACCTTCAGACGTGACAAATGGCCAGTCTGGTTTATTGGCTGGGATATGGTCGGTTGTTATCGTCATGGCGACCCTCAAAACAGTTGCGAACAGACCCCCAGCTCCATAGTTTGTGGTGCCAGAGATTGAGCAAAGCTCTGTGGAATTTCACCAGCTCCTTCTGTGGCTTTATGTTTAAACACACTAACAGGATTGGAATACTGATAAAAGATCAATGGACTGGTGTAAAACAACTCAAAACCCTAAATCATATCCATTAGAAATCTTTTTGACTTGTTGCTGCAGTGCCATATATTTACACTTCAGGAGTCTTCCAGTAAAAAAATGCAACATAACTACTACCTCTATAAAGCATTAATTCCACACTATGTATTTGCTTAATAGAAATCCTTCTGTACTTTTACAGCGTTCTGGTTACCAGCCCTGTTCCCTAACCATGCATGCCATGTTATATGTTACATTAACTCAGTATAAACTTTAGTACCAAATTGGTTTGTTCTTATTATCACAGTTTCAGAGTGGGTTGAGTATTTGTTGAGTTGCTATTTGCATCGTGTTTTGTTACACCATGCAGAAGCTTTGCAGCTTTGGCCTAATATTATCTATTGTATAAAGATAGTTATTTAGTGAAAAATTCAGGTTAATTCAGGATACAACTGGAGTGACAGCTGGGATTTTTGGCTGTACAAGCCCAGTTCCATAACCATTCTGAACTAATATCATAACGGGATCATTAACAAACATCAATAATGAATCCATTAACTCATACTAACAACCTGAAATGCCTCGATTCTCTCGTCAACTCGTACGTGTTATCATGACTTTGCAAGGTCATGTGTATTTCTGTTCTAAGACCAGAAACGCACAGCAGAAACATCAATGGAATTGTTACGTAAGCCAGTCATCATGTCCAATGATAGGCAGTTGTGTTCAACTTCTTGATCTTTTGGGGCTTGGTCTCGAACCGCTTGCATCTGATCTCGAACACTATACCCACTGGTAGCTTTTTTGTCACTAAGCTTATTCACGCTCCCTTATTCCCTCTGATAGAAACTGACTGTCTAGACAGATAACTTTTCTCTACAATCATACAGAGTACTCAAATGCAGCTATGGGGCTCATGTCAGGACTGCTACCTCATGTGTACAAGGCATGTGCTAGCTACCAACATCCTGTAACGTTAGCAAGCTAACGAGTCCATTATAAAAAAAAACGAACACTGACCACTACAGAAGGATGACTCTAAGGAGTCGATCGATAAATGCTTCAATAATCGTATTAACATGTCAATAGGTCTTTCGCTGCTGGCAAATGAACATGCTCTTACTTCATAAAAATGTTCTTCCACGTCACTAACAGCTGGCATATTTATGCAGAAAACACTTACTTTGTTGCGTACGTGATTTCCCTTACTCAAGTCGTTCTTTCTCTTTTTTTTCAAGAGAAGGGTGGGGTGAAGGGTTCTTTAAACCCTCCGAGAAGGCTGAGTCCCTGACGCATGTGTCGCTCGGCGGATACCCTCTCCGTCTGGAGGCGTGCAGCTCGGTTCGTATCTGCCCGACGCATCGGAATCGTCCCTCGAACTGGGAGGTGGAGAAGGCGGCCCCCCCATCTATCTGTTATACTGGGCTCCTCAACGGGCGACCGACCAATCAGCGTTCCGTTTGACGCCCCATTGTTTGTTGCCACTACGCAACGCAGATAAACGTGACGCGAACTGGCTCGCGACGAGAGAGGGTCAGTTTGACATCTTTGCTTCTCATCACGGATAGATTACGTTGCGAGAGTGACTGTGAGTCCGTTACTGGTGTTCGTTCTGAGCCATCCGTGTGAACGTTAATTTACATGTAGGACTGTTATCCCGTCTTGACATATTTCCTACGATGCGATCCTGAACCGCCATTGTCAGGATAATATGCTGTGTTTTAATGTGCAACATGCATGGACATGCGATTTCCTCGTTATATTCCACTCATTTGCATACAAAGAATTGAATAATTGTGCAAAATAACGAAGTGAATCTTCGAAAAAATAATGGCAAATGCAAGTGTGGTTTAACTGAACTCAAGACATAAAAGAACACGACAATCATCTTGAGTTTCCCTCTCAGTTTGTTAGTGACCAACAGAGGACACACTTCGTGACATTGAGTCTTTGACAGGGGAAAACTTGTAATTTTCCAAAAAAATCAAGAAACCTTGGATTGTCCTTAGGACACCCTAAACTAACTTTGTGAAATCTCAGATGGGTAGAGAGCATGAATTATTCTCTTTCACCATGCTAATCCAATCATTTCCTTCATTAACATCTGTTCGTTCAGTGAAACCCCTCTCTCTCTAGAGGGAGCTTAGTATCAGACATTCAATTGTGGCTGGTGCAGTGAGCAGATTCAACATTAATGATCCTAAATCCGTGAAATCCCATCATGCAAAAGTCACAATGCAGAAAGAGTTATTACTTATCACTGCAGACGCACAGACAGCTCCCACAGGGCTTAACCTAGAAACGAGTGATCCCCACAAACGACCACATATCCCTTTAAAGATGCAGGAACAAGAGCATTATTTATGCCATTCCTCCGCGCTACATGTTTCAGTAACGTGCTTTGTCTGCTTACCAACGTGCCATGTAGAAGCGGAAACAGTGGGATCAGCGTTATATTTGTATGCTGAAACATTCCTTAGAAAAAAAGAAACTACATAATTCCTCATCTGTAAAGAGGCACCCCTTCCCCAAACCTACAAATCACAAAGACTATACTGAGGATTCATTGTAGAACATCTTTTATTAAATAGTTTTTAAGAAGGAATAATACACTTATTACTACAATTAGTATACACAATGTGTGGTCCAGGAATTTATAGCATTCTGTAACATCTCTATACATTTCTGTTTAAAGTCTCATATTCAATATTCTTTCTCTTTACAATTATTGACATGAAATAGGAAGCAATGATAGAAAAATACAAAGTGAAAAAAATTCTAGCAGACATAAATCATCAAAATTTCACTTAACTACAGATTTTACAAATAAGATAAGAACATTCTCTTTCTTAAATAGAGAAGTAACACAAACCATTTGCTTTGCAGCGAGATGGTTTAAACAGATGCGTTTCTTAACATACAAACACTTCTTTTGACTGTAAAAACGTAACTATGATATATAATATATTAAAAATAATTCAAAACTTGCAAAATGAAAGACAATGTCTTGACAAATACACCATATCTCTTCCCCTTCAAAATAACTGAAAGGAGGTTCTATGTGTAACACACACACTAGTTTCTTTATAACCACTTTTCCTTCATCACTATATCAGAATGACCTCTCAGACTCTGGCAAAAGTGTGAACATACACATATATGGATACATCTTGTCCACCAGATACAGAAAAAGCACTCTCATATTTTCCTCATCTCTGCTCTTGTTCAATGGTTACTTGCGACTGGGAGAATAATAGATGCCTATGATTACCACCACGCTGAGCCATCTGTGAATGATAAATCAATGGCAAGCAACAAAAAAGAGCATCCGCTAAAGGAATACAATGTAAAGTGTAAAAGGTGTGCGATAAAGAAACATACATTGTTTTACCAGTGCTGGGAGAGTGAGGCTTTGTAAAGCCCACAATGCATGGAAATACCATCTGCTCTCAATCACCGACTAACTTGAACCAATCAAAAACACTGTACTAAGTACAATATGACTTCTTAAACTAAGTGAGTCACCAATAACGTAGTCTCACTTTCCCATCACTACATTTTACAGCTCAACAGGGGTTAAAGGGGGTGTTTACAATATATGCTGCATAAAACTGACCAAGGTCTCAACCTCTGCATTATATATTGTTTGTAAGTGTGTGTGTGTGTATGCCTTACTATGGTACAAAAATACCACCCTCTCCACCAGGAATTAAATCAATTAAAGATTCAATCTTACTGTAATGTCACTTTGCACAATTCTTTGCTTAAGGACAGTTGGACAGGTAATGCCTCTGAAGTGGATGCACGGAATACACTTGTACAAAAAAAAGAAAAAAAAAAAAGGCAGCAAGTGGTGTAAGGGTTTGAGTGTTTGGCTCTGGGCAAATCCTAGGCTTGAGTTCTGGGTGACAAAATGTAAACCTCCTCAGGTTAACATGCAGAAAGGGACAGTTCAGAGAATTCTCCAGGAATATCTGCCTCTCAGACCTAGCTGTTTAGCCACGACACCACAATTCAATTACTGATTCAGTAATTACTGATTCAATTCAATTATGTTCCCACCTCCAACTATTGGTTAACTTGACTAATAAATGACTGTTGCATTAAACAAAGGACTTTTATGTTGCATGATGAATACGTCCTATGAGTTTTGATGTGGGAGCTACTTATTTGTTTTTCTCCTCCCTCTTCCGCTCCAAAACCTGGATATTATCACAGTGCATGTCAATAATGCTGTTCGCGTGCACACATGCATTTTTAAAATATCTGCATCAGCTTAAAAAAACAAAAATATGGCCTAGTTGACTGTAAAGTCACAAACAGGCTAAAAAACGTGCCTGTTCTTAGCTATGCAACAAATGAAATGAAATGGATACTCAGGAGTTTGTTTGTTCCATGAAATTCTTAATGAAAAAACACATCGCCCTTCATGAGTTTCAAGGATGAAATTATTTTCTAGGATTTCAATAAAATTTTCCACGGGAACACTGCCAGATTAATTGCTAGAACCTCATTTATGTCCAATGCCTCACTGATCATTAAAAATCTTACGTATTGCACTTTTTACTAATACGATGCATGTCTGAGTCCTACCCCGTCCATCTCACGTCACTATCAAACAGACTTTTCAGCAGTGATGGCTGACTTATCTGAACCAACCTATTGCCAATCAATTGCTGTCCACAGAACAACATTAGAATTGGATCAGATCAGCAAGCTGCTTTGAACACGATTATAATCCCAAATACTATGAGGTTATTGATAGCTCACATCCATTTGGGATCTGAAGTGTAGTGATGCAAGAGGCAACAAGATCAGACAACAACGTTGACTAGTGGCCCGAGTGGAATGCCAGCAGCTTTTAGGTTCTGCACGGTCGCTTAACTAGTCACAGAACTGATGAAGGGAAATACTGAGACTCTGTGGTTCTTGTCTCACATCACCAGAGTTCATCATAAAAAGACAGCGATTTGGGCTTGGAGCTGGGGTCACACAGCCCACTATGTTCCCTATGGCAGTGGAAATCATCTTCAGAGCTTCAAAATGGATGGTGGATGGAGAAGACAGCATGTGTTTGTGTGAGATGAAGCTTGCTGAAGATACAAGAACCATGAATAAGACTGTACACTTTCATGAAGCCTCTTCTGAGAAAGATCAAAACAAATGCTAAATAGTAAAAACTGTAGTGCAAACCATGCACACTGAAATAGGTGGACAATAATTTGCAATATTCTAGTGTCTGAATAAACACTCAATTTTACAGATATTCTGAGCGGCATTGGAAAGGCTTTGCATTCAGCGCACTCCAACCATGACAGCTCAAAGCACACCTCCATGACAAGACATCATGGGGCAAACAGAGTCAATGCCTGTTCTCTCTGTCAATAGCACTACATATCACCAAAATGTGTCTTTTTAACACCAAGGTACAGCCTTATAGGACAAAAGCAATGAGGGACACAGCTGGAAAATGCAGACAGGTTGTAAAATCCTGTCCAATCATGGCTGGCCATTGTGGTGAGTGGCGGAGTCACTGGCCAGTCAGAGACCACCAATGCACAGTGAGAGGGATACAAGGCACGGTCAGTGGGTGTGAAGGAACTGGCACTGGCTGGGGAGGGAATGGGGAACAGCCAAGGAGTCATAAAAATGGAGGGTCAAAATAGGAAAGTAGACTGACCCCAGGTCTGGAAGGATTCACAAAACATTTAGCAGTTCAACACCCAGTGCCTTTAATTTTGTTAATAACAACCAGTACTGCAGAATGCCACGGCATGTTTCTTGGAAAAGGACCAGATAAATATGCTGTAAACCTCCAAAACATGTTGTACAATACAGCACCGTTCAACTACAAGCTTCACAATACTAAATGCAACGCAAAGCTCAAAGTAAATAACTAAAACCATGTTTAAATGGCTTAAATGACAGCCGAAATCTTACTTTTCCCGTTTTCCTGTTTGGCAGTAGACTACATACTACAGGTCAACCGATGATGTCTGTCCAATGCTAAGGACAAGTCACTCCACAGCACTTCAACAACTGATATAGGTCTGCAGGCTCTGCGTGTTGGCATGGGTATCTAGGAATAAACTGTTCAGCTTGAGAACATCAAGTAAAATACTGGCCCAGATTCTCTTTTACTCACACAAAAATGGATGCTCTCAAGAACATCCTGATAGAACTCACTTTGAAGTTCCAGACAGTACAGTAAGTCATGGTTTATGAGGCTGACAAAGAACTGAGAGCTTGTAGTCGGATTCTGTAACACCTTTTTATTATACGAGGGGCCCTAGAGGGAACCTCCTGGCCTTCTTCTCAGACACGATCGTTTCGACAACAGTACAGCTCTTGAGCATGGTCTGCATGAGAACCATGGGAAGGAGTGTTCTCTGATGTCACAATGAGGCTCAGGACTGAGAACACCACCCTGTCTGTATGAGCACAGACATTTATGGAAATGACACCAGTGCGTCAGCAATGCAACTTCAGGACTCTCAAATGTAAGGAAAATCTCTTGTAATATTACATCAGCATATCATTCAGTGACTTTGAAAATGGCTTCATCAAGGGTGACATCATCAGTCACCAACTGCAATTATGTTATATACCTGTGCGTAACAGCATTAAAACACATATGCACTGAGCACTTCAACTGTCAAACTTCTCAACAAATAGGGTGCTGACCCAAATTATTAATCTTTTGGACTTTACCATCAGCCAGAATAAGATTGTTGAGTGTTGTGAACAAGTGTTCTAAACGCAACACTTCTGTAGAACAGTTTGACACATGTATAAAAAATACACAGACTGTAACAGGATGAGGACTAGCCTCAGGGACTGTTGAGGTAAAAGTAGTTGTCTGGTTCCCAGAAGTCTTCATGGAAACCAACAAAGGAGCAAACCAAAACACAAACAACGATGATAATAACGCTAATCAAAATGAGACTAGTAAACACACAATCTACAATAGGTAGAATCGCTTGAGTTTCAATACTGCTAGGAACCATAATCTCCTTTTCACTGTCAACAAAATGACCTTCTCTGCATAAAACATCCTGAACCAAATTCAGGTGCCATGTCATCAACAGTCTGAAACGAACATCTTTATCTATAGAGGACAGATAAGCGGCAGGCGCTGCAAACGGATAAATCAGTTTCCTGCTCCTTGGTTTCCTGTTTCAATTCCGTGTCTTGTGGCCTGAGCATAAGCTTTTCTCTTTCTTTTTTAAACCTACTACGACGTGCAAATGAACTGACGGCCTACTTATAAAATGTGCTGTGCTCAATTAGTCTGTGGGGGATTTGTGGACATGCCTAATAAATACGGATACTACGGTGAAGCTACCCGAAAGGGGCACGCGCCTGTGCATTTCGATCCGTGGCAAGAAGTAGTGCAAAAAAAAAAGAGTATCACAATCACTATGTGTTTCACTGTGGATCACAGAAGCCACCTGCAGAAGCGTGACCCTGCCAGCATGCGCTCAGGGCGTGTGCGTGTGTTTGCGATCACATCCGCTGTGTGTTATCTGTGCGTAGCGCAGCCCTACTAGGCCCTGCCAGCTGCCTGTGCTGCTGCTGCGTGGGAGCGCTCTCTCGGCAGCAAGCTACTGGCCCAAAAGGCCTCTCTTTTGTCCTCCCAACGTCCAACGCTTTGCTTGAAAACAGAAATTCGGATCCTCTCCCCCATCGATCAGCCCCCCTCGGTCTCTCTGTGTCTGTTCGGGCTCTTTCCAGAGAGACCCCAGCTCAAGCCGCAGCTCGGGCACAGGACGGCGTGACTTGGTCATGGGGACGTCGTAAGGACAGTTCCGTGTCGGTATTTTTTTCCCCTGGTGTTTTGACTCCCCTCCTGCTTTTTAAAGGAACCCGTGAGGGTTGCTCTCTGAATTGTGCAATGTTTCTATCCAACTGGGGCATGTAATTTATCTGAGTATATATAAGTAAGTGCTTGAAGATTACACCCAGGGAGTGTGTTTGGTTTGACTCAACAAGAGCACATCAAGTACATGGTCCTTACCATCATTACTGATAAATGCCCTGCAAGCCAAAAACAATGTTCCCTGGGTATACTTGTCTCTGAAAACAACCCTTGGATGCACTTTAAATGAACAGTCTGAAATTAGGCGACACTGAAGTTTGGGGAATTATAGCTCAGCAGTGTAAGGTTCAATGTAGTGTGAAATTCAATGTGCTGCATGATGCACTTTATATGACAAATATATAGAATAACGTCTCTGTAATGGCCCAAACACACAAATATGTAATAAGGCTGGTTGGTTCTAGACAAGAATTGATAGGGTAAATCAGACCGTGGCTTGTTCAATGGATCAAACCAAACGTGATAATAAATCAGGGATATACTTGTCTAGAATGAAGTGGGCCTCCCTACTGACGCAAAGGGGCAACTCAGTGTCGACCATGGCACCATGTTAATATTGAGCTTCAACTGATACTAACAGTGAAAAAAAGAGAGAAAAAAACAGAGAAGGGAAATCGGAAACACCAAGAGGAAAAAAGGAATGTCCCACAGCTCTGAAATCTCTCTTCTGTAACTCTTCCTCTCAACCCCGCCGCCCTGCTATACGCTACTTTCCCCACCCGCAGCCACGCCTCCTCCTCCCCCTCCCTCCCCTCCGCCTCTCCCTCTCCGACACGCCCCTTGCGCCACCCCCATCCAGGAGTACCCACTGAAGGTGGGGCTGATGGGCAGGTACTGGAAGACGCGGTGCCTGCGCAGGAAGTCCATGCCGAACGGGAGGTCGTAGGAGCGCATGCCCTCCAGCTCGGCTGCACCAGGGCCCGACCCCCTCTTCAGCTTCCGGATACCCCGCTCCTCCGGAGTGCCTGGGAGAAGGGAGAGGGGAAGAGGGAGAGAAAGGGGGAGGAGGAGAGGTACGAGGTAAGACAGGTGAAGACAGTAAAGAAGTGAAAGCACAGAGTTTCAGGAAGTGAAATAGTGACCTGTCAATTCAAGACATCTTGTGAGACGGACGAGGATAAGATGCTTCACAGAAAACATCCTCCAGACCATCAATGGCTTAAAAGTGCAGAGGACGCTCACCAGGAATAGTGTTGTCCAGCACAAATGCAACTGAGCCCCCTACAAACATGGCCGTTGTCAAGAGCACGTTCAGTACTTGGTCAATGCTGACGATGCCTGTGAGAAGGAGAGGGAGACAGGATGTGTGAAACTCTGGTCTCTTGGATCATGACCGTTTTCAGGATGTGTAGGCAGGTGTTTCTCAGCGGCTGTGTATGTCTGTGTTAGCGTGCCAGTGGGATTAGATATTTACATGAGGTATTGCACCTGTAGAGAAGCTGCACTGGTTACTTCAGTGGTTTTCACAGTAGCTAGCATGTGATGCTGAAATGAATCCACTGGCTGTATGTATAGCCAGCAATGCTGAAATGACTGCTTCAGCTTTTAGTCAGAATGCTGTATGTGACTGAAATTGCTGCTTTAGCTGTAAGAGTAATAAATGATACTGAAATGGCTGCTTTAGAGTTAAGAAGCACAGTAGATGGTACTGAAATGGCTGCCTTAGCCAAAAGCATGTGCTCTTGGTCAGCACCTGTGACCAGCGGGTTCCCTTTCAGGTAGCTGGGCAGCATGAGGCCAAAGAAGATGGAGAAGCCCAGGACGAAGAGGTTGCGGGAGGAGTTGAGGTCGATGAACTGCAGGTTGGACAGGCCCACGGCCGTGATCATGCCAAAGAGGGTGCAGAAGAGCGCCCCCAACACCGGGTCGGGCAGCGAGGCAAACAGGGCACTGAACTTCCCCACCAAACCCAGGAGCAGCATCAGGCCTGCTCCGTACTGGATCACACGTCTGCTGCCCACCTGCAGGGGACACCCGGCATGGGGTCTTAAGACCTGAAGGTTGTGGGTTATGTACCCTTGAGCAGACAACTCAGCGTGAATCATCTGGCTTTATACACTAACAGTATTTAGAATAAATTAAACACAATGTCAGTTGCGCTGGATATATAGTATTATAATAAAAACAGTCATGCTACACAATGAGACTAATGCTGTAACCCAAGACCCGGGTAGAAGGCGTTTGTGTGACATCATGCATGTGGACGAGCTCAAAGGGCCACACCTTGGTGATGCCCAGCACCCCGATATTGGGGCTGGATGAAGTGGAGCCGTTTCCTGTCCCGAAAATGCCATCCAGGACACAGGACAGCCCCTCTACGAAGATCCCCCTGAGGATTGGAGGGTTCGAGGGGATCACAAAGTGGAAAATAACAATGCTATTTCAAAAGCCAGGATGTGCACTGTGAGATAAACCTTCGCTGAAATAACTTGATGTCATAACCTCAAGCATTTATGGTCAGTGGCTAAAGAGTGTGTCACATGTCAACGTGTGTCAATGTATAGACACCTAGCTATTAGCTCTAGCCACTGGTCCCTCGGAAGGGGAATTGCTGGTATGTGTGTATGGTGAGGAGACGACAGAGGGCCTTCCGTACCTGTTGATGGCATGGATGGGGGGTGGGGGGGCGCAGGAGAGGCGGGCACAGGCGTAATAATCACCGATGGATTCGATGATGCTGGATACCACTGCACTCATCATGCCAATCACCCCTGCAGCTGACACGGTGGGCAAACCCCACTGAACTGTGGGTAAGAAGAAACGCACAACACTGATGACATTACTGCCAGCTCCAATGCTAATGCTCACTGTAACAGCATGTTACTGCCAGCTACAGGCCTGACGCTCACTCAAAGAGCACTGCACTGACTGCAACAGGGCTAATCCACCCAAAGCATAGTGCACTGCTGGCTACAGGGTTGGCTCTTAAGCAAAACAACAGGTGAGCACTGTCAGGTACAGGGCTGGTCCTCTCACTGATTGCATGTGGTTTTTATTGCATGTGGGGCAGCTCATGGTTCACAGGTGTGTCATATTAAACTCACAGGGGTAGGGGACCTTAAACCAGGGGGCGGCGGTGAGGACACCCCGGCGTGCATCGGTACGGGCGTAGAAGCCATACTGATCCTTCTGTGGCGGGAAGATGTCCGTCACCGTGAAGATGAAGCACAGCAACCACGACACCAAAATCGCCATGATGATCTGAGACAGGGAGGGAGAGAGAGAAGGGGAGAAGAGGGAAGGAAGACAGGGGGGAACAGAGGGGGAGGGACAGTGAGAGAAGAAAGGAGGATGGAAAGGGAGACGGGAGGTGTGAAGGCAGAGGAAAGAAAGAGGGAAATAGAGAGAGAACCATCAATACAAGTATCAAGCTCGACCTCTATATGGAACTCCAAAAGAAATACAATTTAAGCAACTCATATATTGGGGGGGGGGCTTACTGGAAACATTTTGAAGAGTTTCAGGCGGTAGGATGTCCAGCCCTTCTTGGACTGGTAGACGGGGAGGGGCAGCTGCACATTGCGGGCATACTGGGAGAACAGCAGCACCAGGAAGATTGTCCTACAGAGAGAGACACACACAAAACAAGGTCATCTCCCACACACGGTGTGGCTCTCCACCATCCCTTTTTCATCACAGGAGCTGGAACTCGAGAGAGAGAGAGAGAGAGAGAGAGAGAGAGAGAGAGAGAGAGAGAGAGAGACATCATGGCAACCTCCCACACCCTGACAATACACTCAGTAATGTTCTCAATAGCCCCTGAAACATTCCATCTCAAATAATGCAATGCTTCATGTAAGTGGGTCCTCAGGTGCACTTCAAGTTGTTAGGAAGTATTCTTCAGTCACCAGCTCATGTGAGTGATTGAGATATATTTCCTAACAAACAGGAGTAACTCCAGATACCAAAGTGTGCGAGGCCTCCCCAAATACACTTGACTAGAGATAATATCTCTTATAAAAGAATAACATCACTTCTACCTTTTCCACCATAGGAATAGCAACTCACAGGAACTGAGGCTAACAGTCAGCCAAGAACTTAACCACTAAATCTACAATCCTCAGTGCTTTGGACCATTCAGAGCCTGGGACTCCCGTGCTTAGGAGAGCACAATGGCTGTAATGTGCTGTACATAATACATGAAGCACCCGAGCCCTGAGGCGGCACACTCACAGCATGGCGATGCCCCAGTGCTTCCCCGCTCTCTCCCCGGCCGCCTGGAAGCCGGACAGCCCGATGAGCGCCACGGTGGGTGTGATGGTGAGGGGGCCAATGTATTTGAGCAGGATCCCCGGGAGACCCAGGGCCCCGATGCATACCTCAACCAGCGACGACACAATGATGGCCCCCTGGATCTGCGTGAGGGGGAAAACAAGGAGGGGTGCTCTCTGAGTGTGTTCCAGGGAAGCCTGTCTGTGACAACACCCCTATTCTCAGTCTACAGCAGACAGACCAGCTAACTACACCTTTATATCTTTTGATAAGCAGACTCCTGGATCCAGAGTGACTTACATCTATTTATATAGACAGTTATTGTATCCATTTATCTGGACGGATTTTTACTGGCTTACCTGGGAATTGAACAGGTAACCTTTGCGTTAGCCCTGAACATTAGCACCACACCACAGCCCAGCGCTGCCAGCAGTTTAGAGCAGGTAGCACACGCTCAAATGCAAGTCGATACATAAAGGGACTGATCTCCGCAGTAAGATGCCTGAGCAGAGCATTACCCTGAGGGCCTCTCTCCTTCCCTCCCTGGCTCTTACCTCCCGAATCCGTGGGTGCCAGATGTGCTCGGTGTGTAAGAGCTCCGTGCCGTTCAGCACAGGGATGGCTGGGAACAGAAGGAGAGACGGGAGAGAGTGGGAGAGAGAGGGAGAGAGACAGAGGGAAAAGAAAGACTTTTATAATCCATGGTCTCTGATTCCCAGGAGAAACTTTGACACTGATCACACCTGTAGATGTTGCCTCTAGTTCTTCTTAGCAAACACTGAGCATGTGTATGTGTCTGAAGGTATGTGTGTGTGTGTGTGTGTGTGTGTGTGTGTGTGTGTGCATATGTGCCCATGAGAGCATGGATCAGTGTAATTTACCTGTGTCATTACACTTCCACTTCTCCAGGGACAGGATGGCACGGGCAGGGGCCAGGAAGGCAAAAGCACTGGCCTGGAACAGGGGAAGGCTAGGGAGGGAGGAAGAGAGAGAAAAGTGCAGAGAGGAGACCAAGAGAGACACGAGAGAGACAGGGAAGAGAGCAGGGAGAGGGAGACAGGAGTGAAAGGGGAGAAAGACAGGAGAAAGAGGACAGAGAAAGTCCAAATGTCACTTTGATGCCGGAGACAGTACATACATTGGGACTGCGTCTCATGCATTTTTCTGTCTTAATTTATGCTGCACCAAAGCGTTATCCCTGTGATATAAAGGTGTTAAAGGCCACAAAACTGCAATGGGCATATTATAAAGAATGAGAGAATTTCAGATCAACTCAAAAAAGCTCAATATGCAAACTATGGATTTTTCTGCTCCCTATGGCAAATTGCATTTTGCTAGGCTAGAAATCGAGATGGAGTAACACAGAAGTACAGATGCGGAATAATGCAATATTTACTGGGAAAAATGTACATCAATGCAACATCAAGGCACAGAAGTCACTCCGACAGCTAGTTCACCACTGTTCCAGTTTAATTTCCCTTGGTGGTGTACTACCACTGAGCAACCACATGATGTCGCCACAAGCTGCTGAAACGCAAGTTCACACATAACGTTACAACAGAGCAAAGGATGGCCGGAGCAAAATTACAGGTGTTCTCCAGGCCGCGCCTACCAATGCAGTGCGCTTCTCATTCTGCTGCTTCCTGGCCATCTTTAAATTGGAGATCTTAACTTGTTAACTTTGTCTGAATTTTAGAATCGGCTGCGGTATGAAAATGCTCCAGTGAAACCAGTGGTTGGGGTTGCCTTCGTCAACCAGAAACAAGCTTTCACAAAAAGAGGAAGAAAACTTCCAAATTTCACGAAATGCAATGTGAAGTGAAAGTGAACACTGCCTTGGGTCACACAATTATCAAGGGTATTCTTGCCAGATGGGACTAATGTCACCAGTCCTCAGCACAAGGTGGCAGAGAAAACAAAACTGAAAAAACGAAAAGCCGCATAGTAAAACCCAGAGTTCTCCTTTCCACAAAGAACGTTTCCTTTCGCTGGTTTTACAAACTCCGCTGGAAGTACAGCAGGCCACCTGGAAACATGTACACTGTAATAAGCAGAATCTATTTCTGGATGTCTGGAAGCAAAAATAAATTGCGAGGGAGGCAAAGGAGAAAAACCCAGTGCCAAGACCACAGGCATTACTCACATTGCTTACTTGTCACAGTGAGTCACCTAAGATGACCATCCTTCCATCAATCTGCTCAACACTATTTCTCCCCATCCCTCATGTGGGCTGGGCTGATCATGCCCTAACAAGCTTTGCCAACAGGGGATAACTTGTGTCATGATAATAAACATGACGCGATAATAAACATCCTTGAATCAGATCCATCTCTCTACCTCTCTACATCCCTCTCTTTCTCTCCCTCCTATTCTTTTGCCCCCCCCCCATCTTTCTATTTTCAGTATTCAGTGCTTTTTTTTTTTTTTCCTTCACCCCAACCTCTCGCTCTTTACCCTCTGAGGCAGTCAGAACGGCACAGTGGTGTGGCACAGAGACCTCCCATGTGGAAACATTCACCCTCTGAGCCCGGTGCTGCAGAATCCCTTGCAGTGCCTGATGGCAGAGGCCACTGTAATAGGCTGTTGTCGTTGGATGACATCAGGCGTGACACTGTTCGGCCCTGAGGATGATTCGTGGCAGTGATGTCATTGAGATGTTAGGTCTCAGAAACGGCATGTCTCCCATCATTACAGAGACATCAAGGCAGTATTTATCCATAGGCCTTTAAAAGACAACTAGGGTGGTTACATCAGAGAAATAAACCCAGGAAGAACCTTCAGTTGAACATACAATGTATACAAAAAAACTAAACTTACAAAAAAACACTTCAAAAGGATCATTTAACTTTCCCAGGAGGTGTTACGGTCTGATGCTTATTTATGTCTCCCAAAACCTTTAATACTTTTCAGGTTCACTTCAGATACATTTGCTGAAAGATAATGGTGAAGAAAAGGACCCTGTTCAGAAAGTAACACTCCTGAAAACTGACCTGCTGCCTGTGCAGCACAACTTTAACGCAGTTTACACTATTGTGCAAAATTAGCACAGCTATAAAGCCTTTCCACAGAAACTTTCACTGTGGACCAAAATGAACGCTTTGGAAATCCATATATTGCCACAAGCCACACAAACGGCTACCTCAAAGGAGTCCCTGCCCCCTCGGCGCAATGCAGCCAAACATGAAAACCAACCTCATCTGAAGCTAAACTGACCCCCGCTGGCCAAGACCTCTACTGGCCCGTGCTGGCCAAGATCTGTTCTATCCCATCATGCATTTCAACACACCCAACAGTTGGACAAAGCCAGAAAGGGTGTTAAGCTATGTGAACAAATGGGTATTTGGACTTCTAACACCTTGGTGAAATGATTTGATTGTTTGACGCATTCATCTGTGTAACCCATTCACTGCACACAGACACCTGCAAGGAGGCTCTGACACCACTGTGGGAAGTTTCCCTTGACTTTTGCTGATCAACTGTGAAGCATGAGCCTGGACAGAATTAACTTCAGTCCACTTCATTTAATATGTAAAAAAACAAGTCAGGGTGACAGAAGACGACCTGTGGTCACTGCGGCTAAAAGAGAGCACAGAAGAGAGAAAGAAGAGGAACTTCTTAACTGGAAAAAGCGAGTCGGGGTGAGGAAGAGAGGAATGACCTAAAGACAGGAAGAAGAAAAATAAACAAAAAGAAGTTACTGAGATAATGGGTAGTTACATGCTGCAGAGTGAGCGAACAGTGAAGACTGTTACATGCCTTCCACACCAGCTGTCCATTTATAGTGTTTAAAAAAAGCCACATTCCTCTGTAGTCAGTGGTGTCTTGTACACCGGCCCCCACCCCCTGCTGTCACGACTTTTCCCCCTTCTGCATGACACACCAGCGTGGCACTGTCACTTGAGGGTCTTTGCCCCACCAGGTTAGGCATCCATCTGTAGCCTCACAGGCCAACCCGTGGGCATGCAAACTGCGCGATTCTGACACAGAGCCTTAGTGCCACGATGGTGGTACCCATAAGTGAACCATCACAGACGAACGTCTGGCTGTCGAAACATGCTGCGCTGAGGGTCTTCAACAACAACCAAGAGCATCTAAAGTGAGGCATTTGCTGGCTACTACAGCCTACACAGTCTAGAAAGTGTAGGTTCACATCGGGCCTGATGTGACACAGGTGTGCAAAAACAGAATTACTAATTAACTAGCACCATGTGAGGTCTACCGGGCAGTGTCCTCGAGGTGGGGTAACTTGACTGCACAGAGTGGAGACAGTCACATAGCTGAACTATGCTTAACAACACGCTTTTACTATATTGTATTTAATGATACCCTCTCTTGTCTTCATAATTCACTGCAGTTGAATTGCTTTGAATTGATGTAAATAATGGTTTTCAACAGTCCCATTTATACTTTTGCAGACAAGATGACATTTGTAATGGCTTTGTTTGAGCTTCCCCAGTTCTCTCTCTGCACCACATCCCCTCCCTCCATATTCTGTGTGTGCTCAACAAAGGGTCATAAAACTAGGACCCTCCTGTGCATAGCTCACTTTCTGAGGTGTGAAACCTGGTTATTGGGTGACATTGAATCCATGCTGGCCTTATCTTTCAACCTTTACAACACAGCTATTGGAGAGATTCTGGGAGACAAGAAATGGAAAAGAGGTTTTGCACAGCTGTTGAAGATCTCAGCTGTGCCCACATCCACAATTGAAGAAGGGCAGTGAGTGAGTGCCTACTTCAGGTGACATCACAAAAGTACATAGTGGAGGAGGAAGGGGAAGGGTGTTATTTGGGACTGCATTTGAGACACACTCCACTGTCATCATTCCTGCACCCTGGCTTACGATGGAACAAGAGCAACTCCAAAAAAAAATTACACAAAACCATGGAAACGGGAGAAACGCAGACATCTGGACATTAGGGCTGAAACACAGTACTAATCTGAAAGTGGGTTGTAACTCAATTTTGAAAATTCCCCAACTTTCCCATTATTTCAAGTACAGTCTGCAAATTGAGGGACTGTATGGAGGTAAAGTTAAATCAATCTGCAAGAAGGAATATTAGATGCCAAATATCGATATTGACAAATGTGCAGAACATTGCTGTAAAGCAAGAGTCCCACTCCCATTAATCTTCCAGTTTTAGGATAAAAATGTAACAATTTATTTATGTTGATTGTGTTTGCCCTCATCAGGCTACGTACACTGTAGCAAAGGGCAGTCATTTATAAATCTACTGACAATCACTGCTTGATAATCAGAGACTAGCACAGAGAGAACACCACAGTCATTCAGAGTAGCTTGAGCCTTGAAATCCTCGATAAGAGCATCTGGCAAATGAATTCACATAAATGCTAAGATGTTTCTCACAGTGTCTGTTAACTTCTAATTAAAACGCACTGGAATCATTCGGTCCAACATCACCACTGTTTTGTGACTGCATGTGAAAAACATTAAATTATACAGTAAAATTAAATACTACCTGTGGTAACATTCTAGTATTTTTGGTATCCCTGTGGTTGAACTGAACCCTAAGATGGTGGCCAGATAATTGCTGTATGTTGTTATATTCATAAGAAGAATGCAATATTCACCACATTACTAGGTGCCCATTGTGAGGATGGCCACATTCACTCCTTTCATACAATAAGGATTACTATTATTATTACTCGCTAGGCCTTTCACAGCTCTCTGAATGACAGCTGTTCTGACAGACTCAATGAGGCAGGCCTGTTTTGTTGTTTGAATCAGCATCATGCAGACAGTACGTGGACTGGCAGATGGTGTGGGGCCTGTGAACATGATGGGCCATCCAGGTCACTGAAAGATCAGTGACGCATCTGCCAAACACTCAGGCACAGAGACCCACCAACTAAGTGACCCACTGACCCCCTGATAGCACACAGCCAAGTCACAGGGGAAAGTGATTCCACACCAACATTCACCACAGTGGATGACAAGTGTGATGTCAAAGGAGCCGAAGACATGGCGTGACAAACAAAATTAACTCGTCCTCTTAGTTTTTCTCTTAAAAAAAAAACTCTCTCTCTCTCAAGAGTCAGCAGATTCAGGTTCATTAACGCATGGCCCACAAAGTAGGGCAAGACAGGTCACTCGACAGGGTGAATTATCACGGCTAATCTACAGCTGAAATGACACACACCTGAAAGCAATCATTTCCACGCTCTTACTTATTTATGTTCCAGGACCCGCTGAACTAATAACATGATAATGTAGAGAAGATGAAACTCCCTTAATTCACTGCACTACTTTAAAGACAAATCAAGACAGTGCTTAGATTGACCCTAACCCTAGACTAAATATACAGGAAGAGAAGACGAAATAAAGAGCAGTGGCTAGCCAAGTAGCATCCTCTAGTAATTAGTTGTACAGCACACCTGCATAAGCCATTAGGTATTCAGATACACGATATTATGAAATGCACCTGAATATCACGTAGCTATGAAGCAACATATGAAATCAAATTAAATGAATACCTAGCCTGCTTTTACATTCAGACGATGTGTGTAACCTTACCTGGCTCGCTAGTGTTCTGCTCAAATTACCACCAGCCTCTCTCCATCTGGCCATCTACTAACCCCCCATATTAACTGGCTACAGAATTCCCTCCTTCTCCAACCTTGCTGGTGTGTGGTGAGCATGCTGCTGCAAAGTGAGGTGTGTGCTACACACTGGTGGCCGAGTCACCCCTGGTCAAACCGTTCTCAGAGATACCAGAACACCACAGTGCAATTTATGACAGAGGAGGAAGTACAAAATATTAACTACTGGGGTGTGACTAAATGTGACCCTTGTGTTTTGTGGAGTAAAACTTTGCTCTCTGCAATGACGTTCAGATTAAACTGTGATATTTATGACATATACCTTTTCTGTGGTGTCATGTTTTTTTTTACACTGGAAATCAATTCCATTGATATTATATTTATTTCGCAGCTGTTTGACAGCTCCAGACCCCCCTCGTACCGGCAGCCCAGCGTGGTCTGCAGCAGGGTGGTGATGCCCACGCAGAAGAAGATGGTGCCGATGAGCTGGCTGGTGGCCCACTGGTCGAACCCCACGCACATGGCGTCAGCCAGCAGGAACGGCACAGCGATGGTCCCGCTGAAACACGTCAGGTAGTGCTGCAGACCGTGAGAGAGAGGGCGGTCAGGACCCTGTGTGTGTGTGCGTGTGTGTGTGTGCGCGCGCTTATAGACTCACCTGCAGGCCCAGAAACAGACAGAGGTACCAGGGAGGAGTGTCCTCAATAGTGTAAATCATGTCCATTCGTTGCGCATCCAGGCTTTCCACACTCTCCAATGTCTCAGACAAAGAGCTCTGCAGACACACACACAAACAGAAGGACACACTGTCAACATAAAGGAATACACCGTCAGCTGCGTATTGATATTTTTGAAACGCTGTCTAGAACAACTCACAAAACAGGATTAAGTAACTTGTGACATACCGGCAGTTGAGGTCTTTGAAGCTAAAGAAAAGAGAAAACTTTCACTTCCCGATGATCATTTCTTGGTTCTGGGTTGGATTTAATGTAAGAAGATTACAGCTCCCCCCTTTCTGCTTCTGTGTAAAATATGACTATCAACTAAACGTGGTGGTGTGAAGAATATGAATGCTGACTATACACAGAGAGAGAGAGACCTCTCTCTGGAGACTGTGTTGACATCACTGTAACAGAAGCTCAGTGAGCTGAGGGTGGGGTCAGGAGAGAAAAGCCAAGCAGCTAAAGGTGAGATCATGGGCAGGGCAAAAATCCTCATCATAAATCTGGGTAGAATGTTTGACTGGTGCTTGACACATCTAAAATTACACTTGGGGACCTAAACCCAAGACAAGCCGAACCAAGGGCCAAACTCTCCATCTGCTTTCTCACTGTGTGATCTTAATACGCTGCCAGTCCCTGGGTCTGCTTGTTCACAGAAGGTTCCATGCAGATCCATATGTCATCTTGACTGACTGATAGTTCACACCAATGATTACACAGAATGCCCATCCATGAAATATCTAGATTGGTGCAATGGTCCTAAAAACTCTTCAGTGACCTAACTGGTGACTCAGTCATTTTGATTTTTATTCTGGTATATAATCTGCTTCTGGTATTATATTCTGTGCACACCCAATATGTCATTCACTCCTTAAAATGTCTATCATGTACACCCTAATAAGATTCATTTACCCTAATAAGTCCATAACTGCTGGGTCTGTGCAGGGCCTGACTTTAAATGGTTTCTTAAAGCTCTACACTAAAGGAGGTTGTGGGTTGAGAACATGATGTGCCCCACATGGGAGTGCGGCATTTCACAGTCCCATGGAGGTGTGTAAGAGTGAGTTTGTGTGTGTGTGTGTGTGTGTGTGTGTGTGTGTGTGTGTGTGTGTGTGTGTGTGTGTGGAGACCCTGAGTGGTCAGGTCTCTCACCTTCTCTGTGGCTCGGTTCTCCTTGGTGTAAATGGCCATGAGTTCCGTGTCCTCTGTGTCCTGGTCTGGACTGGACTGGGCCACCCCACTTATCACCACCTGCACAAGAGAACACATGGGGCCTTAATGTACACACCTGCGCACGCACGCACGCACGCACACACACAGAGAACACACAAGGCACTGCCATCTGCACACAGTGGACAGGGAGACGTGCTGGCATCACGCGACACATGCAAGGTGAGAAATTTGCATTTCTATAGTGACGTCAGCACAGCAGTTCTAAATCTGGGTACGCATTGTACGTAATGCTGGGTGTGGTGGGGTTTGCAAAGTGGTTGGGTTTGCAAAGACAAAGAAAGAGAAGAAGAAAAGAGAGAAATAAAAAAAGTCAGCTTCAAGCTGTGAAGGAATGTTGTTGCCCACTTCTGGGCCAGACTGGCAGTGGCTTTGTCCCCCTCTCCAAGAGAATGGACATGCTAGAGAGGCAGGGAGATGGACGAGGGATGATGGGAGACCGTTACGTAAGCCGGCCAGACTCCTCCCCCCCTCCCCCTCTCTGGCCTGTATGAAAAGACAGCACTGTGTGAAAGGTGTGAGACGGTCAGAACAGACAAACAGGAACACTCCCTGGCCCCTAACCTGCTCTGATAAGGCAGAGCTGAGCCCAAAAACAGGACCAAGGGTATGGCAAGGAGTGAGGGCCACTGGGAGGTATCCCAGGAGAGGAAAGCCCATGGCCTTATCCTGTTATGTCTGCTGCCTATCGTTTACTGTGAGGAATGAGCGTCCTTGTTTGGAGGGGTGTTACTCTTACCATGAATTTATCCGTGTTACTCAAAGGGGAGCGGGAGGGGGTGGTTTTCAGGCCACTCTGTGAGTCACTCACTGTGTTCCACTCGAGCACCCGGTTTCGACCACATTCCACATTTTTGCCCTTTTCAGCCCCAGGCTCTGAATTTAGTACCTCTTTACAATGTCTGCCCCGTTAGTCTTAATATTATCTATGATCACCAAGTGGTTATGACTTGATGACTTGGGACTGCAATGACTTGCAGAACGCTTGGGGGTGGGAGAAAAATCAACCCAATCTGGTTGAAAATCAAGTGTCAACAGCAGAAGGCAGTGTCGAGGGAAAAAAAAACACATCGAACAACAATGAATTTGTGTATTTCTGTATTTGTATTTTTGTATTTGTGCATTTCTATACTGACTTTTTCCACCTTTTAAGCATATCAGCCATTGGCATGGAAATGCTGTGTGACGCTGCAGAAGGACAGGGAACAGGAGCAGGTGGGTGTTGATGCCATGCTTGCTGCTGCAGGGAGCAGTCAGCCGACACTAATCACTAACCTCCTTTTACTGGGGACACACCCTGTTATTACCAGCAGTCCCATCCGGCCAACCTGTCCCAGCATGAATCATCACAAATCGCTGTGCGTCAAAGGGGGCCGATTGTGCACCAGTGATTCCAGCTACTGGCAAGAATGAATGTGTGTGTGTGTGTATATGAGAAAGAGTGAAGGGGGACAGAGAGAGGAGGAGAGAATATGTGGGTGTGGTACTGTATGTGTGCATGGTATGTGATAACAGGTACATGGGCTTGTGTGGTATATGTATGCATGCATGTGTGTGGTATGTGTAAATATGGAATACGAGTATGTACAGTTCGGACGGGTGACTGAGGGGGTAAAGGTTTTCCTGGCGACGCCACATGGTTTGAGGATTAGAGGCATTGATTGTCTAGAGTTTAAATAGCTTGAGCCCTGGCTGAGAGTCAAAACTCTGGAATTTGGCTTGATCCATTAAACCCTGCAAGAAAGTGTGTCAGATACAAAGAAAATGGGAACAAAGTGGAGACACAGTGAGACTGTAATCTCACATGGAGACAGAGGAGACTATGGAAGCCCAACAATGCACAGCCACAGACCACACACACACACACACACACACACACACACGCACAAAGACACACACAGTTCACCTCAGTCCAAACACATGCACAAGCATGAGCACACACCCACACCCACCCTACCATGCCCACAGGCACACTCACTCAAAAACCCCCGAGAGGAGCAAACACTTATGCAGAAAGACACACACACACACAAAAGCAAGCAGCCATGGGCTTGAAAAAGGCACAGGCCCACATTACTTACAGGCATGGGATAGAAGTCCTCATTGTGCTTGCTCTCCTCGTCGTATCTGCCTCCTTCTCCTCCCGAGTCCAGAGATTTGGAGGTGGTGTTCTTCCCCACACCCATGCTTTTCTCTCCTGCTCTCTCTCTCTCTCTCTCTGACGCCTTCTGTCGGGTGACTTGCTCTCGGCCGGTCTGTCCCTTGCGAGTCAGTCAGTGTGTGTAAGTCTCTCTCGCTCTCTCAGCACGTGTCACATGACCCAGGGACTGGTCATCAGGAAGGCCTGAGGAGGGAAGAAACAAGTATCACCATGGTGACTGTTCACAGGGTTCCAGCCTGGACAAGAGAAATAGCAGATGAAGCAGGGTCCTGCTGTACCGCATGGGATTTGAACCCACAGCTGCCCACGGGCATTAAACAGAGACACACTGAGGGACTACTGCAGTGGGCGTCTGTTTGCCGATCAGTGTCACTACAGCTGGCTGGATGCAATAACCTACAAAAGCGAATGGAGGACCAGAGCGACAGAGGAGGTTGAAGAAGAGGGGGAGGGAACAAGAGAATTCAGGCAGAGAATGGGAAAAGGAGAGCAAGGGGTATGAGAGAGGGATGGCAAAATGAGTGGGAGAGAAAGAAACAAGGTCACTTTATCCCTCTTAAGAGGTGGCCGTTTATTACTGGCGCCGCGACACCTCCTGTTGACTTTGGACACGGCCTTCAGCTCCTCTCCCTCACTCGTGGGTGTCATCGTCCTTCCCCCCAACCCACCCCAGCCGTCACCTCAGTGTCTGTTAGTTTTAGATATATCTTCATCTCCATCAGGACTGCCAAGAGCCTGGGTGCACATCGACGTTAAAGTGAAAAGCCACGGCTGCTGTGACAGATTGCCATCTCCGCTCCACTCCCCCTAGACTTCCTCATCCCAGTGTCCAATCATCAGAGCGTCCTTCTGCGCCCTGCATTTCCGTCAAGTGATGATCTGTCCGGTGGGACGCTGTCATGGCCACGGGAAGCATAAACAGAAAGCACAAACAATGACAGGAAGTACCTGGTTCACACGCTGGCGGGGCTGTGGGGATGTAGATCAGTTTGGGGGGGACATACTGGAACTACAGAGGGTGGGGAGGGGAGGAGCAGGCTAGGTACGGATTTGTGTGTGTGTGTGTGTGTGTGTGTGTGTGTGTGTGTGTGGGGGGGGGATTGTGATGGTTGAGAAGTTGATTAAGCAACTGACATTCATCCTGCCACAGCCAGGCAACGACATCACAATGAGGTGGTAAATGTGTTCCAATCAAAGAGAGAGAGACAAAGACAGGGAGAGAGATGTACTGTACAGGAATATATCTGCAGATATCAGATGCCTTGACTCACTTCCTGGCCTATGCTAGCTGATTAAAAAGAACATGAAAGCTGAAAAGAACAAAGAGCAGGCAGGGTGTACGAAAGACAAAGGGAGTGCGTAAATACCTGTGACAGAGAGAAAGAGAGAGAGAGACATAGGGGGCAGAGGAGTCCGTGGGAGAAAGGTCACGAGTGTGAGTGTGTGTGTGTGTCTGTGCCAGAAACGTTCTAATAACTCAATCTCCTCGCCTCACTCGGATCAGACTTCCTGCAGAGCCTCCGGCTCTTCCCAAGACACAACAAAAGGATAAAAATGAATATCTCCTTTTTACAGCAGCACAGCTATTTTTACACGGATGCTCATGTATACTGTGTGTGTATTTGCAAGTGTGTGTGTGTGAGAAAGTTCCAAACTACTGCGCATACCCAGTGTATAACCATGCACAGAACGGGAAATCCAACAGGCAAGATGCCCTAGCTGAAGTGCAGTCTGAGTGAACGCAATCTGGGATGTTTCCTCTCTGTGTGAGTGAATCTTTCAGAGCAAACTGTTTATATTTTTCTTCCTCTGAGTAAGTCAAGGTTGAGGAGGTTTACGCAGAAAAGAGGGGAGAGGAACGCGGTTAGTACATGGTGTTGAGATGTGTGTAGGAAATCTTTCCGGTTATGCTAATTACAGTTTCTAGTGTGACCACAAGAGGGACCGAAATAAGATCATTACAGAGAAGTCTCATTTCGTCTCCAGTATTATCACAATTATGTTCAAAACCTCAGAACAGCTTCATCAGCAGTATTTCTCCATAGCACTAAATTTAATGAGGTGTGTCAACACGTGCTCTCACTACTGCTTTCCCATGATGAATGACATTAACGGCTCTCCTGAGAAGTCAGAAACACACGAACATACAGACACACACACAAGTTGTTCCTTTAAAACTATTAAGGCTTCAACGGCATCTGAGATGAGAATGATGCTCAATAACCTCAGAAAATGATGTGACAAAAACACTCCACTGAAGAGTCCCACTCCAGCTGACAATTAACCCCAAGAGCTGAGGCAAGCTGTAATACACGTCCCACACCCCTCCCTATATCCATGCCTTTTCCATTTTCATCTGGAAAAAGCACGTATTCCAAATTCCCCTTGTGTGGACCACTGTTGTTCCATGTTAATACAAGCGAAGAACCCTGGCTGAAGAGCCTATCTGATTTGTTCCAGACATTCTACAATCATGTATTTCTTCCAGAATGATGTCATCCGTCGTGACCTACATGGATGAAAGGGTGCGCTCTGCCTCTCAAGCCTCCTGTAATAGTGTGCACCACGGGGGGTGGAATATGCGGGGAGGGCGGAGGAGGGGGGGCTACTGTTCGCGAAGATTATGTGCTAAATCTGCTCAACTGGAGACCACCTTTCAGCACAAGCGAGCGAGAATGCTTCTCCACCGCTAATTCATGGAAATATTTATTCAATTCCCTCTCCCCGCGGGGGCCGGCAGATTACAGTACGCTGCCGCCTGGTAACCGTGGCTACCGCAGCCCCGCCGCGGGCTCCCTGCGGGGCGCGACCCAGTCCCGCTACGTGTCGTCCTCTGGCATTCCTCTTATGACATTAATCTCGTTAACCGTGGCACGATTCCTGGCCTTTCCGCTGTAAGCAGGCAACTAGGGCGAGTGCTAAACACACTCAGCACTAAAGTGCAGGAGAGTCTCTCAGCATAGGAAAACTGCCTGCTTCCTGAAGGCAGCACTGGGGCAAAAATGGACCGTGCACCTGTGGGCAGCTACAGGGCAAATCTAACCTAATCCTAACCCTAATCCCTGTTCTGTTTTCTTCAGAGCGCCTAAACTGCGATTGCTGCCTTTGTTCAGATTTACAGTGAATAAATGTCCACTCAGTGAAATTCAGAGGTTGCTGCTTCCTACGTTGATACCACAATAATTAGTCAGGTATAAGCCCGCTAATAGAACAATCCAACACAAGGCTCCACTAACAGCAGATTACGCTTGGTCAGCACACTGCCTCACATAGCCAAAAACTGGCAAAAATCTGCCAGGGGAGCATGTGGTGTAAAGGCTAGAGCACTGGACTCTGGCCTTGAGGTTGCAGGTTCAAATCTTGTGAGGAAGGCTGCTAGTAGAGCAGTGTTTTACCTCAACATTTTGCTGAAAACATCCAGCCAAATAAACAGGTTACAGAATGTGTAAGATGTGGTGCTTGACGTGCTCTGCATCCCCCTGTACAAGTGCGTCCACAGCACAAGCAAGCACACAAACAATACAACAAAATAGTAGGGATGCAATATATGTACAGAGTAGCCAATCATTACGGGCATCATGGGCCTCGTGAGAGGATGTTGGCTATCTTTGTTACGTGTTAAATACCACTTCCTTTCAGCTGGCTGAGGTTGAGAAAGAATGGAGGGTTTGTTACAGTATTTGTTGTGTTCTGTTCCCTAGGGGAAGTCTTCTTGCCAGTGTACAATGGGATGCCCGGATAACTGGTACCTGAATGCGTCACGGCCAAGCGCATGTTATTATGTCCACCTCTGCACAAAATGCTGCAAGGAGTGGCTCATGGGAAGAACATCCACCTATTGGCAATGAAACTACTGTGCATTACTCATAGGCTGATGCAAGTCACAAGGCCATTGTGGTTCTTTGTGGCACCTCCACAATGAAGTGTGCATGTGTGGGTGGGGACCAGCTGGAACACAAGCACATCTGGCCACAAAGGGTAGTGTCATCCCAATCCATCTCTCTAAATTTATTCATCAGGCCAAAACCTCTCCTGTAGTCAACCTATACTTAGAATAAGCAGACTCTTGCTAGAAGGGCATCCATTGTCCATTAATGAAGAGGGTCACTTGGATGATGTTGCATTTTTGGCCGTATCTGCCTTCAGCACCTGCCGCAACAACATAAATTAAGACCCTCCAGGACTAGGAGAGGTAGAAACAGGATGTGGAGTATGGGTTACCTTCAAAGGGGGCAAGAGGACATTTTGATATGAAAGGGGTGTCTGATGTGGGTCTGAAAATTAGTTCTGTTTTCAGAGGTGGGGCTCTTCCTGGGCACATCGTGATCCCTTACAGTGCACCACAAGCGTCACTCTCACCATGTCTGCAAAGAGCAGAAACAACAGGCAACAGAGATGACCGAGGGCCGGAAAGAGATAAGAGCGGAGAGGAAGAGATAGGACACGGAGATGAATTAAAAAATGAAGAGGGTGACAAAGGCTGATACTATCACGGTGATGCACTCTGCAAACAAGCAACCCAGCTATGAGGCCTTTACTGATGGAGTGAATGCCTTGAACACACATCTGTTAAACAGCAGGTGTGAACAGCACTTGCACTGCTCAGTAATGCTTTACCGTAAAACTGCCACAACAGTCCTTCAGCAAGGGGCAACTCTTTCAAGGTGACACACTCCAGTAGTGACTATTCGATATGCACTACCTAAAAGCCAAACATCACATAGAAACACAGCCCACGTGGTATTTTGAGGAAGCAGTTACTACACACACTCATCCTGCAGTGTGGAAATAGGGGGAAAGTAGCAGACGTTCATATTCATATCTATCCATGTTAATCTTAAGGCAATCTTGTCTTAAGGAACCTTCCCAGGGGTACATCAACAGCAGGCCACCTCCCAATTAAATCAGCAGGAACTGTTCTCCTTATTAATGTGCCATACTGCTGGCCAGCTTTACTAGCTATGTTTTCAGCAGTAATGAGATACCCAGTTGTGGTCACATTAATGTACCATGGGAACACAAAAAAAAAACAGTTGATGCGCCATTTCATATTTCATTAATTACACTTCTGCTCTCCGTTGCTGAGGAAACACGTGGAAAATTATGGACCTCAATAAACACCTGTTTAGGTGATGCAGGTATTACTTTGCGATCCAAGACTAAATTCTAAAACAGCAGTTTGCTGTTGTCTGTATAATCAACGGCACACTATGCGCAAAGTCTTCCATATCACTTCTAGCTATAACAAAAACATTCACAAAGCTGCTCAGATTACTAGCTAAACATTCATTTCTGGATACTTTACAACGCTCGTGCCGCTCACAAAATTAACTATCTAGCCTCTTACGGGTGATAGTGCGACTGGGCTACACTACTAATCTATTGTCATATTCTATTTACGCTCTTTTCTCAACTGCGAATTGTTTCAGAAAATTAAATACAAAGATATATAAATGTAAATCTTCACATAAGTGAAATGACCTGTTCTACAAAGTCAAATGTCGTGTACCGAAGTGCAGTACCTGTTAAAGGTCTCCCAGATGAAGTTGCCAAGAAGAAACCTGCAAACGTACACATAACGTTTGCTGCCGTGCCTACCAACATACCACTAACGTTATTAACTAGTTAGGAGACTTTCTTGGATGGGCTGAGTTTTTTTGAACATCAGAGGGTCTCCGCATCGTTATTTAAAAAGTAGTTTAGCTAATCACAATGTTTTACATCATGAGTAGCTAGCTGGTAGGATAACGTTAGCTACCCAGCTAACTATTCATAAACATAAGCATATGCTTGAACGCGTGGCTCGCGGGAAGACACAAAGCGGCATGCCAGCTACACCAAGCAGCTAGGATGCTAGTTTTGCTCTCCCCAGTGAGGATTATACACGTGCTCTAGTTAACCATAAACCACCTACTCTCCCAAAACTGTTTCCTCTTATTTGGTGAAAAGGAAGCCGCATCGATATGGTACGCTGTTAGCTAACTAGATTGTTTACATTATAATACATTCGTACTCGGCAGCCGGTGGGTTACCTAGCTACTTAATGGGCTGGTTTGTTAGCTAGCAAGCAACAGACTGTGCAGTTCACTGCAGTGGATTGATGTAATACTATCCGCAAGGATTTCATTTAATCAGTTAGCTTGCTACAGTTATTTAACCCCAGTAACGTACAATTAGTTAATGTAGCTAGTTGGCTACTAAATTAAACTCGTGATGTGAAGTCTATTTCATGACGACAAGAGTTAGCGCAGACTAGAGGCATCTAGCAAGCTAACCATCACAAGGATAGAACACACGATTCTTTCTGACTAACGCTACAACGTTAGTCTATCTGAGTAGATCGATAAATTCGCAGAATGGGCACTAACATGAAGCACATAACCGACCCTGCCACCGACCTAGAATCTACATTCCTTAGTCAAAAAACGGATCCCAGTCCCCAATCTCAAGTAGTAGCTAGCTGGCACCCTCGTGGTTTGCGGCTTGCTAAGTTAGCCTGCATCACGCCACTGTGTTACCTTACCGTAGGATAGATGGTTAGCTGTCTGTCCAGTCGCTGAGTCCAAGACTGCTGGTGACCCTCAAGCTCAAATGGATGCAGAAGTGATGCGACTGGAATATGTGCGTTCAGACCCTGTTTTATGCGCTAAATTAGATGGTGTCGGTAGCTACCGCGCTTGCTAGTCACACACAGTGTCGGTGAAAAATCACCACTGTACAAATCCAAACAGATGATGACGTCAAGGGCCGGCCCACTCCGGCCCGCCTCCGGAGAACACAGCAGCCAATCAACAACATTCATTACTGTACAGTTTTCGGGCTTTACCGCATGCTCACTTCTATTAATGATAATATGATAATTATATGTAATTCCATTCTTTATAGATGCGTGGGCAGTAATGCTATAAATGTAAAAAGGTGTCTGCACACATTTGTCTTACGCGCTGTTTCCATGACTCTACACGACCCTCTAGCGGTCTTTCTCTAGGTGGGTCATACTTACTTCAGTGACCTATATTGACAAAGTCACTCCTCTCTGCCGTGACACCTCCCACTTACCCGAGACTCAGATTCCAAGTTCAAGTCCAAAGTTATGCAGGCTGACAGTGAAATAAGAAACCAATACGTGTATCCCTGTATTTTAAGCAGTAAAATACATTGTTCCATTTTGACTATTAGCAATAAAATCACGAACACTTATTTTTGTCATTAGGTCAACGGTTAACATTGAAGCAGATGAAATTTTAATGTTGAGACCAGTCCTCTGCTTGGATGTTGAGCATAAACAGGGTTTAAAAAGACGCTCTGAGTTTATATTAGAAGGGATTTTACACAATGACAGATTTTTTTCAGAATCTTAGACATTCTGGAATTCAGGTCTCGTTGCTATGCCTCCTAGATGCTTTTGGAGAAATTTATTCAGTGAGATTACTGTTTCAGCCAGGAATCCTGTTGGAATAAAGAGAGGCAGAATGAGTCTCCTCTGTTCAGTAGGAAATTGCAGAATCTGATACCAGCACAAACTATATTGTTGCCAAGAATGAAATGAATTCAATCAAATGTATTTGTTTATTGAATACACGTTTCGGTGGCTGTGTAGTATTGTGATTAAGATACTTGTCTCTTCGCCAGAAGGATGAAAGTTATATTCTGTTTGAGATGCTGCTGTTGTACATGAGAACATACTACTTACCAGAAATTATGAAAGTGAATACAGCTAGCCACTTTGGAATGAACAATAGATAATTTAGTTAGCTAGTCACATAGCACAGCTGCTTTGCAAATCATGTATGTATATGATGGTATTTTTACTCCACTGTTGTCAATACAACACACAAACAAACAACAAAAAGATAACTGTTCCCCTTATAATAATGTAATTCCATATTTAGAAGTCAAGATGAGAGTGTTAAACCTGTGTTTTGAAGAGCAATGTCCAGGGGAGCTCATTAATCACGAAATTGTATTTCACCTGTTTATCAGGTGAGGTAACCCTTAAGGTTTAATATTTGCAATCTCATATCTTTGCCTGAAGGTAAGTGAAATGCACAACAATGTTGAGGATAATTTTTACCTTAACTATTATGATCCATTGTGGTCGACAAGGGTATTTATTCAGTACTCATATGCAGGTTCATCATTTAATGAATAAACAAATCTAAAAATTCAATCCCTTGTGTTAAGACACACATGTGTTATGGTGCTTTATAAGTGACCTGTCTTTGTGTTCTTAACATTTTGCAAATATAAATGCACATTTTACAGGTTTCTGCCCATTCCAGGCCTCAGCTGTCTTGAGATCGGTATGCCCTCTGGTGGCAAATTTCATAAACTGACGGTTCAGCCTTTTCGTGGCAGCGCTCGTCGCATTTCGTGCAAGTACGTAGAAGTAGGGTGCACGATGAAGATGAGTATTAGTGTAAATACAAAAGTTCCAAGAATCAATTAAACCTGCTCAGTAAGGATGAATTACATTCATCATTCACTACACTACGTTCTCGCTTTTTTATTGTAAATGTGCACTTTGTGTGCTAAGACAAGTTTTAAAATTTGTTAACATTATCACCTGCAGCTGTACCTCGAATTTCGATCTGGCTCCCCAGTAACGTGCGTCTCATATTCTTAACTGGCACGTCAAAGCTGGCCTTTTTCATAATGATACAACATTCCATCAAAACAATTCATGCAGTTAAAATCACAGGCACGCGCTGTTGGAGCTGGGAACAAAAGCAATAACGAGTAACTGAGTCACAAATCCGTGTACTATTACAGACTAAACTCATAACCACGAGGTTGTAAACCCAGGGCTCTATGTCTACATGTATATTGCGTACTCTGCATGAAAGCAGTACACATACTGGGAGTCGTGCAATTGCTGTCACGTGTCTCTATCCGTTTCAGTGAGCGATGGAGTCCTGGTGTCTGCTTACAGGTTTAAACTAAACTATACATCATGTTCCTAACCGCTCAATTCCCACCCCCTCACCCCAGCGTCCTTTGTCAGGGACAGCATTCACGCCGGGCGTTTTTTTTTTTTTTTTTTTAACTTAGGGGCCATGTTGGGCAGAAAAAAAAATACAGAAAAGAATAAGATCAGAACATACATGAAAAACGACAGTAAAACAATGGACACACGACTAAGAATAAGAAATAAAAATAAGAGTAAGAACACAACTTACTGTACATTTAGTGCAAGGTGCTTTATGTATAATGACAAAAAACAGGAAATGACATTCATAAGAGAAATAAGGGAATGTATTGAAACATAAAACATGACTTAACACATAAAAAATTAGACAATGATAATCCAAAATGAACAAAATACAGTGAAACGTGTAACCACTCCATTAAACAAAAACTTAAAAGTGGGGTTTAAAAGAGACATAAAGGAACACACCTATTTAGCTAGCCTGATATCTTTAGGAAGACTGTCACAGAGCTTAGGAGCTTTCACAGAAAAGCACAATCCCCTTTGGCTTTCATTCTGGACTCTGGAACCGTCAGAAGGACTTTACCCAATGATCTAAGTGGCTGATAAGTTCTACATGGGGTTAAAAGGTCAGTAATATAAGCCAATCCATGTCTTGTTTTAAAAGTAATTAGGAAAATCTTAAACACTAACCAGAAGCTAGTGCAAATAGGCTAGATTACTGGTTATGTGATTTCTCTTTTTAGTCAGGTTAGGAATCTGCCTGTTGTGTTTTGAACTGTCTGAATATGTTAAAATGCTAGATGACTGAGATGTGTATACAGTGAATTACAGTAAACATAAATATTATACTATCCTCCTGCAGGCTGCTGCCGTGCCATGTTGTAAGAAAAAAAAATACATAAATATCCAAATCCGCTATTCCTAAGGGTTTAAGTCTCAGGATTTTTTCCAGTATGTTTTTTTTTTCCAGAGAAAAAAAATGGGTCATTACTTCTGGGTTGCACTTGTATTTTAATTGTGAGCTTTGTGAGTTTGTGAATACCCTACTGTGCAGGCTCACAGGTGGTAATGACCTTTGCTGGAGCTGAAGTGAGTGTTTTTCATTGTTCAAAGCACAGAAAATTGTTGTAAAAAGGACAATGGTAAAAAAGGAAATGTAAAAAAAGGAGGCAGCTCTGGTCTCAGGTGGTAGGTAGGGCGGTCGGTGGGAGCACATTGCTCAGTCAGGCCATGCTGTAATGCTTGGCAGTGTGAAAGCCTGGCTGTGGCTTGGGGATCTCGAGGACGCTTGAGGACGCTTGAACTGAAGTGTGTCCTCTCCAACTGGCAGCATTAGAGCTCTCCATCTCCAAGTGAAGCCATCACAATTCCTCAATCTGTGTTTCCCAGAGGCCTGTTCTGCCAATGGCTCCATACCACCCAATCAACAGTAACACAACCAGATTTTATTCTGGAGGATGTGTGAGCAGGAAAGTATGTAGGGTAGGATAAAGAGGTTTAATGCATTTTGGGCACATACATGTTCTCTGTGAATAGAACGGATTACATGTCCAGCCATGGAAAGCAGGCCGGCAGGAGAAAGGCAGCTTTTGTACTGCTCCTGTACTAATTATGCACTCAGTCTGGACACAGCCCACAGGGGGCGGTGTGCCAGCAAGTCATGGGACTCAGGCTTTTGTGAAGAGATTATAAGTATTACAGCACATATGTGCAATAAGCCAACACCGGGACTTGCATAATGGTAAAAGCTGATCAAATCCAGGTACCCCACCTCCCACCTCTGCCACGCAACAAAAGAAGGCATGAGCAGAGTTTTAGTTAGAGAGACATGGTTATGCCAGCCTTCTGTTCTCCTGTCAGTGCAATAACAATAAGGGATTGTCCAAGAATTATGAATGGGAAAATCCGATGTCATTTCACATACGTTATATGGCCAAAAGTATGTGGACACCCATTCTGATTATTGAGTTCAGGTGTTTCAGCCACACCAATTGTTAACAGGTGCATAAAATCAAGCACATAGCCATGCAATCTCCATAGACAAACCTTGGAAGTAGAATGGGTTGTACTGGAGAGCTCAGTGACTTTAAACGTGGCACTGTCATAGGATGTCATCTTTGCCACAAGTCAGTTCACGAAATTTCTGCCCTGCTAGATCTGCCCCGGTCAACTGTAAGTGCTATTATTGTCAAGTGGAAGCACCTAGGAGCAACAACAGCTCAGCCACAAAGTGGTAGACCACTCAAACTTACAGAGCGGGGCTGCCGAGTGCTGAATAGTAGCAAGTAAAAGCCACCTATCCTCTGTTGAATCACTCACTACAGAGTTCCAAACTGTCTCTGGCTGCAACATCAGCACAAGAACTGTGTGTCAGGAGTTTCATGAAATGGGTTTCCATGGTCAAGCAGCTGCACACAAGCCCAACATCACTATGCGCAATACCAAGCAACGGCTGGAGTGGTGCAAAGCATGCCGCCACTGGACTCTGGAGCAGTGGAAACACTTTCTCTGGAGTGATGAATCACGCTTCACTATCTGGCAGTCTGATGGACGAATCTGGGTTTGACAGATGACAGGAGAGTGCTACCTACTGGAATGCACAGTGCCTACTGTAAAGCTTGGTGGAGGAGGGATAATGGTCTGGGGCTGTTTTTCAGGGTTTGGGCTAGGCCCCTTAGTTCCAGTGAAGGGTAACATTAATGCTCCAGCATACAAAGACATTTTAGACAATTGTATGCTTCCAACTTCGTGGCAACAGTTTGGGGAAGGCCCTTTCCTGTTCCAGCATGACTGTGCCCCTGTGCACAAAGCAACGTCCTTAAAGACATGGTTTGACAAGTTTGGTGTGGAGGAACTCCAGTGGCCTGCACAGAGCCCTGACGTCAAACCCCATTGAACACCTTTGAGATGAATTAAAATGCTGATTGCGAGCCAGCCCTTCTCGTCCAACATCAGTGCCTGACCTCACAAATGCTGTTTTGGCTGAATGGGCACAAATTCCCACAGACACACTCCAAAATCCTTCCCAGAAGAGTGGAGGCTGTTATAGCTGCGGGGGGGGGGGGCAACTTCATATCAATGCCCATGGTTTTGGAATGGGATGTCCAATAAACTCATATAGATGTGATGATCAGGTGTCCACATACTTTTGGCCATATAGTGTATTTAATACAATGAATACGTTCAATTAGTTGTCCTTGAAGGGGTGTGTACAAAGTGGTATAGAGGTTTCAACTGAACTTCAAAAATGATGGACTGACAACACCTGTTCTAATTCATATTTTGCAGGCCATTGAAAATTTGCCCTCTACTCTCTTCTTCTGAGGAGAAGAAGCTATAAAAAGGTGTAAGAATAACAGGATGTTCTTTGACCTTTGAGGAATGTGGAAATGGCCCTTCAAGTCCATCTGTGAGCGCATGAAGAGTGAGACCACATGTTGTTCCCATCAGTTATTAATTTGACTCTGTGTCTGATGCACTTTAAAAATAATAACAGATTTCATTGCACTTTACAATTTCCACAGCATTTTTGGGGGGTCTGCCATAGACTAGAGATATTCAATAGAAATTATTACTGGAGTGTAGGCTTACTAAGGAATGTGTCTCCTTTTGTCAGAAGAGGCCTGTGAAACAGGAAAAGAAGTTAAAATCACCCACTGAAGAGGCAACCTGGGGTTTCCAGCTGGTATGAATCACAAATGATGATGCAAGACCTGAAAGAATGCAACAGGATCACATCACTTTTAAACTATGGGAAGCCTTGACCGACATTATTCAACTCAAAGACTCTTTTCAACTCAAAAAGTGCTTTATTTTCATGACAGTCAAGTAGCATTATTTGTCAAAGCAATTATACGTAGGTGTGACAACAAAAAGTATATGTCAGAACATAACATGATTTTGTTAATGTAGTTCTTTGTTCAGTTTCGGCCATCATTTGTTTAAATCTAACAGTGCTAACTGGTTCTGCAGCCAGGACTTTACAGGGCAAATGCAGGTAGGTAAAAGCACCGCCCCAAAGGTAATCTGAACTCTAAATCAGTGACTGAAAACTAGAGATCTCAACACTTTTACTGTTGCTGGAACCAAAACACAAACCAGTGCCTTTACTCGGACATAACACACCACAGGGATATTCTACAGATCCTAATTCAAGTCATAATAACTCAACATATCTGGGTTTATAGTGGTTAAAATCATTGTGTTATGTTAAATGTTAAATAAGTGCTTTTATAAGTAGCCAAAGGCTAAGTTTATACTGTATGTTCCTCAGTCCAAACAAAACAAAATTTCAGACAAGCATGCTTATAAGTTACATTTTTTATTCCAGCAGAAATCTTTCTGTCATGCTTTCTTTTTGAAGACTGTTTTTTCCTTTGTATGAATGTTCTTCCTCCATGTGCCACACCAGCTCTCGACTCTCAACTCTCCCAAGCTCTGATAGTCCTTGAAAATCTGTTCCGCAGTCTGAGTCTGGCCCCGCTGGGCTTCCAAGGTCAGGAAAGCAGGAGGCTGCATGAAAGTTGCAGGCCTCTGAACCAGAAGTGACCATAGACTGAGTAAAAACAGATCTTTCTAGTACTTTCATTCCCCATTTCCTGATGTTCTTGAAATCCAATATGAGAAAAGCATAATTTCTTTTACCATTTTCTTCTTTAGGTCTGTCAGAAAAAAAATATCACATTTTTTCCTTCAAAGCAGAGGTTCCTTGAAACAAGTGAAAGCTGGGTCCAGTGCCTTGTCTTTTTCTGCTACAGAACCCAGCACTTGCAGGACTCTCCTTTAAATACACACACATAAAAAGTCTGCTGTGTTTACTTATCACCCATGTCAGGGTCTAGTACTAGGCAAAGGAGCATGCTGAGTGCTGGGAGTCAGGGGCTTGGCGAGATTATCGACACAGGATGCCAGTGGATATCAGGATAGTTTATTTTGGAGATGTTTCGTTGTGCTAGATGACATTCTCAAAGAGTTGCATGGAACTCATAATGTCCTCATCCTAGGGTAAAGGCAAGAGTGGAAGGGGAGAGAAAATTAGGGTAGAGACATCAATACAAAGTGACAGCATAAATGTCATGTATTACAGACATGTCAATTATAAATTATATTACATTACAGTATTGGCATTTAACAGACGCTCTTATCCTGAGAAACCTACACAGGTTACAGTTTTTACAGGTCTTATCTTTTCAAAGATATCCGTCATACAGCTGGATATTTACTGAGGAAATTGTGGGTTAAGTACCTTGCCCAAGGGTACAGCAACAGTGCCCGGGTGGGGAATTGATCCAGCAAACTCTTGGTTACAAGTCTTACTCCTTACCACTACACCACACTTGTCAGAATTTTCTTTTATATACATTAGAAATTAAATGTCATGCTGTAGCACATATCGTACAGGTTCATATAGTGTACACATAACACAAACAAACAATGACAAACATTGTCAGGATACATTGCCATCACTGTGGCGACAATGCATGCATCATTATCTGTGGAATGTGTTTGCATAATGTAATGTAAAAAGTGTATGTCACAGTGTTTGCCGTGGTGTGGCAGAGCTGTGCATTGGTACAGTGCATGGGTGTTCCTCTCACTGTTCTCTCCATTGAAGAGTCAGTGTGTGATTTGCTGGGTATTTCTGTGCCATGTTACGCCAGCAGCTGTGCCCCTGTGCGCACAGAAATAAACCGTTCCCAGGGGGTCAGTTGGTGGCACTACCTTCTGACAGGTCTCTATGAACTCATCAATGGTCACCACTCCGTCTCGGTTTCTGTCCATTTTCTGAAAAAAAAAGGGAGGAAGGATAGCAAGGAACATGGTGTTGGTGTATGGTGTTGTGTTTAACCTTCACTGGTCCACCAGAGTGAATCAGTGAGCTTTGTAAGCATTCGGGGGCTAAATGCTACAAGAACCCTATTTTTCACTAAACCCATGCAAGGGAAGGACAAGGAAATAGAGGATATACTTCAGCACAAAATAAAAATGGCACAGTACAAACAAGTAATGACTTTTTTGCTAACACATTTCCTCTTCATTGTCCCAAACATGCAACTTCATTACTGCAAAGTGCCATGTTGCCATCCACAATACAATCATAGTAGTTGACAAGAGCTTTTGACAAGCAACATGCAGTACTTTTTGAAGCATGACTAGTCATAACAGGTAATGCTGGTCACTGTACTGCAAGTTTATGAACACTTATGTTCATATAATATTATGTGTTATAAAAGTGTTATACATTTTAAAGTGTTATAAAGGTGTTATAAAATTGATGGATGACATAAACCATGCATAACAAATGACTGCATAACACTTTATAAGAAAGTACTACATAAGAACAGAGCAGGGGGAATCACCTGGAAGAACTTTTCAACATGTTCAAAGGGGGCGTCATCCCTCACACTAGGGGAGGTGTACCTGCCCATCATGTCGTAGATTGATTTCATGATCGCCAGCATCTCCTGTGGGCCAACAACCACAGCCACAGAGCAGCAATGTTGGGGGAAGCAGGTGTGGCAGGTGGTCATTGGACAAGAGACACATAAAGTACAAACAGTGAATGGGCCCATTGTCCTTTTTATTCCCCTGTAAAGTGTGAGTGGCAAATAAAACTGATCACTGCCTAACTTATAGAGGTGGTACAGAGTTTTGGTAATGGAATGCTTAGGATGTTCAACATAAAAGTCTAGAGTTTCATATCTCGTAACTGAAGAGAGTCTTTGCTACCTCTTTGGTGATGTAGCCGTCCTTGTTGATGTCGTAGAGGTTGAAAGCCCAATTGAGTTTCTCTGTCACAGAGCCTCTTAAGAGCACAGAGAGTCCAATCACAAAATCCTGCAAATAATTTTCACCAAATAAAGAGCCAGAAGATAACTACATCTGTAATATATGATACTAACATTTTAATATTTCTTATATTTTTGGTTTATAGTTTAACATTTGATTTTTTTCACAGATAAACATTTTTCAGAAAAGAGTAGAAGTCTTTCTCACCTCAAACCGGATAGAACCATTTCTGTCTATATCAAATGCATTAAACAGGAAATGAGCATACGTTGTAGCATCTGTGGGGTGGAGGAAGACAGGGAGAGACCGAGGGATAGGAGGGGAAAAAGAGACAGGGCTGATAAATATGTTGAATTGTCAGAATGCCTATCTACATTCACTATACATCCTACACTGTTACAGGTTGCAGGATTCCTTTTTTCACTCATTGAATGATACTTACTAGTCGTATGAGTCCTGCTTTATTGGAATAAATCTCTTTCATTTGTTTACCTGTTTATTTTCCACTCTGCCACTCTACCCTTCTTGGTACTTTACCACACTGAGCCCCCCCCCCCCCCCCCCCCCCCCCCCAGAGTGACTGCCAGGGCCTTGGATCAGTGCTTTATTTAACCACAATAAAATGAGAGTGTGATATGATGCCTACCTCCTTGAGGAAAGAACTGGGAATAGATAGACTTGAAGGTCTCTTCATCCACCAGTCCACTGGGACACTCCTGTGAGAGGGGCAGTGAGAAAATAAGCTGTGGGTTGTGAGTGCACATGCGCGAACACAGACAAAAACACACACATAGACATACACACAGACACACACACACACACACACATAGAGGCAGATCACAGAAGATCCACTACAACTATAAGAAAGCTTGGGTAGCTCAAGGTCTATGAGATATCATAGAGCTACAGATATTCTATATATTGGGCAGATATTCAAGTCTGCATGCTACACACTGAAAGCTCTGTGTTATGATTTGCTGGCTCATTATGAACATTCTTGAAGGAATGTGATCTAAAACAGCGCATCCATAGCTACACAGCATAACAACACAGACAGTGCTGAAATGTCTGTAATGCGGGATGGAAAGAACAAAGGAGCTGAAAAGCTTGTCATTACATACAACATCTGTGATGTTCTGTATATCTATGGTACCCTCCCTGTGATCAAGCAGCTCCACAGCCCCACCCAATTCCTAGCTTCACCCCCCAGCCTCACATTCTTGAATCCTCTGTAGAGTGACTGCAGCTCCTTCCTGGTAAACTTGGTCTGGGCTTGCAGCTGCTCCAACCCCTCTGGCTGATGCCGCACCGTAGACAACTCCAGGTCACTGTCACTGCTGTCTGTGAGAGAGACAGGAAGAGGGAGTGGAAGAGATCAAGAGAGTGAGTGGGCAGGAGGAAAGGAAGATGATAGGTGAAAATGGGAGAGAAAGTGAAAAAAGAAAGAGAATCAGGGAAGGGAATGAAGAGGAGGAGGAGAG
Organism: Megalops cyprinoides; assembly: GCF_013368585.1. Taxonomy (NCBI): domain Eukaryota; kingdom Metazoa; phylum Chordata; class Actinopteri; order Elopiformes; family Megalopidae; genus Megalops; species Megalops cyprinoides. Next base: position 22,057,026 of record NC_050587.1, on the reverse strand, counting down.
AAAGGGGTGACTCAGAGAGGAGAATAGAAAGAAAGAACTACAGAGATTGACCATGGATAAAAAGACATAGGGCACAGATAGAAGAGTGGAACAGGAAGCTGGAGTGACACAGTTGTGGCCAAGAAAGATTGAGTGACACAGGTTTTGGAGTGGTACAGTCAGAACAGAGGTCACAGTGTAGATGGTTAGTAGGGAGATACAGAAACCCAAGTGTTTGGATTCACACAGGGTGAAAACTCACCATCTGTGGGATATGCGCAATCATGTAGAGGGAGAGAGAGACATAGACAGAGAGACAGAGGGAGAGGAGAGAAAAGGAGTTGGAAAGAGTGAGAGAGAAAAAACAGAAAAGACTCCAATTACACCGAAGCACCACTTTTCTATCATTTGAATTGGAACCGACGGAAGACAGAAAGGGAAGTGAAGAGATTGAGGAAGAGAATGAGAAACAGTGACGAAGCCATTAATCCCCTGTGGTGTGTCACTTTTTTTTAAGACCAATTGCCCACCTTTGATCCGTGTGTTACTGTACACTGATGCACCTGAAAAATGTAGAAGTACTGAAAAGTCTTGACCCTCCCCCACCCTACTAACCTCCCCAAATATATCACAACAGATAATGTCCTTGCTGATGGATGCTGGATGAGTCAAAGAAGCTTCATCAGTCTTTTAACACTGATGTTGGGGAATGGGGAAATAAACACAAATAGACGACATCCCTTCTTCTTATTCTTTGCCAGCATTACTCAAAATCCACACTTTCCATGCTCACTTAGCATATACCTCCTTAGACAAGTGATGCAAACAGAGGAAAAAATTGGCAAACATATAAATGCAGACACTGGGGTGAAGAGAGAGGTAGGAGATCAGCAAAAAAGGAGGGGGAGGAATGTGAAAGGGACTTCTTCCCCTCTGCAGGATTGTCTGGCTTGGTGTGCTTGCTGTTAGGTTGCATAGTGACTTCTGACCCACTGGAGCGGGAATCCCTTAGTCAGCTCACGTGGAGCGGCACCCAAAAATTGTGGTTATTATGCCACTATAGTATGGAAGCATTCTTCAGGGAGAAAGGAAGAGGATGCACATTCATTGCTGGGGCAAAAGCTACAACAGCTTTCTTTTAATTTCTGCTTTTTCTGTTGCTTGCATCTTGTAACAATGTGGATTTTTCCTCTTTTAAGGGAAACACTGTGAAAAGTTCAGCTGTTATGTATGAATTGTTGCAGTCAGTTTGGAAGCAGGGAAGCTAAATGAGGGAATGAAGGGAGAGTAGGAGGAAGGGGTGGAGAGTGGGACAGGCACAAAAATATGAGTGCACAAAAGTAGGGGGAGGAGTAATTCCCTGATGCATGTATAGTGTCCTTCAGAACCCCCAGCGACAGAGAGCAAGGGTCCATATTTAGCTGGCCGTAAGGCCAGCTCAATACCACATGTATAATTAATGGGAGGTAATGCTGGAACTGGCCAGGGGTAGGTGCTGACTCCCTCAATGGCCAAAAGAAGGGACCAAAAGAGAGAAAAAGACAGAGATAGAGTGAACAAGCCTGGGAACAGAGGGGAGAGGGGCAAAACCCACATACCTGCTAGGTGAAAAGGGAGATGGAAACGGGAGGGCAGAGGAGAAGCAGGGATTCAAAAAGTCAAGCAGAAAATACAGGGAGAATGAACCTGAGTTGAGACCTGCGGTTTAAGTAAGATCATTAAAGACAGCAGGGAGAAATTTGAGGATTCTGAGACACTCTGCATTGAGTGTGACATTACTGTTAGTGAGGGGCAGCAGGCCAATTCTGTGTGTTAGTGACATCTGTTTGAAAGTTGTAAAGTATATCAACAGGAAGCCTGCAATAAGTGCAAACTCTCTCCTTATCTGTGCATTTGCAAACCACACACAGATCTCCCCTCCTATGATAAAGGTAGACATTAAAATATAAAATCCAAAGTATGAAGACTATAACATACACATGCCCGCACTTATGCACACACACAAGCATGCATGCACACATGCACTCACCCACCCCCATAGACATACACACCACAAATATATTGATGTGTGTGCGTGTGTGCACTGATTATTTTTTTTATTACATGCCACATGTAATTTCACACATACGTTATACTGTAGAGCATATTGAAACCTAGCATATCTTACAAATAATATTTCACATATAAACAGACCAGTTTGTAATGGATAGGTCTGGTCATCGTAGAGGGGTGGCTTGAGGTGTATGCATGGATCTGCCTGATATGTACCTTGAACACATCGTCCAGCCACAGACAAACCAGAGGTTTATCCAGATAAATAAAATCCTTCCGTCTGTTAGTGCAAAGACAGCCCTGGAGACACAAGCCGGGACCAATGTCTCAAGTGATCCCCAGACCTAGTGAGGTAAGCGGCCTTGTTAGCGATGTCTCAAAGACAAAAGGACCTCTTTCATCACACAGCGCTCAAGGAGGCATTTTACACTATGGTTAAACCAGCAGCAAGAACACTATACAGCTCATGCAGTTACCTGCTGGACTGCACTAGGGTTGGACTTTGGATAAGGTTTAAAACTGGGGTCATGTATAGGGTTGGGGTTAGGGGAAGGAATGGAGGTGAAGAGTGGGATCATTTGTACAAGAAAGAAACCTGAAAATTGGTATTTCACATTAGTTAGAATGTATATAGCATATCATATTTAATTAGCATGTTCACATGCAGCAATTGCACAATAGATACACAGTCTTTTCAATGTAATGACATCTATTCTCCTAAGAGAGGTTGGCTGGTGGCTGATGGTGCTGTGATTGGACAAGGTATTAGATCAACATAGTCTGCAGATGTTCAGTGGGTCTGTGACAACAGAAGAGACTAAAATGATAAGGCTGCAAGTAAAAAAAATAAAAAAGTGTATTTTGATTTTCTTTCTCTAGTTTTACAGGTCCTTTAACCTCAGTGACACTAGCATGTCTATCTGCTCACTATGACTAAAAAGAATAAAAATCACACTGGAAAGCCAGCAGTATTAATCCTGGAAAATGTGAGGTGTCAGTTTTCCAGTTTGAGGGTTGAAGTGTCACCACACTGTTAGATACATGACCTGAAGGAGTGACTACCACAGTCTTATAACCCCCAGCCTTGCCTCTATCTTCTGATGTCAAAATGGTCAACAAGTCACAATGGCCAGGTTTATGTCAGTTTGTGCTATCACTGATATAAGCAAACTGACAGCAGTATCAACAGCAGTACTGTTCCCCTCCTATTTAAAACCAAAATAGCTACTCCCTGCACTCTCCCCTACGTTGCGTAACGTGCGTGTGGACTGAAGGAGATGCTCCTGTCCTGTTACTACAGTGCAAACAGGGCTCCCATAACCAAATCCTTACCTTCCATGGACATTGGTTCCAAGATGCCAAACTGCTTGAGCACGGCCACAAACAGAATGATGACCACGCCGACAGCAAACAGCTCCATGCCCTGCATCCCCATGACCGGTTGCTGGGGACAAAGCTGTGTGCTAGACTGGGGAGGTGGAGCTGGCTCGTGTTGACTCCCAGAGAGAGTTAGCTAGGACTAGTGGACACTTGCAGTAAGGTTGGTGCTGAAAGTAACGTGGACCAGTCCGGTGAGACTCACAAAGTAAACTGGAACAATGTAGGCCATTCTGAGACGACAAAATCTCAACAGTGAGCTGGCGTCACAGCGGGAATTACAGTCTGGTCACAGTCACAGTTTCTGGAGAATGTTCTCATTTTTTGCCTGCTAGAATTCTCCTCACCCTTCTTGACCCCTCATGAACGGACAAACACACTGAGACACAAAGGTACAAGTCTATTTACCAGACACAGAATGCCATTGATCACAGAGAGTCCAAGGATGTATCCTTCTCCAAATCACACTGTCACATCCCTGAAAAGGACTCTACTGCAACTAGTTCAGTGCAACAGTTGAAGGAAAGTAATTGATTTTCCACAATATCACAAAATTGTCATCCACATTTCCAAGCTTTGACTTATAGTGTTTACTAGTCCTTATGCCATGCTGCACAGCTGACACAATAACTGGGAGACATGCTAATCTACTGAAACTTTGAATCACAAGCACTTCGCACACAGACACACACAGGTGCTTCAAACAGAATGTAATCTTCTAAAAATCACATTTAGAAATTAATATTTTACTTTCTATCAAGCCTTGTTTCAGCCAGTGCATTAAGAACAGATCAGCACAAATGGTGGCTGAACTAATCTCTCCTCTCCTTCCCTTTCTCCTCCTAATGTACTCCCCCACTCCAAAGGAATACCAAATTAATGAACAAGGTCGTGCTTAAAAACCCTTGAGTGCCAAATTCAAATGATTCTTTATCAATATCTCATTTTTCATTCACCTCTCATGATATTTTTCCTCAGTGTCCTATGCATGCCACCTCATCAGCTGTTTCTCCTGTGGAAGCTCTCCTGGTAAGTTTTCAGCTTTCTCATGCTGTTTTTTTCTCTCTCATTCTTTCTCTCATGTCTTTCAGTCAAATCCAGGTGTTAGTCTGGTCATGCTATCCTCCATGCTGTCTTGGCTTCCAGCAGAAGCAAATGAACTGGTGTGTTTTTGATGCAAATAAGATGATCAGAATATGTCCAGTTTTGTTGTGTTCAAGTCCCATGCAGTCAAACCATATTTATACTATTTCTCCTCCACTTGTATTCCCAAAGGTGGAGTGCTGACTTGTCTCTCTCTCACTCGCATCTTCTCTCTGTCTCTCCTTTGATTGCTGTGATTTTATTGGCTGCCTTGTCCAATGACTCTTGTGCTCTCAGGTCCCGAAATTCATGTCAAGGGCTGCTCTTTCCATCTCCTCAATTTATACTCCCCTCCCCCCTCTTCCTCAGTCTCTCTCTCTCTCTCAATACTGTAAGAGTAACTACAGACTCTTGAACTTGGAAGCCCTCTCTTTCTCTCTCTCTCTCCTGCTCTCTCTCTGTCTGTCCTACACTACAACAAAGCACTAATAATTTTTGGCGAGCCCTGTGGCTTTCTCTCTAATGCTCTCCAATGAGTTAGAACTAAAGATTCTTGGGAACTAGAAAACTCGGGACCTCTCCTATTTCCTTGTTCTTTCTCTCTGTCTCACATCCTTCTCACTTAATCTATCTCTCTTTCTTTCCCTCTCTCACTCTCTCTTTCCCATCTCTCCAGTTTCTGCCTCAGTGCCTAGAAACATTTTCTTCTACTAAGCCCAAAGAGGCAGAGATGAAGAGGATTTCTTTCTGAGGACATCCCCTCTATCCCCCCCTCCCTCTCCCCTTCCCTCCACTTCCCCCTCCTCTTCCTCTGGACCATATCCCCAAAGCTGACACTACTGTCTGAATGAATGCTTTTGTACACATATTCTCTGTCTTTCGGACACTCTTTTGGCTGTTCTAAAAGAAACACAGCATCTCTTCACCGATGTTCCCCTCTCAGTTTTTCGTTTGCTTGGTTTTGAGAGCTGACAGGTTCTAACAGTCCAATTTAGTTTCATCCTCATCAATATGGCAGTTATTGATTTATCAATATATTACCGGAATAGTAATACAGCTTGTTACAGCAACACACTCACACAACTCTGATGATCCCACTGTTTCTCCCCTATACCTTAGCATTAAATCACCCACATTCATATACGTGCGATTATGTGTGCATTTGGAACTACGTATGTATACTCACATGCTTTTAAGTGCATATATATGTGAATGCTGTTACATAAGTTTGTATATGCACATTTCTATATCCACATTTGCACATGCATGCTAATGCATGCCCAGTTATATGTACACTTGTATATTTGCTCACAGGGCCTAATGTGAGGGACACATTGCGCAGCATGTGATGTGACAGCACCTACATTCAGGTTTTGCCTGTTATGCTGCTGATAATAGATGAGTGGGAGCAACTTCATTTAAAACTATGATATATCTCGATGCCTGGGAGGAATCGTTGCATGAAGAAATGGATTAAAAAGGGAGGGAGGAGCCTCCTTCACTTAAAAGTGCTTTTAATATTTTAACTGACAGCAGCAGATCAATGGCCTCTTTACAGATCTGTGTGCAGGAAAAGACATAAAATGGCAAGACTCAGAAGCAGTCCATAAGGGATGATGAATAAAATCCCCTCCATCTCTCCCTCCTCCCGCTCTCTCTCTTACTCATACTATTTGAGTCATGATAGCTATATCTCCATGTCTCCTATCCTTTTCCAAGATTCCACAAGTAATGTAGATCTAGGCTGGTACGGGAGTATTTTATGCGGACTCCAGGTCTTACAATCCTCCACAGTTTGGTATTTCATGTACCAGGTATTGTCTGTCCACAGCTACAGTTATGACTGGGGAGATCAGACCTCTGTCCAGAGAGATGAGATCACTGGCTGGGCATCGGCCTGGATCACAAAATAGTACAGAAAAGCATATGTGGTTTCATTTATACTTACAAAATTTATGACACAAGAGAGTTGGCCCAGCATGCACTGCTTTGTTGCATATACTGAAGCTGAAGAATGACATCCATGTATCTGTGTGTCTGTCTTCTTGTTTTTTTTTTCCAGAAAAGTAAACCTTTGCAGACAAGGCCACCAATTACAGAGTATCTCTAGGCAGTAGGCGACCATGCTAGGTTTTTAGCCAGATTTTTATGCATTGCTGAAGCTCAGAGGGTGGGCTATACAGAACAGTGTTGCCATGTCCCACCCACGGAGGGTTCCAACTGGGCTGGTGTGTCTTCCTGGCAAAGCAGGGCGAGGGGCTCCAATACCATACCACTATTTCCAACATGTTAAAGTGAGGCAAGGTTTGGCTTTACAATGTTCTGCCACTCAAGCCTGAAGTTTCTGAAAGCCGAGTGTGAAGTGTATCTGTGAGGGGAGTCAAGTCGGTGTGTCAAAATGGTGAGAGGGTCAGTACTGATGTGGCAGACATCTTTGTTGTGGCTCCAGGATTTCTGGGGTAGTGGTAGATTGGGTTTGGTTTGTGTTTTGGCTTGGGCCGTTATGCATTATATATACAGCCGTAAATGTATGAGAGTGTGTCCGTGTCCTCAATTTACAGGCAGGCCTGTCAGAGGTGATCTGCATGTCTACCAGTGCATCTGCATACATGTGTATGTGTGTGTGTGTGTGTGTGCGCGCCTGTGTTTGTGTGTGTGTGTGTGTGTGTGTGTGTGTGTGTGAAAGAGAGAGAGAGAAAGAGAGACAGGAAGGAGAATGGAGAGTTGCTGGTGATGACTTTGCACTCACTAATGCACAGAGTTAACAGCGATGGGAGATGAGGTGGAAGGAGGATAGAGTCAGAGCTAATCGATAAAGGACTTGTACAGTTCACTTTTTGTTTGTGGCTGAGATGGGCATTGGCCAGAAAAGCAATTTACTGGGGAGAAGTGGACAAAGAGAAATGACCACTGCCCTGACTTTAAAGAAAGAAGGCAAAAATCTCTTTTTCTTTAGAATGCCTTGCTCCTAACCTGATGCCCCCCCCCCCCTTACCTTTTGTAAATGTCTACCTTCTTTCATTGTTTTATCTTTAGCCTTAAGGGACTGTTATGGTTTGAATTCTGGTTGGGGGTGCACAGCTGTTGTACACCTGAAAAGAGTGATTATATCGAATGGCTGGGATAAATGTTCAGCTATAAAACGAAAGGGCTCTACTTAAAGTCACAGTGGACAGGGTCCCTGACAGGTAACTAAATAATGTATCACAAAGGCAGCCTCATTCACAGTAATTATATTGTGTATGCCCTTAATGAGTACCTTTATACTTCTGACCTATTACTGACTACCCGCTCTGTTTCAGGGATATAGAGTAGGGATGTATTCAGGAATTGTACAAGCAGGTTGGTGAATGGAATGAATACCAACAGGCAGCTTCCACACGAAAAACAAAGGATGGCTAAAACCACTATGCATTCTGTTGACATAAAAAAGACGAAAGTGTGATTGTTCACTTCAGAAAATTAAGGTTTTCTGTGAAGGACAATATATAATCAAAGCAAAAAAACATCTCAATGTCAAGGATCAATGTGTGATGATAAGTTCATATTGTTATTTTCATTATTATTCAACATTGATGAAACAGGTTCACTATTACATACAGTATATCATACTATCATATATATCATACACCTGGAGAGATCCCTGTAAAAGACGGCTACAGGATGTGAAGTCTAGCTTTTAGTGTATCAGAATGCCATTGACTCCTTGCAGACAAGCATTAAAACACTAACAGGTTTTTAAAAGGTGTAGACAGTGCTGACATTAGGTTCCACTCAAGGGCTCAAGTCATCTTTGGCGTCTGACATTACAAATTATGGTACAGAGGGTGCTCTTTGGAAGCGTGTGCACTGCAATGGAGACTGACAGGAGAGCTCTGGCTGCTGGAGCTAACATGTGCACCAGCTTCATTAGCTCCTGTTTCAAATTTAAAACAATACAAGTACCAATTGGTCATGTTGCAGTCACACTAGCTACCTATTTGGGCTAAACTAAACAGCTAGTTATTTTAATGGTAGGAATGTTGCAAAAAGCATTGTCAGCGTACCAATGGGCTTAAGAGCAAGCTTAAATCGTTAGCTAGCCAACATTGCAAGGTCTGACTAAATTAATTTAGTCAAGATTGATATGATGTGGATAGCTATCATAAAATGTCTGTGAAGTTCCCAAGCTAACCAACTGTTTTAAAAATAACTTATTCATAGGACATTACCAGTAACTTTATGACGCTTCATATAAAAAATTGTTTGATTTTTGATTTTGTTTGTTTGATTTTTGTTTTGATTTTTTTGCTGATGGATACTGTGAAAAAAAACACTGTGAGAAAATAGTCATCTATTGTTCTATGACTTACTGATTTATCCACTAACGTGACTACTCTCTCAGCTTCTTACTCACTCTCACTTTTGCTCGCTCCCTAAATCACTCATTCACTCTCTCCTGCTCACTCCTTACATCACTCATTCACTCTCTCCTGACCACCCCTACATCACTCATTCCTTCACTCATTCACTTGCTCCAACTTAGTCCCTAAATAAGTCACTCATTCACTTATTCACTCGCTCCTTTGTTAAGTCGTCTTCTCCCAACATCCTCATGCCTTGCTTTCCTTCTCTGGATCACAGAGAAACACAAGCCTCAGGCCCTGGCCACTCATTTCCTGATTCCATAAAACACACATACACTTACAGAGCCTTTAGTGCTGCATTAAAAACACTGATATGCAAACAGTTTGATGGCTCAGCATTAGGAGCTGATAGCAACGTTATATTGCCCATGGAGCCAACTTAAAGCCTTGTCCCAGGGGTGCACTGTGCACTGAAACTTCAGCTCTCTGCAATCCAGCTTTAATAAAGCACAATAAGGAAGGCATTATGTTTCATAACTCCAGGCTTTCAATCATGCCACAGATCAGACTCTACATCAACAACAGACTGCTCTGCACTCCACATGTCTCTCTGCTTAGAAGAACAGGAGACTGATGCACAGCTATCATTCCGTTATGCTATCCACTTCACAATAAAGCACTACTCAGAGCTGTCACTACAGAGATCGCAGGGAAAAGTATACAAAGGAAGTCAATCAGCCAGTTTTAAAGACTGGTGGCGCATGCACTACTCCTGGACATGATTGGTGCTGCTGAAATGCACTGTAAAAACCATATGAACAACCAGCAAACAGCAGTCAACTTCAGCAACTTTGGTCCTGTTTTGAAGACAGAGTTCTGAGGGCAAACTGAAGATGTGTCTCTTTAGAACATGGCAGTGCCCCCATGTGGTGAAAGTAATACAGAGCTAAAACCAAAAAAAAAAAAAATAAAATCCAGATTATCCCCAGCTAAAGTAAAAGACCCTTTACAACAAACAATAATGCATGGGTTTGTTCCACCTTTATGGTCATCACAGAAGCAGCTCTGATATCTAGCAGAGTCATATCTAAGCAGTGCAGCTAAAAGAGCCAAGACTCAGACAGACTGTGGCTAAGCTGATGCGCAGTGAGACAGACAGAGAGTCAGTCGCTTTTTTGAGTGATGGAAACATTCAGTGAAACAGACAGATAGGCAGACAGGCAGAAAGTACCTGAGCAATGGTAGCACATAGTAAGACAGACATGTAGACAGTCAGGCTTTACCTTAGTGTTGAAACCGTACAGTTAGACAGACAAACAGGCACAGTCGGTACGTGAGCATAGAACCATGCAGTGAGACAGACAGACCCACAGACAAACAGGCAAACAGAGACAATGTGGCCATCGAGTGTTGGTAGAGTGTATTGAAAGAAAGGCAGTCAGTATTTCAGTGATGGTGTTTAACAGTGAGACGGATGGACAGATTGTCAGTACCTGAGCAATAGTAGAGTATAATGAGACAGACAGTATCTGAGCAATGGTAGAGTGTAATGAGACAGACAGACAGTCAGTACCTGAGCAATGGTAGAGTATAATCATACATACAGACAGACAGACAGTTAGTACCTGAGTAATGGTAGAGTGTAGTGAAACAGACAGACAGGCAGACAGTCAGTACCTGAGCGATGGTACCGTGCAGTGCTGTGTCTGCAGTTGGACAGGAAGCTTTGACAGGAAAACCGTCGCCCCATCTCCATTGACAATGTAGCCATAATCCCCCCCATTGCTCCACACAGCAAATCAAAACTCAAAAAATCCTGTGGAATTCAACCAATAAAGTGACCAATCAGTAAATCAGATAAACCGTACTATGCAAAATTAACAAGCAAAGTGAAAAGAGAAGGACATTAAGATTCTTTTCCTAGGTAAAATCTCTGATCTTTCCAGAGCATTTGAAAAAGACTCAACCAGGTGCATCAGTGACTTTTAAGCCTGTGTGTGTGTGTGTGTGTGTGTGTGTGTGTATATGTGTGTGTGTGTGTGTGTGTGTGTGTGTGTGTGAGGGGAGGGGCATGCCTAGAGAGCAGTGTCAAAGGCAGTGACCAAAGCGTGTGACCTTTCTAATAAAACATCACACAGGCCTCCAGCTCTTCTTTTCTCCATGACCATTTTTATCTGCCCGCCCACTGCTATCCCTTCACCTGCGTTCCCCTCCTCTTCTCTACCTCTCCCTTCATTTCTGCCTCCTGAAGGTCTCTCCATTCTTAAATATGGAGTTAGATAGATAGATGTTCTCTGGACAGGTATCGTGCTAAAATCATTCTTCGGATCAGTCCATGCTGATTCATTTTGAAATACAGACCTGCACAAGTAATGCTTTTGTCTTGAAGATAGTTTTTTGGAAATGGGCATGAAACTACTCTTCATACAATTACTTGTTGACACCATTGTAAAATACAGCAATATGCATCTGAGTTGGTTATCAGGGGACTGTAACATAATTATCTAAGGATCTTAGCATAACCAAAATGTTTATCTCAAGAGCAGGAGATGTATAAAGAGCTTACAGATAACATCAGTATCGCTATTCTAAATTTTAATTCTAAATCCAGTGCTGTGCATGAGGCAGATAATGATCTCGTGATGACTAGGGGCTTGTAGAGCCACCTCAATTTCTCTTTGTTCAAGCCTCTAAAGTTCTAGCTGCCTATTTTTGGGGACAGTACTCAAAATATAAAGCATTCTAAAAGCTTCCAATTCATGGGTGATCATGACAGGCAAAATGCAAAGGAATTTTGTCATTTTGTAGATGCTCGTATTCAGACCGACTTACTGAGAGAACGAAGTGCATAGACTCAATAACACACATGACACATCTGCATGCATGTACAAGCACACACACACAAACATACACACACAGTAAGTGTATGCCTGCATGTACTTACAAACACACACATGCATAGACACACACTCTCTTTCTCTCTCTCTCTCTCACTCACACACATTTAGTATATGAATACCTATACATACAAATACACAAATGCATGCACACATGTACAGTCTTTCTCTTTCACATGACAAAGACACAGAGATGAATATGAACAGATACACAGTGCTTTACATTCCAGGGAATATGCACATGTAACCAGTGGTGCCAGTGGAGCAACAAGGACTGACAAATTGGCAGGCAGACAGAAAAAAAGAATGTGACCAATCAAGGCCTAAACAGTAATGTGCGCAAACAGGTGTGCACAGTGGCAAACACAATTATTAAAATTAAATTATTTTAATTAAATTATCCTCCCCAGCAGATACACAAACTAAGCTGGGCAGAGTTCTGAACAAGTTCTCCAGCATCACGACTAGAGTGAAGAGTTCTGCTGACCTCATCCTGACTCAGCACTTCTCCTTCTGCTTTTAATCCCATTTAACGCCAACAAACCGCCAGGAACCCTTGAAACTTGAGAGATAAAAGAAATGGACTCTCTAGAGTGTCTATGTGAAGCAGCCCGAATGGATTCGCCAGAATCGCAATGCTGCGCTGTATGAATGCATGCTGCTGCTGTTATGAGAATGTGTTTTACAGTACCCTCTCCAAATGTCCTCATCTCTGTACTCTGTGTGAAACTCCTGTGCAGCGAGTGGGAACAGTCTCAACCATTAAAATCCAAACTGCGCCGTGGAACTATAGAAGGAGAGGTGCAGTTTTAAATCCAAAAAAAAAAGCAATGTTAACCCCACTGCACGTGAAAACACCTGTGACAAAGGGAAATATTGACAGAGGAAAATACAATCGGGCAGGAAACATGGCTCACACAGCATTGGCCCCTCTCTTTTGGCTCCCCGCTTCCAGAAAACGGACCTCTTTCACTCTTTTTTCCCAGAGGGAACACTTTGTTTCTTTCATTTTTCCCTTCTCTGCTCTATTTCTCGATAGTGCTATCACAGCAGCGAAAATAACAGCATGTGACGTGGAGTAAACTTCACCATGTCTTCTTTTTTTGCTGAACTAGACTTTTTGAACATGTAGGTTGTAGCTTCAACCCGCCCTCTCTTATAACTCTTCTGCTTGTCTACTGTGCCTCTGGGTTACACTGGGCTATGCTTTGGTCAAATTCATCCGGGCACACAATGGTGTATAGAAACTGCTGACACATACAGGAAGAGTAAGGTAGCTGGAACATCAGGGGTAAGATTGCTTCTGCAATGAGGTGTGACTCTTCAGACAGGGATGTTTATGTCCAAACTCCCTAACTCCATCTCTCCACCTTTGGTCTCTGTTTGGTTTCTTTAAACCTTCCTCTGATCTCTGATCTCCCTTCCATCTCTCTCTCAAAGGTCAGAGATCAAAAGTTCAAAAAACACTTTGCTGGTATGAAATACCACACAGTAAATACTGACAATGCAATAACAAAGCATTAGAACATAACATACATACATTAAATATAGAACACTAACATATAGGAACCTACCAAAAAAAAAAAAAAAAAATTCAGCAATCTTTTAAGTTTATTGCAAGCCACACTGTGCGACATGGATCTAATAAACTTGGGTACGACATCAAGTTTGATGTATGTAGATTGTATAAAGAAGAATAAAATGTCATCAGCGTTTTACCTACGTTTTACCTACGTTTTACCTCCATCTATTACATTTGGGTTTGGCACCAGTGTCGCTTTGATCAGTGCGTCATTTCATGCTGCATTCCTATTGGTTGGTTAGTAGACGTAGGTTGTAGCAGCAGTCACATTGTGAGATGGTCATCCTAAATTTGCTTCTCACTCAGTTTAGACAAATCATCCAAATTGTTTGGTGTCATGGGACCACCATGGCTTTTACAACTCTCCAGAACAGTCAATGTTTTATTAGCTTTCTTCTTCAGATCTTCCTTCTTGTGTAGTGCCAATTTCTTTGCAGAACGTACTGTGGCAAGAAAGTCCGCCTCTAGCTTCTTTACTTGCTAGTTATTTTTGATTTTTAAAATTTAATTCTTCAATATTTTTACCTGACCATTTACCAACACCCTTGATCTTTCTGATTTGCTCATATTTGAATACAGGGACCCCTGAAACATCATAAAAATGACACATTACAAGCAATGGGTGTGGGACTTCTGATGTCTTTGTCAAAACAAGTCTTCTGTGTAGACATGGTTATGCTGAAATAATGAAAAAAACATTAAAATTTCATTGTTTTCGTCTTGATGGCAATATGAATGTACCAGTGCTTTGATTCATTCATTTCTTAATTCAGCAACCTTGAAAACCTATAGAAAGATATATTTCAAGCCATGTTGGTAAATTTCTAAGAAAATTTCCAAAAAAAAAAACCCATGAATTTTTCGCCGCCATTTTGAAAAAGTCCACTGAACCAGTTCAAAAAATAATTTTAGGGCAAAAATCTTGATGGATTCGTGTTCAGCAGCCAAAACGGCCATAAAATCTATTTGTCTATTTGTCTAATCTATTTTGTTCAGATTTGCCCACCCCTAGTATACCCGCCATTATAGGAAATATTATCCATTTAGAAGCACTAGAGGGCGCCAAACTCCTTCAACCATAGCGTGCACATCGCAATACGAGGCATTCTCCTCTTCCTGGTATCAACACACGAGTACTAGTCGCATCATGAGAGTGCTGCAAATGTGGTACAGGTTCTGAGCCTCTCTAATGTTCGTTCTCTTTCAGTCATGAAAAATACAATGTGCTCTGTGTGAGAGCAAGCAACACAAGGCAATCACTCACAGTGAATCGTCCCTTTGAAAAAAATTAAACTCATACTACCATATCTGCTTTGCCAATGCTATCTTCTTTTTAATTACAGTAGTAAAAAATGTCTAATTGAGTTTGTTCGGTCATAAAAAAAAAAAACATCCCCGAAATCCCAAAATGAATGAGACAATTATAACTGTCTGTGAGTACAACAGACAAAACCAATCTCGTACAGGAGGAATTAAATGAGCTTAATACTGGAAAGCAAACAACAGTAAGGAGCTTATATTTAATGGCAGCAGAGATAGTATTGTGCTCATTAAAATGTATGTGTGTGTGTCTCTCTGTGTGTGTGTGTGTGCTCTTATGCTAAAACTGGTTTCCCTTGTCCACCCATAGCAACAGCACAAACGTGTGTTTTTAAGCAGTCTAGTTTTTCCCTTCAGAAATCTGATATCCCCGATCCCATCAGGGACTCTCTAAAAGCAGTGCAGGTCAATTCACTGCCAAGGACGTTTGTACTCCTATGAGTTCATCTGCATGACAAAAACGTGGGAAAATACAGGCGGCAGAGAACCTACTGTTGTGTGTCCTAAATGTATGTTCCTCCCAACCGGCAAGTTTGCCAGTTTAAGAAATGATTGCCAATCTGCTTCTGATTCCTTTTTAGTTAAGAGCATCTGATTACAGAATTCAGATTACGGTGCTTCTGTGCACGTCACCTCGGTCATCTTGATCTGAGATCAGAGACTGGTTTAAACTTATTGGATCTTTTAAGAGCTTTCAAGTGAAGTGCACATGCACAGATCTGCTGCGGATGTAATCAATTAAAAAGAAATCAGCTGCTGGTGCGTGAGCCTTATTTAATCAGACATTCGTGTTGATCATGCCAAACAATCTGAAAGGAAAAAAAAAACACTTTTCATCAAATAAAGATAATTTCTGTGCCTCTCTGTCTGTATCCCCTGCCGCTGGTGCATGGGGTTTCTGGCTAGACCTTGATACACTCCAGGTCAAAGCTCAGCACAAACAACATCATGCTGGAATCAGCAGAAAACTAAATAAAGGTCAGGCCTTTGGGGCCTTAAGCTCGCCCGCCTGAGTGAACAGTGTCTCTATAGAGGGAGGTAGAGGAGGGGGGGAGGGGGGCGGCAGAGTCAGAGGTGGGGGCTGCAGCTCGGCACAGCTCGCACGCACACGTTCGCCACAGCGCCAGCACAGAAGGGGAACTGTCAATAATTTCACTGTCAAAAAGATCTGGGGCAGGGAATCGGGGGGGGGGGGGGGACACAGCGGAACCCTGCACAACCTGTGTTCTGTATCCACTCTCTGCTGCACATCCTCAGCTGTCCTTGTACATACAACAGTGTTAGGTGTTTTAATCTCCCCTCTGGATTCCTACACCTATTCTCTCATACAGTCAAAAACACGTGTCTTGCAGAAAAGGCATGACCGCCAGGTATTACCGTTGATATACGTGAAGGGCTGGTAAAGTCAGTCTGCTTAAGCCACACTGCATCATGCTCTCTTGATCTATATTACTCTCTTGCGCCCCCTACCTGGGCCCTGCGGTGCTGCGCTAGCGATGATCCACTTGACCAGGCAACACTTCATGAGGGCCTTGCGTGTCAGCCGGGGTTTCTGCCACTTCCCGCCCTCCTTCTGGCCTCCGGGGCCTGGCTCCATCCCGTTAGCATCGGCCAGCAAGCTGCCATCCACCGCCTTCCCATCTGCCTGCATGACAGAGAGTGAGGAGAGAGGGGTTAGGACATTACTGAGAGAGAGGAGAGAGGGGTTAGGACAGTACTGAGAGAGAGGAGAGAGGGGTTAGTACAATACAGAGTGAGAAGGGAGAGGTTAGCATAATACAGAGAAATAGGAGAGAGGGTTTAGTATAGTACAGAGAGAGAGGAAAGGGAGGTTAGTATAATAAAGAGGAGAGAGTGGTTAGTGCAATACTAAGTGAGGAAAGTACAGTACAGAGAGAGAGGACAGAGGTAAAAACAGTATGCAGAAAGAGGAGAGGATACAGGGGAAAAAAAGTATAGAGTGAGGAGAAAGGGGTTAGTACAGAAAGTAGAGAGAGAGATTAATACAGTACAGAGAAAAATGAGAGGGGGTTACTACGGTACTGACTGAGAGTGAGGGGTTAGTGCAGTATAGAGTGAGAGGAGACAGAGGTTAGTACTGTGCTGGGAGAGGATACAGGTAGTACTCTAGTATAGACAGAGGAGAAAGGGGAAAGTAAAGAATGAGAAACAGAGATTAGTATAGCACAGAAAATATGGGGAAAGAGGGGTTAGAACAGAAGGATGAGAGAGGGTTTATTCCAATACAGAATGTAGATGGGGATTAACACTGAGTAGAACTGGAAGGTTTTTTCAGTACAAAGAACAGAGAGGGTTCACTGAGTAATTTAGAGAGCACAGTGAGAGGGATAATTAAGCACAGAGAGAAGTTAATACAGAACAGTGAAAAAGACAGTAGAGTGTCAGGTCATAATGGCTCAATAGCTGTTTACCTTTAAGATGAATCAATAACTTGCAGCCTTTAAAAATATACTCAGAGCAGTAATACGTATAAAAATACAATTTAGTACCTTGAGAATAACATAAACAATAGTTAGTTCAGGTACATGGAGACAGCAGGTTAATGTATCAGAGAGACTCTGAGATGTGGATCAATATTGCCCTCTGTGGAGCAATTCTGACAGTGTGTTTTGTGTTATCATTTTCACAGAAGACTCTCACTGGACCGTGGCTAAGTAAATTAAGGGCAGGCCTACTGCAGGTAATGCAAGCCCCCAATGTGACCCTTTTCCCGTGCAGCCAGGAAGCAGTTCAATCCCCATTACAGCTCTTTTTTGGCTTGCTCTCATCATTTGTGCCACACAACGAAAGACACACAGAGGATCCCATCTCGTCCCACCAGTTTCAGGGGGCAATGAGGAATACCACAAGACTGTGCGAATGCGTCTGTAGACACACGCAGATGAAACGGAATAAAACATCTGAGCAGAGCACAGGTTGCAGCAGCTCCAGAGTCTCCCGGAGTCTAGGAGCCTGAACAAGATCAATGCAGGGATTGACAGAGGGAGACAGAGAAGGGACTGAGAGAGAGAGCGGGCAGGAAGGAAAAGGGTGGAATTCAGAATGATCGTGTGCGTGTGTGTGTGTGTGTGTGTGTGTGTGTGTGTGTGTGTGTGTGCGTGTGTGTGTGTTGGGGGGGGGGGGGGTATAGTGGGCTGGGAGGAGGGAGCATGTGCACTTCCTCCTGTTTATGTTGTCGTGTTAAAATGATATGGGATAAAATACCTTGGGAGACCCCTGCAGACTCCCGCTCTCCAATTTGAATATGAAGCAGCACACGTGGACCATTCAGAAATGCACTCAATAATTCAGACTCCTTAAAAACAGCATCAATAAAAGATCAGGGAGGACCAGTGGGCTGAGGAACAATGTGTGGAAGGCAAGGAATGATGGGAAAAAAAAAACACATGCACATGCACATGCACACACATGCAACACACACACACATATACACGCAGGTATACACACATCCATGCACACACACACCACTATTCTGAGACAGGGAGGAAATTCATCAACTCTATGCCCTAGTGCAATTGCCATCCAAGCACCTAAATGAGCTCCTAAGAAGGTCATGCAGCTACATAATGAGATAGGTCTGATTTTGTCATGGTTTCAGAAGCGAGTGCCGACCCTTTAGCAGAGGTCTTTGGATAAAACAAGTGAAATCTTCCCTTCTCCGGCACACACTGTGCCCCTTTTCCATGTCCATGACAAAACAAACTCCGGGAACCATGCAGTACTTGAACAGCCACATATCAGGGACAATTTCCTGCCCTGATTGAGAAACGCTGCCCCAGCCACACTGGACCTTGAAGAAGGGAATCAAGTGATGAGACTCATGACGGAATCAAGACGAGGGGAGGTGACGTCATCAAGCTCAAATATTTTTTGTGCCACTGCAAAATTTTATAGTGTGCTATGCTGAGCAGAAAAATGAAAAAACACAGTGCCCTTTGGTTTAAGATCTGCAGACTACATTTACCCCAAAGTAAGGTCATAGAACTATCTGTTACCTTATTAAGGTTCTGTAGGAGTCACTAGTGCTCCCACAACAAAGGAGCTGTAGAGGGACTGCGAGGACACAGTGGGGTGGGGGGTTGCATATTGTTGCTGCACCCGAAGGAACTGTAAGCCCCCCCCCCCCGAACTCACAACCAGAAGGCAGTATGTGATAAAAGGGACAGAGAGGGGGAGGGAAGGAGATAGACAGATAGGAAGATGATACAGAGCCGTTTTACAGAGCATACATTAGCATAACTATTTTTGTACATTCCACAAGAAAAGAAAAACCAGAGGGAGGGAGGGAGAGAGATGAGAGAGAGAGAGAGAGAGAGAGAGAAGGAGGGAGAAAGATAGAGTGAAGGAATGTTGCATAACAATCACACGTGACAATTTAAGCCCACACATCATTTGCTCAAGATTGGTCGATTTTCAAATACACGCACACATACAACACATGCATGCAAACAAAAACAAACACAACAGAGATTAAAAAAAAAAGAGAACAGAAAAGCTCCCAAGAAGAGTTCCAGTTTCTGGTGCTAGGAAGGACAACAAGAGCAGAGAGTGTCCACATACTGATGTGTGTATGTGTGAGCGTGTGTGACTGTGTGTGTGTGTCTCTGAGCAGCTGTGATGTACACTGAGGGTCAGAGAGGAACAGAAGGCATTGACATTGCATCTAAGATGCCACTGAAAAAGGCAAAGTGCACCCCCCATCTCCCTCAACCTCTCTCTCACACACTATCAAACATCTTTGGTGTCTCGAAGGTGACTGAATTAGGGCCCAAGCGAAGCTGCATTATTTATGAGGAGCCAGTGAATCAGACACACACGCACAGAGTTTTTGAGTAAGACCAAGGGTGCAGACTCAGACTAATTCCTCCCAATGAGGCTGGTGCCGTCCGCCTTCCACAGTCTGCTGTGTTTCAGACCCGCCATGACTCACGCCCCATTCCTCTCCACTACAATTCACACACACACACACACACACACACACACACACACACATGGGCTGAGGCACAGAGCAACTCTGCACAGAAACTCCGGTACTCAACATTGTACAAACACAGATGCGCACAGCACACAGACTCTTCAGCATTCTAAACACACACATTCAAAATTGTTCGCATGCACAGGTTTACACGGAGTGTAAGCACAGCTCTTCTGCCACTCACTTCGCTGGTCAGGAAATCCATATGGTAGAAACGTATCCATAATTCAGTGGTCACTTTCTACCACTTTATCTCTGAAAAATGAATCAGTTTCCCCCTTTATTTTTCTCCCTTCTTTCAAATAACCCACCTGCTCTCACTTTGGAGCTCCCCTCTCTCTGTTTTACTCACACTGTACTCCTGTGATCTTTCACAGTACTGATCTCTCTGTATCACCACAGTCTCTACATTCTCTCTTGCTGCACTGTAATGCTGCATTTTTTTTTTTTAACCATATTACTAATCCCACTCACAGTACTGCACTGCTGATCTCTCTCACTGTAATGATCTTTCTCACTATATTGGTTGTCTCTCTCATATTGTACTGCAGATTTCTCAAGATTTCTCTATAGATTTTCTACTGTACTGTATAGAATCACTGTATCTTTAAAAGTTTCCTACTTTATTTACCATTACTTGGGTCTTGATTAATAATGACGATTATAGATCTTTCTCATTGTACTGTGCTTTGGATCTCT
Source organism: Megalops cyprinoides (assembly GCF_013368585.1). Classification (NCBI taxonomy): domain Eukaryota; kingdom Metazoa; phylum Chordata; class Actinopteri; order Elopiformes; family Megalopidae; genus Megalops; species Megalops cyprinoides. The sequence goes on along the minus strand of NC_050587.1, from coordinate 22,036,695 downwards.
CTCACTATAATGCATTGCTGATCTCTCTCACTGAATGTCTGATCTCACCCTCTGCATGGCTGATCACTCTAACACTGATCTGCCCCCTGCAACCGTACAAAGTCTGTTCTCTGATCTGAGGCACATCACAGCAGGACGAGACAGTGCAGCAGTGCTGTACGAATCACAGTGAGACAGCAGGATCACCCCCCACAGGAATATAGGTGCATTCAGAGCTTGCATACGCTCAGACATACGCTATCTTGCCAAAACACAGACTATGTGACCCACTGGGAGGGGATGGTGGGTGAAATAAGACTAGAAATAGAATCAGCATGCAGCTAGTCCTGGTGTTCGGTCCTCACCACTGCAAATCAACACCACAGCTGCCCTGTTGCTTTTTTAGAAAAAAAAAAATTGTCGTGCATGTGCCATTTCCTTGCCACATTCATTGTTGACACACTGTGCTTTTGGGAGTCCATCGAGGCATCATGAAATATGTTCTGAAAGCAAACCAATTCACAGATGAAGAATGCAAAAGCTTTAAAGGAGGAATCTCTCTCTGTAAGATAGATGTGCGCTTCAGTACAGCAGGGGACCTCCACCCTGTCCTTCCACAGAAACTCAGACCCCCACACATTACATCCTGAGACACCTACACATAAACATCCCCCCCCCCTTCACCCCCTCCTACTGTAATAGGCCTGTGTTTTCCCCTTTCTGCCAGTCCCGCTGCTACTTATGTACTTTAACCCCGGGGCAGCTCTTCAGAAAGCTCCATTTGACAACAGATTCAATGGCTGGGGAGCAAGGGAAAAAAAAACTTTCTCTTCCTGGATGGGTCTTGGATGAAACTGTGTAATCAAATATTTAATATCCGTCACACTGCTATTTTGTCTGAATCTTTCTCTGCACTCATACAAAGAAAGCATAAAAGCACTCCCTCGCTCCCTTTTTCTGTGTGATCTTTCAATATTATGTATTTCACAAGATTCAGGAAGCCATTTTCCAATCCATGACTCTCTCATAGACTTTTGTTCTGATTCTGTGTGGCCAGAGATGTAATGGTTTAAATGTATTGTCCTGCAATGTGTCAGTTATGAAATAAGTTTCAGGTAGAAAGACACACCCATTTCAGGTTCATAAGGACATGACCTCCATGTCTTGTTTTGTGCATTACAGAAATGAGAGAGCAGTGGAGGGGACTTGACCTTTGACCTGCTATCCAGCTCTGTGGACTTGGACCATCCACTCACAGTCCTCACAGGACAGCAAAAAGGTCCTTATATTCAACCTCACCCCTCTACAGCATATCCGCACCCATTTCCAGGAGTTTACCCCAAATGATTTTTGCAAGGGGTCAGGGGCATAATTTATCTTTTTTTTCCATTCAGTTTTGCTTTGGGATTTTTGTCTTTAATTACCTCTGGTGTGCTGTAAAATCTTCTGTGGTTGATTGATTTATTGATTTATTGATTGACATCTGGGCTGTATGTTCAGTGCTGCTCTCCACTTAGCTGTCATTAATCTGAGCTCTAACTCTGGACTCTTCTGAAGGTCATCTTACTGCCTGGACCACACACATGCACCCAGCCAAATCTGACTCCTTTAGTCCGGAGCACAGACTCTGGTTACCAAAGATTCCCTCTTTCACAAAATGTCAGGGGGAGGGAGAGGAGAGCTGAGAGGAAAGCAAACACAAGGACAGCCTGTTCTATTTCCAGGGTTTTTTTAAACTCTGCACTTGTCTTTTTCTCTCTCACTCTTTCATCAACTTTGCACGAGTTGCCTTCTCCGTCTGTGTCTTCCTCCCACTCCAACTCCCACTCCTGCATCCTCCCTTCCTTCCTCTGTCTGCTTCCACTCCTGTTTGTCAGTTTATTCCTGTATCAAGTTCTCAACCCCAAATTCTCTGACTCTGACTGCAAGTAGAGAGTGTTAGCTGCTCAAAGGAGGCTGTGGATCAAAGTTGAGTGCTCCTCTCTTTCAACATATATAACTTATTTTTAAACAAATGCTCTACGTAGAAGAACAGGCTTGTTACTGTTATCTGTGTCTGAGTATTGTCTGGGCAGGTTATTTTTGAACATGTGCCACGTCCCCAACCTCAGGAAGAAAGCAGGTAGGGAATGCATAGCCAATGAACTGTAACGGGATGTTTAGGTGGCTACATTAGGAATTTGACCAAGTCACCAGGGTTACTGTGTTTTTCAGTAAGTTCCATGGAAGCTGTATGGATGGATGCACAGGCATATGCTAAAGCATGCTGTAAATGCAGGTGAAGCATGAGCCTGTTTCCGCTCTACATCATACAATTCTCTTAGTGAACTAGCTGTTGTTAGATTCGTAAGACAATTCCCTCGCCGTCATCAATTAGATGTGCTAATTGATTCCTTTCAACGATGATCTGTGCTCTGTGTCAATCATCCCTGACGACCGAGGAGAGGACAAAGGCAGCCATCACTCACAAAACACAATGACGCAAGGTAAACTTCAGCATTACAGGCAGGAATCTAACCTGTTACTGTGAGAAAGGAAAAACAGTGCACAGAGGGTACAAGAGACATGGATTCAGAGAATGAGAGAGAGAGAGAGAGAGAGAGAGGGAGCAAAAGAGAGAGAGGGAGTGCAAAACAGAAAAAGAGATCAAGATGGTACATTTATTGTTTTTGTGAAAGAGATATGTACTGTATGTGTGAGTTAAGAAATTTACGTGTTGTCATTGTGTACTTTCATTTTGTCCTAGTGCTACATGTGTGAAATTTAAGCTAAAATACAATTTCCAGCTGTTAAAAGTAAAAGCCATTGGAAGTTAAACATGGAAACCATCACACAATGTGGAGAAATGGAGAGAAAGACAGGATGAAGCAGTCAAAAAGAGAGGGAGAACAAAATGAAAAGAGAAGGGAAATACACATGCTAGAAGACGTGAGAATGAAACAGCTCAGGAGAAGAGGAAAAACAAACAAGGGTGAAAGAGGAGTCATCACATTTCTCCCTCAGGACTGAAAGAGCTCCCTGTGATCATTTGGACTAAAGCAAAATTCTTACTGAATTTTGAATAGTGAGCTCCATATCCCATCATGCAGCACTCATCTACCATGATGTTCAACCCCATTACTGACAAAGGCATTCTTCCCTTCCAGTCATCCTATTCCCTCTCCAGTGCTGTCAGATAGCTCATCCCACCCCTCAGTCTCCAGCTTGCCAGTGTGCACAACAATGTATCACCCCCAACCTTACTTCCTTATCCCTGCTACCATCGGCCTCCAGCTCAGAGCTATGGCTATGAGGGACAGCTTGACAAAGCCACGGTGATAACAAGATGTGGGTCGTTTGACCAGTCATAGCTGATATAACTGTGTGTCAATCTGCGCTGATCTGACAGCGTGACCACCCAGTCTCTGCGCTCGCTTATGGTAATCTCTCAGGAGAGGATGCATGATTGCTGCGGTGGACCTTGACAGGTGCCACATTCTCTGTGCGTGGGTGGGTGACAGCTCCTTGTGTGCGTGTCTGTGTGTATGTGTGTACGTGTGTGTGTGTGCGTGCATGCGCGTGTGTGTGTGGGATGGTGGACGACGGGACACGGGTATTGCCGTGTGCATGTGAGCATCTGTTTGCATTGTGGAGTTCAGTGTCTGTTTTTGCTACGGCACACAGAATGTGAGAGTGTCTGTGACTGTGTGTTTATAGTGTGGTTCACAGCGTTTCTGAATACATGACATAGGGAACGAAATAACATAACGGGATGCAACAAAGCGAGGATGTGTGTGTGAGTGTGTGCGTTTGCATGCACATGTCAATGATGACAGAGCGATGCTTCATGAATCCCATAAGGACTGGAGCTCTTTAATTCACCAATCACCATTTCTTGAACCAATCAAAAGATCGCTCCCTAGCAGAACATTTTGAATAATTCAGACCAATGAGTCATTGATAACATGATATCTCCAACACTTTAGGGGTTCAAGAAGCCTTACTGCCCCATCTCTAGCATTTGTGTTAAATGGACGTGTACAAAGGTCTACTGTACATGAGAGGAGCATGCTGTTTCAGAGTTTTTCGATTGGTTCATACAAGTTACATTGACAAAATATGGTAGGACTACCATGACTAGTTACAGACACAAATTAATAGACCCATCTGCATAGTGCCTAACCATAACCCTAACCCCCTCCCCAGACCCATCTGATGGCTGCATGTCTTCAGGGAAAAGATAAAGGGGCTGCTAGATACAGGCACATCATCAGCAATAACGTGTTTACCTTCCCAGAATAAATGAACCAGTTTGTCATCCAATAATGAAACCAGCGACAGTAAAGGTGTGGGAGCGTGCGCGAGACTTACACATCTCATTCATCACCTGTTTCCTTGGAGACGCACAGAGCACCAGTCCCCTGACCCTCCCTGCTCTCCTGTCTCTCAGCTACAGCAGGTACAGTGTAAGAGAAAGGGAGCGTAATTCTTTTCCCCAAACATTCTTTGGTCTTTTTTTCTTTTCTTTTTTTTTCTTTTTATCCATGGGGGAGATTTGTTTTCTTTTCATCCATGGGGGAGATTTGTTTTGAGATTAGTCCCTGAAGTAAAACCAATGCTCAAATAACAATAACAACCAAAACGAATATTTAAAAACTAATGTATTTAGTATTTAAAAAGGCAGGCTTGTTTCAAAGAGCCCAAGTCACAATGCATCACCACCAGCCTAAGAAAAGATAATAAAAACACTATTAATAAGTAACACTGTGCTCTATCTCCTACACCTTTCACAATGGAATGTTTGAACAACCCATGGGACTCCCCTATGAGTTTCTTTCATTCTTCCAAACTGGGTGTGACTACAGTTACCCCCACCCCTCAATAAATTATACATGAAAGAGTGCCTGTCCCTGCCAGGACTAAGTACTGAGGCAGGAAGCATTGTTGTGTTGTATATGAAATGCATGTCCATCCATCTATCCTGGCGGCTTATTGCATGCAGTATGAAGCACTGACATGAACCATGTAACACAACCAGTCATGTGAGTTTTACAATAATACTAATTAACTTTACACAAGTAAAGTAAGACATTCTCCAAGTAAAATAAGACATTCTCAACAACAAATCTTTCTACACACAACTGTTCCGCCAGTGAGTGCATGCCAGCCTTTGCATGAGTGAAATAAGAGTGGGGCTTCATGACCCCCAAAATGGGTGGGGCCAGTGTGAAAGAGTGAGAGTGCTAAATCAGTGATTCATTGATTTGATTGAATCATGACAAACAAGTCAGTGATTGACAGCACATGGTAGCTCCACCCAGTAAGGGGTTTATGAAGCCTCGCTCTGCTATCACGATCTGGCATCTCTTTGACCACTCTGTCAAGGAAGTCGCCCCTTGCTGATGTGTTGATACAGTGCATGCAGCTGAGCACTTACCCTAGGATTCAGATTCAAATACATCTTCATCTTTTTTTGGGAAAGCTTCAAACTATAATTATAAGGGACGAAAGTGATATTTTTTTCAGACAGCTTTGCCAAGAGCCTTTCAGCACACAGGCAATTGTGTCTGGATTGCAGTACCCCATCATAAGGGAGCCAGAAGTGCAGACCAGCCAATTGTAAACCAAAAATGTCTTTCTCATTCAGGCTCATATTCCTTATACCATCAACATGAAAATGTATCTAACCAGACAGTTTATAGTTAAACAGTCATTTGCGTGTAAGGTAATTTAAAACAATTATTGGGTCTATGGAACTGCTGTCTGAGAGAGAAAAAAATCAGGTCAATTATACAGTAATTATGAATTTCCAATTAATATCGCTAACAGAAACTCTGTACCTCTGACATGCAACACTTGGACAAGCAACACTAAGTGGATGAACACAGAATTAGTTTAGGAAACATTTATGCTTACCTCACTGTTTGCGTAATTAAAATTACTACTGTCAGCCTTTCATTTGATTAAAATGGATCAGTTTAAGATAATGTATTGATACCCTGGAAGTACATTTGACACAAATTTTTCATGTGGCCGAACTCACATGAATTAATGTAAGATAATTAACCGCGCAAGCCTAAGTGCTGCTCATGAAGTTAAACTGTGGTTTTGCCTGCGGCAATACTTTCCATAAGCCAAAACTCATTTCCATCAAAACTGATACATATCTGGAAACAAACTGAACACATGCTACTGCTTGTCTTTATCTTCAAAGGTAAACAGCATGAAATGAAAACGGAAATAAATTAGATGAGTGTTCAGTACGTCATTAAACCTAAAGAAACCTTCAATGCACATTTACGGTCTTTAATTCACATGAAAACACTTCAACTCAGTAAAGTCAAATTACACAGTTAACTTTTATCGAGAAAACTCGAAGCAAAACAGCACTGCCACTGCGAGACAGTAGTGTCTCACGCGGGTCCGAATGTAACGCTTCCGTGATAAATAGCTATGCTGTAGCCTATAAGAATAAAACTAGAAAATCAAAACAAAAGAAAGCATGTTGTGTCCACTTAATTGAACAGGTGTGCGTTCAAACAGCACATCGAAAAGAAAGCAAACATAGCGCTCGTTTCAGCGCAACCCACCACTCCATCTGACAGTAATCGCACTGCAAACGCTTACTCTGCGCTTTACAAATGATGCACAACGAACTAACGGTCGGACTGCGCTGCATTGGACAGAATGGACCCTAACGCATCAGCCGCAAGCATCTTTTCATGATTTCAATGAATCAGTGTATAATGCACAACAATATGAATATTTTGAAAATATTTAAAAATATAGAGTCCTTCGTTCGAAATATAGTAACAATCGGTGACAAAGAAAATCTGTTTTACAGTAAAGCCAAATGAAGCCACTGTTAATGCGCTCAAAGACTAACAACTTCAGTCAAACCACAGCATACGTGAGGGCAGTATTGAGCGAGCAATGAAATATTTTTAACCTACAAGCAAGAGTTAGGGTGCAATACAGTGGTGACATTAAAGCCATGTGCGCGTTCCGCGTGCCATAGGCGGCAGCCCAATGCAACATCTGTAGCAATTATGTAACTCTTAAAACACAGTAACTCACTTGAGCGTCATACACTAAAAAGAGTGGATGGAAAAAGTAACGGTTTTCGCTCTTGCATCGATCGAACCGTTATGGCTTTGCGTTCTAAAGAGCATATCTCCTTTAGTTACACTACAAATAACACCGAAAACGCCACAGCGACGCCGACGAAAGTGATCGAAATAAAAGTGACAATAATCATGATAATAATTTTACCTGCATAGTATTCCTCTAATCTGCGTGCACTCGTGTTGTGCTGCCTGTGGTCTTCGTTGTGTTCTCACTCACTTTCTCTCGGGTGACTCTTGACAGCTGGACTGTCATATAAATGCCCAGTGCTCTACTTCGCGCAAGAAAGACAGTGGGTGAGTGTGAATGAGAGAGAGAGAGAGAGAGAGAGAGAGAGAGAGAGAGAGAGAGAGAGAGAGAGAGGTTGTGGGGAGCAATGGAGAGCAATATGCCAAGATGAGACACACTAGAATTCCCTTACATTTTTAACTCTTCATTCTCTGGCAATAGTCTGTTATTATGACCACGCCTTCCAGAGAGCAGTGTTTCTATTCTTTTTAAAACGGTGAAACAAAATAAGAACAATTAATTGCACCAAATTGACCGTAAAAGTGTTCATATGCGGAACTTATCAATATGCATGCTTGCTTTTACAGGTTGAGTCAGCTTTTTTTAAGATACAAGAACACTCAGACTTCTATCAATGAATCTGGGCGAACATTGCGGGCGAACATTGCGGGGCCACACGTCGTACGCAGGATGGTAAAATGCATGGACTGAAGACTTGCTTTAATGTTTTAATATCAAGTCAAATCAAGCCTATTTTCAGTGTCAATTCATATACAATTCCGCAATACACCACAATTAACGATAAAATGTTACTTTATCGTGCACGACAAAAGACGCGAGTTAAAACGGGGTTTATTTATTTATTTATTTATTTATTTATTTATTTTTATTTTATTTTTTTGCAAATTCCTGTAACACCTACAGCCATCACTGCGATAATCATTAGCCAGGAAAGGACCTAACACATTCACTGGTGTCTCATTGCATTAACCAAACATTACACGACATTACATCATTGTCATTTAGCAGACGCTCTTATCCAGAGCGACTTACACAGGTTACAATTTCATCTATTTATACAGGTGGATATTTACTCAAGCAATTGTGGATTAAGTACTTTGTACAAGGGTAGGCCTACATTTTCCCATGCTACCCAAATACACGGATGAATCCAGTCAGATGGTATGCCGCCGCGTAATATCATCACCATAATCATTAGTTCGCAAATTGCCGATCTGTAAAGGCGTAATGCAAGTGTGAAGAGACGAGGCCCGCTTGAGTGGACTCTATGGGTCCTTCAGATAGGCCTACCCTCCGTTGACCATAAAACAATAAAACTAAGATAATCTGTATGGCACGGAATCCGAAGACCACAGGTGTATGCACACTGACCGAGGCGGTATCAGAAATAAAGCAGCGTATGATTGTACGCGTCTTCTGCGTAAACTGACACAGATGACGAGAGTTTAATTCTATAAGCAAAACAGGACATGGACCTATTCATTTAAGGTAAAGCTTGTTGAAATGTCTGCATCAGCTCCAGAAGGCGAGCTTAATCTAAAGTCAGCGCTTAGTTGCCTGCACAGTCTTAATTAACACTTTCATTAGTATCACCGCTGCAGTCTTTTGAACTCTGATTGTGTGGGTAGAGTTGCTGAGAAACGTCTCCTTGTACAACCAAGAATAACTACTTGACTCATGTTAAGTGGACTTTTTTTGTGATCAAGGAGCCAGCAACGAAATTGCTTCCTGAAGTACATGATCAAGCCATTATTTCCCCCTCCACTTGCCTGAGAATAACAACAGTTTTCTAACCTACAGGTGAACAGGACAGCCATTCCTAAAAGAAATCTTGGTCTACAGAGCTGCTGCTCTGCTGTTTCTGCCAGGCTGAACATCAGAAACCCCTGATATGGAAAGGGGTGCAATGGCAAATTGCTGACTTTGTTATCATAAGGATGTATTAGAATTCCATTACAAGCTTCACAGGTCTGTTACAACATCCTAAAGCCATGCAAAATGCATCAAAGAACCACCGGTAATCATGGCGATTTTAGTATGCAAGGAAACACTCAAACCCAGACCTGATGGACCACGGTTTGTTTTAGTATAAGATGTGTTGGGCCAAGGGAGCCTGCAGTAGTCAAGGATTCGTGATAATCAGATTGAAGCTTGTCCTTGGAGCAGCCAGATGCAGGAGCGGGCCTGATGCTATCATATATCAATTAAATCAATTCCGAATTACAGTGGGATCGATGGCCTCTTCAGAGGGAAGACGATCCTCTCCTCATCTTGCACAGTGCTTTTAGGAGAAAAAGGGAGACACACACAGCATTCTGCTTCTCTACCCAAAGCCCTGTCACTGCTCCAGCAGAGCAGAAGCCACCGCTCCAGACTCATTGAGATTCAGTAATAACGCTGCGCAGGCATGGGTAATGTCTGTTGCCATGTTTCAAGTTTCTATGGAAAAGCTAGAACAATGTGGCTAATTTTAGAAGGAACAAAAAATAGCTTGCTCTTTGTCGGTTGGATTTACATATTTTTTTCCTCTATAATTTAGACCGAATTATACAAAGATATAAAGGCCGAATGGACACAATAGCATTCTTCAAGTCCTGTCTTTACTCTCACACTGTGAAAATAAATTGTTAAGATCACAGGAAAAAATGTAATGTGATGAAGCAACCGTTTCAGTTAAATCATAGTTTTAATCATCAGTATTATATGATAAATACTTATTGGTTTGCCAAAACAACTTCAGGTGCCTGGACAATGTGGGGATAACAGGGTATTTTAAAAACCTGTATGACCTCAAACCTCAATGAACATTTAGAACACCTGACTGAAACAAAATACTAAAAAGCACTATGGCTTATTTAGCCCTCTCTAACCAAATGCATTTACATGCATCACTGTGTATCATTCATGATTGTCAAAATATTTATTGCAACGAGTGAGAACACCATCTACTACTATTCCTAATAATACTATGCAGTATAACAGTGTGAGAATACGGGGTAGAAAACATGCAAGCTGAAGCATAGACCCACATTTTCAGAGCTCACATCCTTTACACTAGTGGGGAGTGTACTTTGTAGCTTTGACCACTGTGCAATCTCTGCATGCGTCATGCAATAGCCCAAATACTCAGCATGCAAACCCCACCGTCCCTAAGCTTTCTGGGATGTGTTCACCAGAAACTGGACATGACTAAAGGATTGTTCATGGCTTATTTCAAAGAGAGAGAGCAAGGGGGGGGGGGGGGGGGCATTTAAAGGGAGGGGGGGTCTTTGTTGCCATGGAAATTGTTGCTAAGTTGCTGTTCCAGAGCTGCTTAGGAAGAGAGGGATGGGGATTTAAAAACTAAGTGAAGGAGAAGTACTGCCAAAGGAAGAGAAAAGAATTCAGGGAAGTAGGATGGAGTTTGGGAAGAAGGGTGGGTGTTAGTAGGTATAGGGAAAAATAGGAAAATACCTGCTCGACTATCACATGAAACCTGAGCTGATTGACAGATGCTAGTTACATAGGTAGTTTTTTCATAGTTTTGACTCTTTTGCTGTTGTTTAGGTTCAATTGCTCAGTTGATCAGTCAGTCAACTTTTATCTGGGATGGAGCCCTTTAAAATCTGATTGTCACAGAGTGCTTTATGGTGCTCTCTCTGTACTTACTTACTTATTTTACTCCTTCAATCCTTTCAAAACTCTGCTTCATCCCATTTTCCCTCTCTCCCTCTGACTCACTCACTTACTCCTTTTTCGTTTTTCCAACATCATTAGCAGATGGCACTGTGTGAAGTTCTAATATGAGCTTGCAAATACCATATTTGTCAGTATTTCCACAACAAAAGTGAATTTCTGAAAAAATAAAATAATTAAAGCTGATCCGTTCTGCCATTTGAGCACATGTGAGACACATGCCTGTCGACATGCCAACCTCATTGCGTGTAGCTGGCTGGCATGTCACCAATGTGTGAAGGGTTCCTTGGAGTTCACATCAATTATTCGTAGGAATTGCTCCTGAGGGATCAAGGAAGGACTTAAAGTAATCTCACTACCCGTGTTGAACTTGGACTGTCCATTGGCTGCTCTCTTTCCAGCTACAGCTTCAATCTTACTCTTCGCTGTTTATTTATTCATATATTCAACCCCATTCTGACTTGGAAGGTCAACAGAGAGATTGTTTCTCTTTTACAATGGCCACCTGGGGAAACTAAGCAGGTAAGGAATAAAAGGGGACTGTGGTGTCAATTATTGGTAGGTAGATGATTAGAAGTTTAGTCATACAATCCTACTGGTTCAATGGCACTTTGCTTCATAACAGTGAGTCAGGACCTCAGCGTGATACCCTCAACTGAAAGGTGGCACCTCCTACAATACAGTGCCCCTGTCACTACACTGGGGCACTGGATTTACTTTACCGAGAAGGAAGCCTCTTCTGCCTTAACCACTTGCAACAGCTCCTATATTTTCCTAGAACCCTCATTCAAATACTAAGTATAAACCCAGTCCCACTTAACCTTAGCTTTTCAGTAGGTTCGGTACCCCCAGGGTGATATTACTGCTGGCAAACCTCCACACATATCTTCCCATCTCATTCCTTCTCATGGCCTGCTTCTACTGTATGTCCAATAATGCTCAGAAGGCTGGAACATCTTTATCTGCACATGCACATTTTGACTGTTTGGCTTTTATTTAGCAGAGATTTCATTCTATTGTGCATTTTTGATTTCATAAGTTGCAGTGTGTGAATTGCTTTCTTCTGTTAAATTATTACTAATCCCTTACAAGTTTTTTTAAAGGATGGGTGAAGTTCTTGAAGTTTCATGGCTTCTATTTCTCTCTCTTCTCTTCTTATCTGTCTGAGGTAAAATTCCTCCCGCATTTCGTCGCAATTTGTCCCGCTGACGGAAATGCACCGCACCAGCACGGACAAAGCTACTGAACAGTTTGGACAACATTGATTTATGTTCCTCCCGGCATCAGTGGGGACAGCATGTGTAACAGTAATAGAAGTACCATCAAGCCTCTCTCTTGCCAGCGATCCATCAACCTCTCTTCCTCACAAACATTCTCCTATCCTTTCTGTCCCCCAGTGCCCCCCTGTCTTGATTTCCATTCCTCTGTGCCCAAATTTTTAACCCCCGCCATCCTTCATGGTCTTTTCCATCATCACCTAAGTACAGACAGACACAGGAATCAGTCACCACATAGCACAAGGAGATTTGATGGAGACGGGTCTGTGGTTGATTTTGAACTATGGTCTTCACTGTCTGTGCATCACAATAAGGTGCACAATTAGGTAAGGGAACAAATCAAGGTCATGCTCTGGTTCTAGGTGGTGACATCACTTTCTGAGGCTGCTGGTCTCTCACACTTCTGCGCTCCACTAAATCCTCCCCATCTAATCTCCTGCAGCAAACTCGGTCCCCGGCAGTGTAACAGGGTTACGCCTGCTGCGAGTTTCAAACCGTGGGCCCTCGCCATCCTCACACTACAACAACAGACACGATTAACTCACCAGGCTAAAAACCCAAGGTCCCACTTCATAGAACTTGTTGTGTTCTTGCTCTGGTTGTACAAGGGGACATCACTTTCTCTTACAGTTGCTGTCATTTTTACTCGCATTACTGAGCTCTGCAACATACGCGGGCACATGCACAAATTCAAAAGCAGACAGTTCAAAAAACAGCAGACCCTACAGAATCTCAGCTTACTCATAGCCCTCTGTGAACAGAGACACTTGACTTGACTGCAGCCTCATCTCTCTCCTCACTGCTCACCTAGCTTCCATCACTATGTATTCACTGGCCAGGCAGAATGAAAGAAAGAAAACCAAACCCAAAGAGTACAGCAACAGAGAGAAAAAGGGGCATTAAGAAAAGGGGAAAGGACAAGCATGGGAAAGAAAGGCTGAATACATTTAGGGTGAAAATCGTGTTGGAAGTGGACCATGAAATGTGCATCTCCCTTTACATAAGACAAAAAACAGCACCCCCACCATCCCCTGAAACACAGACTCAACAAGACTTATCAAAAATAGATGTTTTTAATTTTACATAAGCAGGCTTAGTTCTTGGTGTGCAAAAAGTGCAAGATGTGCAACAGCGGAGGAGCTTACAGGCATTTGAGTTGAACCAGACCGTCATCAGTCCCTTCAAGTTGGACAATGACTTCAGAAACCACCTTCCGGGATAGCTTGCGCAAGCACCTTATCTCTCCCGTCTCTCTGTGGAATGCTTATACTGCTTAATTAATGGGTCAGAAAGGGGGAGGAGGGATGAGAGAATGATGGAAGAACAGACAAAAGAAAAGAGTACAGACACTTTAACATGACAGCCACCGACTGACATAAATAATGCAAGACTCAACAGAATTATTGCTGCAAACACAGACACACACATGCATACACCCACAGAGGTAAGTACAGAGATAGACAGATAAGTGCAACTACACACACACAAGCAAATGCAATACAATACAAATGCAATACACATATAAATGCAACAGTGAGATACACACACACACACACCTTCACCCACACAGATAGAGATCATACACAGTGACACATGTACAAAATATGAAAATGCACGCACACACACACACACACACACACACACACACCCTCTTCCTTACTCCATGCCTGACCCCCAGTGCAAACACAACTAATACCCAAATCAGCAAGAAGGTCTCCTTGCTAATGCTTTCCAATTAATTCCATCTTTATCTGTCGCAGGGTAATTAAATATTGAGGCAGCTGATGGGCTCTGAGGACACACTGTCGCCTTTTTATCAGCCGTTGACAAAGCTGACAGCTTAATTACTCAAATCCAGACGCTCCAGGGTCCCCTTCAACTTCCCAAGTTCATTTCATTCCAGAACCTGATGGTAATTCCGAAAAAGGAAAACAGCACTCCTGTGAACCACAGTAGTTGCATTTCTGTAAAAATAGTGTGCTTTGCAGATGAACTTTGGTGTTGAAACAGTGTCCTTTGGAGATTAATTTTAGTGTTGAATACTAACTGATGAAAACTTACTTGACGCTGGCTTGCAATGAGATAAACATAGAACTAGTTTAAAAAGGAGTCTTGCTGATTAAAGATATGACAAGAAATCCTTTGCTCATCATTAGAACATTTGAAAAGCAATAAAAACAGTTTTTTGTATCTGCTGTTTTGTATGTTAGCACTCATTTAACACTAAAACACCGTGGTTACACTCTCTGGTGTTCTGCTGGTCTGGCTTGCCCTGTCCAGGTAACTCCTCTGCTATTCGCAGGCTTGCCTTGTCCTGTTTTGCCCCATGCTCCAGTTTTCCTCGTGAGTCTGTGGCCATGGACACATAGCACTAAACACAACAATCTCGAGAAGACATGAACATCAAGAGACTGCTCCCCTGCCAATGAAAACATTTTCAGTTAGCAAGTCAGCTGCCCCTCTCTCCCCGTAAGTCGCAAGTAACCCCTTCTGAGTTCATCTTTTTGATGCTCCCTATTAAGGAAAAGGTCAGTATGACAGTACTACAGGGTCGCCTGATTTAGAATGGATTATATGCACATATCAACTTCCAGAGTGACCATCATCGATAGCTGTTTGCAAATTTTTGTTCAACCGCGGGGATGACTTATACCAGAGACAGCGTTTTGAGAACAGTGACATTGCCAGCTTCGTCTTGCTTTAGAAATCCAAGACTGAAAGCACAATTTTGACACTGCTTCCATAAATAACCAGAACTTTGAGTCCCTGGTCTATGTATTAATGAACTCTTACAGTTGTCATTACATTCCTTCAATCACCAGTCTGTAAGCACTGATACCTGCAATGCTACAAAAATTGTTGTAAGTAAATTCCATCACACATTAAACCAAGGAACATTAGAGGGATAAAATAAATGGGAAAGGCGACATGTTTAGACAAAACCTGCCTAGCAGCAAGGGCCTTTTATCTGAATGCTATTTAATGATTTTATTTCAGTACATTTCTATCCCATATGCTGGGCAATTGCCATCAAAACGAACATTTGTGACATTCCATTCATCAGACATCAAACACTCCATTCTTGGTCACTTTTTTTCCATTTTTCCCCCTTCTACACCCCCCACTTTGGAATTGCAATTGCAATCACAGCATCATGCTCTTGCATAGGAGTGCTGAGGTATAATGAATGCAATCTTCTCGTACACATGCACGTCAAACATGACTGTTTTATGCAATACAAGAGTAAAAGCCAGACAGAGGACAGGTGCATCTCCCTGAAATCATATGAGCGGCTCATAAGTGCCTGGTGATTCGCAGTGCGGCATGAGAACAACAAAAGAATCTTGGCTGAGAAAACCTACCCCACCCCAAAGCCAGTCAGATTCCACCTCTATAGAGTCCTAGTCATTGTCTGGGAACGACACAGCTTAGACTAAGACCCGATCCTGAGCTGTACAGCTCAGTCTCGAGACACCAAAGCCGCCTAAGCCACTCAAAAGCCCTTTGCTCTCTTGATCTTAACTCATGAGAGACACCTAGTGGTTAAAATGATTATAGAATAGATTTTCAGTGAGGATCTGTCTTTAATCCACTGAACCAAGTTCTGTTCTGAACCTAGAGGGTGAAGTGTTTTCTTTCCCAAATAAGCTCTTAATAAGCTCAATTGAAAGCCCTTGAGCAATCAGATTAATTTTGAATCACAGGGTGAAAAGATTTGTTTAAAACTTTTCCCTAATCACAGTGCTTTTTTTACATCCAGTCTTTATTATATTTATCCATTGGCACAGCAGACATCTATACAAAGGGAGATGTAAAACGCTCACTTATTACACATTACTCATATATACAACTGGGAATTTTCTGGAGCGTCTTGCCCAGGGGTTCAAACGCAGCACTTTATAGGTCTAACAGTGCACCCCTAATCAGCAGTTAGGACATGATTACTTAACAAGTGCTTATACCATCTTAAACTGTTCAGGTATCGATCATTGTTCTCTTCACAATTCAGAATAAATTGCTTGTGATGTTGAGAGAGGGTGTTCACTGTACTCAAGTGTCTATTTCACAGCAGTAGATGAACTCAAAATGAAGTATCCATAGCACTCTAATGGTTCAGAGCAGTGTTTCCCCAGCCCATTCTCCAGGAACACCCACAAAACCATTGTCGGTTTACTTTCAATTTGACTTCGCATCAAGTAGGTTTGATTGAATGGGAAAACTGATCATTATTTGGGATCTTCAACTTTCAACTGCTTTAAATTCTGAGAAAATAATCAGAGGAGTATTTCTGTCAGCATGCAGACAATGTTCCTCATACTTTAACAAATGTATTCCTTTGAAGATAATCAACGCAGCTAGAAATTAGCAAATGTAGGTGTTTTTGTGCCAGTATAATACATAATACAATATAATATATAACATATATATTACAGTAAAATCATCTTAATATCTGTCCTGTGAAAACATTTAAGGAAGCTGACTCAATTCATCTTAATTACTTGCTCAATTAGTTTTCTAGACTTCACTGAATGACATATTGCTTTTCATTAGTGAAGCTGAATACATGTCTGTATTACTCATGTGTTAAAACGACTAAAATTGTCAAGATTAACCTACAGAAACAACATCGTGTTCTTCTAGTAGAACAATGACACTTCCAACAACCAACCATGACAAAGATCAAACAGTAGATACTTGTCAGAATCTGATTGGTCTTCTATTACGAGCTACATTAAACCAAACTGACTGAGAATTCAGCTGGAACGAAAACCTGCACACACAATGTGCCTCCAGGACTAAATCGGGGAAACATTGCTTCACACCAGGTGAGTCAAACTCAATTTTTATAGGGCTGAGGCGTATGCTGGTTTGTGTTCCAACCCATTACCCTGGCTTGATTGGTCAAAGTAGCTAGTTGGCGACTGGCAGCCAATCGCTTTATTTCAGTGAGGTACACGTGTTGCGTGCAGGAAGCGTTGCCTTCATTATGTCCTGTTACGTCCGCTGCGTACCGTTGTGCGATCGGGATTTTTAAACTTTATTATAACCTTATGGGACTACGGACGTATGTGTGAACGGACGTTGTCAAAATGGACGTTAAGCGGCGCACGACTTTATTCCAAACTATGAATGGCAAATCTGTGAGCGGCCAAGGTCTCCAGCACACATTTATGATGAATTCCACAAAATCCACTACAGGTAAATCCTTGCTATTTGAGAATAGCACCAATGTGCAGTTATCAGTTGCAAGGCGTTTTATCAAGAAAATGTCAAACCACGTATGATACATGTGATATAATGATATTTGATGATATAATTAAGAAATTCTATATAAGTTGAAACAAATATCAACACAGCACTCCCAAGATGTACATTTGACAACAATGGTTTCTATCTTAATTCCCGAGATCTTACAGAACTCAGATCTAATTTACTGTTTAGATCGGGGTTAGGTAATTGTGGTCCTGGAGAAGCTGGTGTGTTTGTCTTTTGTTACATCAGAGCTTTGATTCACATAATTAGATTAGTTACCATGCTTCTTTGCTGCAGGTGTCTGTCCACTAGAAGTGCTGCGCATTCTGCCAAACACACACGGTCAATGCAGTGATTTACTGTAATTAAACTGTGTGATTAAGCCAATCCCCAGACACACCTCTGACACTCCAGGGGTGCCCACCCCTGCTTCAGATTATTATGCGGGAGAGGTAATGGAATGCAAGAATCTCATCTACCATTACCATTTGAATAAGCGCACTTTGAGTGATCTTTCTTTCATATAAGGAGATGTCCGTATGCTAATACGAGACTGAAAAGCAGTAGGCGAGCAAAGCGCTCTGAAAAACTGGCATGTTGTAACAATCCAATAGGCAAGGATTAGCAGGTCTTTTTGATGCACAGTTCTGCAGATTTTCCAAGTTGGCATGTAGGGCAAGAGACTGCAATGGTGCCAACATGAGGGGAAGTCCAAAAAAAGAGACTGAGGTACTTTTCCCTTTACCTTTCAGAACACCATGGGACATCTTGCTAACTGAACGCACCCTCATCTCTTCACATTTGTTCACTGGACTGACACTGCAATTGACCGCAGATACAAAAATCAATGCACTGCCATTGTAGGAAACAGTGCCACAATGGAAGTAATTACAGGCATAGGGAATAAACTATTACTGTAGATTTTGAGCAGCAATGGCTATATAACTGATTAGCATCAAATCCTTTTATTTCAATCCGTTTAAGTATACGACTTATACTGTACTGACAAGTTTATATAACTTATGTATATACACTAATAACAGTGCATGCAGTATAATATATTTACATACAAAAACTCTACAGGTGTTTATCAACTGATTTCAATGCAGTAGATTCTGGTGCTGAGCAGACTAGTGTCATGGAGGACAGAGCCATACATGGTCTTTAAGAAATTTTCTTTGAAATTAAGACTGAACATATACCCCTAAAATAAACAGTTTTAAATAAAGGAGACTAACCATCACAACAGATACAAAAGTTTTTATTGGAAATGAGGGAAAAGCAAGTCATACAAAATGGAGGTCTGAAAAAGCTGTGGTCAAACGCATATATTTACAGAGGAATCTACAAATAAGAGTGAGCGTTTAAAGGAGTTTGACCATGGAGCAGGGCTCGAGGAGAGGAATAAGCGAGGGTACACAGGAATGGGATGCTGCCAGAGGTTGAGGTTAAGTGCTACTCATGTAATCTGATTCGACTCCCTGAACTAAACTGTACATATCACCAGTTTTGAACACATACATCCCTTTACATTACAAAGCAGGTACTTAAATCTGTTAGGAGGTCCAAACAAGGATCTTAAAACTTTATATTTCATTGTCTCCTCAACCTCTTAGCATCTAACACAAATGGCTCTTCAGTGTCAACTCGATCCTTTACACAGCAATGAAGATTTTATCAACTGACACGGATATAAAACGAGCACAAACTTAACAAAAAAAAAACAACAAAAACCAGAAAAGTGTAGAAATCAGCGGGAATAAAGGGATGTTCCTGGGGGAACCCTTTGTAAAATTAATGTCACCCCACCCACTCCTCACTGCTCCACCTTTCTCCAGGACCAGTTGTGTCCGTCTTTAGGACGCCTCTTCATCAATTTTAGGTGCCAGGTAGTATTTGACGTGTCCCATGTCAGCAATCTTGTACTCCACCACTGTGAAGAGGAGGGGGAGAAAATGTGACAGCACAGAAATTGTCAATAAGAAATGTGTTGCATGGAGATGCAGTATATGTGTACTTTACTGAACAAAAAAAAAGTAATGAAATGGCAACCTATGATGGTAATTTCAGGCACTGACCTTTGACATATATGGTTAATGTACTAGACAGATCTGCCCCTCCCGACACAAAAGTTAAGTGACTCAACCCCCAGTACATTCTCTCATCCTTGCCTGCTTTAAGTTCATTTTCAATGATTTCCTCCTTAAAAGGCACCACTACTACTACTGAGTAACCACCCATTGGATATGACATTTTCAAAGAGAAGCCATTTTCAAACATTACATATTACACCTTTAAAGAATGTGTGCTGTGGGTCTGCTTTGGGCACCTACCAAGGGGGATGTCAGCTGACATGCTTAGGGTGACTGTCTTGGAGAGGGGCGTGGCCTTGGTGAAGAAGTTGAGGTAGTTCAGTGCAAAGATAAGCTGCACTGGCTCGCTCATCTCGATGGTCACCTGGGGGTGGGGGGCACAGGAGGATTACTAACATTCAGGGCAATCTTCATTCAACAAATGCAGCAGACACAGAGCCCACACCGCAAGCTGTAGGTGCATTCACTGTTTTATTTGCTTACAGTACAAACCTACTGAATACAACAATGAACTAACCCAGCACTCTGAGTGTGAAACTGGGTCTTATATTTATTACACAGTCTATTTCTCAAGAGCAACTTGAAATACTGCACTGAACGTCTCAACTGCAAATAGGAAAATATTTTTACTCATCGAGCATTTGACCTGGGCATTCCCAGGCTAAGTTCTCAGTCTGGGATATTATGTCATAGTGGTTCAGCCTCAGGCTATTGCATGGGATTAATTTTCTGACTGGCAGCCCAATTACAACAGCTACATTTCCTTTGCCCGGAGGTGCGTTTCACTGACAGGCAAATAACCAATCAGACACCACACACAGAACACGACTACCGAATGCAAGGATAACTGAACCTTTAACATCCTTCCCAGGCAAAGGTGCCTTCACATTCAATACCAGCAGAACGACCTGCCCAGTGTATGCTGCTTACAGTAAATACTACTCTTAAACAACTAGGCTTCCTAAAATGTTCAATGAACACTGAAATGGAGGTGACTTCAATGGGTCTACCAAGTACAGTCCAGATCACTCAAAGCCCAGGTAGAGGTGTTACTCACTGCCTCGTCCTCCTTGTCCACGTTGCTAGTCTGGGACAGCTTGATGTTCCCTGTCCCGAGCTCCCCGCTGGCAGAGAACTTCACCCCGTCCTTTGCGCAGGAGATCATGACTGCATCGCCGATCTGCGACAGGTCCCGGCAAATTCGGGCAAACTCCCCTGAGGGCATCTTCACCACACAACTGTACTCCTGCTCCTGCGGGAAGCAAGGGGTTACAGGCACAAGGGTTCACAAATGACCAAACTTCATTTACACAGTAGCTTTCAAGTATCTCAAAAGCACATGGGAGACCCCCCACTCACTGCTACCAATATCTAGCACCCAGCTGGGGGATGCACACAATGCTCCAGCTTTAGATGGAGATACAATTAATTATACAACCAGTTACACTGGCAATTCAAGGTACGGATTCAATCAGGCAGAGAAAAGGAGCAAGTTTTAGGACTGACAGGACACCACAATAATAATAATGAAGCACAGGATATGTGACCACTTACTGGGATTCCAAGCTGTTCGACATCCAAGTCCATCAGCTTCATCTCATAGTCTGATACTTTCTCCTGGTCTGGGAGAGGCAGAGAGGGTCAACAACACCAGAAGCCAGAAAAGCACCTGCACCCTAGCACACTACCATAGCAACAGACTGTCTTAGCCTACCTACCCTACCCTGCCTTTGTTGTGTTTTTACAAATGGGTACCTACACTTTATTTCATAGTATAGTTAACTGTGATTAGGTGTACTTTGTGTTCACTTGTCAGTCAGGGTACTCACTGGTAGGTTGTGAGAGGGATAGAATTCAGTTAAGAGATACATGTAAAACCCGTCTTGACCCTCTCTCACAGGCATTCACACAAATCAAATGAAAGGCCGTACTGGTTAGTGTTTAAATGTACTCAGACATTAAAAATAATTCCATCAGTGAACACAGGGATGAATATTATAATAACATTACACTCATTAATAACATTTCTAGCCAACATAATAAGATGACTGCAATCATCAATAATTGGTCAAACTAAATGCATTACCTCATTGTATGCTTGTTTGGAAACAGTGTGCTGTAGTTTGTTTATTGTAACGTATGCAGCAGTAATCATGGTGGGGGTATACTTACTGGGAGTCTCAAAGACCAAGGCAAGTGTGTCTGCATTGTCCTCTGCCCGCAGGGTGATGATATCATCATTGCCTGCACACTTCAGTATCTTGGACATGCTGCAGACACAAAAAGATTGGTCAAACCTGAGGATTTGCTCCTTCCACCCACTGTGAACTCGTTTCTTGGGAACCTACTCATTGTTTTTGGTATCACAGTCAGGAATACTGACCAGAGAATTTAAAACAAATAGGGCAATCTATCCACATGAAACACGACCATCTGCCAAGTTGGACTTTCACTTGATACACATTGCTACTCTTCATGAGTTGACATAAATCACAACAAAACATCTGACAGGAATTAAAATGGCCAGTAAATGTGCCAGCAGGCTATGTCCTTTAATCTCAAAATATAATTAAATGATACACTTCCTAACTGCTATAAGCCCAGCTATTAAAAACCCCAAGAATAACGGCTGACAATTCCAACCAAAACCTGCCAGTATGCCAGCAGGTGTTCAAGACTAAAGGAATGGACTTCACACTGCATAACTAGTTTAAAAAAATAAGACCAAATTATTTTTTAAAAAAATATCACAGTAATTTCCTTCTATCAGACCAATAACTCAGATCAAGACGTTCTCAGATTTTCCCGCCAAGGGCTCATTTCACTGGCGCCGAAATGACGTCAGAGGTTACTTAACTCAGCTTCCTCCTTCAAAGTTGAAAGCTGATGGCGGCAATGGCGAAGTGATTCGTGATAGAATAGCAAGTACCATTCTCAACTCCACTACAGTGCAAGTAAGAGCAATTATGTATTGAAATATGAACGTTACAGTAAACAGCTAGCTACTTTCCCAACCGTTGCCCACTAGTTATCTTGACATTTTTTGCAATGCCTACAACAGATAGCTAGCACTACTTAAGGTAGCCTGCCAGGATGCCTGAATTAAAGACATTATAACATGTCATTGTATTAAGCGCCAACTTCCAAAGGTTGATGACACTAACTACCCGACTAAGTTAGCCACTCTTTAAATTTACTTTTAGCCACCTCTGCAATGTCGATTTGGCGCGCGCCACCGTGTCTCAACGTTGCGTGGCGCTGCATCCCAACCCCGCTTGTACATTGGACATGTTTGCACATGTTTTCAAAAGGAACAATCAGACAACAGGGCCGACTATGGCAAGCTACCTAGCAAGCAGCCATATCCAAGCTTTTGATCCGGTAGACCAATTCTAGTCGTGAGTCAAGCTAGCCGATCTCAGGCCGTCCGGTTGCATTTTGAATATCAAAGAAGGGCGCAATTTTACACCATACTCACCTGCCCAAATTAACTCCCATGGCAAGATTGCGATCACAGCGGTACGAGTCAAATCCATCACTGCGGAGGGTTAGCTGCACCAGGGAGACGTGGGACGAGTCCATGCTTTGAAGCGAGATGCCCGATGAGCTAACATCCCAGCAGGCTTCGGTGATAAGGTCTTTAAGTGCCTCCAGAACCTTCTTCAAAATTGAACCCTGGACTAGCCGTGCCTCGAACATTTTTGCGCGTTTTCAAATATGTAAAAACCTAGCTAGCTAAATAGAGGATGTACCGTAGCACAAACGTCCTTCTCAGTGGACTGAGGATAATATAAATATGTTGGTAGTTAAATACAACTGTAAAAATATCTCTTTGTTAACGCTTAAGGTATATTTAACTTAGATGGTTGCAGTGACTTGCAGTTAACTTCCAACAGCCCGCGACAACTGAAAGCGCACCAAATCGTGCGCTCCAGTGTTATATGATGATGTTTGTCGTCATTTCCGTTCATATCTGAACTCCTCCCCTAGGGAAACTGCGTTGCATAAGTGTCCATTTTGGCTCACATTCTTACGTTTACGTTTAGGACAAGATATGCTCAGTTTGCCAATGAAAAGTGTTAATTACACATAGAATGCGCATCTTAATCGTCTGTGTGTGCTTAGTGACAACCTTTACCCTGAATATCAGGATCTACTGTGTCCTTTATTACGGCAAAGTCTCTACACAATATACGTATTAAAGTTTATAGGAGCCGGAATGGCAGCTTCTTCATGCTTGGAACTTATGACGACCTGCTCAATGTCGATAGGACGAAAGACTGAAACCGGCGGAAGATGGAAAGCGCGCCAAATAAATGTTCTACTCAGTTTGCCAACGTTCATACTATGGCAGTGTTTTGTCATACTGTACTCGCAGCCCAATAAAACAAAATATTAATACTTTTGTTCGAACTATTAACAGTTTCACATTATCAATGATTAACTATTACTTTCTGACTCTGATGTTAGTTGAAATTAAATGACAATGGACGGTCACGGGGGTTTTCACCCCCCCTCCCCCCCCAGGATAACCTGCATTTTGTGCCTGGAAGGAGGTTAGTGCCAAGTGCTGTTGTTTGGGAAGCAGGAATTTTAATATGATATTCTTCCTGAGATGGAATCCTGATAAGGGGACACTGTCATTTGGAAAAACACTAAATCCTGAGAGTTATTCTGAAAAATGGAGGAAAGGAATGAAGGATTAGTGACCTCTCTCTGGATTGGGTTTATGGGCCTGACCTCACACATATCTTATTGCTAAACATCTGGTGAGCATGGCAGGATTTTTTGGGTGTTTGACAAGTACCTGTACCTGCTTCGTTTATTTGGATGTGAGAAGACTCTGATGTGAACCCGTGCTTGGGCCTAAAACTAAGGATGCACACAGGACAGTCAGTTAATGTGTTCCAACAGTATAGCTGGTCATAAAGGTGTGCCAGAACATACAACCCAGACCATTTGTGACAGTTGAGACCACTGTTATCCCTTGACTCTGTCTGTAAACACTCAGTTAGCTGCAGGTGCGTTGACAACAAGGAGAAAACTGCAAACAAGTAAAGGAATTTCCAAAAAGCTACAGAACATTTTCTTTTATTTAGTAGTTTCTTTTATTTAGTAGATTTAGTGATGTTTTCATCACAAGATCATTGTCAGTGCCAAGACAACTGACAGCTTATTTAGATAGACATGTATATTTTGAGTGTGCTTGTAAAAACAAACTCTCCTCACCAGGAGGACAGCAGTGTCTGCAGTTGTAGCTAACCTTTCCTCTACAAGCTATCTAGCAAACAGTGTACACTAGCTGCCAATTTCATCTGAAACAATAATGATCTCTGTCCATTTGTTTTTCAGTGAAACAGTGTAGCTAATATGAGGAAAATAGCTTTGTTAGCTAAACAACACTAGCTAGGTGGTCCTCAATATCCCGCTAGAGAATTGATTTAATAGGCTTGTTGCAACTGATGTTAGTTACTCTGTTGTATGGAACAGCACTGGTCTTTCCTCAGCCAAGGTGACCAATTTATCCTTGTTCTCGTCTCTTGACATCACCACCACAACTGCAGTTAAAAAGTTTCTTTTAGCCCTCTTTCTTCTTGTCTCATTTCTGGTCTCTCATATGGATGCCCCCTACACTCTGATTGGCTCAAGAGAGAAATGCTCTCAACAACAGCTGATGCCGATTCCACATGCTGAATAGATACCAATGGCCATCACCGATGGGCAGCTACAGACTAAGTGCAAGTCGTCTTGCAATGGTTTTTGACTGACCGTGGGTGTGTGTGTCCTCATCTTAACATGTAGTTGGCACTACTAAGGAAACCCAGTTTATGCCTAGCCCCAAAACTGGGCATGTCCAGGACATAGGAGCAGAAGGACCTCTGTTCCCAAATGATCTGTGCCCACCTTAGTTATTACTGACAGAGGAAATTTTCCCTGACACTTAATGAAATCATATCTGTCTCATGTGCTAGAAGAACTGTTTATTTTGTGTTGTTGGAATGCCCCTCTATATGGTCCTGTACCATGAAGAAGCTTCCCATTGGTTTTGATTTGGTGTATTCTTTGCAGGACAAATTCTCAATACCAGACACACCAGATAAATGAAAATAAGTAACACAAAAGGCAATGTAAAAATTCCCCTGCAATCCCACACTCGTGCAGAGTAGCATGATACTTGTCTGCATTTTCCAAAGATAGTGCTGAAAGAACAATCTAAATGGCAGTCGTGTTCCTAAAGGAGCACAAGGTTGTTCAGCATTTAAGGGCAGTGTGAATCAAGGGCAGAAAAATCACAGTTATTCAGGAGGGTGTCTTACATTTCAGGCATGCCAATGAATTATTCAATAACAGAGATCAATTTTCAACAACTGAAGGATGAAACCTGTCAAAATATAATGAATAAATAAAAAGTGTTATTCAGACAAAATAAAGAAATAAGTAGTAAATGAGTAAATATGCAGCTAATAAATAAATGCAAAAGGACAAGTTGGGAATGCTTTTTCAAATTTATTTACATGTTTATTTCATGATTTATTTATTTATAAATAAACTATTTATCCAACTTACTCTTTAATTATTTATTTTGACATTTTACAGGACTGTATTTATTTATTTGTTTAGTAATTTTGACAGCTTGCCTCCCTTGTGAGATGATACAGAAGCTTCTCACTTTCTAGCACAAGGTGGCAGGCTGACCTTGTTTTTCACATTTAAGGCGAGTCTAACGTGATCCTTTGGAGGGACAATGTAGTAGTTGACAGCTGTAATGTGGCACAATGGCTGGGGAACTGGCTGGTCCAAGCTCTTTTGGTCTTCCTGTACACTCCTCAAAAGATTTTTATAGATTTTTCTGCCTAGTTGCTATATTATCATGGTGAACTGAACGCAGCTTCTCTTTTCTGTGTGCTTCTGGTAACAGTGTCTTGACTGAGCTGTCTTTTCCTTACTTTTCACGTGATTTTGTGTGATAACTCAAACTCAAAGCAATGTATTATGTTCTATATGAAAAATTAAACAAATATTCTGTAAAGAAAGTTCTGAATTCTGGGACTCTGGGATACAAGCATCTGCCAAGTACATTCATACTAACACACAGTGCTGAAGCACTTTTTAGCTAGAACATCCTCCTGCTGTGCTAACTGTACTGATGTGATAACACACGCATATGACCAAGAGATGTACAGTAGTGGTGGGAGAGTGGATGCTTCATCAACCCCAAAATGCATGGAGCTGTGCATGACCCGAACATACACGGTTCATGAAAGAGTCTTTTGATCGGTTTACACAATTCATTAATTGAGAGCACATAGTAGGTCCGCCCATTATGAAGCTCATGCTCTCCCATTACTACTTTAAGTGCAATTACATATTTGGTGACCATTAGGTAAATTAACAGTAGTTTAGACAGGGGGATCATTTCCAATGGCATTAGTGAAAGTGTAAAATCCTGTAGGATCATTGCGATCAAGTACAGTACCAAATGACTTGCTACAATTTGTCCATGACTTGCTACAATTTGTCCTGTCCATTTTCAGGAGGTCGATCATGGGAGGCAATGATGCATCCATTGAACTGCACACACAATAAAGGTACGAAGTCACTAACTTAACTCAAGAGCCCTCCACAGCTAAACAGCAAAAATAACAATTCACACAGTTTGTTGCATCTTTGCATTCTAATTTGGTAACACTTTATTCTATCCAAACAGTAAAAGGGGAATTACTTTCTTAACACAAACTTCATTTTAAAATATAATCAAGTGCACTAATTAGCATCCTACAGTACATAAAACTATGTACTACTATAAGAAAATTAAAACTAATAGGAAATAAAATAAAACTATAGGAACAACAAGACAGGAAACAATAAAAGCAATGTTGTTGCGGATTTGGTGAAGGATGTTTTTGTGTGGTAAAGCGGGTACTCTACACACTCATTTTTGTATAATAAAATAAAATGTTTGTGCAGGCAAAGAACATTAGGCTTGATACAGATGATCACCCCTGTGATAGTTTATTGTACAATATTGTAAAACGCATAATGCATACACATGCATACATGCATACACAGTAGTGATGGGAGCGCCACCTTCTGCTCCACCTGCTGGCCTCTGCTGGGATCCGTATGTCTGTACACACGCATGCTTGTGCACACATACTGTATATACACAGTAATATGCATGTATGCACACACACCTGCACACATACTACCTGACTGAAACACACACACACACATATTCTATCTCTCCCCTCTACCGGCTCCTCAGCGATCACGACTTTCCTGATTCTGCCTGTGAGTCCATTCTCTGATGCAGCGCGGTACCCACAGCTTTAGTCATTCCAGCACCGGCGCGCAGGAGCAGCAGCAGCCATTGTGGCGGTGTGCGGGCCCAAGATTAAAGGCCTGCCAGTGTGTCAGCAGGAGGGAAATAAGGAGCTCATTAATGAGGCCAGGAGATCAGAGGCTATTGCTGAGTAGGCAGAAGGTCCCTTCAGGGGGGGCAGGGGTTTGGGGGTGTGCGATGCTTGGGTCAGGAGCGCAGATCAGACCCCAGAGGCGGACAGATGAAACAGAGGTCAAAAGAGGTCACGTACGAGCACAGATTCCGGAAGGGCGATGGGAGCGGGAAGAAAGATAAAGGGACTGCAAGCGTGAAAAAATTTTTGCTGCGAAAAAAAGGGAAGTGAAAAAATAGTGCACTACAGGCGGTAGTTTCACTTCAGCCTTGTGCCTCTACCTTCAAACTCAGATGCTGCCAGCCCGCCAAGCGCTCAATCACGGTCGAGGTTGTGCAGCGCTGCTCTGAAAGAAGAATTTCAGCCTCCATTCAAGGCCGAACCGTATTTTTCAGATGTGGCGTAATGCATTACAGCCAAACAAAATGAAACCTATTCCAAAGAAACACCTTATTAGAGTGGAAGCGAAAGATTTATTTCATAAATATCTTGTCAGCTTTATATATTTCTTATGGGCTGAAATCCATCAAATGCTTTTGTTTCAATATGTATGTTTAATAAACCTCCAGTCACGTAGACACATTCTCGCTGAGGGAGGACAGGACAACTGCAATAGAATCCAATAAAAAGCAGATTAAAGTTTTGAAGCATGGTCATGTTGCAGTCCTTTTTTTTTTTTATGAAAACGATTCCTGCAAGGCAGAATGAGAAGTTATTGTTGTGATATCGATTGCTTTTGTGTGTTTTTAAATTGTTTTATTACAGACTTCACCTGAGTAGGCAAAGGTGGGGGTTGGGGGGGGGGGGGGGGGGGTTAAGTTGCACAGTAGTATATATGATCAAAGACAATCCAATATTTTAAGAAAATAGAAAAAGTAACCCTTTGTGAGTAAAAAAGACCCTGAAACTGCAGTCACAACAGCCTACATCTAAGATATGACAGTTTAAAGTACAGAGAGTCTGTGCCAAATGACAGGTACTCTGTTTCTCTGGGCAGGGCTGAGCAGTAGAAGGCTAATGGGAAGGCTAAAGGGAATCGCTCCGTAGAGGTATACTCGGCAAGGTAATGCTTCCCATTAAGACCACCCTTCACCTTGCCCCAGGTGTAAACGAGCCCAGGTGCACACATCACTTACTACGATAATGTCATAATCGGTGCCTGGGTGTTGCTATGGTAACACAGTTTCCTTTATTTCCTTTTTTTTTTTACTTTTTTCCCTTTGTGCACCATGGCACCTTGGCTTTTTGCTTGTTTGATGAAAGGCATTACAGTGAGCTGTAATGGTACAGGGGAGGTCCTGTATTTCAAAGATTACATGTTTGATTCTCTGGTGGGGCACTATTCTTGTACTCACGAGCGTGGTACTAAACCTGAATCGCTTGCGTATCCAGCTCTATAAATGCATCATATGTAATTTTCAGATAAATAAGGCAGTAATACAGTGCTACTTGTTGTTGATTTTGGCAGAACAAGCCTGTTGGTCTCATTACTACAGTGTAACAATCTGCCTTTTTAATGCCGTTTTCTGCTGCCATGCAAATGAGGATATTCTCATTTGATATGTCCATCACCATTATGAATGCATTCTTTACTGTATGCCTGCAGCTGTGTGAAAGCGCTTTCTGGCACTGTGTGCCAGACGTCAGCTGACGGGATGTCACTAGATCCCCGTGCCGTTCTGCCGAGATATCACTGACACACTCAGCCGCTCCGTGGAGAGGAGGCCTGCTTGACAGCCCATTGTGACTCAATGCGTCAATTTACCATCGCTAAACAGGAAAGGACGAACGTGTTCAAGACCAGGCGTGTTTTGGTGCCAGATACTCTGGAGTGTAAGACTACAGGCAGAATGATGAGCCTAGATTTAAATTTGAATTTTGAATATGAATGCCAAGATAAACTTCATTTGAATGCTTTGCGCGGTGTGAAATGACTGAATTCAAAACTGAAATAAATTCTAGTGGCAAGAAGTGGCAAGTGATATCGCCGGATGTCCTCATTTAGGTGACTTGATATGCATGTGTGCATGTTTGTGAAGATGAGAGAGTAGAAACACGGACTGCAGAGAAGCTG
The DNA here is from genome assembly GCF_013368585.1 of Megalops cyprinoides. Lineage (NCBI taxonomy): Eukaryota > Metazoa > Chordata > Actinopteri > Elopiformes > Megalopidae > Megalops > Megalops cyprinoides. The sequence goes on along the minus strand of NC_050587.1, from coordinate 22,006,754 downwards.
GCCAACCCTTCTCACGAAAGGTGAACACAGAAGGCAAAATCTACAAAAAAAAATCAGATAATCTATGTAAAAAACAGCCAACAATCGAAACCAGCCTTGAGTACATCCATCACAGCAACAGACTACTCTCCAAAATGTGTGTCCTGCTCTGCAGTGTCACACCGGTATTTATCAAGCCTGAGGCTCATTAACTGTTTGCTGGTTCACACACAAGAGAATGACAGTCATCGATGAGACAATTAACCTGTTTAGATACATCCAATGTGAAATGAGCTCAATTATCAGCAGAGTAATATTTCAAAATAAGCCCTCAGACACCTTTAACAAAGTTAACAATTAAACAATTAAAACAAACCATCAAAAGTTTGGGGGAAAGGTGAAGGCTCTCCTTCATGTTTCCTTCCTTCCTCTCCAATTTCATGAACTGCGAGATTACCATTGCTTTGGCTCTACTAAATGTCCTGCAATTGTCCATGACTTCATACAAAAAAAAAGGTTGTTGGTAAAGCTCTCGAGTCCCCTGACACACAGGACCACCAGACTCCAGGAAACTTCCCTCCAGCTCTGCAATAGCTATTCCCCCCTTTTTCAACCCTGGGGGAACAATAGCTCTTCCCCGTGGCTCTATCCAGACTCCTGAGGCTCCCAACCTATCCAGCCACCTAGGGCCATGCGATTACCTCTCACTTGTCACTGGGCTGTTCCTCTCCAGCCACTTGCACTGCTACCTTCCTGCTGCACCTGGGTTCAGCTCTCTCTCCTGGTCTCACAGGTTACTGAGGGCTCCCTGAGCTGCTCCCTCTCCCAGGTCCCATGTGTCAGCCGAGGCACAGAACCTTTCAGAGTCCCCTCCCGATAGAGACAGATCATTTGATTCTGAAACAAGCATAAAAAACAATCACTCATAAAGCAATTGAATCATAACAACAAAGAAATCTCTTAAGCAGCATGGGATCAGCCCAACAACAGCACAAGGGAGAAAAACTAATTTTGCCAGAAAACTCATTTCTGGCAGCTAAAAATTAAAAACCTAAAATTTTGGCACATATTCAGTGTTTCTTTAGCACCCAGTATCTTTTTGAATTCAGCAAGATGACTTTAGAATTGAAAATCTCCGTGGTGTGTGAGAGAGAAGGAGGGGTGGTGGTGGAGTATTTATGACTTTGATTAAAGTACTGTAAAGGCAATGAAATTTGCACTTCGTCTGCCTGCAATAGATTTTACACTTGGATAGTCTGGCACTGGCTGGCTCAACAACTCAATGCATGTTTAATGGCTCAGCAGGACCAATTACTTCGGCCAACTTCTCTGACTCTAGAAGAATGAGCAGCATATGCGCTTTTCAGCTTTGATTGAAAATGTTTTACTTTGATGTGGCCATCAAAATCTACACCCAAAATGTCTAAGTGAAAAAAGAAATACTTAAATAATCTGGAAAACTATCTGAAATGTGGATCAATCTTTTTGGGAGAGATTTTGCCCATCTTCATATATGGGTGCAAAATTTGGAGGGCCAATGATAATCTTGACGCCACACAGCACCAACCCTAACACACACCTAGCACTGCTAACTGCTATCACTATGAGAAAGGACTCTAAAAAAGCCTGGAGTTTCCTCATTAAAGAGAACATATATGAGCATTAGAGGATATTACAGTTAAACACAATGTACTGTACACCCTCAACATGGGCAACTCTTGCATCTTTGATATGAGTCACCCATACAGCCATTAAAAATACAGACATTAAAAAGGCAATTCAGCATTAGTACTTCGCTTAAAGGAACAACATCAATAACCTAGATGTAACAGGTTCAAATGCTGTGCCCTGGAGGGAGTTCATCAATCAGAATTGCTCGAGTGAATATCCAGCTGCGTAAATGGATAATATTTAAAAGATAGAAGTTATATAAGCCAGTGTGGGCTTAGGGCATTTGTAACATGAATAACTATGTTAATAATGATACACACAGCGATACTCACACGCATGAATGCTTGTAAGCACGCAATAGCGCACACGCACACACAAACACACACACACTCGCACACACACACACACACACCCACACACACATACAAACACACACACTCTGTTTAAACATATATTACATGTATACACCTGTTCCAGTTAAATCCACTACATGTCCAATGAACATTCTTACTTCTTAAACGTTTAAAGATCCTCTGCTATACATAATTATTTGGCAGTATTTGATGCCTGTATCCAGTTTTTAGTGCTTAACAGTGTGGGGTAGTGGATAGGAGGTAGTTTCTGTAACCAGAATGTTGCTGGTTTGACTCTCAGGGCTGATGCTGCTTTTTTACATTTGAGGGAGGTACATAATCCAAACTGCTTCAGTAAATATTCAGTTGCTCTCGATAAGGGTGTGTGCTAAGCAGCCAAATAATAAATGATGTTAAATAGCATTATTATCAGAGAGCAAATGTCAGTGTGTGTCATATGGTTTCAGTGTTCATCCGCATGCATTGCATCACCCAGGAGAGGGTACCCTCGGGTAGGTGCACACTGTTTGTATTTATGCCATACTATGACGTTTGACCTGTAGGTGGCGCTCACTAACCCCATGAGTACATAGCTGTCATGGCCCATAAACAACGGAAGTGCACTATATACAGACGTACTAAAACTCTGAGCCAGTGTGGGCTTTAAACAAGCACTATGTTAGGTGACAGGCTCAGTAACAATCCCAGCTGACAAATCAATACTCTGCACAAGGATTTTAGAAAGACACTTATTACACATTACTGTGACTGTAGCATGACTGATTTTCTGGTACTGGGAGCTGGCTCACACTGAACATTAAACATTAAATCGAGAAAAAGGCTGTTGTTAAATGTTGTAAGGAGCAGTACTTCCTGCAGGGGGTGCCCTCTATCCACATGGCACCTCCAGCTCTTACACAACCCTGGGGGGTGTGGGGTGGTGAGCAGTAGAGACAGAATGGCAGAGAAAGGAGGGACAGACCAACAGATACATGGTTGGAACAAAGATAATAACATGCAGTACGTGTCACAGCTATCCATGCTTAAGAAATACCCAGAATGAAACTGCTAAGTGGGTGCGTGGGGGGTGCTGAGCGAGGAGAAGGAGTGAGAGAAAGGGTAGAGGAAGGGGGACAAGGAGTGGGGAAGAGAGAAAAGGGAAGCGATAGACTGAAGGAGTAAAGGTCAGAGAACATCAATAGTGAAGAGTATTCTTACCTTACTGTTATCTTTTTTATTTCTCCTATTTATGATATATTTTGTAAATGAATAAGGAGGGTTGGTCTGACATATTCACGGTGTATATACAATACGTACTTATATGCTTTGGCAACACTGGGCTCTTGTCATGCTAATAAATCCAGCTTGAATCCTTCCAATCCTTGTGAGAGAGCAATACAGAAAAAGAGAGGTTAGGGATTAGAAGAGGGCTGGGAGAGACAGTGAGCGGAAAGGAGAGATAGGTGAGTCAAAACAGAAGGGACTTATTTAATTATTGCACTCTGCCTCAGCCGCCTGGAGTATATACTGTCTGATTGAACTCAGTTATGACCTTCTTGACCTCTTGAGGCATTTCAGGCTTGTGTTTCTGTCTGTGTGCGAGTACCGCTAAATTAAAAGGCAATGAGTCAAAATATGCAAATCTGCCACTGCTTTTGCGAGAGGCGTTTATCTTTGTATTCTACGTGGTTTGCTCTCTGCAGCAGCCAGACTGGGACAAGAAAAAGCAATGTTTTACTTGATTAGATATCAGGAGGGCAACTTATTATCTTTTTCCCCGAGTTATCTGCATTCAGAAATGGGATAAGTTCACTTTGTGCCAACACAACCTCTCAACTCACCATTTTGAGGATTAGTTGACAAATTTTTGATGAAGAAATTGTTGTGATAAAAGTCCTTTCAAATTCTAGGGCACAACCCATAATCATGCATAAACTCAGAGGAGAGGACTCCCCCCATTTTATATTTAAAAACAATCTCTGGAATTCTGAGAAAACTTTTATTTAATTGCTACTTGTGTCTGTTATGGCTCAGATTGAAAGCAGTCAGCCAAATGGTCTGCTGTGTCTTTTAAGTGATGTTCTGTTTTGAGTAATCCAACCAAAGTCTGCCAAAGGAGAACTCCAGCCTATCAAAAGACCACAAAATTTAGATCCCAGAGTGAGCCTGTGAATATGAGAGTGAGAAACAAAGACACTGAAAAAGTTCATTGATGACAGATACAGATGGTAAAAATAAAGCACCTCTACATTTTCTAGCTTTGCTGGCTATATGGGTTCCATACTGTGGGTGTTCCCTTCCAGATTCAGCAAACATTATTATTATCAGTAATGATGAAAGGGTTGATGGAAAATAATAATGCAGACAGAAGAGGGAGAGAAAAAATGGACAGAAAAACAAATCAGGAGGGAGGGAGGAGGGAGGGAGGGAGGTAAAAGAAATGAAATGTCAAGAGTAGGCGGGGAGGGGAAAGAATAAACAGGAGAAAGAAAAAGTTTTGACTGATGGGCCACTATGGAGTGGCACATCTATTTATGGCAAATTCTGCCCCCATTTTATCCACATAAAAAACGCAGACAAAAACCTAGGCTCCCCTCGATGGATGATCAGATTTATCGCCATTACGCCTCGCTCCCTCCTCCAACTGGCTGCCTTTCGAACCTCGCTTATTTCCGGATAAATCTTGGGTGGCTGGGTGCAGCGCTAGACGAGCCAGGGGCGGCATGTGCTCAGATAAAGCTGATGCTATTACCCTACACAGCATAATGCACGAGGCGTAAACTGCCAAGCGATCCGGAGAAGAGTGATGGAGTGAGATTCTTCGGTCTTTCAGGCTTTTTTTTTTTGCTTCGGCCATTCTCCCTCTTCGAATCCCCTTCTCAATTCATCAGCTAAGGACTAAAACCTCCCCCAAAACATTCACTTGGAATACGGGGAACCAGAGAGCTTTTTATATTCAACTCCTCACCTCAGAAATATGAAATATTCTTTTTTTCCCGTTTTTCAGCTTACAACTCTTCATAAAGAGCACTGGAAGAGAGTAGCGACTTGGCGGTGAGGCGACCCCTCACAACCTGACAAAAATAGCTGTCCGTGTTACAGCTGCAGATGCCTGCTCTTCCCAGCATTCTGAGCAGATATTAACAAGATGTTTCACACAGCAAAATTAGCCAGAGAAAAAGAGGGCGGTTTGCTTAGACTTTCGCTTGCAGCATCACATCAAGGTAGTTATTTTAATGATAGTGTTGATGTTTTCATAACCATTATTGTCAAAGTGGCAACAGCTCCATGCCTCGCGTTAATAATTTGCATATCACATGCCAACTATCCTTTCATTTGCATTAAAATAGATAGGAAGGGGGTTTACGCAAGAGAAGAGACATAACCACGTTTAAACATTGCTTCTTGTAACATGAATTACTTATAACTCTGCAGAATTTCCTCTTTCAAAGAAAAAGGCCATCACGGGTCAGAGAAGAGCCCCTGAGACCAGAGAGGGTAATAAACAGGAAGCATCTAAGCCAGGTGAGGAGCAGTCATGAAACAGAAGAAGGAGCTGCTCCTGCTTTTTTGACAGGTTAGCCTGATGGTGTAAATGGATTGATGCAACCAAGAACCCTGCCCCCAGTGTTAGGTGAGAGGTATTGCTGAGAGGTACTGTTGACATACAGAAATACACGAACACATTGGCAAAGACTTGGGCATTGATGGTCAGGCACAGGTGTGAATGAGGGGGAGGATGTGAGAAGCCTGCCCCCTGTGGTGGTAGGTGGGAGGTACTGCTGAGAGACACTGCTGACAGAAACACTCACACACACAGCCACACACACAAACACAAGATGAAGTAGAAGTAGGATAATGGCCACTTCAGAGTACGAAGGGGACTTCATGAGCAGCAGGGTATACTAATGAGATCCAGCTTGTTTTGACACATGTAACTCCCCGCTGAATGGCTCACTAAAAAGGTTATTTAAAGGTAATGCCAATTCCACAGGAAAGCCTACGGACAGAGAAACATGGTGGAACAGACCAATGGGTGACAGAAATGACACAATTTGTGTAATGTTTAATCAATCAATCAATCAATCAAATTTTACTTGATGCAATATTCCTGAACAAAGGAGACATCACACCAAGCACTTCACTGATTCAGTCATTGTTATTCCTCCTCAGCTTGTTCTTGCCTAGAGGACAGTGAGAGACTGTACACACCCTTTGTGCACTGAGCACACTCAGCTCAGGCTGCCCATGTCCTGAGGGTTCTGGCCTTGTCCTTACCAAAACCCTTGAGTTTCTTTAACAAAAAATATGTGAACTTGATCTAATATCAATATTTCTGTAACTGAGGCACAAATATGGCATTATTAGGAGGCTAAAAGTGCATCATACATACGAGGCTAATCAGCATGGTGCTTTAAATATGTTACAGCATCAAGAAAAACAGTAATAAATACTGGAGGTGCTGGTAAATCTGAAAAACAATGTGAAAATCAAAACATAAACTGTAAAAAATATTAACCATCTTCCTTAAGACCAATGTGCTATATTATACCAAAGTGAATGCAGAACCTAACAGTGAACTACTAAAAGCATCCTTAAATTACAGCATGACAGTGTGGCATGTGTGGCATTCATTTTTCTTACTGTAACTGAGCCACATATTGCTCTGGCCAAAAACCCTCTGAAAGACGCAGATGGGGTTGTGTGGGAGACGGGGCAGGTGCTGTGCAGCCATTATGTTTTGGGCGAGCGTTGTTTGCTGACTCAGGTCACACGGATGACTGAAAGCGCAGTAAGACGCCTCAGTAATACTGTGGCAGCTGTAATGAAACACGATTACGTCTTTAAGCAACATCACTGTGCTGTGTCGTGCTGATAGAAAAGAGGTTTGTGTACACAGTAGGTGGCACACGACCTTAGACTCCTTATGAATAATTTCCTTAGCACATATCTGGGGCAACTTACCTTTAATGTATTATCCGTTTTTGCAGCAGCATAGATGCTGAAGCAAAGGCCTTCCCTCAAGGGTGTAACAGTAATTTTCCACCTGGGATTCACACCGGCAACCTTCTCTTCTCATGTCAAGTTTCATTCTGCTGCTGGGGCCCCCCACAAGATGGATGTGCACACTGTGTCTGAAGATGTACTTGCAATTTATCTAAATAACTGTATTTATTGTGGTGCCTATGAAAGGTTTTAAGCATGGGGACTCAGTGTTTAACTTTTAATACCCTTTAAAAGAAATGTTGAAAACAGAAGCCAAGGTTGTTCTCCATCTGCGGTGAATTTGAACGAACAGATTGAGTGGGCATACGTGACCATCAGAATACTGTGCTTCATCAATGAATCAGTGAATCAAACTGTTTTAAATGAGAGATTTCAAAGAGTCGAAGCCCATGATTAATGCCAAAATACTCAACCCTAACATACCATGCTGCATACACTATGAAGTGAGTGAGACTTACAGATGGCAGAAAAATCCATTTTGACCTGTTGGAAACATTCTCTCGCTCATTAAAGTTTCCTTGAAAAAAAAAAAAAAAAAACAAACATCTTGTCTCCCACATGTTCATGTCAATCAGTGACGATCAGCTTGGCAATTTAATTTTCCTTTAGAAACATAATTAATTACTGACACGGGAGAGTGATGCGCATAATAAACAGCAGATCCCTTTTCGCCTCCAGCAGGAAACATTCTACTCAGGTTCCACTGAGTCGAGAAGGCGCTTTACAGAGGGGTGAACTCAGACTTTCAAAACTGCCCGCATGAGTTCCCAGGTCAGCCAGCGGATATCCCATCATGCACCACTGGCACTGCAGGAGCAGAAGTCAAAAAGAATGAGGCAGATCTGATGTTTAAAATAAAACAAATGTTTTTCTATGTGAATTTTAATGTTTAAAGTTTTGATGTAGCTAGTGGAAGAGTATCCAGAATCCACAACCCGGAGTTTACAAGGACTTTATTGTCTCTAAATCTCCAGCTAAATCTTCATCATCACATCAGCTCTGAAATGTGAAAGCTAAAGGTTCAATAGAGCGCAGCACTACTCTCATTTTGATCTAAGCTTTACAAATTTAGGCAGAATTTGGCAATCAAAGTCTACCAGAGGAAAAGAAGAATGTGGCAGGAAGTGTTGTCTTTTGTCATGTTGAAAAAATGCTGCAAAGGATTGGCTGTACCAGTTTTGAAATATATTATGTAAACCAATAAATAAAGCTATCATTTGGGTTTCATGTTTGCTGGTTGTTGGTTTAGCAAGGCAGGGACAGGGACATGGCAAGTATGTGTCATCACAGCTGGTAAATAACACAGAAATTGTAGTAATATGGAAAAGGTCTTCTCAAAATGGAATGACAGAACATTAAACTGATGTGAGCCGTGGAAAGTGGCCGCTTGTCTATAAAATGGTGCTAGATGCCGGAAGATTGAGGCAGTCAATGAAAAACATCAGAAGACTGAAAGAGAAATGCTTTGGACCATCTATGGAAGGCTGCGGTTTTTACTAGCTGTCGTATTTGTCATGATTATTTGTCATGATTATTCCAATTAAAAACAATGAAATGAAATGCTTGCCCAAAGCAAATTTTTACATGACTCACCCGGAACTGTCAGCTGTGATAAAGATTCTATGGTAGAATTCAGACAAGGTCTTAATGTGTTGCACAATTCTTTGTGCGCACACGCTGCAGCATATCTCTTGGGGTGTAATTGCAGTCCTCAGTATGTAGACTTCTACCATGCCGCTAAAAGACACCAAACCATATCAGTGTTGGCTGTGAAACCGTGTTTCCTGTCTGGGGATTGGGAAGAGAATGTGTGCGGAAGATGGTGATGTCCAAAACTGAGGTCTTAAAAATCATCATGGGTCAAACATACACTAAACCAGCGCAATACAATGAATGGGAAGCCTTGGATGCAAAAGCAGTGACCCAAACTGGATTTGAACCTGAAACCTTCTGGTCACATTGGTGACCCAGTTCCGTGAGTTTGACACATGTGACCGGCGGTGTCAGGTGGGAAGGTAGGGCCCAGTGCAGCACACGTGACAGGTAAAGTGCTTTATTAATGGCTGCTTTGCTGAAGAATCTATTAGTACAGCCGCAGTCACTGTATTGCCATTACAGCGGCAGAATGTGCTTTATCTCTCCAGCAGAGACATAAAGCGGGGCTGGTGAAAGAGAGCAAAGAGCCACCCGCCCCCTCCAAACTCAATTACCCTGGAGCCGGTATCTGTGGGGCGCTGGCAGAGTTTTCGTTCCTGACTCATCCATCAGGATGAGGACTCAGCTCCTTTCCCAAGTCATTGTGCCCCCCCCCCCCCCCCCAACTGCCCCCCGCCCACCGACACCCATGCCTCCCCCTCCCTCCCCTCCCATAAAGCCCACGTTAGGCAAATGACTTGGAAAGGGAAACAGGGGAATTAGTCACAGAACCTAAACAGCACTAAAGTGTTTTTTCCTCGCTCTCTATCTCTCTCTCTCTCTCTCTCTCTCTCTCTCTCTCTCTCTCTCCCTGAGTTCAATTTTAATCCAAACTGGCGGAGTTACCAGGAGAGCCAAAGAGCTCAGTCTGACACACGTAATGCAGCGTTAACAACGGACGTGCCGCCAAGCCCCAGGGTCAACAGCACAAAATCGAACGACCCCTGTTTGGACCTCTTGAAGTGTTTTGTTTGCACATGTTGCCCTTCTCACCCAGCCTTTATCAATGCCAAGAAGTCTCTCTTTCTCTCATTATTGGCTCCTAACTCTCTCTCCTCTCTTCCCCATCCCTTTCTTTTTTCAATTCAACCTCAATTAAACTGCTTACAACTTACCCCCCCACTCCCCACACACACACACACACACTTTTGTCCCCTGTTATTCATCTTATCCCTGTATCATGCATCTCATTTCCCCAAAACCCGTTTAATTTTTCTGTTTGAGGTTGAACAGTATGACAAGGATATACAAAGAGAAACGTGTTCAGAACCTGTCTGGAAGAGGGGGAGTTTTCCCCAGCATCCCATTGCGGTTTGGTTATGAGAGCGCGGTTCTGAGGTCTCCCCATCATCCGTCCTCCGTCTATTACGGCCTTCCTCCCCACTAGGCCTTTGAAGACTAAATCCCTCCCTAATGAATCTCCCCATGGAGGTGTCTGATTCCACCCCACAGCACCGCGGCAGGGCAGGCGCTTTGCACTGCAGTGGAAGCCAATGAGCTCAGTGGAGGACACCTGACCTCATTAGAGTGAATGGCTGTTCACCTGGCCCACACATGCTGAATTAAGCTTTGACCCAGCTGACCTAACTTTGACATGACCTGGGGAGGATGGGGGGGCGGGGGGCAGGCCTGTTGTAAAGACCTAATCAGAAGAGCAGAGGAACTGAATGTGGGAATCCACACACACACACACACAGGCTACGGGCCCCTCAATGTGCACACACCTCTGCACCCTTCTTCAGATTGAGAGAAGCTTTACGTTTTCAGAGATATACATTTTAATATATATTGCCTTCCTGCTTAGAAGACACAATCATCTAGGGTTAATTACACAGCATACATGTAGCATACTATAATAGCTTATTAGAGTTGGATATGTATTGAGACCATTCATGTTCAGTACCTTGCTAAGGGGTATAACAGCCCACCTGGGACTTGCACATACAAGCTTCTGGTAACAGGTCAAGATGCCTATGAACTACACCAAAGTAAGACTTGGTTTCACTTTGGTTTCACAAGCTAAAAATATTTAGGTATAGGCAACCTTGTAGGATTTAAATCTATAAGTTTGTAAGCTGAAACCAAGTTGCTTCACTTCAAGGACACCATCATCACCAGGTTTGCTGTTGTTGATAGTCCTGCATATTTTTCTGCACATTACCGGTGAATATGACCTGCTGATTTTCTTCAATAGGCTGTGTATAAAGGTGAATGGAGCTAATTGCTCAATACGCTTATGTGCCAAATAAAGAAACTTTTTCATTCAGCACTGGCATCATACAATTCTTTTCAAAACATTACAATATCAGTGGGAGTAACAGGAACAATAGTGGATCAATAACTGCATGTAACTGCATGTAACTTGGTTAGGTCCAAGCCATGTATCCAGTTAGTTAGGACATTTAAATGTACATTGATGCAGCATTGATTGAAATGTGTGTGTGTGTGTGTGTGTGTGTGTGTGTGTGTGTGTGTGTGTGTGTGTGTGTGTGTGTTTGTGTGTGTGGGGAGGTGGTGTATGTGTGTGTATGTGATCTTAAGGATCAAAAATAAAAATACATCCTTTTTGAAAGAACTTCTTGAAGAACTTCTTGCAGGTGAATCCCAATACAGCCAGCCTCAGTCCTCTTTCTTCTTGCTATTGTGACCTCTGAAAACAATGACCTCTGGTCCTCTCTGAAGTTTTATCCATCGCAGCATTGCATTTATTTATTTTACGAGAGCAGAATTACTCTCTCAGGTGCTCTGCCTATATAAAACATTAGTTAGCTATGCCTGGCTTCTGCTCCACAGACAGTGAGCTCCTGGCTTGAATTATACATACTGTAGCTGAAGTGTAACTTCATAATTCCGCAGGGGAAGAATTTTTCCCTCCAAACAGCTACTGAGCTGTATTATTGTTTTGGCAGCTTTTCCATTTTGTTCTGAATATGCAAATTCACTTTCTGGGTGCAATTTAACAACTTTGGGAGACTTGCGTCCTGTTCCTACCTGAGATGCAACCTGTCTATCTCACTTGAGGGGCAACATATTTCATCTCCAGTTCTAGCTCAGCGAGGAGGGAGACCTATTGCTTGCAATTAGGTATGGAGTGCTGAGTATTGCATGCATAAAAAAGAAATAAAAATCTGTTAATTCCACTTGATGTGAAAAACATTCCCCGTTCATGATTTTAATAGGGGCTGATGGATCATAATTGTGCCCCTTAGCCGGTACTCAAAATAACCTCACAGAGCCCCCCTCAGTTTTATCCACCCATATCACTTGACTCGTCATCTGATGTAAACACGCCGCTCCATAGAAACGGCCGGCCGAACCAATCACATCCCTTCATTGTTGTTTCATTCTGGCGCCATAATTCTTGCCCAACCTGGAAATTCCAGAACCCTCCAAAGGCTACATGCCTAGTGGCATCTGAGGACATCTTTTACCCTAAGCATACCACCATGGAGACACCCAAGCCCTGCCTCAACACCCCCCCGAAACAAAAAAAATACGCTTGTGAATGATTCTTGGAACTGTTGTTGTGCAGATTCAAATAGCAAAAGCTATTTACAGATGTACAATAGTCAGACAAAAGTTAGATGGGCTGTTGGTTTTTCAGACAGTCATGAAGTAGTTAGAATAGAGGATTTAAAAAAGCATCTTACATAATCATTCTAATGAGATCCACACAGTAATACTATAATGCATTCTGTGAAGAAGAAAAACTGCTGCTTTTAATTGCTCAATAGGTGATTCTTCTCACACACTTTTAGTGATGTCCAATCTAAAGACATCATCCATAAAGAGACAGAGCAAGAGTAGGCAACCCTGACCTTAGAATCCCACAGATGTTTCTGGGTTTTGTTCTATGTGAACTCTTAATTACATAATTGGATTCATTTATTGTATGGAATGAATGCAGCCGTCTGTGTGCACAATTAGGGTGAGTGTGAGACAGAGTGTGAGCAGTGTATGACCACTGGAAACAAAGTGCTGGAAGAAAGAGTTAATTTTTGTTCTCTCCACAAAACAATAGAAGAAAAGCGCTCAGCAGAGAGCTGTCACGCTGTGCCTGTGTGTGTTGAGTCACTGTCTGAGGTTTGTTGGTGTGCGCGTGTGTTCGGGTGTGTGTGCATGCACGCATTTTATGAGCTCTGTGCATGGCCTAAAGTTAAAGCACAGTATGTCTCTTAAATATTGTATAGGTATGACCCAGTCTCCCTCCGAGGTATGATATTTGTAAAGATGAGTAAAAACCATAACACATATCAGAATGAGATTTATTCGGTTTCTGAATGTGAGCTCCACAGAATGCACTCATACATACAATTAATCAAACTCTATGCTGGCACATCAGGATATTTTATTACCATAAACCCAGGCAGCAGGTGGCCAGATAGTCAGTCTGTCAGTAGTCCATCACCTGTACAGTATGCCAGGAAAACAATGGAGTGATGTGAGGTAGAGAAGAAAGGAGACTGAAATGTGGGAGTTCAAATGTAAGTATAGTTGAGATACTTTGGTGACTAGCAGATTAGTGGGAGAAGTAATTAAAATGGAAGTACGGGAGGAAATAAATAAGGAAACAAGGATTAAAGCTGGAGCTTGCAACAAGCCTTCAGACCTCTGTTCATCCACAAGACCATTACATACGTCTTAGCAGCTTATTCAGAGCCAGCTAGATGAGCAAAGCAATGACAGTTTATAAATTTACACGCTGTCCTTTTATGCAGCTGGGTATTTACTGAATCAGTCTAGATTATTTGAGGGTACCACAGCAATGCCCCCATCTGGATATCGATCTTGCAAACGTGGATTTTCAAGCCTCGTGCCTTCTAGAGTCCGGAATCCCACGTTGTTACATAGTCCTGCCGATGTCCGTCAGGGGCGTTATGTCTTAGCCTGTTAATAGAAATGTCTAGATTCGTAAAAAAAAAGGACACTATTATATGCTGCATGATCATTTGCAAAACTTATTAATGTGCTTAGTAGTAACAGAGGCGCGCAACTGTCAGTGGAAGCACTTTCTCGGGGTTTATTCGCGCTTCAGTCTGAATCAGTCCTGTACTGAGCTTAATTTTCTCAAACATCGCCACAGAGTAATGAAAATGATTGTATAATGTAGGTGATACGCCAATATTGTAAACAAGAGGGGAGTTGGTGACTTGTAACATCGTTGAGATAGCATCGCCCATCGGCACAAACCTTGTGCCTTACCACTATGCCACACTGCGCCCTCTTCATCGCACAGGTAAAACGTGAAAAAATGTGGTGTCCACACCAAACCAATGACGTAGAAAGAGAGAGACCACAGCAACGTTCGGTGGAGTGACTGGGAAATCACACGTAACAAACACGCAATGCGATCACAACGAATAACAATGTCAGACGCATCACGTCATTTTCAAACCAACTGAAGTGTTGGGAAAAAGTCAATGGGATGTGTGCATACAACAGTTCAAACAAAAGCAAAGAGTTAGCCTACCGCATCCCTCGGTGAGCAGGCGGGTGAGTTCACTGACAGCTGTATGTACATTTACACATGCATTGTGTGGAGGTGAAAGCAGAGGCAACTAGCCAGCTGCTAATAGCAGCAGGAGAGTTGCCCTTATTTAATAACCATCCTGAACTTGTTTTTGATTGTTCTGCACAATTAAATGAGCACGTCACTCTAAGGAAGACTCACCGAATAGCAGCTATTCATTTATACTTGATTGTATCTACTATGACAGCGTCACCTTTGTACGATTCACATTGAAATCATCTATGTTCTAACAAAGAAAAACAACGGCTTTTAAAACCAAATGTCTATCTCTTTGTTGTTATCAGAATTTTTTTTAATGCACCCCAATCTATTTGTGACAATTAAAATGAATTAATGTGAAGTGAACAGAGGCGCTTTGATGCAACAGCATTAGAGACAATTAAGTTAAAAGGGATCAGCTGCTGAGGGGTGATCCTTACTGAAACGTGGTGCGAAAACAATCGAAAAATGGGTACAGGAACAATTATCAGTTTAAAAAGAAAGTTCTGTGCCTCCCCTGCTTCTTGTGCGCAGTGTGACAGTAGGGGGGAGAGAGAGATGAGCAACAGACAAGGTCACCTTTGTTGAGCGTCATGCTAACTCAGAGTGGGGTGCTGGGTAACACTGTGGTTTTCTAACACGTGTTAAGACTGCTGCACGCTCATCTGAAACACATGAAGCAGAGGAAAGGGCTTTGATGTCCTTGTGGAGGTCCTTGCATGTCTCGAAATGCACCTTTTAAAATGTGTAACTCTACATAGTCTATGGAATAATTTGACAAAGGCAATGCAGTTCTGCACTTATGGCGTTGTAATTTACTATGTTACCTTATCTCCCGAACAAATGCCCTAAGGCTTATTGTGCATTGTAAGACACCCTAACTGACTCTGCCTGCTATGGTCTGCCTGCTATGGAAGTTAGTAATTATTGCTCCCATTAAAACGTATAATCAGATGATCAATACCCCTTTTTTGTATAACAACAAATGTATTTGTTTCAGGGTAAGAACAGGGGTTATCACAACTTTGGGATTACAGTGCCGGAATATCACGGTTGTAGCTACCAACAAGTTTGGTGACTGGAAAATGGCAGTAGTAGTATATTAGTATGTATTTGTGAACCTCATTACAGCACGTATTCCCTTTGTTGTATGTGTCCCACAGTAGAACCAATAATCTGGTACCTACAGAGATGCTCGCAAAACCCTATTGAATGCCCTTTTTAGTAGCTATGCATAAGAGCATCTCCCAAGTGAATGTAAATGTAAGTTGGTGAAGCGTGGACTGGAGCATCTTATAGACTAAACATAAAAACCTGAATTTGTTTAATTAAGGCAGCTTCACATTGTTTGGATTTAAACTGAAAGAAAAAGTCTGCCTCTTCTCTCAATTCAATTACAAGTGAATTTTGCTGGATAGTCACATTAGTTTGTGGGCACTAAGGTTCTGAAGTCTCTTGAGATTGTATAACCTGCACGATTACCATTTATTTTCTGGGGTGAAAGCAGTAATGTGGAAGACATGCAGTGTAGCTGATGCTGTAAACACATGCTAATGTATAACAACAGCGGGTCGCACTGACTGCAGTTTATTCCAAAGGTGCTGGACTCCAAAGGTGTGATTGAGTACGGAACCAGATAGATCAACAAACCTTACCACCCCCCCCCCCCCCCCCCCCCCCACCCCCACCACCCCTCTTCAAACCTGAGGACAGAATGCGAAGTAGGTGTGAGGTTCAGCTGTTGGAGAATGTGGATGATAAAAATAACACATATATTGTTCCTACAATCCCACTTCACCCACACGCATCTCATCTAGTAAATGTGGGCCGAAATAATGGCCAGGCCAACACAGGCTGCATCGACTAACTGCTTCTGCCTTTAGTAGTTTTGAGCCTCTTATAAAAATCATTATCACATGACTGGAGAACACTCTGGGTAATATTTTCTAGTCAGTATCTCAGCTCCTGATAAACACACTGCAGCAGTTTTTACACTAGAGCTTTTTATCGAGCACCCCACTTTGGATTCTCTGATTACAGCGGTGTGCAGACACTATTTCTTATTAATGCTGTGTGTATACAGTATAATCACCGGCTTTTGGGGGAGGTGTTAGTTTGTGCTGTTGGTAAACTTGGTTTCCTACTTGTTGTTAACTGTGGGTCTATTGGATCTGTATTAGATTTTTTATTTGTTTAGTAAGCACTTGAATGTGATAGCTGTGTGTATTATAATTTATGTTTTTATACACATATACATACACACTACTTGGTTATACAGAATTTTATCATTAAGAACAGGAAAATGATCTCTTGCACTGTGTTTGGGCCCCCATAAGAAAGCAGTTAGAAGGTCCATCACCTACATTCCACAATTCAGTTGACCAATCAACATTTAGCCTCATCTTAGATCGACCTGCAGCAACCTCTACCCAACTGTGTGCAACAAAATAAGGCAAATGCTAATATTCATACTTTCATGAAGTCATGGGTTTATGAGAAAATATTGTTATATAAGATTTTTTATTAGATGTTGCTTGCTGAACATCCTTGCTCAAAGTTAACGATAAGGCTCAATGTGGTTAGACGTGTTGCTGAGCCCTTGCTTAAAGCAATATGCTGGTGTCAACGCTGAAATGAACAACTTATTTCTTCTGATTCGATCCCAGGAACTGTTGCAGTAAATGGCAATAAAAGAGCTCCGGGACAACGCTGACTCCGCCCTTATGCATAAACACCTCCCTTTCCTCCCAGCCATTTAATCCGGCTAATCTCGTTCATCTACTCAAAGTGAGATTGATGCCCGAGGAACCGCAAATCGATGGAGGCGTTCTCAAGTGGGAAATGATTAATGTGGGAAACAAGGTCTCTGGAAAGGCAGTAAAGTGGAACCCCCCCCCCCCCCCCGCAGGAAACCTCTCGGATCTTAATTAGCCATTAATGTGACAGTGGATTGCAGCATTTGGGGGTGGCTGGTATTTGCACAAAAGAATGAAATCCCTGTGTCTGCCCAGCTACATATAATTCATACCCCCCCAGCCATTCACCATTCATGCAACATCGCATAAGCCTGACTTGTAGGCACACATACACACATTGTGCTGTGTGTCTTTTGGTCTTTTGGTAGGCACATTTGTCTTTTGGTAGATAAGTCAGCATGTACTGCCATCACACCAACATAATCTCAGCATAAAAATGTTAAGACACTAAAGAGTTGCCCTGGGTACATGGGAACATCCAATAAACACTCCGCTGTATTTGCCCTGTTCTGAAAATGCTGTTCACTCTCTTCATGACCCCACCATGCATACTACCAAACACTATATTAAGTCTGCTGAAAGTCATAAATACAATATATTTCATATATTGTATGTATCCCTTGTAGAGTGTAGAGTATGTTTGTTATTGATTGCTGCATTTTCCTTTTAACCATAACAAAACTATGTGCAGAAAACAACAGCTGAGTCATGCTTACTCAAAAGAAACACTAATTTGCCATTTTGTCTTGGGACAGGACAGTTGGCTAGGACAGTTGTTGTGGTGACACTTCCTAATGCCACCAGATACAGATCACATCACAAAAATGCTGATGTTTTTTTTTTTTTTTATCCTGAACAAAAACTACACCGGTCTGATTTCATTATCTGTGATTTTTGTGCAGTCAGCCTCAGGTTTAAATGAGGAATGCCAGGATGCAAACTGGCCGCCTGGTAGCACAGTGGACATCATTATTTGTTTTGCCTCTGAATCATTCAAGCTGGGCATCGGGACTACAGCAGCAAACATTGGCTTGTAAATACATTGCTCATAATGAAACACATGCCCTGCACCATACCACTCCCAATTGGGATAAACTGCTACAGTATAAGACTGCATTTGACAAAACAAACACGCAAACACAAAAAGGCTGTAAATCTCCTGGATCAAGGTTTCCTTGGCAACCCTACTGCCGGCTATCCTACCACCCTGTAGCCTTTTCTTTCCAAGTGAATGAGAATAAGCATGGCAAGGTCTGTGTAATACTTAGAAAAACCATTTTCTGCTGGTTGGAATGTTAGTTAGCCAGTAGGGGGCAGTCTTCTCTCTGGACCGAGGAGAATACCAATACTGCTTTGCAGCATCGGAGACAGTGCTGTGAGACTATGGGGTACCATCATGTTAAACTGACAGTATGAAACTGCACAAATTCAAATATCTAGTGCAATAAGAGATTATTCATGCAGTTGGGTATAACTGTTTTTAAGTTTGGTGCCACCCTGTGGTTGCCAAAAATGCAAATGAAAATCATAATTGGTTAGATAGCTAACTGAGCTTCCTGACAAATTTGCCTTTTAATTTTAGTTTTAAAGATTGTTCTCAATTTATTCTCCTGCAATTTAAATGAATCTGTCTAGATAATAATAAGTCTGTTATCTAGAAGACCTTAAATCCTCCATGTCAAGACTTAATTCCTTATTCACTGTGGACTTCTAATCATCACCTGACATTCAACTTGGTTGCTTCTTCTCCAGTGTTTTTCTTCTCAGGATTTGACCATTACCCCAGAACACACTATGGTCTCAGCCTCCTATTGCCTCGAGGTGACACTTGACAGTGGACTGACCTTCACAGAACGTCAAGAATTTACCACTTCTGCACTACCTTCTTAACCAAGCTCCTGGGCCAGACCATGTTCTTCTCTCACCTGGACTAATGAATCTCCCTGCTTGCTGGCCTCCCTGCATGTGTGATCAGATCCCTGCAGCTCATTCAGAATGCTGAAGCTCAGCTGGTCCACAGCAACCCGCAGATTCTCCCGTGTCTCATCCATCCTGATCTTCCTCCACTGGCTAGCAGTAACAACAAACATCTGTTTCAAAACACTGATGGCAGTATACCAGGAGGTGAGGGGAATGGCTTCCCCTTCTCTTCAGCCTGTCATCATTCCCTTCACACTCATTCATTTTGGCCTACAGAGAGCTGACTGGCTGACTGTCAAAGTTTAATTCTGCCACCATGTTCGGTGATGGCTGAGGGGACTGCCATCTTATATCAAGAAAGTCTGCCCTGCAGACAATAATGATAATTCCTCTCTAGCAGAATAATGAATATTAGCTACCCTGCTGCTCCAGCACCACACTCTTTTGCTGAGTTGCTCGTAAAAGTGCTGAGATCCACACTTCTTAAATTATAAAAACATTCATGTAATTATTACAGTGCCATATTCTATGTCTTGCCAAAAAATGTGATAAATTGCAGCGCGGTTTGTTCATACTTCTCTTCATATGAGTCTTCCACATAGTTTGGGTGTTACTTTAAGCCCTGCAAATAACAGATTGTTTTAATATGTTGGGACTGGAACAAGGAATCCTGTTATTTGATCTCTTTTTTTGGACCTGTGAACTTGGTAAATACCAATACGTTAATCAAACTTTAAATTTGCGTTTAGTCATTTAGCAGACACTCTTATCCAGGGCAATTTACAAGTCATACTAGCGATTAATCAATTTTATTGAATGAGGAGCATTACCTTTGTGAAGGATTAATCAGCTAGTTGCATTTACTGTTGAACTTGCTAGCACAGTAACATGTTGTAATATCCAGAGAGAAAGGAGTACATTTTTAAAATATGTCAAAATATATAAGTCTTTGGAACTTTATTTCATTTCATACAGATTGCAGAATATTTTGTTAAGATTCATACATTTAAAATGCAGCACTAGAAGCATTATTTTACTCATATGTCTCTGGTGATAACTGAAACAATTTGAAAAATGTCAGTCATTGCCACTGTGTGCAGTGTCATGTAACATAAATTTCATCAGATATGAATTTTCATGCCATTAAAGTATAAACATTGCGTTTGATGTGATTTCAGTGATACTTTTATTTGGCTTGCAGTCTGAACAAAGGGATTGCACCTGGCCACAGGCCGAGACTGTTGATTTCCCCCCAACCAAAGGATCTCCCAAGCCAGAGATGCATGTGTTGCATTAGTTTGACCTTGCTCCTCTGTCAGTGGAAAGAAGTGCCCGATTACGTCTAATGAACATGACAGAAATGTTATTAATGGACCTGCCTGGCTGTCTGGACAAAGAAGCAGATGCCGGTTTGTCTGCCCTTTGGACAGCTGAACTTCCCTGGCCATTGCACCGTGGAGGCTTGCAGCTGCCTTTGTATTGGTGAAAAGTGGCTTGCCGTTAATGTTTACCACTGCTAATGAAACCTGCCTTTCTGTTGAGGCTCGTGACTGCTTTATATTTAGTTGAATAGGTTACTGCGAAACTATGAGTCCGTTAGTATTCATCGCTGCGAATGATGTCTGCTTCACCGACAGCATGAGGAGGATCATGACTGCATTTGTACATTGCTGAAGAACGGGTTACTACAAAACTATAAGCCCATTAATGTTTCACACTGCGAAAGACACCTGACTCTGGAGCTGGAGGCTTGTGTCTGCATGTGTGCCCTGTTGGATATACTTGTCACTGCGAATGAAGCCTGCCACACCACTGTGATGAGGACGCTCGTGACTGCTTTGTTCCCTGCTGGATAGATTAGTGTGAAAATACGAACCCATAAATGTTTGTCATTGCATATGATGTCTCCCTAACCACAGGGATGAGCAGCCTCGTGACTGCTTTGTACTGCTCTTCGTTGAAGAATAGATTACTTTGAAAAGGAACTTTGTTTAACTTCAATTAAATACATATTATGCATTATTAGGACTTTAAGTTACCATATCTTGACAGACATGGCTTTTTATATAATGCGCTGTGATTGCTCTTTATACACTGTACGTCACCAAAACAAAAGAGTAAATTCTTCCACACAGGAAAACCTGAAATTTTTATCGATGCCACTATTATGTAATTGCCTTACGGCCAACCCTGCAATGTTTTTTCCCTCTCAAAGATCATCCTTCAAATATACTCTGTAGATGCAACTTCCTGCCTGTTGCATAATAAATCAATAGCATTAATATTATTTTGTGGGCTGATAGAAGTGGGTATAGATGTTTGTGGGGAAATGGAGTATTTCTGGGACGGCAAACAGAGCTCTGTTAGCAAGATGTTTTCGTAAGCATAAGCACTGCAATCATTGATCTAGAACATTCTGTTTCAGTGTCATTAAGTAAACTTTTACATTGTATGCTTATTTATATTAAGTGATACAATCAAATAAGTCGAAACATTTTAGAGTGCTTTACAGCTCTGATACCACTATGTTCAGTGTAATGATCCACAGTCTCTGGGGGGTAGTTCTAGTAATTGCAACGTAACATTGTAATGCTAGCAATTGATATTCATATTATTACCACTGCATCATGAGTTTTAAGGTACAGTGCAACCAACCATTGTACTGAAATATTATGTAACACAAACTATTATATTTAATGCAATATTATGTTTAGCATATGCTGAGTTAATAAATTACTAGCATTGCTTGTAGAACTTGAGGACAGCTGTTTTCTGAGGATCGCTTCATTTTATAAGTGTCTTGGGTGTAACCCAAACTATTGACCATGTCCACGGATAAACTAAGTTCAGTGTCAGATGTTGTAAAAAAAAAGGTCCTATGAATACCTCTCTGGGAGCCATGTCAAAACGAATGCGTCATAGGGGTTGTGGCCGGGTTTGATATTTGCGTAAAATGTCACACGGGTGTCAAGTGTTCGGCCGTCCTGACAGCAATTAGTGGACACTTGAGGGCTATTGAATTAAACTCCGGAACAAGCACGAGTTAGATGGCCCAGAGCAGAGGGCAGGAAGAAGAAGAAGCCAAAAAAAAAGGAAAAAAACAACTCAATTCACAAACACATAGAGGTTGGACATTTCCCTGATTCAGGACTCACATGAATCTGATTGACCCCAGACCTGTGCCACATGAACCCTATCACCTGTCGCTTGTCACTGTGAGGAGTATGTAGCAGGGTTGGGGCTGGACTTCAAAGGCGTGTTTTTTGTCGAGTTTTTTGCTGCTCAATTTGGGTGGAATTTTATTAAGATAAATGACTGACCTACAGGTACTGCAATAACACATCACCCTACTTTTTATCTCTCTGTAAAGCACATTTAATGGCAAAGGTTTGTTCATGGTGTTATTAGAACACTAAAAACTGAATGACACTACCAACGGAGTACCCCAGTAGCCATCCTCCTCAAACTTATAATTTGCCTTTAATTTTGTCACAACATACACTAATTCCAACCTGTCTTTGACCTTATCTTTACATCATAGTGTTAAAAGCAGTGATAGCATGGTTTACACAATGGGAAGGTAGTCTGATCCCATCCTAAAGGGCAAGTGTGCTCCCATTGAAGGTTTGCAGGAAGGTGCAATGCAGAGTGACCATACCCTATGAGTAGAAGCAGGCTCCGGGGGTGGAGAGATATTAGCTGGACATGGCTAACAGTGCAACCCACTTCAATACCCGTATGTAAAGTACTGTTGTTGTCTTATGATGACCAGCATAAGAGATGGATCTTGAACAGAGGGAGGAGGTTGTTACTTAAAGATTCTTGTTAAAAGCACCCTCATTACTCTGGGCTCCAGACCGAAGTTCCAACTCGTTACTGAAACAAAACAGCTCTGTCGCTAATAAAAATGCAGACAATTAAAAGACGAGAAAGGAGAGGGATGAAAAATCAAAGAAAAAAGAAAGAAGAGATGAACTGATAAAAGGGAAATGAGAAAAACGAATAGCTATAAATAGTTAAAAGTAACTTCAGAAGGACTTTGAGAAAAGGAGTATCTTGTTTTCTGATGCAGTATTCAAACAAGGAATATGTAACATACTAAAGGGTTTGATCTAAGTTATCCCCCCCACCCTCACACACCCCCACCCACATAAACAAACACATATGTTAAAAATTATTTTATATACAATACATTTTGCATTTTGCATACATTTTAACATTTGCGTACATGTATAACTGAAACAATAGAGTACCTGAACCCAAACAGTGGAGTCAGCTAGTCTGCATTTCCTGAAAAAACAAAAAAATAAATGAAAACAAAAATGCCGCATCATCTTGATTGCAATGCAAATTTCACCACAAACAATGTAACAACATGATCATTTACGTTCATTACTGGGAAAAGGAAATAACAAAACACAAATACCAAAGACTCGGTGACTGTTGGCTCAAACAAAGAATTGTTTGTTTCTTTTGAAAGATGCTACCACAGAGTGTAACATGCACTGTCTGGGATGAGCATTCACAGGAGACCCTGTATGACCTTTCTGTATGCTGGTCCCTTCACATCTTCACACACAACCAGCTCATTCCTCTGTTCACTGTTTCAGAGTCTGTGCCTCGACATACTCTCTCTCTCACTCTCTCTCTCTCTCTCTCCCATCTCTGCACATCCAACAAGCTTATCCCTCTGTTCAGTGTTTCTGAGTCTGTGCCTCAACATCCTCTTTCTCTCTCTCTTTCTCTCTTTCCCTCTGCACATTCAACAAGCTCGTCCCTTTGTTCACTGCTTCAGTCTCTCTCTGCTGTCTGTTTTGTGCTCTTCTCTCTCTCCCTCGTTCCCAGTTATTTTTTCCACCATCCTCCATTCTCTGTTACTCTCATTCTCTTCCCTCTCACCATCATCTGTTTCCCTTCCCTTCAGCTTCTGTTGTCATAGAATGTCTCCCTTGCATCTGTGCCACAGTAACAGAATACAAAGCCTTAGGAATGGAATGTGTTGCAGAAAGGAAACAGCAGGCAGAGCTGGCCCTGACCAATTTGGTGCCCTAGGCAAGATTTTAGCTGGTGCCCCTTGCATCACAGCCAATTGCACTGCCATGGTTAATTGTGGTTTTAAACTATTCCTTATGGTCAGAACATGACAAACATTTGCCAAATAGCGGAACATTTCACAAATCTGAGGTACAACATTCAAAGCAATTATAATGATAAAATCTTTTTTCAACATCAAAATATGCATAAGTAAAATTAAGTAAAATCCTTTTCAGTCCTTTTCCTCAACAAAATAAATATCTTAATAGAAAAATTAAGTGCTGCAGTGTGATATAGCACACATGTAAGATGGCTCAGACTGCAAAGTTTAAAAGTGTTTTAAAGGATAATGTCAATAAATAAAACAATAAACAGACAAAGAAATCTTAATTCTGGTCAGCATGCTAAACCCTTTGTACAGATGGTTTGAAAGATTTTGTAAGTGTTTTTGCTGACAATGTAAACAAAATAAATAGACAAAAGAAAAATCTCAACTGTGGTCAGTATCTTCTGTACAAGTTTTAAACAAGCAAGCTAAAACAAGTTCTAAACAAGCATTACCCTTCAAGTTACGGGCAAGAAAGACAAGTCTGTCTACAGTCTCCGGTTTTAAAGCTGCCCTGTGACAGCTGATAAGCTTCTTGATGTGCCGGGGTGATGCTGTGGGCAACCCAGAAAATAGGCTATGTAGTTATGTTGTTGTTGGGATTTTTTTGGTAATATTTTGAAATTAAAAATAATAAAAGTTAAAAATTTTGATTTTTTTTTCGTTCTTCATTTGGGGCGCCCCTATGGATGGACGGCACCCCCTAGCATTTGCCTATACTGCCTATGCCACAGGCCGGCTCTGACAGCAGGTACTGTATGGTCAAAAAGGTTTTCGAAAGTTCTAGCAGTACGACCAAATTAAAGGTAAATCAAACCTTATCCCTGCATGAAAAATAACCTTATCATACGTAATGGAAAATTTTAATTTTAGGAAACCATACATACAGTATATGGACAAGATGCAGTGTCATAAAATGTTCATAAAGCATCCTTAGGAATGTCATGAACAAGAAATCAATAAATTATAAAGCAGTGCTGCCACAGTGACAATTACAGGTAATAATCAAAATACAACATCACATTTTTTGACAAATAGTCTCATATAGGGTGACCACTTCTCTGTCTCAAAATTCCAGCACACACATAAAATCATCATATTAATTTCAAGAAAATGTTTTATCGTAGACCAATGCAGCTTGCATTCCATAGCAGAACAATATGCCATGTGTAACGTCACAAGTGATTCTACTGGACATCGGATCAACATTCTAAACAGAGCTCCATCATACACAACACCTTATGGAGGGCTTCACAAGGCCCACATTATTACTTGGAAATTGTTTCAATTTTCAATTTTCAATTCAAAGGCTATAGCTCAGTTTATGCACTTTCTTTGTCCCCTGGGTGTTGTTATACCTCCCCCATCCTCCCTCTCCACCTTTTCAGCCACTCAGAGGTCCGTTCTGAGATGTGCCGATCGAGGCGGTTGCAATTTCCTCCATCAGCCAGGTGCAAACCCGTACCTCTGAGCCAAGGAGGCAGCCACTGAAACCGCATCCATCCGGTGCCTATTAACATTTTTGTGTTTAGTGTCTGGTTTCATAAATATGCTTGGGCACATTTTGTATGAAATTATTTCAGGGCACCCACTCAAATCAGACTTATGCTTTCCAAAAACTTGGCATTTTAAAATTAGATGTAAAATAGTTCAAGGATGATTTTATTTATTGCAGCAAATTCCTGTGAAATTGGACTACTTTGAGGATGCAGATGCAAAGAAGTACTTTTAAAGACACAATGCTTTTTAAATTTTGGTGTCTATACAGATGCACTCTGACACACACTCTTGAGAGCAAATACCAGTCACCCATGACTAGTGGGGCGTGAGTAGTGGGGCTTCATGTTTTTAGCCAGCAAGCTGTTTACTCACAGCGTCACCACATGGCATTGCTAAATTTGCTAGCACGTAACACCAAATCAGTAATTTTGGTCAGTGATTTCACTTTTTAACATATGAAATATGTTGAACATACACAGAAATTAACATGTTGTTTGATGCAACAGAAACAAACTGACTTACATTTACATTTATTCATTTGTATTTATTCATTTAGCAGATGCTTTTATCCAAAGCGACGTACAAAAGTGCATACAGTGGGCAGACAGGCACAAGGGCAAGATGTGTATAGGTCATACAATGCAGATAGTGCTTTTTCCTATTCCTACAATGCAAAACAACAAAATGAAGAATATTCATACTTCCCTGACATCATCTGAGCAACTCATAGATGACTAACAAGACACAGTGGATGGACAGTGCACATTGGAGGGGACCTTAATGGACTAACCCCCACATCAAAGACTTTCAAGATTCAAGTTCAACAACCATGGTAACTGTTTGATTTCTGCCAGAGAAATGTTAAATTGCAATGTTTACTTTTGTAGTTGATTACATTTTTACAATGCCATAAAACAGCCATGAGTTGGACACGTACAAAAGACGTCCTGACAATGTGAAGAAACCAATAAAAAAGGATTTTTAAATCACACCAGATATAAAGAAATGGTTCACTTACTAAAGGTAAAGGCAGATTACAACAGGCTAACAACAGAAGTGACAAAACTTAAAAACTACCTTAAAAACAACCTGGTTCAAACTAAATGGTTAAAAAAACAAGAAACATATTTTTTTGTTCTCTTCTAACCCTGTCCTTTCTTACAATCCTCTCTTTTCATTAATGTGACTTGGTCCATTAATATCATTTCTTTGTTCATAGCAGGTGTGCTCAATTAAACAATTAATCAATTAAATAATTACCAAATTCCTTCATCAGCATAGTCTCCCGCACACGCTTACAAGTGTATGCATTCATCCTCTAGCAACTAACAAAAAACATGCAGTAAACATTTGACAGTGAAGTTTGTGTCATCTTCACAAACAGCTATTCCCTGAAGCACTTTAAAGATTTTCATGAACTTGCTCTAAGGTGACATATTTATTTTTCATTCTTAACACCCAACTGTTGAGGTGATGGGCAAAATGGATTTTCACCATTTGTGTATTAGGAAATGTCAATGTCAATCAATGGGTGGCTTTTGGCTGAAGTATTGAGATGTGTCAATGGAACCCCATACATATTCACAGTGTTAATCTGCTGATTGATCGTTTTGATGGCTGCTCAAGATCAATATTACCTACAGCGTGTTCCAGACAGTTTTAGCAGAAAGACCAAAAGACATTCACATCCTGTGTCAAAGCAGGCTGTACCAGAGCCTCTATCAGTGCAGTTAATATTACTCTGAACTAAACGGTTCGTGGCCAGCACCGATGCCACTGTGTAAACTTTTCCTGCCTGAAGGTTAACAGTAAGTGGAGCTGAGCTTGGTAAGCATTTGGATGGAAGTCCTCCTTGTTGCTGCCAGGTCAGTCTTGCCTATGCACCAAAGCACACCAGTGCAGTGGTGCTGACAGTAGGAGATGCTGTCTCTTGAACGAGATGTTAATACAAGATTGTAAATTCATGCTGTGGTCATCTCAAAATCTAATAGCACTTTGAGCAGAGTAGGGAGAATCTCAACCAATCTGGTCCTCTCAGCCCGACCATCTAATCATCCACCAGTATAACTAACCAAACAAACTTCTCTCTGTCCACTTCGGCTGATAGGCGGTGAGAATTTTGTTGCACTACAAATTTGTGGTGTTTGAGGGGAAGTGAAATCACCCACCATCACATTCAATCATTCTGATATGCAGAAAAAGTGTTAAACAAATTCATTCCTATAAATAATATTTTGGTTGTCGGTTTGATCGCACACTCGACAGGGTCGCGGGTTGCATTCCCCGCACCCGAAGTGAAAGTGTAATCTGAGGCTTTGAGAACCGTCCCTCATTTTAGATCTGAACAGGCGTGGTGATCTTTTGTCCTCTACAGCACCGCTCTCGAGATCAGTGACAGGAGAGTGAACGCCTTCGCTGCACTCAAGCATAAACGCACTGAGCATGTCAGGCCAAATTCAGCGAGGCTCTGAATGAGAAATAAACTCTGTGCCTCTTCACAGTTTTCTGCAGTCTTTCGAGCAGCCTTTCGCCACTTCAAGATGCTTCTGTGTTTTATCTGGCCTTCAGTTCTTTTTTGGTGAACATTTTGGCAATATTATTTAACGCTGAATGTGCTGATATTTCATATGTATTCGTGGGGAAAAAAAGCTTCGAGTTGATGTTATCTTTTTGAAAATGCAGCTTTCGATTGTGAAAATTCAGTATTTACCACTTGCAAAAAGAGATAACGGAGCATATTTTGAAAATACCACAATCCCTAAATAGATACAGTAGGAGGTGTTATTTTAGGTATGCCTATCTCAGCATGTGACAGTTTCAGCTATAGAGTAGCTTACTATGTGTGTTGGCATCAATGAAAAAATTGAGAGAGCTTGGCTTACAAGGGTTGTAGCCCAAAGGTTGCTGGTTAAATTCCAAATAGGGCAGTTCTGCTGTACCCATGGGAAAGATGCTTAACCTGAATTACTCATCCAGTTAAATATACAACTGTATTAATAGATAACATGTAAAAATTGTCACATACAATTTTTACATGTGCTTTGCAATATGCCTTAAGAGTAACATAATAGCATCATACTCGGCTGAAGGTAGAGCTTGGTAATTATCTATGAAAGCAACAGTACTTTAAGTCATAGTGTTTACATGGTGTTGAACAATGACACATAAGAGAAGCATTAACTTGTATCATATTCCCATACTTACAGTATAGTTTCTTACATTGGACTGACACAGTTACGCTGAACTATATCAGAAAAGGGCTGAGTAATCTCATTGTGGGTGGTCGACATGGGACAGGTCCAAATTTTGGGACGAGACTGAGTGGGCGTCCTTGTCAGCAACTGAGGACGGTGATTCTGTAGTTCTGAAACAAAAGTTTCAGGACACTGGGTGACAAAATCTGATGCAGAACTGTTTCTGCCTCTTTACACTTCAATAAATAAATATGTAGTAAAAAAAAGCTGAAGAAATCACAGCAATGTTTAGAATCGAGAACAAAATGCAATGCAAATCCATTTGAAACAGCTGGCTCTAAGGGAGCCTAGACTGGCATTCCAAGAGCTGGGTGACAGAGACAGATGTGGCGCCTGCCCCCCTTCCCCCCACGCTCTCTATCTCTGCTTGTGGATGTATGGCATGGTGCCACCTCAATAACTGCTGCAAAAGCAATTACACAGCACCCTGGCCAGTTACCTGGTCTGCTAAATAAATAAATGTAAATGTAAATGTAAATGTAAAAATAAAGGCCAGTAATAGCCATGTGAGGTAAACAATGATCTGACCAGATCATTTTACAACTCAGAAGCAGAAGCATATATATATAAATGTAATCATCAGCAAATGCTTTTAAAGGAGAGCTCCGTCATTTCTTTTAAAATGATCATTTAGAGGATGTTCCAATAAGACAATGTAGCCCTTAGCGGAATCTTGCTAAAAATATATACTATAGATATATATAGACTATAGATATATATTTTGCAATATTCTTTGGAGCAATATTCTTTAGGGTTCAATGATGGTTAGATCTGGTGATTAGGGAGGTTTTGGAAGGTGTTTGACCTCAGGTGCTTGACCTTGCTGTACACAACTCCATTCGAATCAATTTAGTAGTATGTATGGGGGCATTATCATCTTGGAATTTGGAAATATTTTGAGGAAACAACGTCTGTACCATAGGGTACACCTGGTCATCAAAATGGGTTTGCATTCCTTGGCTGTAATTCTACAGTGTAGTGTAATGATTGAACCCCCATGTGCTGGCTGCCTATAACATATCCACAACCGTGTTTAACAGTTGGGAACAGGCAATGTGGGTTGAAGGCTTCCTTTGGCTTTCTCCAAACATAAATACATCCAGACACAGGAAAAAGAGTAGAAGATGACTTATCAGACTATATTACTTTCTTTCACTGCACAGAAATGGAGGTTTTCTGCTCCTTGCAACAGGTTATGCATTGTTTGTTACAAGGGGGTTCTCAATGACAGCCCTACTATAAATATCACCTTTCCGAAGCTCACAACATACTGTTTTTCTTGAGACTGTGTCACTGTGGTGTAAATACAGCTGTGATCATTTCTGAGGCCATCACTGCTCCTCTTTCCTAATGGAGTTTTACCATGTTTGGCATATGCAGTCATGATTTTTGACACTGCTCTTTTGACAGCTTACATAATTTTGCTGTTTCTGTAACTGGCACACCTACAATTCAGGCACCAACTATTTTACTGTTTTCAAAATCTGTTAGATCTCTGATGTTACTTTACAAACTCACATATTATATTATTATAACTCACATAATAATTAATTAATTCATTTTGTTTTACATCAGAGACGCATTGGTAACTAGTATTGACATTGATATGAACCACATGTGTAGACTCCTTCTTAACTGTAATTTAGTTACTTCAGAATAGAAATACCGTTTCATTTGATCATTTGATGTTTTTTCTACCCTCTGTGTGTGTGTGTGTGTGTGTGTGTGTGTGTGCGTGTGTGTGTGTGTGTGTGTGTGTGTGTGTCTGTGTGTATGGTTTTAATGTGTTACAAGTCCGTCATCTTTTTTTCTCTTTTCCTTGACCTGGTGCTGCTTTTTTGTGAGAAAGGATTCCAGTCCTCCAGACATATAAAGAAGCCCTATGCCACAGAACGAATGTGCCACGACTCGTAATCTGAACAAATGCTATTTTCTAATTTCTTTAATTGGATTAATTAGAGAAGCTTACAGGCACTCTGATTTAGGCAGGCAGGCTGATCTTTTTTAAGTTAAATTAGTTCTGCACAGTGCTGGTGCTAGTTAACATTAGCAGTAATTCAATTTTCATATTTGGTGTTTTGGATCCAGCACAGCTATGACATTGACAGATGAATCTGTGTCAAGTGCACACAAATGTAATGGGCAAACTCTACATAGACTCTTAGACTCATTAGTGTGTGTGTGTGTATGTGAGTGTGAGTGTGCACATGTGTATGTGTGCATATATGGGTGTCACATCAGTAGGGAGTGGGACTCATAACCCAAAGGTTGTTGGTTTGATTCTCTGGTGGGACACTGCTGGCACTTGACCTGAATTGCCTAGCTGGATAAGAAATGTAATATAAAACGTGTACCAACAACAGTACTTTGCCCTGTTGCATTCTGACCGCGCC
Source organism: Megalops cyprinoides (assembly GCF_013368585.1). Classification (NCBI taxonomy): domain Eukaryota; kingdom Metazoa; phylum Chordata; class Actinopteri; order Elopiformes; family Megalopidae; genus Megalops; species Megalops cyprinoides. The sequence continues at coordinate 21,975,577 of NC_050587.1, read as the reverse complement.
TATTCCATAACATGTAATTGCAGTTTCGGTTAGCATTCACCCACAGTGCTAACCGTGAGAGTGTGTGATGAGATCTGGCTGTAGATTGTGTGATGCATCCACTCCATTTTGCAAATAAGAATGAATGCATAATGGGGTGTTTTTCTATTTTTTAAAATGATCATTTTTATTGTAGTAAAATGTATCCTGTTGTTCCTTCTTTTTCCTCCCATTAAAACTTTTTGGGGGTTTACTGGAATGAATCCAATTACCGTATCACTTAATGTGACAAAATAAACTCCCACGTCACATCATGGTAACTCTGCAACTTGTAATTCAAGCTAATTTTATTTTCTAATTTGTGTAATTGTGTTAGTTAAAGGAGCCTATTCTTATGATCAACTTCATTTGAATTTAATTCAGCATAGTGCTGGTGCTATTTAAAATTAGAGATGATTTAATTTTCAGATGCACTGTTTTACTTAAAGGCAGAGCAGCATTGTTGTCCATGGTTGACAGCTGTGTTTTCTGCGCTCTTGTGCAGCGGGAGGGCATTAAAGTTGATCTTAGCCCCACGTGTTCTTCTTGTTTGCTCACCTCACTCAACATGGACAGGCTTTGTTCCACAAAATGGCCTGGACTCCACTCCAAATGCAACAGAGAGGGAGAGAAATGCTCTCTGTGGCATGAGCGCTGATTTCCTCTTGAGCGCTTCAGACAACCACCCCCCCCCCCCCCCCCAAACAACCACCACCCCCACACTTTCTCTCCTTCTTTTCCTCCCTCTCCCTCTCTCTGTTTCTCTTACCTGCACCCTTTTTGTCTTCTTCCTTCTCCTTTCTCTCTCTCGTTCTCTCTCCCTCTACTCTCATCATCCCTCCTCCTTCCCTTGCTTTCTCTCGCTGCAAAAAACAGCCATCGTTTGTAATTTCATTCCTCGGTTTCTTCTCCTTCAGGATGCAATCTTGGTTTGATTGATTTCCTCCATTTGTTTTGCATTAACAGGCTTCTTCCTCTGGCCTGTGATAAAAAAAATAACCAAATAATCATAATAACAACAATCACGTTGATGAGAGTAATAAAGTAGCACAATACGATCATCCCAGGAGATTAACCTGATGCCAGATCAAAGCAGACTTTTCATGAACTAATTAAAAAAGAACTTTCAATCAGAATTAAGTTTGCTCTTAGTCGATTCAAAGAGATGTTGCTTGAACTGTGGTTATCAGCTCTGTGGTAGAGCTTAAAGATCACACTACAAATAAATTCATTGGTATACATCTTTAAAAGCTATACCCGTAAGCTCATGGGTCTACCTCTTTCACGTAAATCAAAAAGCTGGACATAGTGAATTGCAGCAGCATTGCTTGTTTTGCAATCAATTTGATGGGTAATCTGCTGAGTTTGTTTAGGTGGTTCAAGTGCATTGATAAAAACCCTGAGGAATGTAACCATACATCTTTTTATTGTAGGTGATACTGTAATGGCCTGTAGGCATTTTGTAATTGATAGTTTTTTAAATAAAACACTTGTGTGCTTACAATAAGGATAACATCTATAGGTGAGCTAAAGCTCTACATGCATCAGTTTTCAATAATAATAATAGGCTAACTGAATATAAGATATATACAGGCTAAATGAAAAGGTCATAACTTGCAAACAGGCACCTTCAACCTGCCTTGATGTGAAATAAGAGTAATTTTTATATGACAAGTCAGTCAGAAAAAGATTACACATGTGGAATTTTCCATTCAAGAAAGGAAAGAGCTTCTGTCTCTCCATCTTGCTTGATTGACAGCTAGTATGCTTACATCATTCATGGCTTACACTGACAGCATCCTATCCAATAATAGTTAATTTTGTGGATCCAGTTAATACAATGGATACACCCATCCAGTGATCAATCAATCAATCAATCAATTTCCCATGCATTTGGGTGAAAGGACGAACCTGGCCACAATAAGGTCTTCACATGCCAAGTTCTTTGGACAGGGTAGCACAGTAGTTTAGGACCTGGGCTCGAATCCAGGTTTGACTCCCGGGGGGGGGATACACAGACCCATTCAGCCAATAGACGACACAATGGATTGCACTGACGTGTTTTGTAATTGTGCATATATGACCTGAATATGAATGAAATCTGGGCCAGTCCTCTTCAAATTAATTTCACACACGGGACAACTGTCAGTGTATACATTTTAAGAGTGGCGCTAACTCGTTTCAATTAGGGGAGCGTAACTTGGCGCGAGAACTCAAGATCCCCAAAATAAAAGCACAGCCACAGCCTGACAGTCTTCAGACCAGAACAAGCTCCTCCTGGCACACCTGTTTAGCTCACCACGCTCATCTTGCCTGAAATAATGAGGGCTTATTTTCAACAACATATGGAGGAGCCCACCTTGTAATTTTCATTCTAGTCCGCTGTGACCAGGCTTATCCCTGCTCCGTGACACGGTGTATCAGCTGTCAAGGCTGCGCTGCGACGTACACAATGTACAGTATTACACATTTGCATGCTCCCTTGAGCCATGCCAACCCAGCTCACAAATCTTGTTTCCATAACGTTGCTGTTTTGTCACGGCAACATTGCACATGTGTATATGTCACTGGGGAATACAACTGCTGAAGTGATTCTTCTTCATTGGTAGCCTAACATCTTAGTCTCCCTGATGTTCAAAGAAAGAAAGATGCTGATAGTGAGATTTTCTTAAGGTTTAAGGAAATATTACACTCCCACCCCCACTTCCCCCTCCCACACATTGTGCCTTCCTCCCACCCCACCTATTTCTACTTATACATCTCTGTCCCTCACTTATTCCCCCAGTGGCTCATTAGCCCAAATATCACACCCCCATTGTGAACAGGACTGGGCAGCTTCTCAATACATCTGCAAAGGCGACTTGTGTTGGTTTTATTGTCATGGGAAAACACTGGCGGGAAATGAAAGGAACACGGTATCTAGAGTCACATCAAAAGAGGGAACCGCGTGGCGCGAGGCAAAAATCGCTCCACAAGGGCCCACTGCTCTACTTAACAAGGATGTGTTTTACACACCAGCAGCCAGCCCAACGCCAGCCAGGGGGCGGGGCCACGGGGCCGCGGGGCCACAGTGCCACCCGCCGCAGGCGTCGCCTCCACGTCAGCACGCTGTCTGCGCAGCCTGTCACCCTCCCACAATGCCCTGGGACATCTCCCATTCACGCCTGCATGATGAGTGCTACAACTCCACTGGAGGTTAATTGGGACAGCAGCAGCTCACCGTCCTCCACCTTCCCATCTTTCATTTACCCTGTTTTTTTCTACGTTTTTTAGTCACCAAGCCAAAAACGGCACTGGACCGTGAAGGGGCAAATTATTAACCCCACATGCAGTTTTAGCAAGTGGCAATGAGGGCTGATGCAGCCACACACATGTCATTTTAAGCAGCCTTACCCCTGCTTTCAGAATGCAAGGCATTAGTGTGACAGTGATACACAAAATGGCAGCAAAATATAAAGGACATGGAAACATTTCAACTGTTGTTGTTGTTGTTGTTTTTCTTTCGTTTTTGAATAATTTTTGCATTGAAATCTGAAGTAGACAGTGTAAAGCAGAACAATAAAAAGTACCTTAACTAAATAACAACCTCAATTCTTCTTACCAAGAACTATTCAAGTACTGTATTGGAGTAATGACTATGTTCTGAAAACAACCTATATGTCTCCGAGTCCTGTGGAAGTGTAGTTTCTAATTTGTACATTTAAAAAACCCTAAACCTAACCCTAACTCTATCCCTAACCCTAACCCTTACCCTAGCCCTAGCCCTAACTCAAACCCTATGAATACCCTAAAAACCCTTTTATTACCAGTAGCGACTGGAGTTCAAAGTCAAAATCAGTTTTATATTTGTCACATACCAAGGTACAGTGTACAGTAAGCAATGAAATGATGGTTGGCAGCAGGGCAGACTGTGCAAAACTCACAATAGAAAAAAAATAATTTAATTAAAATAATTTAAAATAATAACTTAAGGAAGATATAAAACACAATAGAAAAATGTGCAAAACGAAGTTAGACTCCAGTATGGGCTGCATTCAGCATTCTGATGGCCTGGGGGAAGAAGCTCCTACGGAGCCTCTTAGTATTTGCCTTGAGGTTGCGGAGGTGTCTGCCTGACCGCAGCCACTGAAAGAGTCCTTGGTTTGGGTGATGGGGGTCCTTCATAATCCTACCAGCTCTGGTGCTGCACTGCCTGGTATACAAGTCCTGGATGGAAGAACAGTCCCTGTGGTGCGCTCAGCTAGAATTACATAGACAATTATGACAGTGACATGTGTCATTCTCTACTCTTCGGTAATTACTATTGTTTTCACACAAGGACCCTCCCCACCCCAGTTACGTCGGGTTTGGGCCAGATTAGGTAACAGATAAAGTTAGCATGTTCTGGCCAAGTTAAGTTTGGGTATTAAAGTGTGGGGGTTGGGTTGGGCTCGGGTTTCAGTGTCAGGCCCATGCAGGCCATTAATGCCACTTTTATTTTGTCAATGGCAAGTCAGGTAGAAGTCTCCATGGTAACATGAGCTGTGTTATCATCATGCCAATAAACCAGGGCTCCGGCATTGGCTGGCCAGTAATATTGCTGAGAGTCCCAGGCTACCTAGCTGCTTTGCATAAATGAATTTTGGACATATGATATGCCTTCATTCCCCATATAAAAGGCATTATTGCGGAATCCAAAGTTTTGAAAAAGAGACTTATGAAAAAAAAAAATCTCAGCCAGGAAACAATTTTGATCAAGTTTAGGGGTCCTGTCACAGAGGGTATGATATTCTCAATTTTTTCAATATCCTGTTTCAACTTCTCAATCTCAATCATTACCAAAAACAATCACTTTGAAAATGAGTTTTCACTCTCCTGAAATGACTGGACTGAGACATGTCATTTTATCCATTGTAATCTGTAAAGGGCAGGTCATGTAAAAAAATAAAAAAGACTGAAATTGAAATTTCAGCCAATTTCACTAAAAGAGTTAATAAGATCTAGTAAGCAATCACTTCATACTGATTCCTCTGCTTCTGTTAATCCCTCTGAAACACCTTTTGTGCATTTAGTGAAAAAAAAAACTGCAGTTCTGGAGTCTTTTCTGTGATTAGAGTAAATTCATAAATCTTCTCACATTAAAAAAGAAAATCCCTTTAGTATGAATAGTAGATGAAATGCAATTACTCAGCTTGTTTGCCAATTATATCTTTATGTCTGAGTTTAATATTGTGGTTGGCGGAAATGAACATATGATTGTACCTTTAATCCCCCATGTATGTTGATCATTTCGATTTCATTCCATTGTTCTTTAATTGGTGAAACACATTATGTCCAATTGTGATGCAAAAGAGAGACCCATTTTTCATTTTGTAAATTATCACATTTTGCAGTTGCTGCACTCTATACCTTTAGTTAGGAGCCTTGTCATCCCATACACTTTAACTGATGACAATTTTGACTTCGCTCATCCCCTTTCTCTGTCTCTCTCTTGTCTTGATTTCTCTCACCTTATTTTCTCTCTCCTTATTTTCACTCTTCTTCCATCCCTCTGCTAACACAAACAGTAGGCTGAATGTGGCATGTTCAGGGCTTAGTCTGGTTGAGGGCCACAGAGAGGCACACCAGGGTCTGTGACAGTCATTGGGAAAAAAAAGTCTTTCACACAGATTGGGCACGTTGGCATGGTTACATGATTAAGTTGGGAAGATGGAAGAGCACATGTCAGAAGTGAGAGATCATCCAGACCCCCAAACTGCTGGCATGCTGTGACACAGTGTGTGCAACAGAGAGAGATACAGGCCAACAGATGAGCAGAAAAATAGCCACTCGTAGAAACAAACAGACTTTTTATTTTTGCCGAACATGCAAAGTAACCTGTTTTTACTATTATTATTTTTTTAAGAACATTGTTGTTAACACTTCAGGCAATGCACATTAGCAATGCCCTTACAATGTAACTAACATGTAATGACTGCATAATTGCATCTAACAGTGTATTAAGTTGTAAAGACACTGGCCAATTACTTTTCACATAAAAGGTTCCTAAAAAATGCAAGAACAGAGGTTATCAAAAAATGGTTCATTTATTATAGATAAGCAGAACATGATAAAGCAGACAGGCACAAGTAAAAAGGGAGAAAATTGTTACAGCAAGGGCTAAAACGGGTTTAAAAACAAGAAGTGCAAAATTTATGCTTAAACCTCGTTGTTGGGTCCTAGCTCCCTTCTCACAATTCTCCGCTCTCATTTATGCCACCTGGCCTTTGTAATTGAGGGGCATGGTTAATGCACTAGTTATCCACTTGTCCAGTGTGTGCATAGACTCACACTGTCCCATGCACACATGCAGTGCGAAACTGATTGAGAACTGGACTGTTGCGTGATTTGAAAAATAATATGGAAACACAGGGCCCTTAAAATTAAACAGTTATGCATTAATTCCACTGCAGATTGCATTATCTTCACCCAAGTAAACAGAAGGAACTTGCTGGGATTTCTGTGTTGTTGTTTGGATAGGTGATTTAAAGAACCCCAACCTCATCCCTATTCCTATGTGTGGGAGCCAAAACACTTAAGAGCACTATGTGTGTGATAATTGTATATCTAAGTGTTGTTGTTTATATTACATATAAAGTTTACAGGGAACAGTAGCATTATCATAAACAGTAAAGAGCGTATTAGTTATTGTTAATACATAATATTCATATAGACGACACAGGTAAAAGCTGTATCGTTAATGTACAATTGATGGGCTTAGTACGCCTTTCTTCACGTCTGGATTTATGCTCGTAACATTTTTTGAATACTGTAACTTTAAGACAGGTCGGCTTCGCACTTATATTTTCATTGAGTCTGGCTTTAAGGGGGGAGTTGGGGGTCGTCTGGCTGCGGAGCAACACAGTTTTCTTACCGTAGGCGCACATCGTATTAGGAACAACTTAGCTTTAGATCCTCTCTTGTGAGAGAAGTTTTGTTTCAACATATTCTGTTACGGTTATAGTTTGAAATAAACACCTTTATTTTATCTTTTACACAGAGTCCTGTCGAAGTTTTGCTTTGCACAGCTGTTTTGCTTTGCTTTCACCCTTATGTGCTTGATGGTTTGGACCTTTTCATGATGCTTTGCCGTTTTTCACAGTTGTCTGTGTGGCTGTGTCTATCATCATCTACTGTTGCGTGCATGTCTTGCCGCCCAAATCAGTTCAGGCAGAGTAAGTACTGATCAAAGATCAGATCTCCCAACTCAAATCCTAACCTTAACCATCATAACGTGAAAATCGAAACTCTTCCTGGATCAGCAGCTAGGGGGTAACTCCACACAAGGCTAGTAATCGCCCAGCAAGTCATTGTTATGTTTTGTTTTCCTCGCTTAGAAAGTTGAGCACCCTCCCCCGATACACAAACACACACTTACACATATGGCCTCACCACGAAAAATCCAAAAAATATATGAATAAATGAAGCCATCATAATAAAAACAATGATACCTGGTGCCCTACCTGACCACCTGTTTGACTTATAGCTGGGGTTGGGAAATAAAGGTGAATGGTTCTACATCAGTGGGTAATGGCAAATGATGATAATGGTGAATGATTCTACATCAGTGGGAGTTGTAGACATTAATCCACATCCTGCCACAAATGAAAGGAAACCAGAAGGCCTCCACAATGGTGTTTCATTAATACAAATGCAAAGAGGAGCCAGAACACACCACCTAAAAGCTGTGGCTTCATACAAGCAGCGACTGGAGTGATTAGTGACGAGTTGCTGCTGCTGTGCCTGTGAGTAGGGCTGGCTCTGTCCAAAGCTCTGTAGCTCTCCTGTGAGTAAGAATGTCTCTGTCCAAGACTCTGTAGCTCTCCTGTGAGTAAGAATGTCTCTGTCCAAAGCTCTGTAGCTCTCCTGTGAGTATGAATGTCTCTGTCCAAGGCTCTACAGCTCTCCTGTGAGTATGAATGTCTCTGTCCAAGGCTCTGTAGCTCTCCTGTGAGTAAGAATGTCTCTGTCCAAGGCTCTGTAGCTCTCCTGTGAGTAAGAATGTCTCTGTCCAAAGCTCTGTAGCTCTCCTGTGAGTAAGAATGTCTCTGTCCAAAGCTCTGTAGCCCTCCTGTGAGTATGAATGTCTCTGTCCAAGGCTCTACAGCTCTCCTGTGAGTATGAATGTCTCTGTCCAAGGCTCTGTAGCTCTCCTGTGAGTAGGGCTGGCTCTGTCCAAAGCTCTGTAGCTCTCCTGTGAGTAAGAATGTCTCTGTCCAAAGCTCTGTAGCCCTCCTGTGAGTATGAATGTCTCTGTCCAAGGCTCTACAGCTCTCCTGTGAGTAAGAATGTCTCTGTCCAAAGCTCTACAGCTCTCCTGTGAGTATGAATGTCTCTGTCCAAGGCTCTACAGCTCTCCTGTGAGTATGAATGTCTCTGTCCAAGGCTCTACAGCTCTCCTGTGAGTAGAACTGGTGCTGTTTCTGGCTCTGCAGAATGTCTGTGAGTAGGGCCGGAGCTGTCTGTGGTCCTGCAGCACTTCTGATCTGTACAGGCTCCTAGGATCCCCAGAAACAGTCATGGAAAAATGCCCCTCTCTCTTCCAGTTCTAGGCTTTCCAACTCTGCAGAGCCTATGTATTATTCATGGAGGTAGTATCATCTCAAGGAATCCCATGTGTGCCAAGTGTGGGTTCACTTATGAGGAAATTATTCTTCAAGAACAAACTTTCCTAAATCCTACAATTTTCATAGTTTTACGCTTGTTCTATTCGAACGCCAAACACCAGAAATACTACATTCTGCAGTATGGTGTCCTGTATCCAGGGAAAAGCAGGCAGTGGCTGTTTTAATGCTTGAGTAAACAGAAAGGTGCCCTGTTTACCTACACAGCAAGAAAACTTTATACTGTGTGTGTGTGTGTGTGTGTGTGTGTGTGACACCAAAGAGAGGCAATTGTTTATTATCTACACGACTAACAATTCTATTTGTAACAATTGCTGCTATACACTATTCACCAAAAACAGTAATACTGAACAATAAAAGAAAACAAAACAATAATAATGAAATGAACTCAACTCATCAAGCCAGCAACAACTAAAACACAAATACACACATTTCTAAAGTATCATGGCTTTAGCATAATGGGTTTATATCCAACTGACAGTGCATCATAAATGATCTATTTACACCTCCTTTTCCATGCACAGTTGAACCGTGGGTCAGTTACTGTAACCAAAATAACATAAATGTTGAATGATGTTCTACATTACTTAGCGTGTCTGATTAATGAGATGGAATGTGCTGTTTTTCAGTCGGTGCTTGGTGTGCCACAATCCAGGAGTCCTTTTAGAGGGAAACTTGAATTAGAGTGGGATCCTGTTAATAACAACCCCGTGTGAACCATCTGTTGGAATTACAGATGTGCTCTGGTAATAATTACATTACCTGACGTCCTCTGGCGATGCTAATCCAGTATGTGCAGCACTTAAATAGAGTAGGTGATTTCCCCACAGGATCCCGAGAAATGCATCATAATTGGTCCTTATCACTCACGGCTGGGTATTACTTAGCCAATTACTTAAACCAATCTATCGTTATGCAGCATACATTAATAGTTCAAATTTTCCAAGTTTTTAGCAACCTTACACATTGTACTCTGGCTGACAATATGTTTTTAAGATTAAATTGTAATGTTTTGTCACTTCTCTTTAACTGTACGGTTAGTGTGAGACACAAAGCCTTTAAAAATTATATGTATTATATGTATGCTTAATATTAATAAGGCTGCATTAATGTAGACTAAACAATTATTTTGAAGCAAAAGGGTAATTCAGCTAGTTTGGCTATCACCCCACAGTTATTATTTAAAAACAAAATAATGACAAATCGTCCCATGTATCTTCCCATGAGAGAGAGAGAGCAGAGCTAAGCATTTTCTACTGTGATGTAACTGCTGTCATAAGATAAAATGAGAAATGGAAGTGCATGATTTTCAAGAAAACCAGAAGATTGTCATCAAAATATGGTTAAAGAACACCTTGAAGGCTTTCTACTCTTTCTACTGCTTTTGGGCAAAGAGTAAGACGTGACATGTTGTCACAATTTGTTGTAGTTTCTTTTTGGGTCTTTGATATGTCATTTGCTTCCTGTTTTACAACTGTGATGCTCAACTGTTTTCCACATTGAATATATCAAACTATTCACTTTTACAGTAGCAAGACTGTCTATACCACAGTCGTCATTGTGAAGAAGTAAAATGGAATCTCTTCCATGAAAAATGAGAAAATTTCATTAGTGTTCAATCAGTCAATGCACCACAATATTGTGTTTAGCCCCCAGGCAAGGCAAGACAGATCTTATCACAGTAATTTTCTTACTGTCTGTGTGCATAAAATAGTGTGTATACTGAAACTTACAGTCTTACTCCAGACAATGTTTCCAGCACTAGTTTCCTTACTGTAGCCACATATAACTGTTTAACAGTGTAACAACTCACAATCTATTGTGAGATCTAAATAAATTCTGAAATGAAAGCAGGTAACTCCAACAGCATGCCTGTCTGAATACTGTTTGCGCATCATTTGTAGATGTGCTGAGCATCAGCACTGTATCTACAGCCTGAGGATCACAAGGTCTTCTGGCTTTTTCCACTAGACCTGTTTAGGTCTTCATGAACTGTACCATAAATCGATACTATGCGAGGAATACACTCTGGCATCATGGAGGACTAGAAGTAGGAAATGTTTGTATTTCTTATTTTATGTGAAAGCAATGGTTTCAGCCACTTCACTGTCATATGCTTTTCATATGCTGTTGTGATGAAGATGATTGTGATGATTATTGTTATTAACTATTGTTGCTGTTGTTGTTTGGCAGACAGCCTCTACATTTCCACAGATTGTTTGTCATATGACCAAATATTTTCTGAAATAATTCATTTTAAGTAGCTTTTCTTGCGTACATTACATTACTTACAGAATCTTACAGATTAAAACAAAAACTCTGATTTTATAAAATTTTGCATGCGGATTTCAAGACTCCTAAGTGTTTTAGGCAGTGGTTGGTACGTTACAGGAAGTTCTGAGGAGGAAGAAAAGACGAGGAGAGGAAAAACTGAAAAGTGTCAATCATCTGAAGTGTTCAGACACATCTCAAGTAGAAAACAAATGCAATGATAATGCTTATATGGTAGTATAACACAATAAATAAAGGTAGATCAGTTCATTCTGAAAGGAAAAGCTTGAGCAAAGTCCAAAAAGATTAACAAAGTTTTGTTTTTTCATCCATCTGTAAAATTGACCAGATTACAGTACCCTAATATGATGTGACAAGTCAGTCTGCATATGTGTGATTCTGTCTGGACAAAATCTGGGCAGACTCAGCCTTAGGAAGCTTAGGAATTTTTTTTTAGAAATATTTCAGCTACAACAAAAGGAGGTGCTACTGTTATGTCTGCTGGTTTATGAACACAGACACAGACACATGTGTCTAACTGTTTTACACAATGTATGTACTGCTCTCTTCCCATGAAATTTTGACACAAAAAAATTAATATCACAAAAAAACAATCCATGCAACAGTACCAGCAGAAGTCAGAGAAAGAGAAAAGGTTGGCAGAAAGGAAGCTACAGAAAAACAAAGACGGAGAGAGTATCATCACTATTACCATAAATTGACCCAGACAAACATTTTTACTTAAACAAGGGAGGAAAGTATATTGCCATTCTATCTGCCTTATCATGGTTTGTTTGAGTTCTATGCATGCACCCTGTAATACAAAGGAACAAAAGCCTTCGAAGGCTGGTATAAACAGCAGTTGATGAATTGTAAAGTCTTTCAAAAGCCCTCACTTGAACCATAATTTGTTTTTCTTGAATTAAACATGTTAATTTAACTTATTTATTGGCTATTTCAGAATGTGTTGAATACACTGAGACAGCCGAGAGAAAACAGTTAAGATTTGCGCTGACTAAACAGAGATGAGGGAAGTCTTGGCCCTGATGCAAAGGCTATTTCCTTCATAAAAATCAAACAAATGGAAGCTATAAAAATAACCTGGCAGTGTTTCTCCATTTTCCTAGTTTATATATTTGGAAAAAATGGTGTCCAGTAGAATCAGCATATAAATTGCTGTGTAATATGCAGGGCACTAAAATATGATACAAGCCATGGTTGAAGTGCAGCGCCTTGTAACAGTTCCATAGGTGAGACTAATGACCAGATGGTTGTGGGGTCAAATTGCGCGGCTTGATGCTATTATTGCATCCTCGTTCAAAATAGTTTCGAGAAGAATTTTTTTTTCTGAAGGGTCTGCAATAACATACATAAATATTGTAAAGTTCCCTCGTACAGGAACAATAGTTCTCATCTGCTTCAGCTGTGGGGTGAAAATGTATTTACAGTGTGGGATATCTTCCCAATTCAAAATGAGTCGCCAATTAAAAAAAAGAGAGAGATTACAATCACTGCATGGCTGCAGGAATCAATTCATGAAGCTGTTTGCCTGCTGTGCATATTTCTGTTGGTGCTGTTCAGCAAAGCCATTATCTCAAGCCCTTTGATTAGCAAACACAACTGCGTCCCTGAAACCCCTGCACAGTGCCGCAGCAAAGCTGGATCGATCTCAAGGGGTTTGAAACTACAGGCTGGTGCTTCCTGGAACAGAGGTGCACTAGTTCAAACAGGCCTAACCTTCACTCTGAACCCACCCAGGAATCGATACAATCAAAGCATACTGTGAGATGATCTGACACTTCCTGTGAAATTCTGCCTGATGGGTAAAGAGCTTATGGTCTGAACATGTCACCGTGACTAATGATGTTTGGAACCTACGAAAGCTAGAGGATGGACAATGGGGCTTCTGACATCACAATTTCTCCAGCAAACAACAATCTATTGAATTTTTCTCCCCTCTGACATCATAAACTCCCCAACAAACAACAGAATTACACTGTCTATGACATCACAAACCCCCAGCAAACATGTTGCAGAATTTTTCCGCCTTCTGACACCACAGTCCCTCAAGCAAACAACTATTTGTTGACTCATCCTGTCATCCAAGCATCCATACAGGATTAATTATCATTCAGGTGGATCCAAGTACAAGAAAACAATGTTTTTAATTCAATCATGTCAATATGTTACAGCGCTGGTAGGTGCACCAGATATGAAAGTCAAGAAGGAGTAAAATAAAACAAATTATTTTGAAACAGACCGGAACCAGCCAGAGTGGAGTCACAGGCAAACTACTGAAAAAGTGTGACTCTCTTCTCCAGCTGCACAACCATATGTAATAATCCGGTAATCTGGCAGATGGGACTCATGAAAAGAGCCAGGTTGAATACAGTTGCAAGCTGCTTGCAATGAAGTTAATGGCAAAAGAGCACTAACTGGTAAGTCTGGATTGATTAAAGACAAGGTTCCTCATTAAACACATTTACACGAAACATTTAACACAGCTTACAAATACAAGAAACATTCAATTCAGTTTATGGGGACAGGTGAAAGCTCTCTTTCACAGAATAAATTTAACTACCCTGTTTCAATAAAGCATTTATTCATATTGAAAGAAAAAACGCATTTCGTCCCCCTTTATTGTGAATATTGTGAACTTCATAAGAACAGTGTAGAGCGTACAATGGCTAAATTTGTGTGGCTTGTCACTGGATACTGGTAAGAGCAAAATCCAATTTCAGACAGCCCGTGAGGTGACAGGAACTGCATGAAACAGTGAGCACCCTGTGAAGTGGAATGGATTGAGGAACCCCTTGACACGGGACGTTTTGCCCATAATGAAAATAATGAATAGCTAATATGGTGTGGGCGACGACAGCAGGAGTCAGCCCTGCAGACATGCTCACATGGGTTTAATTTGACAGCTAATGTCAAGTGCACAGCCTCGTCCTCCTGAATCAGGGCTTTTTTCACTGTGATAAACAAGCTAACAGGACCGTGGAACAGATGTGGTGAGATAACCGTAATGCACCATGGGAGATGACAGAGGAATGTGGGAAAAAGAAAATCCACTGTATTAGCACAGTGTGAAAATGCATCTTAAACTTTGTTGTGTTCAAAACATTTCAGAGAGGTGATGCTGCAAAATACCACAAGGGCTGCAGTAAGAATAGACAGCTGTTAACTATAGCACTGATTGAACATGACATTAAAATGCTATAATTTGTCTCGTACTTAAACGAGGGAAGTTATGGTCTTCCAGATTTGATTGTACTGTAGGTATTTGTGTGATTGGGTAAAGACACTAAATAAGTGAATTAAAACTAGAGTGGTTCTTTGAATAATCTAGACCCATGGAAAGTAATTGGTTGTACTATATGCACTTTGCAGTGGCTGAAATGAACAAATAATGCTGCGATAGATGAAAAACATAACATTCCTGTAAATTTGTGACTCACCATTTTATTACTTCATTTCTGCACAAAATAGGAAGTGAATTCTAAGCTCAAACTCAATAATAATAAATCTCAAACTACAATAATAATGCCAAATGCTCGCTGTTTTTCAGTCCCAGATGTCCCTTAATTTGCTTCTGTGCATCAAATGCCTCATTAAGTCATTTTTCAGTTTGCATCAATACTTGGACTGTTTGTGTGTGACAGGGAGTGTGTGTGCGCTCCTTTTAATTCAAAGGGATGTGGCTGTTATTGATTTAATAAACTCCATCACAGAAATGCACAAGGAGTGAGGAAGTCATTGAATCAGCCTCTGGAGGTAGGGGTAGGGGTGGGGGTGGGGGTGGGTTGTTGTGTTAAAAAAAAAAGTATAAAGGCACTAAAAGTCTCTCAGAATAATAGCCAAGGACATCAAGAATGAGACTAAGAAATGAATCAGAAGCTGTTTACTTCAAGCCTTTTAAAATAAATTGGTGCTGGCATCAAACAAACACGGGGTGTTTAATCTCTATAACAATCTCATTATCATACCTGAGTCTCCCGGTAAAAAGCAACTATCTCTTCATTTCCAGCTGATTAATAGTATCTGTGTTTAATAACGGCTGGCCCTTCATTTTCCAATTTTAGTCAAAATATCATACACGGTTTGTTTTCATCATTATTATTATGTGATTTTTGTTGTGTTTTGTTTTTCTGAATGAAATATGAATTTATAGAAATTTGGCTTGATATTATGTCAAGAAATTTCCTGCTGAGACATTCCAAAAATGATTTTTGATAATTATGATATTTAAGGCCTTGCTTTTCAGGATCGCACATCACGCTTAATGTCTTGTTACTGCAATCTAATTTGTATATATACTGTAGATCATTTAGTGGATTCATGAACATTTTCTTTTACAAGCCTCCATTTGTTTCTTTTGTGCTACCTGTCTTCTTCTCTACAATATTAGAAGTGTTTCTCTTGACCACCTTTTCTGCCACTGGGGAGTAATTTTCTTTCATTTTCCCCATGTGCCTTTATGGTTTTCTGTTTTTGATTCCCTCTGGAACAGGTACTGTAAACATGCAGTATGCAATCAATCAAACAAATAAAATTTGAGTGAGGGCTGACAAATGATTATACAATACCACATGTGACACTTAAGAGCACTCCAAAGGGACTCCTCCATTGCCAAAACCTGAAAAGAAGCCCACAAGCTAAGAGTGAACTGAGCCTCAACAGATAAAAAGATAAAACTGATTCACAAAACATTGCGCTCATGGTGTGTGCTGATATGAATACATATTGCATGTTTTCTGTACCATTACAAAAAGATGGCATCAATCTAACAGAGAATTCTGAAAAGACTGCAATTTTTTTGACAGAGGGAGAGAGAGAGAGAGAGAGAGAGAGAGAGAGAAAGAGAGAATGTAGCATAAGGAATACAGAAGCATAAATCAGGAAAATCAGGAAGCATAATGAAATCTGACACCACAATGTTTTTATGAGCCACGTTCTGGATAACCCACTACAGCCAGCATCACTGAGAGTGAAGTTTCAGATGCGGGCAGACCGCTTCTTATGTCATAATACAACAATACAAGATTCACATTCTAAGAATCTCACAAGAAAGTGAGAATAAACTTGGTTTTTGTAATATTCAGCTAATCCAATTATTTTAATAATACGTCTTGCAAAAAGCAGTTTGAAGTGGTACTTCCACATTTGCTTGTATTTTTTTTTTTTTTGACACTTTTTAAATTGGACCTCAGGACCTAAATCGAGGCAATCATTTATTCTGATGGGCACAGCAAGCATCTACTAGCAGCTCCTGCTTAATGGAAAAGAATACTTGACAACGCAAAGTGAATGATTACCACAAAGAAGTAAAGCACTCTTTACATTTGTTTAAACAACTTTCTTTCCACTCAGTATTTTTGCCCTCAAGCCTGTTCACTTTCATTTACTCATGATTACCCAACAGACATTTCAAAATCAATTATAAAGAATGCACTGAGGTAACACAACCCTTTTTGGAGTGACTGTCACAGTGGTGACCAGGGATTGATTTCTGTTGTGTTTAACTTTGGCATGAGTTTAAATTTCTTTAATACATCGCTGATTTACTCACGGTTCTGCCAAACTTGTATTACGTAATATTGATTGTATTTTTTTTTTTTCATTTGCATGCATTCCTGACTGTCCTGTGCTGAATTTTTGATTGCTGAAAATCTGCTTCAAAATAGTGGTGTTAGCCCTCCAGGTTAGCCTATCCCCTTATCTTCAATACATCATTACACCCCACATATCAACCAGGCCACTGCACTCCACCTCTTCAGGAGACTTGGCTCTCCTCCCTCTCACAATTATGTCATGATCATGTCCTTTGTTCAGTTTGGCCCCTGTCCGGTGGAATGAGGTTGTGACCAGAACAGCTGAATTGGTAGCCACATTCCGTCACAGACTGAAGACCCACCTCTTCATATTGTACCTCGTTTCCCCTACCCTAAGGTGATCTTGTTCCCCTTTTATGGAATTTTTATACATTGTAGTTTTGTTGTTAGTAGATTATTGTAGTTTTTTGTTTTTGTTCTCATACTAATGAAATGATTGCATGATCCATGCGCATCTCCTTGTTTTGTATATTTCATGCAGTTTTTTAAAGGCACATTGTACTTGCACGTTGGTGCTTCAGATATGAGCATCTACTAAATGAAAAACGATAAATGAAAATGTAAAGCATCTTAAATCTTAACAAACATGGCCTTATCACCACCAGGTTGTTTCTAGAGAATGAATTAACAGGATATGGTTGCTACAATCATGGTTGTATTCCTTTGTAGCCTATCCATCTGTAGCAATCAAAGCATGTTGCATTGCTGATCCTGTATGGCTAGGTCATTACACTGCTGGCTTAGCAGTTGCCCTCATGTAGAGTGATTTACATATCTTACAAACCAGATTTATGCAGCTGGATATTTACTGAGGTAATGTAAGTTTAGTGCCTTGTTTGAATGGACAAAAGCGTTCCCCACCTGGGAATTCACCTGGATTGCTGCTCCCTACCACTACGCCACTGATGTCTGATGGTCACAGTGGACTGGTTCTTCAGTAGGATCTGTGCCCGGTATCCAATTACAGCATAACTCAAACATGTGAGTTAACATATGATCAAAATAAATCTAGATCATGAGATTATCAAACAGAAGTCAGATATCAGTACTAAAATGGCAGGGCAATGTACTTTAGGCCATAGTTCAACTGGCAGATACTGTGTGAAGGCAGCGTCAGTTGTAAGTACAGTCTGAAGAGGTGAGACTTCAGTGGGCCAAAGAAAGTGGGGCATGACTCTGTTGTCCTGATTTAAGTAGATTATCCATTCCACCACTGGGGGGTGGGGAGTATTAAGGATGCTATTAATTACCATTAATGTTTTTAGGTTATTCAGCTACAGGCTTTACCAACACATCTAATGTTTGCTGTTCATTAAATTAATGATTATATTATCAGCATTTAGCAGACACTCTTATCCAGAGTGACTTACAATGTTCTCCATTTATACAGCTGGATATTTTACTGAGGCAATTCAGGGTTAAATGCCTTGCCCAAGGGTACAGCAGCAGTGCCCCAGTGGGGAATTGAACCAGCAACCTTTTGGTCATGAGTCCTGCTCCTTCACCTCTATGCTACACTGCCGTCCTGGCAGTG